>NC_050072.1:27950312-28550402 GCF_009764565.3 Dermochelys coriacea
TACTGGGCTAGCTGGACCTTAGTTCTGATCCAGTATGACCATTCTTATGTCATCCTGTAAAGAAGGAAATTAGGTTGGTCTGGCATGATTTCACAAATACATGCTGGCTAGTCCTTAAAACCCTATTATCCTCTAGGTGCTTATAGATGAATTGTTTGCTAATTTCTTCCAGTATCTTTCCAGGTATTGAAGTTAGGCTGACTGATCTGTAACTCCCTGGGTCCTCTTTGCTCCCTTTTTAAAAGATAGGTATTATATTTGCCCTTCTCCTGTCCTCTGGGACCTCACCTGTCTTTCCTGAGTTCTCAAAGATAACTGCTAACAGTTCTGAGATTGCTTCAGCTAGTTCCTTAAGCATCCTAGGATAAATTTCCATCAGGTCCTGTCAACTTGAATACATCAGATGTATCTATCTATTCTTCAACCTGTTCTTTTCCTAAATTTGGCTTGCATTTCTTCCCCTTTGTGGTTAATACTGTGTTGAGTATCTGGTCACCATTAACCTTTTTTAGTGAAGACTGAAGCAAAATAGGCATTGAACACTTCAGCCTTCTTGGTGATGGTACAAGCAATGTGAAAAGTGTGCCAAGAAATGTGCATCAGAAATGAGACTGGCTCCTCACGCATCAATCAGATCTGGATTCAGCACTTACAATGGGCAAATTGGTGCATGGCATTAAAGGTCACCCAGTATCTACTAGGCCAAACTACACAGCCCTGAATCTGCTGATTCCTCAACAAGCCACAGAGAATTCAGATCTCTGTGACTCTGGAGCAATAACAATGACTTCAGTGGATTTATACCACTGCTACTGAGGTCAGAAACACTATGTGGGACAATGATCCAACCAACAGGGCAATGCAAGGAAAATGTCATAAGCTGCATTGATTGAAACAGTTGTCTGTGCATTACCTTTAAGAGGACTTAACCATGTGAATGTTCAATTGTTTTCAAACATCCACTGTTTGTCATTCTTTTCTAAGTATGAAGTAGGCTTTTAATTCATTCACAGTTTCACTTTAGATTCTCCCTGCCAGGGTGTTTGGGTTGCAACAGTGGGAGAACATTTAATTTGGTATAAAAATAATATTCATTCAGATTTCTCTTTTTGGAAACCTTTCTATTATTCTCAAATTTGATAAAAGTTTCTTTTTTTTTTTAATCAAATCTGAATTTGGTGCCAAATTGGAGTTTGCAATATCTCTTTTAAATGTGTTATGCTAAACATAAACAGGAAACTTTTAGCGTGCTGAACCAATGATTAGTACTTCCATATAATTATAGGAGCCACTCTTTTCTTTCCTTGGAGGACTCTCTGTTGCATAATCTGCAAAAGGTTAAGGACCTGGGAGCTGCCCAGGACATCCAAAACAGAAGCATGTGAAAAATAGCATGCTATTACCAAAGCCTCTTCCCCCTGAAATCAAAATGACCAAATTCACATTTCCTTCGATGGGAGTGTAGTCCATGCCAATTTCTGAAATATTAATGCTCATTTCTCCTTTTGCTGCCAAAGATGCTTCCATTATAAAATTGCATAGGAACTCTCAGACCCACATTCCACACACTATCATTAATAATTCTTTCATGGATGCCACTCAGAAGTATTAGATCTAGCTGGAGTTTGGTATAAACCTATTGATTTCATCCCTTTTAAATTGCACAGCACTTTTTCATTCTGAAGAAAAATTAAACTGTCTCACTGCTTCCAAGCCAAGTGGTTGTTCCAGTTATATGGATATGAATCTTAGTTAGCCACCCACATTTCTCCTTTAATGCTGCCTGCCACCTTCCAAATGCGTGTTAAAAGCAGAACCTAAGAAAAGGAGCTCTCTAAAGTCCAGGCATGTTTCCCAGACAGTGCCAACTTAGGACAACAAAAGCACAGGACAGAATTTGTTAACTAGTACTCACTGTCCCCAGATCAATACACTCAGGAAAGGGGGGCAGGGAAATAGGAGTGTGCATTTCTGTAACCATTTCTATTCCTTCAACAAGGATATAGAAATCACAGGAGCCTCAGAGATTCTATGACCTTCATGTGCCAGTCTTAAGCTCCAGGCCAAGCCAATAAACAGCTTTGAAAAAAATAGAAACAGCTCTGGCCGAAGCACCTCTAGCAAACCAAAAGGGAAAACTGAGTGGTAAAAGAAACTCATGCACCCAGCTTTCTAATTTACTCACAGACAAGTTTAGACTTTACCCCAAGAGCCAGGTGGCTGCTTGCCTCCTGAAAGGTACTGGGAGTCCAGAACTCCCACTGCCACCAAGGGGAGATGATGGAGTTCAGCCCTGGGCAGGATGAGGTTCCAGAACAAGTTTTCTCTCTCATTTTAACTGTGGATGTATGTGACTTTTTTTTCCTTTCAGTTTTACCACAGGCAAG
This sequence comes from Dermochelys coriacea, assembly GCF_009764565.3. NCBI lineage: Eukaryota > Metazoa > Chordata > Testudines > Dermochelyidae > Dermochelys > Dermochelys coriacea. The sequence goes on from NC_050072.1 coordinate 27,952,700, forward strand.
ACCCCATTGTTCTTGCCTTTGGGAATACTGTGCATCTGAGCTCTTTGTGCAAGAGGTATAAATCTCTCTGTAAACACTTGCGTACAATGAAAACACCATATTGGGTAATTATTTGGCAGAACTAATTTCTTCTGTAAGGGAAGTTGCACCACTAAAAACAAATTCCACCATAAATCTCACAAGAGTGAAGGATTACTTAAAGTTAATAACTAACTGTAAAATAGTTAACTTGCAAAAGTTTTTGACTGTTAGTTTTTAAAGCAGTCTGTTGTGGCGCAAAAAAAGAAGTAGTGATGTTGTGCTCCTCTACTCTTGATTAACAGGTGTTGAAAAAATTCAATACACAAAGTCTATAGATGAGACAAATACATGCATCAAGGACCTGATCCAAAGCCCACTGAAATCAATGGAACTGCCATTGACTTTAATGGGCTTTGGATCAGGTCCAGATTGTCTAGCATAGTTGCTGGAGCCAAAATCTTCACACTTGGGTGTTTCTAGTTAGGCACCACCTTAAGTGACCTGATTTTTCAAGCTTCAGTTTTAGCCTGAGGTGCTCAGCACCTCTGAAAACTCTGGTCACTTGTTTAACATTTTTACCTACAGATGTAGGTGTCTAATAGGATGCAAGTTTGAAAATATTGGCTTGTATTACTGAACTTGTCTAGATGTTTAGAGAGGATTTCAAAGCTATCTATCTGCCTGTGCCAAACTTGCACACAAATCAAATATTTTGTATATTCACATGGCTACATGCCTGATTTGTTAACATATATTAGGTATGTGCTTGCAAAAGTCAGGGATGAACAAATGTATATTCACGTGTCTAATCCTGACCATCTGCCCCTTTATTTAGTAGGATTTTTTAGTGATCTTCTTGTAGCTTGATGATACTTGAAGCCTCATAAAACTGGTGTGGGTTTTGAACACTGAATGAAAGAACTAAAAGCTGTGAATATATTACAAAGTTTGCTTTTGTCAAACATAATGAAAGTGAAAAGAACTTTCTTTTATTAATCATTTTCACATTTTTTATGTGGTTAGACTGGATTTTTGCTCTGCATTTGACCTCTGGTTTGACTATTTAACTTACCCTGGAATATTGCCTTCCCCCCCCCCCCTTTTCTTGCCAGAAGGTTTGGAAATAGGTATTCGCCATCTTTAATGGGCATGAACTTGCAGTCTGGATGCCAGAAAAACTCTCAAGAAGGTTACATTCTTGAAGTGAAAGTAATGAGATTTTTGCCTGCATAAGGACATTGTGTAGTCTCCCATTTACCGCAGAATGTTTTCTCTCATATACAGATTCTCTACATCATGTTTGTTAGCAAGACAGCATGCACACAAATATTCTGGCAAGCAAATCTTCCACATGACAGACATAGATATGGGTTTAATTATGTAGAGAGACCCAAACCAGAACACTAAAGCTGAAATCACCACTTTGGGGGAAATCTTAAGTGTGTGGTGTGCTTTATGGCTTGGGTCTTAATTTGTAATGGGCTAAACTAGAACACCCTGAACTTTGGGGCCTTTGGATTCAGATCTGACTCTGTATCTGAGCTAGCTTGGGTCTATTTTCAAATGTACATTAGTTATATATAACTGCAGGTGGGCCCAAGTTACCAACCCTAAAAGTATTCTGCAGTAAATGGAAGTCTACATAATCTTTTATGCAGGCACAATTTAATTATCTTCTCTTAAGGGGAAGTCTTTCTGAAGTGGTATAGACATTTTGGGCCACATTTTTAAAGGTCATGAGGCACATAGGGAGATTTTCTGTATCATATAGGTGCCTAACACCCACTGAACACAATGGCTGTCAGGTGCCCAGGTGCTTTTGAAAATCCCACTAGGTGCCTAAATACCTTTTAAAAAATCTGGCCCTTTGGGCTTAGTTGTGATTTGGGGCCTCGCAGTGTCACTTTAAGAAAAGAAATGGCAACTGCAGTTTGTGCCATTGTGAGTGGATCTTGCCAGTGGGCACCCACAGCTATACGCACACATTATTCATAGTGTGTACCATTGTGGGGGGCAGGTTAGTCAGCGGGGCCAAGGGGCACTGTGCCCCAGGGCTCCGAAACAGAGTGGTGTTGTGACCCCACACACTGGGTTGCTGATCCTGCTGGGGAATTACTGAGCAATCCAATCTGGATAATATTCTCAAATCAACTCATGCCAATAATTAGTTCCTCCATGTATTCAAAATGATCTGGTAATAATCACTTATATTCCTTTGCCCGTGATTGTATTGCAGATTTCCATTCAGTTTTTACTGGCTCTGCTGGTCTTTCAGCCAGCATCTACCTTCATACTGAGGTTTTCATTTGAAGAAGGATCCACCCTCTGACAGGGTTTTTTTGCCACACACTTGCAACACTGAGCTCTGTCCTTGAAACCCACCTGATGTAATTCTGCCTACACTTGATCAGTCATGTGCTGAGCAAGAAGATTTAAGTCCTCTAGTCTGCAAATATTTTGATGACAGCTCAAGACAGTAAGAGCCTATAGCTTTTCAGAAACAGAGATGTTAGATCTGGTCATTGCAACTGCATGCTCTGGTTTCACTGTATGTTTTTGAGAACAATGAAATGTGAAGGTGTTCAGTCACTTAGGCTGAGAGTGAGACACATTATCAGTGACAAACACCATGACTAAAACCATAGCATGCACCATCAGAGAAGAAACAAAGATTTAGAAGAAAATATTCACAAGATTGTTTTGTTTTTCTTTAAGTTTTAATTTCTCTAAGAATTAGACTCTAGATAGTAAATGTGTACAGCTCTGCAACACTTGCTTTGGATGTTTCTTTTGAGCACAGTGCCTCAGATCTCTAATCTCAATAGTATCAGAATGTTTAACAGTATTATTATTTATTTGTATTACCACACCAGTAAACATTACAAACAGCAGGTGCCTTAATTTCAGGATTCCATCCTGAGTTTAAATATGTAGAGAGGAGGCTGAACACACTGGTCTCACTGGAAATTTTACAACTGCACTGTATTTTTTGAAATGTTAAACCACCGTCAGGTGCCAGCCCATATATCTCATCTGCGTCTCATATTTACATCAGCCCTTTGGTCACGTGCTTCTGTGATACACATTAAAGGGCAAATATCGGGGACCTAGTAGGACCAGCAGGATTCTGCTGTGCATGAAAAGAGTAAGCTGCATGGAGACTGCATCGAAGGTCTACATCACCTGTGCTTTGCAGAGCACAACTTCACAGAAGCTGCCTGTCCATATGTATGGAGGGGGAACTTTGGAGGCTGGGCAGGGTGGCAGATCTGCAACTATGTGTGGTTCCACGCCCCCAAAGATGGGGTTATACATCAGCTACGGGAACTACTTCAACTTTCAAGATGTAGTAGCAGCTGCTAAGTGGAGTACCTCTCCACTGCCTTAGGGGTGGATCCCTTCTTTCTGTCCCCTAAGGCTGAGCTCTTAGCAGAGGATTTTAGCCTAATTACCCTTTAAAACAATTCACCCTGCCTGCAGTTGCACAAACATAGTCCACAAACACCTGAAGACATGTGGGTTGGTAAAAGTCAAGTATTTCTCCCTGACGAGCATAGCAACGTCTCATCAGTCTCATCTCATGGCCTCCACGGATGGGGCTTGTGCTGTCTTGTATGACACTGAGTGCTGAACTTTCTATTACCTCAGCAAAAAAAACCCAGACAAAATCATATCCTAGCTTCCTTGCTAGGAAATAAATTTAGAAAACTCATTTGTTCTAGGAATTACTTTCTTGCAAGTTGAAACTTAGCTGCCCTGCTCCTCATCTTTAGTTTGCTGCAGTTCAGTTTCTTGGAGCCAACACAAAAAATTCTATCTTGAAGTTCAGCTTCTAGTGGAAATACTGTGTTGTAATGCTCCTAAGCAATTAAGTGTATAACAAAAAGAAAAGGAGTACTTGTGGCACCTTAGAGACTAACAAATTTATTAGAGCATAAGCTTTCGTGAGCTACAGCTCACTTCATCGGAGCTCACGAAAGCTTATGCTCTAATAAATTTGTTAGTCTCTAAGGTGCCACAAGTACTCCTTTTCTTTTTGCGAATACAGACTAACACGGCTGCTACTCTGAAACAAGTCTATAACAATAATAGTAGCACTGATCACAGGAACAACCTAGCACATATTTCCAATACATAAAAGTTAGCACTGAGCTGATGGATTATATTCATTTCCATTCGGCTGTGAATTGTCTTGATCTACTTAGCTGCTTACAGTTAGACTATCCCATTCTTATCAAGATCCATTCATCATTACAGTTGTTTGGTCTGTTTTAGATTACCAATATTATGACTAGGATCTCACTCATTATGACTACGATGCATCCGATGAAGTGAGCTGTAGCTCACGAAAGCTTATGCTCAAATAAATTTGTTAGTCTCTAAGGTGCCACAAGTACTCCTTTTCTTTTTGCGAATACAGATTAACACGGCTGCTACTCTGAAACCTGTCAGGTTGTCTGGTATCTCAGTTGCTCTGTGTACAGTAAGAGGAGAGGGGGGTGGTTTTATTTTACATTATATATTTTGCATTTCTCTCAAGCAGGAGCAGAGAAGTTAAATTACCTCAATATACGACATTGGTGAGACCACCATTAGAGTGTCCAGTTGGGTGCTCATGTTTTTAAATGGATATTGAAAAGATTTGAAAGAATTCAGAGATGAGCCACAAGAGAGATTCTGGAAAACCTGCCTTACAATGAGAGAGACTAAAGGAGCTTGATCTTCTTAGTTTATCAAACAGAACATTAAGAGCTGACATGATCATGGTATTTTAGTACCGACACAGGGAGAAGAGATCTGATACTAGAGGGGTCTTTAAGCCAGCGGACAAAGGCATCACAAGGTATATGGCTGGAAATTGCAGTTAGAAAAATTCAAACAGGAAATAAGATGCATATTTTAATAGTAAGAAATTAACCATGAAAATGGACGCAGTAAATTCTGTCATTTGAAATCTTTAAATTGGAATTTAATGTCTTTTCTAAATGTCTTGCTTGCATATTTATACCTGCCTCTGGAAATTTCCACTACATGCATCTGACAAAGTGGGTATTCACCCATGAAAGCTTATGCTCTAATATGTCTGTTAGTCTATAAGGTGCTACAGGACTCTTTGCCACTTTTACAGATCCAGACTAACATGACTATCCCTCTGATACTTGACACTATGCAAGGCACTGCACTTAGCTGTATGAAGTGGAAATCCATCAATCTCATGAAGAAACTTGCACAAGTACAGACAGATATCATCTTCCTTTCCAAATGCAAACAGATGGACATCATACCAAATGGACTTAAGGTGAAAAATCCATTGCTATCTACATACTGCACAGACCACAGTGAGAGATCATGCCATACGCTATTAAAGAAACTGAGGAATCACCTGATTAGCATCCTATACAGCAAACAGGAAAACATCAAAAAAGAGCTCTCCAACCTGGAGACTCTCATAAATAACCAACCTTCCATACAAACAGACTTTACTAAAATAAGACAGGAGATCTACATTATACACTTCACCTCTCTACAAAGGAAAAAGGACTGTAAGCTGTCTAAAATCCTACCTGCCACATAGGGCCACAAGCAATATTGTCAATCTATCCAGCTACACACTCAGCCCAGCAGAATAGTCTGTCCAGCTACACACTCAGCCTGGCAGAAGAGTCTGTCCTATCTCGGGGATTCTCTTTTTGCCCCACCATCCCCACAAACATGATACAGTTCTGCGGTGATCTGGAAGCCTACTTTCGCCATCTCTGACTCAAAAAATACTTTCAAGATAACACTGAACAGCGCACTGTTACACAGATACCCTCCCACCAACAGCACAAGAAGAAGAACTCCACAAGGACTCCTCCTGAGGGTAGAAATGACATTCTGGACCTATACATAGAGTGCTTCTGCTGACGTGCACAAGCAGAAATTGTAGAAAAACAACATCGCTTGCCTCATAACCAAAGTCATGCAGAACGCAATGCCATCCACAGCCTCTGAAACAACCCTGATATTATAATCAAAGAGGCTGATAAAGGAGGTGCTGTTGTCATCATGAACAGGTCTGACAATTAAAAGATGGCTGCCAGACAACTCTCCAATACCAAATTCTACAGGCCACTTTCCTCAGATTCCACTGAGGAATACTAAGAAACTGCACCATCTACTCAGGACACTCCCTACACTAACACAGGAACAAATCAACATACCCTTAGAGCAGTGGTTCCCAAACTTGTTCCGCCGCTTGTGCAGGGAAAGCCCCTGGCGGGCCGGGCTGGTTTGTTTACCTGCCGTGTCCGCAGGTTCGGTCGATCGCAGCTCCCACTGGCCCGCGGTTCGCTGCTCCAGGCCAATGGGGGCTGCTGGAAGTATGTCCCTCGGCCTGCGCCACTTCCAGCAGCCCCCATTGGCCTGGAGCAGTGAACCGCGGCCACTGGGAGCCGCAATCGGCCGAACCTGCGGACGCGGCAGGTAAACAAACCAGCCTGGCCCACCAGGGGCTTTCCCTGCAGAAGCGGCGGAACAAGTTTGGGAACCACTGCCTTAGAGCCCCGAGCAGGGCTATTCTATCTACTACCAAGATCCACAAAGCTGGAAATCCTGGATGCCCCATCATCTCGGGCATTGGCACTCTCACTGAAGGATTGTCCGGATATATGGACTCTCTGCTCAGACCCTACGCCACCAGCACTCCCAGCTATCTCAGTGACACCACTGCTTTCCTGAGAAAACTACAATGCATTGGTGATCTTCCAGAAAACACCCTCCTAGCCACCATGGATGTAGAGGCTCTCTGTACAAACACCCCACACACAGATGGAATACAAGCTGTCAGGAACAGTATCCCTGATGATGCCACAGCACAACTGGTTGCTGAGCTCTGTGACTTTATCCTCACGCACAATTATTTCAAATTTGGTGACAATATATACCTCCAGACCAGTGGCACCACTATGGGCACCCACATGGCCCCACAATATGCCAATGTTTTTATGGTTATCCTGGAACAACGCTTCCTCAGCTCTCGTCCACTCATGCCCCTTCTCTACCTACGCTACATTGATGACATCTTCATCATCTGGACCCATGGGAAGGAAACCCTGGAAGAATTCCACCATGATTTTAACAGCTTCCACACCACCATCAACCTCAGCCTGGACCAATCTACATGGGAGATCCACTTCCTAGACACCATGGTGCAAATAAGTGACAGTCACATTAACACCACCCTATACCGAAACCCCACCAACCGCTATGCCTATCTTCATGCCTCCAGCTTCCATCCCAGACACACAGCATGATCCATTGTCTACAGCCAAGCGCTGAGGTAGAATTGCATTTGCTCCAACCCCTCATACAGAGACCAACACCTACAAGATCTTCACCAAGCATTCTCAAAACCATAATACCCGCATAAAGGAACAGATCAACAGAGCCAAACGTGTATCCAGAAGCCTCTTGCTGCGAGACAAACCCAAGAAAGAAACCAACAAAACTCCACTAGCCATCACATACGGTCCTCAGCTAAAACCTCTCCAATGCACCATCAGTGATCTACAACCCATCCTGGACAATAATCCCCTCACTTTTACAGGCCTTGGGAGGCAGGCCAGTCCTCGAACAGAGACAACCCGCCAACCTGAAGTATATTCTCACCGGCAACGACACACCGCACCATAGTAACTAACTCAGGAACCAATCCATGCAACAAACCTTGATGCCAACTTTGCCCACATATCTACACCAGTGACACCATCACAGGACCTAACCAGATCACCCACACCATCACCGGTTTATTCACCTGCACGTCCACCAGTGTAATATATGCCATCATGTGCCAACAATGCCCCTCTGCTATGTACATCAGCCAAACTGGACAGTCCCTACGTAAAAGGATAAATGGACACAAATCAGATATTAGAAATGGCAATATACAAAAACCTGTAGGAGAACACTTCAACTTCACTGGACACACAATAGCAGATTTAAAGGTAGCCATCCTGCAGCAAAAAAACTTCAGGACCAGACTTCAAAGAGAAGCTGCTGAGCTTCAGTTCATTTGCAAATTTGACACCATCAGCTCAGGATTAAACAAAGCCCGTGAATGGCTAGCCAACTACAAAAGCAGTTTCTCCTCCCTTGGTGTTCACACCTCAACTGCTAGAAGAGGGCCTCATCCTCCCTGATTGAGCTGAACTCATTATCCCTAGCCTGATTCTTGCTTGCATATTTATGCCTGCCTCTGGAAATTTCTACTACATGCATCTGACGAAGTGGGTATTCACCCACGAAAGCTTATGCTCCAATACGTCTGTTAGTCTATAAGGTGCCACAGGACTCTTTGCCGCTTTTACAGATCCAGACTAACACAGCTACCCCTCTGATACTTTTCTAAAATAGAGGCTGTAGGTCAGCCACAAGCTATTGGGATTGATAATGTTCACTTATCTAAAAAGGAGGAATCAATTTCTTCCACTGTAGGAATTACTGGGTGACATTCTATGGCCTGCGTTTTGCAGAGGGTCAGACTAGATGATCATAATGGGCTCTCTGGCTTTAAAAAAGTCTATGACTCAAAACAGTTTCCCGGGTTAATGAATTAAACATCACAATGCTTTTACTAAGAGGAAACTGATGCACAGAGAAACTAAGGACCATATTTTCAAATCTAGATGCCTAAATTACCAGCAAAATTTGTGCACAAACCTGTGTGTGTGTACAAACACAAATAGGTATGAATGTACACACAAAAATGATTGCACATACAAATTTTTTTGGCTTGATTTAGGCACCAAGTAGTATAAATTTGGCCCTCCTTGAAAGCCCTATGACCACAGCAGCACATGAACATTGCCCTCATGGCTATGACTAGATAGATAATGCAGCCCTGTGGGGACAGTTTACATTATATTATACAAGAGGGAAATAGAGCGGTTTCAAGGAAGTTTTAGAACCTAAGTTTCAAATGGAAGAACAAGGAACAGCCATATTCCACATCTGGATACTCAAACACGCTGGATATAAATGTTTATTTTTTCATGCCTTGAACATCCAAATTCAGAATGTGAATACTGAAAATTGTGCCCTAAATGCATATTTCAACTTCAAATTTGGTCATGAACTGGGTCAGGGCCTGATAGCTCTTTGCCTTATCTTCTCTCAATGCTTGCTCTTTGTGTTATCATTTCTTTTATTACATACTTATGAACATGGATAACTTCTGCCATTCAGCATCTTCAGCAACTTCCTCATAGCTCACTCACTAGCCTTTAGCTAGAGCCCCCTCTAATGCTCAGCTTTCACAAGCCCACCAGCTCCCTACCTCCTTCCCCGAGTGCTCCGAGTACCAACAAGCCCTACATCCTCCACCTAGCATCCAAAAAGGTTGAGAAATACTGCTGTAGCTCACGAAAGCTTATGCTCAAATAAATTTGTTAGTCTCTAAGGTGCCACAAGTACTCCTTTTCTTTTTGTGAATACAGACTAACACGGCTGCTACTCTGAAACTCATCTATAGGGAAACTCCAGCATCTTTGCCTCCACAAAATTTTTTTTTTGTATTAATGGCTCACAGATTAGGGTCATGAGCATAACCAGATGTTGGTGAATTCTTTTCCACCAGCGCCACAAACTTATTCTCTATGTCTGTTGGACTGACTAACATTTTCCCAGGTTCAGCCAATTGCATATGACAAGGACGTGGTTTATAGCTGAGTTAATTAATAGCAGCAGGATCAGACTGGACTGAGTGTGAAAGTTTAGAAATACATTTGCAATAGTCTTTTTGTGAAGGGGCACCTGTGGGGTTTAGCAGTCAGATTTTGAACGTTATGGACTTTGCCTGTCGTATTTTCTCCTTTTCAGATTCTTCACAGCCAGATGTAGTGTAGCAATTTTTTTTCCACTTCTGGGATGAAATACTCATTGAAAGAGCATGTCAGCGATATCAAAATGGATCCCTCTGTGAAAATACAGCAACAATATTCCTCATATGTTCTGGCTAGTGCCCACAAAGCAGAAAGTTCTTTCAGTATGTGGATCCATAAGCAGGGGTTGGTACCACCATGCTGCATGACGGACACATGACAAAATTACTGTACTTCATGATGGACATTGGGGAGGAGGGGTTTATGTCAGTCAATTTTTTTAAAAATTACCACGGACCTCAATGTTTTTACCACAGGCACTTGTGTCCATGTACAGACATGTTGCTGACCCGTCCATGAGAAATGGGATAGACAGTAGGCATTCTGTCGCCTATCCTATTCTGAAGGAAGCATGACTCTGAAGGTGTGGCATGGCAAAGTGAGACCTCCTGACAACAGTTATGCAAACAGCTTGTTACACTTCTTTGGCGTCAGGATGGTACAACATTCTGCTGTGGGCAGAATACACTGGCTTTCACCATGGCCACACCTCCTTTGTAAACAGTGCACCCAGACTGCCAGTAAACCAGCACAAACATCCAGGCACATGTGCTATAGCCTGCCAGAGTACTGGCAGAATCTCACCTGGGCACAGTGCAGGTATGTGATGAATTTCACAAAAATAATGCTGTTACTTCCCTTCATCACTCTTGCTAGGACCTGAACTGTTTCCTTTCCAGCCAACAATGTTCTCCTTGATTTGATGACAAGTAGAAGTTTCCATTGCTTTGGATGAGATGACACTGGTAAGAAAAATGACAAACCAGCGTGTTTCCTTGTCAAAGCGTCTAATTTGGGTTTACTTTCCATGGGCTGTTTGATTTTCCCAGCTGTTCATAGCTGAAAACCAATCTCCCTTTGGGGCTATGTTTGTGGTTCCCTCAAGGAGCAGCACTGCAGAAAGAATCCAACCTAGCAAGGGGCAAGGACAACAAGATTGAGTGATTACACCATAAAAAAATGTCAATAGCAAAACGCAATTTAACTTTGATTCCACAAATTACAGATAAATACAGAGGCAGAAAAATCAAAAGCAGAAATGCACTCTTCTCTTTATTTAAAAATCCCCAAACTCCTATCAAATTACCCAGACCAGTTCCAGACATTTACACAAACAAACTAGCTGCTTCCTTTTGCTCTTAGTCCACACAAAAAACACGTCTGGGTACAAAAGCAGACCAGAGCACTTGAGTTTAAAACACATTCTGTTTTTAAAATGCAGACATGCTCATCTTTACTTAAACACAGCAAGTACAGTCCTTTCCCATTCCCCCAAGATGCACTGGTGGAGGGGCCCACATATAGGAGCCATTCTGTTAGAGCAGGGCAGAAAGCATAAGAGGCTGCATAGGACGTGAAGTTTCAAAGAGTCTGGGGGCAACATCATCTATACCACACTTTGCTCTTCTCACTAAAAGGACCAGTGTGTGCTTCTGCACTTTCCCTGCCTCTGCCTAAGACCCCTCTACAGACTGTGCCATCCTTGAGATGGTGAGCTGCCAGCAGGTGCATTCATAGGATCCCTTCGCTCTGAGTATTCAAGAGAGCAATAGACTTATAGTCTGTCCTGCTCCTGCTTGCATGCACAACAGGTAGGGGAGAAGGCTCCCAGAGCTCTCTGCCTTCACCCCATAGTACACCCATGCAAGACAGGGCAGGATTTTGCTTTTTAATATACATGGAAATACATCACGTGGCATTTTTCTATTTTGACATGCATCATAATAATCCTTTGCACTTCTGTAGCATCTTCTAGCTGAGGATCTCTATGTGTCCACAAGCAGTAATGAATTAATCCTTTCAGTACTGAGGCAGGAAAATATTACATCTGCATTTCACAGATGGGGAAACTGTGATTAATTGACTTGTCCAGGGTCACCAGGGAGCCTGCGGCAGAGCTAATAACAGAACCATGATCTCTTGACTCAGACCTGTATGTTTGCCACAAGACCATCCTTGCTTTCATCTGCTCTGAGCCCTATGGATATTACATTGACGTGGTCATGTGGATGTCTGTAAAATCCTCTCATCCACTCTGCATATAAATCTTTGACAAACAAGGGCACAGAAATTCTGCCTCTCTCAGCTTCTCCGCATCCTGTTTTGACTTTCTGTCTTCTTTGTAGCTGTCTGTGGTTTTCTAGACTTTCTCTCCAAGGTTGCCATCATTCAGACTAGGGTGAAAAGAGGCAGGTCAGAAGTTCTAAACTGCTCCTCTCCTGCAGGTCTCATCATGAGTTCTGCAGAAGGGATAAGGCAACCAGCTGGAAGAGTGAAGAAGCAGGGGCAGTTTGTAGCACCAAGGGCTGTCATCTTTGTGGGGACAGAGTAGCAGGATAAGGTAGCTGTCTAGGAGTGCTTCCAAGACCCACAAGAATAAAGCCTTACTCCCATAAACTGCCACATAATTCCCAGATTGCTGCATACAGTATCTTAACCCTGGCACTTAAGTCAGGGGACCTTGTACCATAATTTATGTCTAATATATCAGCTAGTAATCAGGGCTTCTATACAGTCAACTACACCTAGTATCATATTGACAACATAACTCACAAGTTATTAAAGGGTTAGGGGCAAACAGTTCAACCTTCCTGTTCCCACACAAATTTTTCATGATTGTCCTCTACACTAATTTTAGTCTTGTACAACAATGGGAGGAAAATATGCATTGCAAAGTATTGTATACTGGGCATCAGGGGAGTCAATTGGAACCTCCTGCATCTCTGAGTCACAGCTGGAACTTTCAGATTTAGCATCTGGAATCCCCACCTGATTTGCAGTGCTTCATCCTGTACCTGGCTGTGCCAGCTTTTAACTTGCCTTGCACTTTAATCTTTGCTGTGATACTGTTATGCTGAGGGGTTGGAAAAAAACCTCATTGAGGCTGCTGGGCATAAAAGCTGCTCTTCAGTTAGGAAGAATGTAACAAATAAACAAGCTCTTTTATGGGACCAGAGAGGTGAAACAATAGGAGCCACCACCCAAAACACAGGCACACAGCAAAGCTTGAGTAGAAGCTGAACCATGTAGCCCAAGGGGTTTCTCTGGAAACTGACATAGCAAATGCTGGGGCTGGGACATTGAGTGGTGGAGCTGTGTGTGCCTGTATTTGTTGGAGAAGCAGTAGCATAGATAAAAGGACACAGAGAAGAAGGAAAAAAGCTCCAGACATAGTTAGAGAAGCTGTGGTAGCATGACCCCTGAAGAAAAAAACCAAGAGAGAGCTTTTGGGTAAAGTTTTGACTGAAAGCATCTTGGAATTATAAGCACTAAAACTCTCTCCTGCTGTTTCTTTCCTGCTGTGTTCAGGGAAACCGAATTTGAGGTCCATTCTCTGTAAATAAATAGGATTGCACCCAAGAAATAACCTGACTCCATCAATTTATCCTAATGGAAGCAACCTGCTAGATCCTCAAAATTGGCTAACCATTTGGATAAAAAAGGGGTAACAATATTTTATTTATGTTTAACTATTTTTGTCTGATTAACCCGTCAACATTATTTGATTAACTACCTTGCCACAATTTATTGGTCAGAATTCTCATTTACTCCAAGACCCTGTTACATAGCCAAAGTGGTCTTAGGCCTTGACTGCACACAAAAGTTGCACCCCTTTAACTATACTGTTGTGAATACAGTTATGCCACTATAGCTTATTCCTGTATGCAAAAAAGAATAAGTTCTAGCAGTTCAGGGCAGCTTTATACCAGTATAACTGCATCCACACTAGGGGATATACTGGTATAACTATTCTGATATAAATGAAAATCAGCCCTTTATCTTTATCGATTAAAGTCACACTCCACGCTGGTTGCTGAGCATGCCCAGTGACAATAACTAACTCTGAACCTTGGAGAAAGAACCCTCAGCAGACGACAGTACGGTAAGCCACTGGTTTGAGCAAGTTCAACGCACCACTGCACAGCACTCGTTCCTTCATTAATCAGACATACAGGTAGCCAGATTGTTGGCGGTGTTGATAGAAACATGAGCAAAAAACACTTAAACGGCATGATTGCCTTGCTTGTTTCTTCTGGCGCCCACCCCAGGAAGCATTTCCCTGTTACACTCTATGCTCTGGTATGGAAAGTCCCCATTTCCCTCCAAACCCAACCTCCTTCCTTTTCCTCCCTTCAAACTACTCTAACCTGTCACATGCTGTGCTGCCATTGCAAAGGGCTACTCTCCCGCCACTTGTTTCTGGAAGGATGGCATTGCCTCTCCTTGTACAGCTTCCCAGAATAGTGATGGAATCGTTGATTTCTGATGCTCTATAAAATTATTGGTGGGGGCTTGTGCCACCAAGTAGTCAGACAGGGGGTGTCAGGTCCTCATCTTTTCTGGCACCCCTATGGACAGCTGCTGTGGTCCAGCTGTGGCCTGTCCTTTCCATGAGCCAGCCCTCTGGCCAGGCTATGTGTTTTATGTCCACTTCTTTCGAGGTATATAGAAAGAGTTCAGCAACAAGGTAGCCCTCTGGGTTAGGCGAGGATCTTGAGGTCTCAGGGTCTTGATCCCGCAATCCTCAGGACTTTTTCTCCCCTAGACTCCTCCTATCAGGGCTCAGCTTCTGCCTTTGACACCCCCTAGTGGCTAGTAGGGGAACCCAGGCCTACCCTCTCCACTGGGTTCCAATCTGGGGCCCTGCACCCCAAAGTGCTATACTATTGCCTCATTGGCTTACTTCCTATCAGTCCCCTCTTTCCCAACAGGTAAAGACATTAAATAACCGTAAATCAAAGAATGGATTCTCAGGAGGTCTGAGACTCTCAAGTCTCTACATTGCTATAATCAAGGCCTCAGGCAGCAAGAGCTCCTCCTCCAAGCCATGCATGCTTTTCAGGTGTGGCAGAGTGTGGTTGCTTGGGCCCAAAGCAGCTGCTTAACCCCTTCCTTACAGATGTGGGGTTTGTATACCTTTTGTGACATCTCCAGTAGCCTCCCATTACTTGTTTTGTCACCCTAAAGTTACCACCTGGTTGATTGATTTTCCTCTGAATAGAGTTGTTCAGGAGCACAAAAAAAAAGGTCCTGTCCACAAAATACTTACATCCAATGTGGAGAGACCTCCATCACATTTGCAGATAAGTTAAAAGAGCTTCCTATGGAAACCCTGACTAAACCCAGTCCAGCTGTGTTCCCAGAACATCCTCTCATATTAGATCTGTTATGTTGACATCATTACAGATTTATTTTTAAACTGATAATATATAGAATCTTTCATCCTAAAGGACTGCAATGTATTTTATAAGCTGCTGTTTATACACATGCCGGAGCAGAGCCACATGGACAACTGGAATGTGAAGCCTGAATAATAAATTCTCTGAATGACTAGCACTATTGGCCTCTCCAGGGAACTGGACTGTTGCCCACAGAATGTGCATATAAGCCTATTTCTCCCTTCTCTGGGACTCCCTGCTCCTAACCCAGGCCTTGCACCCCTCCAGGCCGTAAGTCCCAGGACTCTCCCATTTCCTTTGAGGTTCTCAGTGACCTCTGCACCAATCAGATGCTCTCTGAGGCTGAGTACCCACTTTTCTTCTTCCTCCCCGATTATCAGGGGGTATCAGGTTGCCACTCTCCAATCAGCTCTCTTTAGGAGGGGTGCCTGAGGTGCCTACTGCTTCTTACTCCCAACCTCAAGATCATTTTGGGGGGAAGTCAGGAGCCTGCTCTCTCTTCCCATCTGGTAGCAGCATGAACAGGAAACACTGGCTTCCACTGAAGATATTCCAGTGCCCCTTTGTCATCCAAAGTCAGGTAAGTAGTTGATCAAGCTGTGTCCTCATCTGTGTTTGCACAGAACCCTGCACAACTGGGCCCTGATCCCCAGTGGTGTCTTAGGGATTTAAATACTAAGTAATGATATCCCCACTGGGTGACTCTATATATTTTGGATGTTGTTTGTCTGTAGTTACCCGTGTCCAGATGTGAAAAACAGATCTGAGAGGCAGTAGTACTGAATTATGACTCGAGTCGGTCAACATTTTTTTCATCAAAGTGTTGTTTTCAACAAAAAGTGGCTTTTCAGCTAAAGAAAAACTAATTTTCCATGGAAAGTTTTCATTTTGGTTGAAATTTTTCATTTTTTTAAGCCAAAAAATCTGATTTTTTTAAAACCAAAACCTGAAAATTGTTACCAAAAACAGTGTTTCTTATAAAAATTCCTAAGAATACAGAACATTTTAAAATTTCCCATAAAAATTCACTGATCAGTTCCAATTAACACCATGATCAATGAGTCACTGCAGAAGAAATCAAAGAGTCCCAGACGTGTCAGAACGAGCATAATTCCTCATCCCTGAGCCCTGGTCAACACTACAAACTTATGTCGGTATAACTACATTGCTCAGGGATGTGGAAAATCCTGAGCAACACGATTATGACCCAATTCCTGGTGTGGACAGGGCTGTGTCAATGGGAGGGCTTCTCCATAGGCATAGCTACCGCCTCTTGGGGAGCACCTACACTGATGTGAAAGCTCTTCCACTGCTGTAGGTAGCCTCTTCAATAAGCGCTACAGCAACTGCAGTCCTGTAAGCGTAGACAAGCCCTGAGCTACAGATAGGCACATGAACTGGCCAAGACTGGGAACATTTCTCACTTGTATTCCAATGTCTGATTCCCCCCGCCCTCCCTCCCCATTTCAAAATATAAATTGCAGCTAGGGAGCAGCTGTCTAAGGAGCGATACAATGCATCACATTGCATAAGCAGGGATTGCTGTGAAACCAACTGAGGCTAGAGCAGGGATTTCTGGGATACTATCTGAAGCAGACGGAGGAAAAACAAGCTAGTGAAATGGCCCAAAAAAAGAATGCAAAGTGAACGTTGTGAGTTAATTGGGCAGACAGGGAAGTATTTTTTATGTGAGATTCCAGTATACAAATAAATAAATAAATCTGGTCCTCTCTCAAAAAACACAAAAATGCAATACCCTTACATTCTCATTTATCAAAAGACCCGACAATCAAGACCCCATATCTCAGGAAAGGGGTCAGATATGCAGCTACTTCTCTTCCTTAAATCTCTTATGGCTCTTCTGCAAATGACAAGAAGCACGCCTCTTTTCTTTAAAAAGAAAAAACAGAAATGAGCTTCTTGTCAACAAATAATACCAGAGCTTGCATTAATTTGCTTTGCTTTCCACGAAAACACAAGAGTTCAAAGAAGCTGTGACCTCCTGTGATAGCTAATAACTTGGCTCAGTCTAAAACTCAAGAACTAGAAATAAACAAACCAGGGTTGTAACTGGAAATTCAGCGTGACCCTTCCCAGCAGTTATAATCTCTGGAATGCTGCACTTTGTATATGAAGACTCACATTTGAACTCACAAAACAGCATGTTTTGAGAGTACTCTGTAAAATGTAAAGCACAATATAAATGCTTATTTTGTGCTTTTTAAGTGCTTTTGGTTACACAGCTTACTGCTGTGTAACCAAAAGATGAGGGCATTCTGTTTTCAGCATACCACAGTTCTAAATATGTAGGAATCTTGCTGCCAATACCAGAGGCAACTGTAAGGCAACTGCCATATTGTGTGTTAGTTCAGCTGTAGAATGGTACAGGAGTCACACTGTGCTCTCTCTTGTAGAGACTTTATAGTTGTACTTACTTGGTTAAACTGAAATAAAAGTCATCTTGGTTGAAAAATGCAGGTCTCTGCTCTTTGTGTACAGGAATACAGAACCATGCTACATGTCATTAAATGAAATCTGGTATTATTAGCTTTATGGGCATAATGCACCACTCTGAAACACATATGCTACTTTAAAGAAAGTGAGCTACATCAAATGCTGGCAGTAATGACATGCTATAATTCCATGCTCTGAAAGTATTTACATTAAACATCTGAATGAGTAAAACTCAATTGATCAAATGTTCACATAAAGCATGTGGTAGTGTGGCAGGACCAAAGCAAATTCATTACAAAATTGGAAATTGACAGACATTTTTAGCATTATGCTCCAGCCCTGGTTGCAAAGCAGTAAGCAAATTCTAGAGTGTGCAGCCTCACCAGGTTTCAGAGCTCAGACCCCAGCCTAAGTGAGAATATCTACACTACTATTTCTAGCCCTGTAGCATCAGTCCAGTGGATCCAGGCTCTGAGACTTCCTGTCACAGGTATTTAGTTTTTTTGGTTTTTATTTTTGTAGCGTAGCTTTACTCACACATTCGTAACCAATTCCACATCCTACTAGCAAAACATTGGTTCTTAAACCTTTCAACTTTTAAATAGATTTCATTCATAGATTGATAATATAGGGCTTGACCTTGCAAACCTTTAATCATGAGAGGGGTCCCACTGATTTCAGTGTGACTACATGTGTGAATTCACACAAACAAATAAAGGTTTGCAGGATTGTTTGCAGGATTGTCCCCAGAACAACAAGCCAAATCAACCTGTATATTCTCTAGATTCCATCTCCAACCCACCCAACTGAAAATAATATCTATATGCACACAATAGAGCCTTTCAGAGATTAATGAATTAATCCTTACAACAGACTGCTCCCTTTTTCTTCCCAGATGTTAAATCCCCCTCTATATGTCTCATAAGACGTTGTCCCCTGACTTTATTTTGTTGAGGCCCGAGCCAGTACAGAATAAAACAGCCCTGCCCTAATTAATTATTGCTCAGATTATGCAGATCTCAGAGTAGCAGCGTGTTAGTCTGTATTCACAAAAAGAAAGGGAGTACTTGTGGCACCTTAGAGACTAACAAATTTATTTGAGCATAAGCTTTCATGAGCTACAGCTCACTTCATCGGATGCATTTGGTGGAAAATACAGTGGGGAGATTTATACACACACACACACACAGAACATGAAACAATGGGTTTTATCATACACACTGTAAGGAGAGTGATCGCTTAAGATGAGCCATCACCAGTAGCGGGGGGGGGAGGGGGGAGGAGGAAAACCTTTTATGGTGACATACCTTGCTTGTCACCATGAAAGGTTTTCCTCCTTCTTCCCCCCCCCCCCGGCTGCTGGTGATGGCTCATCTTAAGTGATCACTCTCCTTACAGTGTGTATGATAAAACCCATTGTTTCATGTTCTCTGTGTGTGTATATAAATCTCCCCACTGTATTTTCCACCAAATGCATCCGATGAAGTGAGCTGTAGCTCACGAAAGCTTATGCTCAAATAAATTTGTAGTCTCTAAGGTGCCACAAGTACTCCTTTTCATTATGCAGATCGGATTTCACAGATCCTTCACTTGCACCATGACCTGATCCAGCCACTAATATTGATTCTTAAAGCTTCCTCCTTTTAACCAGACTTGCTTAAAATGGAAGTCATACTGATACAAGTTTGGCATCAATAATCTGCTTTACTGGTATCAGACTTCTCTCTTAGCTAGAAAATTGCCAGTTTCAGTGTAAACTCTATTGCAGGCTGCAATAGGACAGATAATTTCTGCATACACTGTATTTCTTTTCCATGTTTTCCATTCTCTTCATTTTATGTAAACCTAGTGTATATTTTCATTTACAGTACAATTCCAGTTATCCAAATTCCTTTTATCTGAAAATCCTAGTTATCTGAACCACAGGACTATATGGGAGACATACTAAGTTAATTAATCAACACTTCTGTTCTTCTGAATGCCTATGATCTGAAATTTTTGGATGTATTGCATGCCATTCAGCTAAATGGGAGTGTATAAAGTAAATGTGGCAGCTAAGCACTAAGCACAAGGGTCTTATTTCCTTCACATAAAGTTACTATGTTCTTCTAGCAACACTTTTTTTCTTTAAATAGCAGTTCTCTTCCAGTCAGGTTCAATGGCTTCCACATTAAAAATGAGAAAAATATTGAAAATCAGCTTTAAAATATTTGGTAATAAATTACTCCTTTATTACACAGAACCATTAGGATGTCTCCAAGGTATTGCAAATAAAATAATTTATGGTAAATGAGATTATTATTGCTGGGAAAAGGACCACTTAATGCCAGTTTTTATGGGCAAAACCAAACCAGAGCAAGTCAATGGGGGTGCTCAGAAATATATAAAGCAAATACTTAAAAGCTTCAAGGATACAAGGTGGTAAATGGAAAATATATGCTGAGACTGCAGAGTTCAATATTTTGTAGAGATTTGGAACTCAGTCTATTTATTCTTATCTCAGGAAGATAGTGTGTCCAGAACATAAAGATAATAGGCCTGATTCATGACTGTGTTACTCCAGATTTATGCTATGCTACTGACAGGAGTTACACCAGTGTGAAAGTGGAATAACATAGCGCTGAGTCAGGCACAGATAGGATGTAACTGAAACAAAAATGTTCAGTGCTAGGAGGATTTGAATTCCTACTTGGAAACTCAGTCAATGGATCATCTCTGGTGTAACTACACTGCACTAAATAGTCACATGAGGGGAAAATTTGGCCCAATGTGCTGATGTATCAATAATATATCACTGCCTTACTTTGAAAAAAATTGTATTACTGAAAAATGAGATGCCAAGACCAGCTATACTGCTGCATCAACAAACTGTTCAAACAATTAAAAGAGTAATTCAGAAAATACAAAATAGAAGGGCGTAATACATATGGGAGCCTATTTATTACCATTTGTGTTTTCAAAGTAAAGCTGGCGCTCTCATTTTATTTCCATATTTCTAGTCCTTCATTTACTTCCCTGTTGCCAAATGACATCACACTTCCTTAGTCAAGGAGAAATCAGACATACCCCTTCATCAATCTGGACAGCAAGGACCAAATCCTATAAGGTGAACAGCTCCAGATTTGGCCTTCAGGGCCTGAATTTCACACTGCTCAAGCTATATGGATCTGGCTCTTCTGGATGGCTGATGTCAAAATTCTAGACTTTTACTAAATTAACCTGGATCCTAAATCTCAGGTTCAGCTAATCATCAGATTATCATTAAGTGTGAAAATCTGTCAGATAAATAATGGTCTGATTGATCTCAACAGGAAGTGTATCTGTGAATCATTTTGAAAATCTTAGTTAGATGCCTAAATACAGTTTTCAGTTCTTAACTTGAGGCACTCACATTTACAGTTTGAGAGATAAGGCCCACATCCTCACAAGGTATTGAGGTGTCCAACTCCCATTGACATCAGTGGGAGTTAGGCAGCTACATACTTTGAGATTTGGGGTCTAAATGACCTGTCCAAGGTCACACAAGTCAGGGTCAGAGCCAGAATTAGTGCTCACTTCCGATCCTTGAATTTGTGCACGTGTGCACCATTCATACGATTTTAAGACGGAAATGCTTCTTTTTCTATGGTTCAATGCCCTGACTGGTACGGAGACAAAACTGGATGAGGTTTTCTCCATTATAACAGAAGGGGACACCATTTTGCAAAGCACACTGCTCTGCCCCCACTGGCATGACCTCGTATGCACCAGGCATGGAAGGTCATGCTGACAGGGCAGCACACTCTTCAAAATAGCATCCTCTGTGCAACATGACCTTGCACACGCTGTGTGTGTGACATCATGCTACCGGGGTTGGGCCCAAGCCATTCCAGGAAGCACCAGAATGTCCAGTATTCTGGGGATGGTGGAGGGATGTGTGTGTGTGCACGCGCGCGCAAGTGAGCATGCATGT
Source organism: Dermochelys coriacea (assembly GCF_009764565.3). Classification (NCBI taxonomy): domain Eukaryota; kingdom Metazoa; phylum Chordata; order Testudines; family Dermochelyidae; genus Dermochelys; species Dermochelys coriacea. The sequence continues at coordinate 27,974,227 of NC_050072.1, forward strand.
GTGTGAGAGAGCGAGCAAGCGAGAGTGCACGCATGTGAGAGAAAAATAACCATATTCTTTTTCTTAAATGTTTTCATTTACATTTGTAGATTGGCGATCAGACTCGCCTGGAATCACTAGCACATAACATGCTATAAATGATTAAATGGACAAGCAGTAAGTTATTGATAAATTAAAAAGAAACAGATTTATTCTGAAGACTTCTCACTTCACTTCCCTGCTGATGTGTTTTCAGGTAAAGAGCTCTGCTAAGAGCACTGGGAACACCCATCCTATTAATAAACAATGAGGAATTGCTGTCTGTTGTTGATTATACAGTGAAGAAACAAATCAAGACAGCAGCTAAAGAGAAAACGTACCACTTAACAGAGAAACAAGAAGCAAAACATGATCTGACAGGATGAAAACTATGAATAAACTGCCATTCTGGCCTAGGTGACCAAATTAAGGGCCAGATCCTGCTGGTAATGGAATCAGTGCGAGTTTTGCAATTGACTTCAGGTGTTGAGGGTGCAAGCTAGATACAGTATGTACTCTGAACATGATGTACATCTGTGCCAGCTCAGTAATTTTGCCTAAACTTTCCTGATCAAAAAAAGCACACTGCTCTGCCCCCATTGCACGGTGTGTCCAAAATTTGAATCATGCAGTAATTCATAAAGACATAAAGGAGGAAGACTGGGCATTTACTTAAGCAGAAAAGCATTGTAAGTGTAAGCTCCCCGACAGCTACATTTTTAGTTGAGAGCGTATGGGGATTGAGCTGCACGACTCCCTAACATTAATTGGTGGGAAATTCCTACACGTCACATTAATGTTGCACCCCAGCAAGAACAGATTTATATATATGAATAAGATATCAGGGGAAGAGAGGAAAAAAAAGAGAGAATTCACTGGGTTTATAAACTCTGACCTAATCTCTCAATTTACTTCTCAGATTTGATTACAGCCTGTACAGTATGATTGTCCATGATCTTTGACCAGTATGTTAATAAGCACCATTCACAGCACAGCAGAACAATATGCACAGTGTATGCTGAACTGGGAAGTGAGGCAGAAATATTTCCACTATATTCCTTTTATAGTGCATGTTGGAGTCATCTTTGCCCTTTCCCCCCCACCCCTCAATCTTACGAGCTTTCAGGTTCAACTCCCCGGCCTGCTATGAATGCTCAGTGGAATGCTTGGGCAAAGCAGACCCTGAGTAGTCTTTGTTTGACCCTCGGATCTGTTATAACTTAAGCATTTCGGTGGCTGGCTTGGTAACAGAGTGCCATTGGAAACAAAGAACAATGCAGGGTCAGTTTCTTCTGTAGCAACAAGTGGGATCACTGTGTGTTGTAAAGCCTCCAGACAAGATTGTGAATTCAGTGAAAGGGGCTTTAAAGAAAGATTTCGGATAATATATTTATTCAGCATCAATGTTTATTGTTTCTCCCACATCATGTATCTTCTCTTTATCATGACTGTCATTTTGAAAGTTTCTTCCATGGTTTCTGGAATTGAAGTAACCACTGGGACCATAAGAACAAACAAAAACATTTTTAGCAAATAGGCCAATTAGCCAGAATTTTCAGCAATTTTTTTCAGTTCACAGTTTTGAGTGAATTCACAGTCTTTGTCAGGACTGGAATGTGGGCAGTTTTGCCTAATGGTTAGAGCTAGTCAGGAGCTGGGAGCCAGCACCACAGACAAAGCTGGAGTCAGGAACCAGGAATCAAGCCAAGGGTCAGGGTCAGAGCCAGAAGTCAATAACCAGAGGCAGGAATAAAAGCCAAAGCTACAGCAAGGGGGCAGGGCTGGGTCGGATTGGAACAAGACCAGAACAGCCTCAAGGTTAGGTACAAGGCAGGTGCAGGTGCAATCACAGCTGCAGGCCTAAGCATTGAGCAGCCAGTGTACCCTGCTGCTGCTGAGCTTAAATGCAGACCTCTTGGTTTCTTTTAGCCAATGGGGACCTGCCAGTCAGCAAATTCTGCTGCAGTCAAGCTGGGTTTATTAACCTGCCTGAAAGCTGAACTGGCTCACCCCAGCCTCAGCGGATGGAACTCAAGCCCATGGTTCCTGACACCTTTTGTGTTCTCCGTCTGCAAAGATTTGAGCGATCAAACTTTTATTAGCACAAATTTGTGCAGAAGTGTGTACATTTTAAGCTCTTACTCTGGAATGCTCAAAGTAAGCAAATGGCTTTCTTGTGAGCATTCGTGGTAGAAATCTGATTCTAAAAGAGTTATGCTCATCCAATCAAGGAACAGAAACAATATCATGTGACTTACTAACCAGGGACAACTAGCAGCAGTTTGAATTTAACCTACAAGCTAGAGAGAGTTCAAAACTTTGTGAATGATTTTTAACAATTTTTAATTCAGTGATGACTAAATTTGAGGAAACCACAATATTATTATGGACAATCCCCCCAAAAATAGAGGCAAAAATACATGCTGAATAGATCTAATTTACTTTAAACCCTGATTAGAGAATCTAAACAGGAATGTAGTAGGAACTGGTCTGAGTGTAGCAGAAGAGTGGCAAAATCATTAGGAGGCTCTCCTTAAGCATTTAATTTTCATTTATTTAACAGACATAAGCCAATAGCAAACAGTCTTGCCTTTTCTCCAAGAATTTTAACAAGGTATTAATTAAAGAGAGAAAGAGAGAGAGAAGAGAGAGAGACTAGCAGAAAATGGACAGTTTAAGCAGATATATGTCAAAGATCTGACACACCACTGACTTCCTGAGGAAACTACAATGCATTGGTGATCTTCCTGAAAACACCATCCTGGCCACCATGGATGTAGAAGCTCTTTACACCAATATTCCACATGAGGATGGACTACAAGCTGTCAAGAACAGTATCCCTGATGAGGCCACGGCACACCTGGTGGCAGAGCTTTGTGACTTTGTCTTCATCCACATTCATTTCAGATTTGGGGACAACTTATACCTTCAAGTCAGTGGCACTGCCATGGGTACCCACATGGCCCCACAGTATGCCAACATTTTTATGGCTGACTTAGAACAATGCTTCCTCAGCTCTCGTCCCCTAGCTCCCCTGCACTACATTGATGACATCCTCATCATATGGACCCACAGAAGGAGACCCTTGAAGAATTCCACCTGGATTTCAACAATTTCCACCCCACCATCAACCTCAGCCTGGACCAAGAGATCCACTTCCTGGACACTACAGTGCCAATAAGTGATGGTCACATAAACACCACCCTATACCGGAAACCTACTGACTGCTATACTTACCTACATGCCTCCAGCTTTCATCCAGATCACACCACACAATCCATTGTCTACAGCCAAGCTCAATGATATAACTGCATTTGCTCCAACCCCTCAGACAGAGACAAACACCTACAAGATCTTTATCAAGCATTCTTACAACTACAATACCCACCTGCTGAAGTGAAGAAACAGACTGACAGAGCCAGAAGAGTACCCAGAAGTTACCTACTACAGGACAGGCTTAACAAAGAAAATAACAGAACACCACTAGCCAACACCTTTAGCCCCCAACTAAAACCTCTCCAACGCATCATCAAGGATCTACAAACTATCCTGAAGGATGACCCATCACTCTCACTGATCTTGGGAGATTGTAAGCAAGGACTGGCCTGACAACCCCCCCAACCTGAAGCAAATACTCACCAGCAACCACACACCAAAAACACTAACCCAGGAACCTATCCTTGCAACAAAGCCTGTACCAACTGTGTCCACATATCTATTCAGGGGACACCATCATAGAGCCTAATCACATCAGCCACACTATCAGAGGCTTGTTCACCTGCACATCTACCAATGTGATATATGCCATCATGTGCCAGCAATGCCCCTCTGCCAAGTACACTGGCCAAACTGGACAGTCGCTACGTAAAAGAATAAATGGACACAAATCAGACATCAGGAATGGTAACATACAAAAGCCAATAGGAGAACACTTCAATCTTCCTCGACATTCTATAACTGATTTAAAAGTAGCTATAGTTGAACAGAAAAACTTCAGAAACAGACTTCAGAGAGAAACAGCAGAACTAAAATTCATTTGCAAATTTAACACCATTAATTTGGGCTTGAATAAGGACTGGGAGTGGCTGGTTCATTACAAAAGCAGCTTTGCCTCTCCTGGAATTGACACCTCCTCATCTATTATTGGGAGTGGACTACATCCACCCTGATCGAATTGGCCCTGTCAACACTGGTTCTCCATTTGTGAGATAACTCCCTTCTCTTCATGTGTCATTATACAATGCCTGCATCTGTAATTTTCACTCCATGCATCTGAAGAAATGGGTTTTTACCCACAAAATCTTATGCCCAAATAAATCTGTTAGTCTTTAAGGTGCCACCGGACTCCTTGTTGAATACTGATATAGGCCTTTAAAATGTAAAAATATCTCATCACATCAAATTGCACCAAATTGCCCTAGTGCAAATCAGGACTTACTCTGTCTGTACTAGGGATTTCCATCTCTGCAGCTTCATCATGGGTTGGCTTTGATGACAGGAATTGCAGAAGAACCCCATTGTAAAAAAGGCCCATGCAGCCTACTTAATATCTGAACTTGGTCCATGACACAATTAACTTTGCAGCAGCATAAAATTGTCTTTATGTAAACTATTTAGACCCTTTTTTAATCTACAGAGGGAGAAGAATTTCTGAACATTCAGGAAAACATTTAGGAAAACCAGTAACTACTGCTCACCATATAACACCCAGAGTACAATCTCCCAGGCTGCTAAGTACTGCCTGCAAAGTGCGAGGCACTTTTAACTCTGCAGAAGTCAATGAGGCACTCAGGGCTAAATCCACAAAGGGGACTTAAACTCAGTGTCACAATGCCTAACTTTAGCTCCCCTGCTGTCTGTAGAATCCACAGGCTGGAGGGAGGCACCAATCTCAACCTGGGATTCTCAGCCATGAACCCTCTGCTGAAGTTAGATGCTTAAGCAAGATCAGCCCTTTCTAATAAAAGTGATGTGCTGTCTCCTTAAATAACCCAGCTGATAGGCAACTCCTCTGGATGTGGGAGAATCAGGTTCAAGTCCCTGCTCCAATTAAGATTTAAGTATATCACCATCTCTCTGAATTCCTTGGCCCTACCCCCAGGCCTGGAGCCACCTCCTGCACCCCAAACACCTCATCCCCGGCCCCACACCAGGGCCAGCACCCCCAGCCGGAGCTTGCACCCCAACTCTCTGCCCCAGCCCAGAGTCCCCTCCCGCACCCTGAACCCCAAACCCCTCATTTATTACCCCACCACGGAGCCTGCACCCCGAGTTAGAGTCCTCACCCTCTCCTGCATCCCAACCCAGTGAAAGTGAGTGAGGGTGGGGGAGAGCGAGCCACCGAAAGAGGGGGAAATGTAATGAACAGGGGGCGGGGCCTCAGGGAAGGGGCGGGGGCAGGACCTCGGGGCTAGGGTGTTTGGTTTGGTGCGATTAGAAGTTGACAACCACAGGGATTGGAGGAAGTACATTTTGGATTGAGGTACCTAAATCCTTTTGTGAATCTAGCCCTCGTTTTGCAGGACTAGGCCACTGGAGAAGAGCGCTCCCATTTATTGAATTCCAGTTCACGCTCTTTCCTCGAGGCCAACTGCGCTATCACTACTTTGTTGTTTTCCTGTCTCTCAGAACTATATTTTATTACAGGCTGGCAGTTCTTAGGTAATTGCTTTACACTTGAGAATGCTTAACTATAAAGAGAGGATAGAAATAAGAGATTAAGCAATGCCGTTTTCTTTATATTTTTCCAACTAAAATGCATAATGGTACTTCTATAAGGAGGCTGGCTCTGTATGGGGAGCTGGGCCCAGCTTCAGGTGTGACTCATCAGCTGTCTCCCAGACTGATCAGCTATGGATCTGGTAATTTTAAAAGCCAGCAAGTGGCTCCATTTGGGTTAAGAGCTGTCAAGAAGCCCAGCAGTAAAAAGGGGAGTTGCAGGGAGGAGACCTAGAGGAAGTGGTTTGACTCCTGTGGCAGGAGAACTTCCAGGCAAATAACTTCTAGGAGGACTGTAAAAGCACTGCCAGGAAGCGGGAAGGCTCTGGCAGGAAACCCCTGGGGGAGGGGTAAAAAAAGCACAGTTTGTGGATGATTCTAAGGCAAATAGCCTGTAAATAGGAAGCCTGAAGGGAACAGATAGCTCTTGCAGAAGATGCCAGATTAGGGAGAAGAAATGATCGATGTGGAATTTGTGTTACCAGCTTTTATGAGCAAGAAATATAGCTGAATCCCTGAAGAAAAGGGACTGAATCAGATGCTGGATGTGCTATCAGGCCTTCCTGGGTTAGGGAGACAGGCCAGCAGCCTACAGGGACTAATGAATAGTGAAGAACAAATAAGGGCAAGAGACAGGAATATAGTGTAGGTAGCCACTGGGTAACCAATACGCCTCAAATCTAATATGTATCTGCAACACCTTTCCCTCCCCTATTTTTATTCTCAGCTGATCTTAAACAGAGACTTCCAAGAGTGCCAACTATTTAGACTTGGGTATGTAGAGAGAAAGCCAACTGATAAGAATAACCTAATACATACAAAAGATTAAGTAGAGTACTCCCAAATAGTGAGCTACTAATAATCTGTAGGTTATCTGGTGATAATATAAAAAGTGAAGACCAAAGTACATTAAATCCTTGACAGGTTCAAAGAAGCAAGATACAAATTTAGCTAAAACACCCTCCGCCCCCACAAATCACTGACTCAGGTTTTACTATCACTTAATTTTAGAACTTGAATTTGTATGTTACTGTTTGCTCTGTTCTCCCATTAAATTATTGGTGGAGTTGGTAATGACTATAAAATAGCCCAATACTTTCCATTATACACACCTGTTTGTCACCAAACTTCAGCCATTCAAGATGAATTTTTAAGTTTCAGCAAAAATGATTCATCCCTTTCAGAGAATGAGCTTAGAGCAAAATAGGTAGGTTATTCAATGCTAGATGTTTCCAAAGCTTTCTTTGAAGAGCTCTAAGAACTTCATGCTTTGGACAAGGATCTTGAAATATGGCACTGGTTCAGTCCCTGGGATATGAGCTCTTTTGCTATCTGCATGAAAACCCACCCAGATCTGGCCACGTTACAGGCCACGATATGGTATATCTACACAGCAACTAGACACCTGTGGTAGCCAACTCTGTCTTAGCATGTCTAGTGCAGGGGCAGGAAGGATGATACAATGTACCTCATATACATCATACACTAAAGTTCCACATAATGAGTTTCGCCTTTAAACTAGAGCTGGGTGGAAAAAAATAATATTTGTCACAAAAAAAAATCATCATTCTGTCTCTTCCTTAAACCAAGCAGCATCAGGGAAGAGAGGGTGCAAGTGGTTAAGGCCTGTCTGGTTAGACTGTTTGTTTCTTCCTGGGCTACTTCCTATGTTAGCTTACTTTCTTCCCAGGGGGCTCGTATTCTCATCAGGGAGCAGGGAGAGAAGTGGGAAGGGTCTGGATCAGGGTCAAGCCTCTAGTGCCTCTTTTCTAGACAACAAAGGAAAGGAAACTAAATTAACAGAAATAAAGAGCAGCACCAGCTTCTCTGTCCTTCCAGGATCCTCCAGCCACCTGTCCTACCGCTCTGTGCTCACAGGCAACTGAAGGTAGTTTGGCTTTCTGCTGTGCTCCTTCCTAGGAATGGAGGATGAGATGCCTCTCTGTCTTCCCAGGCCGGGCCTTCTGAATTGAACTTATCTCTTTTTTAAGCTCCTCCAAGACTGGCATACTTGGCAGGTGCAGTGGCCAGCTGCTGCTGGAGCCCAAGGCTGCTCTTTAATCCCTTCTTGCCTGATGTGGGGTTTGTACACCCTGTCACAATGACCATTTGTTTGTTGTCAGTAGTGCTCCTGATACACTAGGCAATTAAAACGTACAATATAGGGCCAGTCCCTCCCCAAACAGTTAAAAACCCAACCTGGACAGACAAGAGTAAAGTGTTCAGGTGGCAACTGGCCAGTCCTATGTTGCCATGCCACCTTACCCAGGTGGGGGACATGCTGGCCACTGCCTCAGCATCCCTTCTTGGACTCCTTAGCTTACAAACGGCTTTCGCATGTCCAATACTAATACCCCTTCCCACTGTCTTGTTTATTAACAACATTCAAAACGAAGACAAGGCTTCCAGCTGAGGCTTTTCCTTCAGCCAGCTTGTTCTCTACATTGCAGCCTCTCGAGCTAGTATTGGCTCCTGTGTTGATGACCTGTCCCTCTGGCCGGGTCCCTTCTGAAATTCTTACCAAGCACAAAAGAGAGTCTTCAGCCCACTCTCCAACTGGGCCCAGTCTCTCCTTCCTGAGGGTCTCTCTTCTGTCCTCAAATTTCAGAGGCTCCTCCTCTGGGTTCAGCCTGCGGCCTTTCCCAAACTCTGAGTCTTTCCCCTCAATCCCTTCTGGGCTGTTTGAGTCTCTCCCTGCCCTTTACCGAGCAGGAACACCCAGAGCTTCCTGAAATCTTCCTTCTCTGTCTGGCTGTTCGCAGACCTTTCTTAGCTACCTCCCCAGAGGCAAATTCGGTCACATGACCTATCTGTCACAAGACATAACTCATTTCCCTCACCACCACCTGGGGAGACAAGTTAAGTGTGTCCCAGGTGGGGCTGGGACCCATCGCCCTTTAAAGAGGCCAGCAACCTGATGACATCCTGATGCTCTCAGGTTGCTCTAACACAGCACAGAGTAGAAAATATGCACAGAGCAGAACAGGATTAGGGAAAGCTTTATGTTGGTTTGAACTTCACTCTCCATCTTCTAATCTATGCATTTTGCCCTGATCCTGTGTCCATTAAGTCAATAGCAAAATTACCATGGACTTCAGTGATGCAGGATCTGACCCTTTGAGAATAACTGAGAATCTGGTGCAATGAACATTTTAATCTGTGTTGAAACAATGGGATCCCAGCTGTACACCATTGGGAGTTGTTGCATGACTAGCATCATCAGAAAAAGGCCTAGCCAGCCAATCAGCATGCAGCATGCCATTGGATAATCAGTGACTCCTTATCCTTCTGCCCTTGTCATATTATAATCTTTATTAAATCTAAAGAAAAACAGCATATATAAAGGAAAGGCATTTCATTATACATCACAGCAGTGTTTGCTTAGAGTCCCTGAAATTTGTCTTTCCTAGGAGGCCTTGGTACAAATATAGATTTCTCCTGTCGTCTAGTACACACTTAGATATGACTTAAATTTGCTGAGGAAATTAGCTTTGTCTTGGTATTTAAAACAAGCTATTAAACTCAATAAATCTGTCTGTAAGGAAAGAAAATGATAATTTTCCAGCGCTGATGCTATAAGAATTCTTGGAATCAGCCCAGATGAAAAACAAGCTTTGGGCAAAGTTTCATGTATCTCAGAGTAGCAGTAGTATACTTTCCATTGTGGTGACTGCCCCCAAATTAAACCTGCTTAATAGTATGTTACAAGGACGTGATCCTGCAGAAAATACCACTGCCTTTTGGGCTGTACAAATCCCAGGAAAGTTGGTGGCAGGCCGAATATCAAAGAGAGATAATCAAATGAAATTATCCTTCATGTGGGAACAAATGATACGGCTAGATTCTCGCTGGAAAGTATTAAGGGAGACTATGCTACGCTGGGGAAGACGCTTAAGGAAATTGAGGCTCAGGTGATCTTTAGCGGGATCCTTCCTGTTCCTAGAGAAGGGCAACAAAGGTGTGTCAAGATTATGACTGTCAACAGATGGCTTAGGCAGTGGTGCTATAAGGAGGGCTTTGGGATGTATGGCCACTGGGAGGCATTCACGGACAGAGGACAGTTCTCTCAGGATGGACTTCATCTGAGTAGGGAAGGAAATAGACTTCGAGGATCGAGGCTGGCACAACTGATAAAGAGAGCTTTAAACTAGGAATTAGGGGGAGATGGATGGGAGATGTCCAGGAAATCTCCACGCCAGATTTTAGCATTGAGAGGGAAGAAGACGAAGTAAGAAAGGATACAGCCGTGGGTAGGAGAATGTATATAAGGAGCGAGGGCGGTGTGGATACTAGTCTAATAGGTTATACTGGCTGTAGAATGACTGTGCCTAATAGGGTACAAAATGTGAGCGAGGCCAAACAGCAAAAATTAAGATGTTTGTACACCAATGCGAGGAGCCTAGGTAACAAAATGGAGGAACTAGAGTTACAGGTGCAGGAAGTGAAACCAGATATTATAGGGATAACAGAAACATGGTGGAATAGTAGTCATGACTGGACTACAGGTATTGAAGGGTATGTGCTGTTTAGGAAAGACAGAAACAAAGGTAAAGGGGGTGGAGTAGCATTGTATATCAATGATGAGGTAGAATGTAAAGAAATAAGAAGCGATGCAATGGATAAGACAGAGTCCGTCTGGGCAAAAATTACATTGGGGAAGAAAACTAGTAAAGCCTCTCCTACAGTGCTTGGGGTGTGCTATAGACCTCCGGGATCTAATTTGGATATGGATAGAGCCCTTTTTAATGTCTTTAATAAAGTAAATACTAATGGAAACTGCGTGATCATGGGAGACTTTAACTTCCCAGATATAGACTGGAGGACCAGTGCTAGTAATAATAATGCTCAGATTTTCCTAGATGCGATAGCTGATGGATTCCTTCATCAAGTAGTTGCTGAACCGACTAGAGGGGATGCCATTTTAGATTTAATTTTGGTGAGTAGCGAGGACCTCATAGAAGAAATGGTTGTAGGGGACAATCTTGGCTCAAGTGATCATGAGCTAATTCAGTTCAAACTAAATGGAAGGATTAACAAAAATAAATCTGCAACTAGGGTTTTTGATTTCAAAAGGGCTGACTTGCAAAAATTAAGGAAATTAGTTAGGGAAGTGGATTGGACTGAAGAACTTATGGATCTAAAGGTAGAGGAGGCCTGGGATTACTTTAAATCAAAACTGCAGAAGCTATCAGAAGCCTGTATCCCAAGAAAGGGGAAAAAATTCATAGGAAGGAGTTGTAGACCAAGCTGGATGAGCAAGCATCTTAGAGAGGTGATTAAGAAGAAGCAGAAAGCATACAGGGAGTGGAAGATGGGAGGGATCAGCAAGGAAAGCTACCTAATTGAGCTCAGAACATGTAGGGATAAAGTGAGATGGACTAAAAGTCAAGTAGAGTTGGACCTTGCAAAGGGAATTAAAACCAATAGTAAAAGGTTCTATAGCCATGTAAATAAGAAGAAAACTAAGAAAGAAGAAGTGGGGCCGCTTAACACTGAGGATGGAGTGGAGGTTAAAGATAATCTAGGCATGGCCCAATATCTAAACAAATACTTTGCCTCAGTCTTTAATAAGGCTAAAGAGGATCTTAGGGATAATGGTAGGATGACAAATGGGATGAGGATATAGAGGTAGATATTACCATATCTGAGGTAGAAGCGAAACTGAAACAGCTTAATGGGACTAAATCGGGGGGCCCAGATAATCTTCATCCAAGAATATTAAAGGAATTGGCACCTGAAATTGCAAGCCCATTACAAGAATTTTTAATGAATCTGTAAACTCAGGAATAGTACCGAATGATTGGAGTATTGCTAATATAGTTCCTATTTTTAAGAAAGGAAAAAAAAGTGATTCGGGTAACTACAGGCCAGTTAGTTTGACATCTGTAGTATGCAAGGTCCTGGAAAAAATTTTGAAGGAGAAATTAGTTAAGGACATTGAAGTCAATGGTAAATGGGACAAAATACAACATGGTTTTACAAAAGGTAGATTGTGCCAAACCAACCTAATCTCCTTTTTTGAAAAGGTAACAGATTTTTTAGATAAAGGAAATGCAGTGGATCTAATTTACCTAGATTTCAGTAAGGCATGTGATACCGTGCCACATGGGGAATTATTAGTTAAATTGGAGAAGATGGGGATCAATATGAACATCAAAAGGTGGATAAGGAATTGGTTAAAGGGGAGACTGCAACGGGTCCTACTGAAAGGCGAACTGTCAGGTTGGAGGGAGGTTACCAGTGGAGTTCCTCAGGGATCGGTTTTGGGACCAATCTTATTTAATCTTTTTATTACTGACCTTGGCACAAAAAGTGGGAGTATGCTAATAAAGTTTGCAGATGATACAAAGCTGGGAGGTATTGCCAATTCGGAGAAGGATCAGGATATTATACAGGAGGATCTGGATTACCTTGCAAACTGGAGTAATAGTAATAGGATGAAATTTAATAGTGAGAAGTGTAAGGTTATGAATTTAGGGATTAATAACAAGAATTTTAGTTATAAATTGGGGACGCATCAATTAGAAGTAACAGAAGAGGAGAAGGACCTTGGAGTATTGGTTGATCATGGGATGACTATGAGCTGCCAATGTGATATGGCGGTGAAAAAAGCTAATGCAGTTTTGGGATGCATCAGGAGTGGCATTTCCAGTAGGGATAAGGAGGTTTTAGTACCGTTATACAAGGCACTGGTGAGACCTCACCTAGAATACTGTGTGCAGTTCTGGTCTCCCATGTTTAAAAAGGATGAATTCAAGCTGGAGCAGGTACAGAGAAGGGCTACTAGGATGATCCGAGGAATGGAAAACTTGTCTTATGAAAGGAGACTTAAGGAGCTTGGCTTGTTTAGCCTAACTAAAAGAAGAAAGGTTGAGGGGAGATATGATTGCTCTCTATAAATATATCAGAGGGATAAATACAGGAGAGGGAGAGGAATTATTTAAGCTCAGCACCAATGTGGACACAAGAACAAATGGGTATAAACTGGCCACCAGGAAGTTTAGACTTGAAATCAGACGAAGGTTTTTAACCATCAGAGGAGTGAAGTTTTGGAATAACCTTCCAAGGGAAGCAGTGGGGACAAAAGATCTATCTGGTTTTAAGATTCTACTTGATAAGTTTATGGAGGAGATGGTATGATGGGATAATGGGATTTTGGTAAGTAATTGATCTTTAAATATTCAGGGTAAATAGGACTAATCCCCTGAGATGGGATATTAGAGGGATGGGATCTGAGTTACCCAGGAAAGAATTTTCTGTAGTATCTGGCTGGTGAATCTTGCCCATATGCTCAGGGTTTAGCTGATTGCCATATTTGGGGTCGGGAAGGAATTTTCCTCCAGGGCAGATTGGAGAGGCCCTGGAGGTTTTTCGCCTTCCTCTGTAGCATGGGGCATGGTTGACTTGAGGGAGGCTTCTCTGCTCCTTGAAGTCTTTGAACCATGATTTAAGGACTTCAGTAGCTCAGACATGGGTGAGGTTTTTCATAGGAGTGGGTGGGTGAGATTCTGTGGCCTGCGCTGTGCAGGAGGTCGGACTAGATGATCAGAATGGTCCCTTCTGACCTTAGTATCTATGAATCTATGAATCTATGAGAGAGTGGCTCAGTGAAACAAGGAGGTATTGGCAAGCTCATAAGAACGGCCATACTGGATCAGACCAATGGTCCATCTAGCCCAATATCCTGTCTTCCAACAGTGGCCAATACCAGGTATTTCAGAGGGAATTAACAGAAAAGCAATCCATCTTGTCATCCACTCCCAGCTTCTGGCAAACAAAGGTTAGTGACACTCAGAGCATGGTGTTACATTCTTGCCCATCCTGGCTAATAGCCATTAATGGACCTAACCTCCAGGAACTTCTTTAGTTCTTTTTTGAACCCTATTATAGTTTTGGCCAAGAAGTTTCACAGGTTGACTGTGCGTTGTGTGAAGTACTTCCTTTTGTTTGTTTTAAACCTGCTGAGTATTAATTTTATTGGGTGGCCCCTGGTTCATGTGTTATGTGGAGGAATAAATAACATTTCCTTATTCACTTTCTCACACTAGTCAAGATTTTATAGACATCTATCATATCTCCCCTTAGCTGTAGGATGACCAGACAGCAAATGTGAAAAATCGGGACGGGGGTGGGGGTAATAGGCGCCTATATAAGAAAAAGACCCAAAAAATCAGGACTGTTCCTATAAAATCGGGACATCTGGTCACCCTACTTAGTTGTCATTTTCCAAAACTGAAAAATCCAAGCCTTTTTAATCTCTCCTCATATGGAAGCTGTTCCATACCCCTAATAATTTTTTTTTGCCCTTCTCTGTACCTTTTCCAATTGCAATATATCTTTTTTGAAATGAGGCGACCACATCTGCCCACAGCATTCAAGGTGTAGGCATACCATGGATTTATTATATTTTCTGTCTTATCTATCCCTTTCCTAATAGAATGTTAGACACTGTAAGCTTTTTTTGACTTCCACTGCACATTGGGCAGATGTTTTCAAGAACTATCCGCGATGACTCCAAGATCTCTTTCTTGAATGGTACCAGCTAATTTAACCACCATTATTTTGCATGTATAATTGAGATTAATGGGGGCATGGATCAGTGTTCATGTCACACTCCCCATCAATACCCGGCCCAAGACAGGGAAGCTAATGATCCAACCAGCGGACCAAATTTGGTAATGAATCTTTGTCACGTGCCATGTGCGGCACATTGCGCATACACTAAGAAATCTGGATTATGTTTTCCAATTTGCATTACTTTGCATTTATCAACATTGAATTTCATCTGCCATTTTGTTGCTCAATCACCCAGTTTTATGAGATCACTTTGTAACTCTTTGCAGTCTGCTTTGTGCATAACTATCTTGAGTAATTTTGTATTGTCTGCAAATTTTGCCACCTCACTGTTTACTCCTTTTTCCATATCATTTACGAATCTACTGAAAGTGCTGATCCCAGTTCAGACCCCTGGGGGACACCACTATTTACCTTTTTCCATTCTGAAAACTGACCCTTCATTCCCACCCTTTGTTTTCTGTATTGTAACCAGTTACTGGTCCATGAAAGGACCTTCCCTCTTATCCTGTGGCAGCTTACCTTACTTAAGAGCCTTTGGTGAGGGACCTTGTTAAAGGCTTTCTGAAAGTCTATGTCCACTGGATCACACTTGTCCAAATGTTTGACCCCCCCCTTAAAGTATTTTTGAGTCTTTTGGCAATTGGTCTTCAAATTCTTTTTTGGCCTGCCTAATTATACTTTTATACTTGACTTAGTAGAGTTTATGCTCCTTTCTATTTTCCTCAATAGGATTTAACTTCCAATTTTTAAAGTGTACCTTTTTGCCTCTACCCACTTCTTTTATTTGTTGTTTAGTTACAGTGGCACTTTTCTGGTCCTCTTACTATGTTTTTAAATTTGGGATATACATTTAATTTGAGCCTCTATTACAGTGTTTTTAAAAAGTTTCCATGCAGCTGACAAGCATTTCATTTTTTGTTCCTATGAGCATTGCTGCTAGTGGAGAGGCGTTCTTCTGAAGTTCACTATTTATTGCTGCAAGGAAAGGATAGTAACCTTTGGAACTGCAAGGCTTCTCTTCAGGGTCCTTGGGTGACAGCTCTGCCTGGAGAGACCTGCTGGAGAACAACTGGAATGCCTGAACCAATATCCTCTGGCTTCCATGGAGGGAGAAATACACCCTACGGAAGGAAACAATTTCTAAGAAGTATATAATTCTCAGGAGCTTATTAAGCCTGCTGCAGCAGTATAGGGGCTAGACAGAGTCCTTTGTTTGGAGGAGTTGGCCTCCCTGGCTTGCAGTGGTTCTGCCATCTATGCTTTGAGAAGTCAAATCTAAGATTCAAGATTGTGGTGGAAGTGCTGGTAATGGTAACCCCATTAAGGAGACAAAGTATGTACAACAAATTAGGAATCAGTTGGAGCTTGAGAAATATTATTTGAAATTATCTGAATTTTTAGCCCATGTTCCTTTAAAAGCTAGATTTGAAAGCTTCTCATTTACACTAAGGCTCCTTCTTCTTTACCTTCTGACACCCTATGAAATATGAGTTAATTTGCAGAGTACAGGAGAAAAATGCAAAAAAACCTCTCAAACCATTGGTTGGCTGCTGATTTACAGCTCTGTTATGCCTTGCTGGGTGAATAGCACTAGAAGTTGGGGTAAGTACCTAATCACTTCCCCAGCTTTCTGGTCATTCAGCTCAGACTTTCTCGAAGGGATCCGTATTGAGAGATAGAAGAGATTGTTTATGGATCTACGCTGATGTATCTAGCTTTCATTGTTTCTTTCTCCTTCACTTGTGCTTTTATATTACCTTTTGTGAAGATGGACAGAACTGCTTTTCCTTGAAATTAGCCCTACTTGCATAGATATTAGTATACTCTCAGAGTGCTTATGAAAGGTTATTTTACCAAGAAGCTACGTATAGATTGCATTTTTATTAAATCACTTACAGTAATTTTGTTCCAAAATCCTGACTGTCACAAAAGATCTTGAAGCAACTTAAAAGAAACTGAAGCATATCAGTTTTGCTCACGTCTAAATGAGTTGCTGATGCAAGTCCTCTCTGAATGTAAGATTAAAGGGTTTTATAAGTATTAGGTAAAGGTTTTGCTATTTTCATAGGAGGCAGATGACCAGCTCTGGCCACAAAGAACAGCTACATTTCTTTTTGTATTAAAGTTCACAACTTGGAAAGTCTACCGCCTTCTACCAAGTGGTCAAGAAAAATCAGGAAATATGCTACCATGTGAAAAAGTTTGTACAGATCTAGCTTACTGTAAAGCAAAAAGCGCAAGCATAAAATGGCAAGATTGTCAGCAGCAAGTAGTTCCATTAAGGATGGACTTTTTTTGTTTATCTTCTGCCACGTGGAACCAGCAGCAACGAGGGCCAAGTTCAATACCTAGGGGTTCCTTTCCATTGATACAACACAGAACCGGCTTGAACCCTGACCCAGTAATCTCGGAAATTTACGCACCACCCCTGGGCATCTCTGAGAGGCAATACTTCCCCACTCACAAGTACAGAGTCTGAGTGTAGAAAATAAGCTTTTAATAAAAGGAGGGAAATAACTGGGTGTTATTTTGGGAAAACACAACAGAGTTCATAAACATAAACCATGAGTAAAAGATCCACCCCCCCAAGTAGGTTGGGCAGTGTTCCTTTCCCCTCAGGTTCTTAAGTCCAGCAACCCAAAAGTCCCTTTCACCTATCTGACCCTTCTCTGCACCCCACTCACAGTTGCTGTCCTGAGTCAGTGCAGACCCAGAGCTCAGAAGTGTATTTGCAGAGTTCACCTCTCCCCTGGGTGGGGTAGAGAGGTTCCTTATGCACTTACTCACTCACTGCCCCTCTCCAGCCATCCTACTGGCCGCTCCTACTCGCTACTTCCACCGGCCACTTGCTCACCGCTCTCGCCACGCCTCTCCACCAGCCGCTCTGCTGGTCACATGTCACGGCTCTCCACCGCTTCAGTCACTTGTTCATCAGCTGACTATCAGTCGCGTTCTGCTGCAACCTGCCTCTTTGCTGTGACCTCTGCACATCAGTCTGTCAGTAATTTTCAGTTCTTTGCAGGCTGGGCAGAAACACTGCCCCATCTCAAGTGATTTCAGCTCTCAGTGATTTTTCAGCTCTGGACAGAAACACAGTCCCCCCACCACCAGGTGATTTCAACTCTGATTGGACAATTTAAAAAACAAAAGAGGCTCCTAATGAAGCCTATTTAGCTCTATTCTTTGAACAGTGTGTGTATGTGTGTGTGGGGGGGGGGGGGGTAAACCAGCCTAGGGAGGACCCTTGAA
Organism: Dermochelys coriacea; assembly: GCF_009764565.3. Classification (NCBI taxonomy): domain Eukaryota; kingdom Metazoa; phylum Chordata; order Testudines; family Dermochelyidae; genus Dermochelys; species Dermochelys coriacea. The sequence continues at coordinate 27,991,789 of NC_050072.1, forward strand.
GGGGTACAGCCTCCTGACTTCTATTCCTGCCCCCACACCTCTTACTTTCACAGGGCTCTGACATTCAAGCCCCTGCTTAATGAGGTTCTTTCAACTGAGAGTGACCCCCCTCACTTGAGAGAGGTTAAGCACAGTCCTGCTTTCTTGTATTCCTACAATAATTACAACATTGGTAACCATATTTCACTACCCTTGCATTCAGTACTAAGGTCATTTGTACCCAACACCAGCCAAAGTTGATTGTTTAACGCATCTGATAAATATGTAAACTAAGTAGGAGCAAACTGTATTTACATAAACACACCCATAGTCTCTTTCCCTCTCAGATAGCTGTCACGGAAGCATTTATTCAGACTCTATTTACACAAGTAAGCTGGGGAAATGTGGAGTAGTGCTGCATTGCCAAAACAAATAGCACCGTTGTAGAAGTATTGTGTTGTATTGTGCTTGATGGTTCTGCAAGAGACGTCAACCACTATGAGACATGTTAACCCTGGTTCTCCTCAGAAAAGAGACCATGTGGTCTTTTGGTATGAGGAAAGGCCTGGAAACAGGGAGAATGCTAGCTGAGCAACCAGTTCTCTAATCTCTGGGAAGCCCCTTAATGTTTCTATTCCAGTTAACCTGACTTGAAAAGTTGAATAAAAGAACTTCCAAATTCAGAATATTTCTGAAAACCAGTGCTACAGTGTAGTTGAGCTGAGGTTTCCTAGACATAAGCTGAATGTTAGTTTGCAAATTGTTGGGTTTTTTGATTCAAACAAATGAGTCATGAGCAAAAGGGTATTCATCAAGGCAAAATAAACATTCCCTATGTTGAGAAGGGCATGATTAAATCTTCATGCCTCACAGAAAAAGACTGTGGGAATAAATACTATTTAAATTTAGCTTGCCTATATAGCTATTTATTACCAGATCAGTCAGATTTGAGCTAAACACTTACTTGCAGGTCTACAACCAGCCTTACATTCCAGATTCATCAGACACCTGGTATTCTTACTAACAGTAGTATATTATACTCTGAAGACACTAACTGAGATCAGGGTTCCTCTGTCGGTTAGGAATAAATGTAACAGTATTAGACTTGTCAAGGGATGGCCTGGGAACTAGGAGACCACACAGTGTCTGTGCAAGATTCTGAATTTGAGGACAAAGCAATGGAGGAGCAGGAATGATTTGTTAATAGTGGTGCATCAGGAGTTCTCCAGACAATCAGAAAAACGTGTGGAGTTGAAGGAGAAGCAAAAGATGAATGGGAAGGAGGCTGAGGAGAAGAGAAGGAAGGAAGAGAAGGAGCTGTTGGCGGAGTATGTCTGCCATGATTGTGAGATGAGGGAGTGAGACATGGAGTTTCTCTCAAACATGAAGGACAAGTTTGAGAGTCTATTCAAGGTCATGAGCCAGAGGGACGAGCCCCCATGAATCATGGAGCCCCATGGAATTGCCTTAAAGTTACTATATAGTACAAAATATGCAGAACAATTCCTGAGAGAGACAGACACTGAGCCACAGACCACTACACCATCAGCAGTATCAAATTCACTCCACAACTGATCCTGTGTGCCAGAAAGAGAAGATTTCAGAGTAGCAGCCGTGTTAGTCTGTATTCGCAAAAAGAAAAGGAGTACCCGTGGCACCTTAGAGACTAACAAATTTATTAGAGCATAAGCTTTCGTGAGCTACAGCTCACTTCATCGGATGCATTGAAGTGAGCTGTAGCTCACGAAAGCTTATGCTCTAATAAATTTGTTAGTCTCTAAGGTGCCACGGGTACTCCTTTTCTTTTTAGAAAGAGAAGAGATACACTAGTGAGCCCACAGTTCTTATGAGTGACAAGGTTTTGTCTAGAGTCTTATGTTTGCACATACTTTCACCAAGCTAGGGCTGCTGATATGCCCATTTTTTAGTCTCAAGTGAATTTCAATAAATATAGATCCCTTTCTTTTCTCTTGTATTTAATGCCTGAAGAAACACATTTGAATACCAGTCAAGAGCATCAGTGTACCATAAAACAACCCCAGTGTGTCAAGCAACCCCATTATTTAGCCCCAGTGTACTTGTCATGCAGTTCCAATATATTATCACAAATGAAATGGCATCCCATACAGCCTTTCCTTTAGCAGATCCTATGGCGGTAAAAAGCTAATTTATTAGTTATCTGTAACTGCACCCCAATTCATAATTGTGAATTCATACCATCCCAAAGTATTCCCTGTGATCCTCACATATACAAAATACGCCCCAGTCACATGTATGGCATTAAAGATGCTATAATCCAACCGAATTAGTAAGCAATGCCATCTTGTCTTTAGTTAACTAAAGGCACATTCCCCCACCATCCTGCACTTGCTCAGTCTGTAGCTGAACTGTCTTTTATCCTGTTGGTGCAGATCATGATAAGACTTTATCATCCAAGGCAGTGTGGAAACTGGTCACCTACAATGACAGCTGGCCCAGACACCCCGCTGATGATGACTGAGTTGTTAGGGAGGAACAATGTACCATCTTGCCCACACTGAAACAGGCCAGATCGCCACAGCATCCTTGCATCATGCACCCTGCCAGTGCATACAATATAGATGTCCATGAATATGCCATTGTTGTCCACAAGGGCCTGCTTAAAGAGGGAATATGATCCTTTCTTGATAATGTACTTGCTTGCTTGAAATGGCAGGCATAGGATAGGTGTATGCGTCCCATCAGTTGCACTTGTGCAATTCAGGAACCCATCTGTTCAAATCCCTCAAATATTACAGTATTACAATATTTCTAGTTTTTACAATCCTGGGGGACAGCACAGCATTAGTTGTCTTGCAAACCCCCGTGTGCCAGCCATAGATTTGCCAACCCCAAATTGATGGCCAAGATCCATAGCAGTCTAGGGTTCCAAATTTCCTCAAGGTGATAGCATCATGCTTTTGGACCATTGTTGGCTCTCTCTCATCTGGGTGCTCTGCCACTCAAGTGCTGGGGCAAGCTCCGCACACAGGTCCATGTATGGGCCCACTGCTGGTCATCCCATGTTTCCATCACAATGTGTGGCCTTGGCCCAGAAGCAACAGTCTACACAGAGGTAATCTGCCATTAAAAACAGCATCAGCTTGGTCCATGCCAAAAATTTCTAAAAGATAAATAGAAGAGGGAATTGGATTTTTCTTGTTTTCCATCACTGAGTGAATGCTAATGGCCTTATCCTGCCAGTTGCTAAGAACCTCCTGAAAGGAAATGAGTTCCTTCAGTTCCAATTATTTTAATGTAATTTGGATTCACTCAGTGCCTCACTGAGGCTGGCACTCAACACCTCACAGAAATAGATGCTAAATTAACTGTCAGGATTAAACCCACCTATTCCCCAGCTGAGGTATTTAAAATTTCTCAGCTGCAACAATTTTCGTACATGCAGCTGCCTGAGTAATGATAACTTCTGTGTGGTGATCTCTTCTAGAGAATATAAATAAATTATTAGTTGCCATACTGTTATCTCCTGCACATAACGATATATGGGATGCACTCTTATATTTGGCCTCATGTAAACTTAACAAAATCATGTCTTTGACTGACAAATTGGCTTCACGCAAAATGCTAATTTAGTAATAAAGATGTGCTAGATCTAATCTTAGTTCATGAAGCTTTGCAAAACTATCCATTTTGGTTTTGTGATTTTTCCTCATTTAAAAATAGCAGCTTTTCACCTCCAGAAATCAACTCCTGTTTTCATGGAAAAAAGCAAAATATTTATAAGAAACCATAATTGTACATTTTGGCGTACTCTATAAACCTGAGATTTTCCCTAAAAAGCTAGTAGTGAGGCCTAATTAACTAATGTTTGCTAAGTACTTGGGGAACATTCTAACAAAGTTGATGCAAAGGTGTGTTATTGTTATGTCATGAGAGTCTGCACATGGCTTTTCTAAGTGGACTTTAATTTAACAACCAGTATGAAAAGTTCCCATTCATTAAAGCCACAAGGAGGAGTGTGCTGCTTCCATATTTATTAATGCTTCGCTGTGTCAATAAACATGTGACTCTGTGGAAATTTACAGGATTTTAGGGATTAAATTTTTCTGGATATTTTATAATGTATTAATCTACTGCGCCACCTAGCGGCCACTAGTGGGTATTTTCTCTTAGGCCTTGTCTACACAGGAAAGGTTTCAGAGTAGCAGCCGTGTTAGTCTGTATTCGCAAAAAGAAAAGGAGTACTTGTGGCACCTTAGCATCCGATGAAGTGAGCTGTAGCTCACGAAAGCTTATGCTCTAATAAATTTGTTAGTCTCTAAGGTGCCACAAGTACTCCTTTTCTTTTTACACAGGAAAGGTATTCGTACAAGTCAGTGGTTCCCAAACTGGGCTTCGCAGAATGTTACAGGGGGTTCGCCAGAAAAATTTCACTAATGGCGGACAGAGGACCCCAGGCATTGGAGGCAGCAGGTGGGACCCGGTTGCAGGGCAGACAGCCTGAGCCCAAGGAAGAGTTGGGGCTGGCAGCCCAAGCCCTGCCCGTCAGTGGGGGAGCCAGCAGCCCGAACCCCAGTGCTCCACGGAGGGCTGACAACCCGAGCCCCAGCAAAAGCAGGGCTGGGTACTTTGGGCTGGCAGCCCGAGCCCTGCCTCATCAGTGGGGGAGCCGGTAGCCCAAACCCCAGCGCTCCGTGTAGGGCTGGCAGCCCGAGCCTCAGGGAGAGTGGGGCTGGGCAGCTGGGGCTGGCAGCCCGAGCCCTGGTGGTCAGCTGGACTTGCAGCCCAAGCTCAGTGGAGCTCAGTTGACCGGGGAGGTCAACGGGGTCCAGCAGCAGGAACCCCACAGTGTGCAGAGCCGGGAGCCTAGACCCTGGTGCAGGCCAGTAGTCTGAGTCCTGTGGTGGGCAGGGAGGAAGCTGAGACCTCAGGCTTGCAGGTTGCAGCTCGGACCCCTGTCCTTGTCAGAAAGGGGAAGTTGGCATCGAGGGCAGAGTGAGCAGGGGCCACACTGTACATGGGGGGGTGGTCCAAGCTAATTTGTCCCTCGCAGGGCACCTCATAGGGATAGACCTTGTGGCCAAAGAAAAGTTGTTTACGACCCAAACCAGCTGGAAGCATGTTGTAGCCAGTGTAGCAGTGTTAAGGTGCCTCAGTAATTGTCATTCTCTCTGGAGTGTTGTTTTGCTTCAGTGAGACTTGAGTGAATATTCTCATTTTCTAGTTTGTTGGTTGTTAGCAGTCTCTCTGTTATTTTTATTAGAACTTTTGTACTCAAGTTCAATGGATAAGTGGCTGAAAAAGGAAAATGTAAAGACACAAGGATCAGCTAGTGTTTCCTCAAGTCCACACTGGAAAATCTAAGTCTAATGATCATGATGGACCTGGAAAGTCACTTACAAAGAAAAGAAAATATGACGATGATTATATAAAATATGGCTTTACATGCATTGCTGATCAAGAACGTCCAAATCACTGTGTGTGATTTGTGGTGATGTTCTAGCAAACAGCAGCCTCAAACCTTCTCTACTTTGGCGCCATTTAGAAACTAGGCATCCTGCACAACTCGACAAGCTTGTTGATTTTTTCAATTGAAAATCAGCTGAGAGGAAAAGTGACATTACCAGTTTTATATCCAAAGCAAGTACTGATAATGAAAATGCACTTGAAGGGTCATCCCACATGAGCTACCGAGTAGCGAAACATCAGAAGCCCATACCATAGCAGAGAACTTGATTGATTCATGTATAAAAGACGTAGTTCATATGCTTGGAGAAAAGGCTGCAAAAAGGACTGACATGGTACCTTTGTCCAATAATATGTTGTCACGAAGAATTAATGACATGTCAAATAATGTAAAGTCCACAATTGTAAATAGAATGAAAAATAGTTCATATTATGCTATACAGTTGAATCAACTGACTTAGCTAATCTAGCTATTTTGCTACTATTTGTACGTTATGTGAATGAAGGTATGGTTGAAGAATACTTGTGGTTTTGCCGACCATTGGAAGAATGTACAACTGGAGAAGATATCTTCAATCTGACTAATGCATATTTTCAAGAAAAGGAAATAGATTGTTTTTGTTGCCTAGGCATTTGCACTAATGGGGCCACATCAATGATGGGGAAGTATACTGGATTTGTAGCTCGAACAAAAGAGGTTGCATCAAAAGCCTCTTGGACTCATTGCAGCATCCATAGACAAGCCTTTGCAATGAAATGCATGGCTGAGGGACTGAAGGAAGTGCTGGACAATGCAGTGAAAATGGTGAATTTCATAAAATCATGGCCAACAAATTTCAGAATACTTCACGTACTTTGTGAAGAAATGGGTAGTATACACAATTGTCTGTTGACCCATACTGAAGTTAGATGGCTCTCACAGGGCAAAATCCTTGTGCGCTTGTTTGAGCTTAAAATGGAAATCCTAGTTTTTTTCAACAGCCACCTTTTCCACCTTGCCAGCTGTATGTAAAATAATGTCTGGCTCCAGAGCCTAGCTTATTTAGCAGATATTTTCTCAAGAATTAATTACCTAAATTTATCTCTTCAAGGCCTCAGTATAACAGTTTTCAATGTACAAGAGCAAGTTGAATCCATGATAAAGAAGTTGCAGTTCTGGGAAAGTTGTTTGAAAAACAGTTAAACTGAGCATTTCAGTACTCTTCATGACTTCCTGGCAGAACATAAACTTCAGTTGGATGAGTGCACTAAAACCAATATAATTGTATGCCTAAAAGGACTTTGCACAACTTTCAGGGAATACTTTCCAGCTATGTCAGGCAATAATGACTGGATTCACAACCCTTTTGATGATACCACTATCTCAACACAGATATTGAATACTGAGTAAAAAGAGAAATTGATTGAGATCTCCTGTGATTACAAACTGAAAAGGAGTTTCAGAAATCTGTCATTGATCAACTTTTGGCTGAGTTTAAGAAATGAGTACCCCCTTCTGGCAGAAAAAGCTGCTGCAGTTTTGTTACCATTTTCGACAACATACTTATGTGAGAAAGTGTTTTCCTCGTATGGACATCTGAAAACCAAATACAGGAACAGACTTGATGCCGAACCAGACCTGAGACAATCTTTCTCCAGTGGTTCTGGAATTTCAAGAGCTATGCAGAGCAAAAAAAGTGCATCCATCTCACTGAGGAAATTTAAACTTAAATCCCTGGAAATATTCATTTTTAGAAGGGGGTTCACGAGATTTCTCAATTTAGTGAAAGGGGTTTGCAAGCTGTTAAAGTTTGGGAACCATTGGTATAAGTGAAGGTGTGAAATTAAACAGATATAGTTATATCAATATACCTCCCCGTATGAAAAAAAATAACATCCCTAACTAACACGGCCAGCAAAAATATCCCTTTGCCGACATAGCTCATTTCGCTTTGTGAACTGGCATAAGCTATCTGGGAAAAAGAGTTCTTTCATCTCCATTATGGGTGTTTGTTAGTATAGCTCTAATGGTACATCTATGACAGCAAACCCTTTTAAGTGTAGACAAGGCCTACAAGCATACACACACGGAGTTATCACTGCATTGGTTTAACTCTACCATTATGATTGGTAAAACGCGTTCCCTGGTAGACAAGCCTTTAATTTTTGTGACTGTGTAACAGTGTGGCCTAGTCTACACTTAAAAATTTGATCAACCTACCTTGCCTGAAGCCAATTTGTGAAACACTGAAGGGGGGAGGGGGTAAAATGGGGCCCAGGTGGGGCTACCCCTCCCTCCCCAGCATGTTCCCCCTGGAACCTGAAACTGTGCAGGGGAGACATCCCCCTCCCCCAGGGAAACAAGATGACATCTCCCCACCCCCTACTACAGAGAGGAACTACCAGAGACTCCAGGCAGTAAGAGCAGCTGCAGAAGTAGCCTCAGACATTCAGAGAACTATCTACAGTTTTGACAGGACGTTCTCTGCCCTGTGCTGATTGACTGTTTGCTCCAATCCTCTTGCCCTACTTCCTTCAGTCTCTTCACCTCAGCTTCACTCTACACCTGCCCCCTTATCTTCCTCTCCCCTAACCTGTCCCTCTCACTTCCCTTCCATGTTCCCATCCCTTCACCTTTCTTTCCATTTAGCTGATCTCCCTCTAAATAACACTCCCCCCCGCAAATCATGAAACTAATTAATCATGTTTGCTACCAACACATAGCTCACTCTGCTTGTTGTGTTCTATCCCCTTCCTGCACCCTGCGTCCGTCTCATCTGTTTACATTCTAAAGTCTTCAGGGCAAAGACCATCTACTACTCTGTCTTTGTACAGTGCCAACCATAAAGGGGCCCCATTCTTGGCTGATCTTTGGGCTCTACCATAATACTAATATTAATAAATAATAATAATGGTGGCTGTTTCTTCTTGCACCAGAGTGAATATACTTTCTTTATGAGATGTCTGCTGGAAGTTTTGAGTTGACAATTGGAAGTTTAGTTTTAAGTTATGTGGTTTGTAATGAAGAAATTACTGTTGCAGTGTTGCCAACTCTCAGTGAGGAGGGAAAGATGACAACAGAAAATGCAGAAATGGCTAAAGTGTTAAATGCCTCTTGTGTTTCAGTTTTCACCAAAAAGGTTAGCAGTGATCGGACAATGAACATAGTGAACATCAGTGTACATGGGTAGTATCTGGCAGCAACTTAAAGAAGTATGGGCTGGATGAATGGACTATAAGGTGGATAAAAAGGTGGCTAGATCATTGGGCTCAACAGGTAGTGATCAATGTCTCCATGTCTAGTTGGCAGCTGGTATCAAGCGGAGTGCTCTAAGGGTCGGTCCTGGGGCCGGTTTTGTTCAATATCTTCATTAATGATCTGGAGGATGGCATGGATTGCACCCTCAGCAAGTTTGCAGATGACACTAAACTGGGAGGAGTGGTAGATACTTTGGAAGGTAGGGATAGGATACAGAGGGACCTAGACAAATTAGAGGATTGGGCCAAAAGAAATCTGAGGAGCTTCAACAAGGACAAGTGCAGAGTCCTGCACTTAGGATGGAAGAATCCCATGCACTGCTACAGACTAGGGACTGAGTGGCTAGGCAACAGTTCTGCAGAAAAGGACCTCGGGGTTACACTGCACGAGAAGCTGGATATGAGTCAACAGTGTGCCCTTGTTGCCAAGAAGGCTAATGGCATTTTGGGCTGTATAAGTAGGAGCAGCATTGCCAGCAGATTGAGGGACATGACCATTCCCCTCTATTCGGAACTGATGAGGCCTCATCTAGAATACTGAGTCCAGTTTTGGGCCACACACAAAAAGAAGGATGTGGAAAAATTGGAAAGAGTCCAGCGAAGGGCAACAAGAATGATTAGGAGGCTGGAGCACATGATTTATGAGGAGTGGCTGAGGGAACTGGGATTATTTAGTCTGCAGAAGAGAAGAATGAGGGGGGATTTGATAGCTGCTTTCAACTATCTGAAAGGGGGTTCCAAAGAGGATGGATCTAGACTGTTCTCAGTGGTACCAGATGACAGAACGAGGAGTAATGGTCTCAAGTTGCAGTGGGGGAGGTTTAGGTTGGATATTAGGAAAAACTTTTTCACTAGGAGGGTGGTGAAGCTCTGGAATGGGTTACCTAGGGAAGTGGTGGAATCTCCTTCCTTAGAGGTTTTTATAGCCAGGCTTGACAAAGCCCTGGCTGGGATGATTTAATTGGGGATTAGACTACATGACCTCCTGAAATCCCTTCCAACCCTGGTAGTCTATGATTCTATGATCTGAGGCTAAAATAGGGAAAAAAGTTAAGAATTACTTAGACAAGTTAGATATCCTCAAGTTAGCATGGCCTGATAAAATACATCCTAGAACTCTTAAAGAACTGGCAGAAGAGACCTAAGCCGTTAGAAATTATCTTTGAAAACTCTTAGAGGACAGAAGAGATCCCAGAGAACTGGAAAAAGAGCAAATACAGTACCTATCTATAAAAAGAGGAATAAGGACAACCAAGGCAATTATAGACCAGTCATCTTAATTTGCTACTGGAAAGATAGTGGAGCAAATAAATCAAATAATCAATTTGTAAGCACCTAGGAGATAATAAGGTGATAAGCAACAGTCAACAAGGATTTGTCAAGAACAAATCATGCCAAACCAACATAATATCCTTCTTTGACAGGATAACAAGCTTTGTGAATGGGGGGAAGCAGTAGATGTGGTGTATCTTGACTGTAGTAAGTCTTTTGATATTGTGTCACATGACCTGCTCATAAGCAAACTAGGAAAATATAGCCTATGAGATGGATGTACAACTGGTTGGAAAGTTGTACTCAGAGTAGTTATCAATGGTCCACAGTCAAACTGGAAGGGCATAATAAGGGGGTCCAGCAGGAATCTATCCTAAGTCTGGTTCTATTAAATATTTTCATAAGTGATTTGTATAATGACAGAGAATACATTTATAAAGTTGATGGACAATAACAGGGTTGCAGGGAGGGTTGCAAGCTCTTTGGAGGACAGGATTAGAATTCAAGATGATCTTGACAAATTGAAGAAATGGTCTGAAATAAACAGAATGAAATTCAGTAAGGATAAATGCAAAGTACTATGCTTCGGAAGGAATAATCAATTGCACAAATACAAAATGAGAGATGATTGCCTAGGAAGGAGTACTGCAGAAAAGGATCTGGGGGTTATAGTGGATCACAAACTAAATATGAGTCAGCAATGTAACACTATTGCAAAAAGGGTGAACATCATGCTGGAATGTATCAGCAGGATTGTTGTAAGCAGGACACGAGAAGTAATTCTTTCACTCTACCCAGCACTGATAAGGCCTCAACTGGAGTATTGTGCCCAGCATAGGCAACTTGTAACTGCTGATAGTGGGTGGTTACAATGGCAGGCCACTTCCCCTCACCACCACAGTAATGGTCAACTTCCTGGTGACTGCCACGGCACTCTCCAGCAACATCCTCTTGACCACGGTGCCCCCCAGACCATGACAGGTGAATCTTGCCCATATGCTCAGCTGATCGCCATATTTGAGGTCGGGAAGGAATTTTCCTCCAGGGCAGATTGGAAGAGGCCCTGGAGGTTTTTCGCCTTCCTCTGTAGCATGGGGCCTGGGTCACTTGCTGGAGGATTCTCTGCTCCTTGAAGTTTTTAAACCACGATTTGAGGACTTCAATAGCTCAGACATAGGTGAGAGGTTTTTCACAGGAGTGGGTGGGTGAGATTCTGTGGCCTGCGTTGTGCAGGAGGTCAGACTAGATGATCATAATGGTCCCTTCTGACCTTAGTATCTATGAATCTATGACACACTGGGAGGTCACCCATATCGTCCACCCTTAAGGCTGGTCCTGCCAAGGTCAGCCTTAGGGAAAATGGTACCCTGGCCCCTACTGCCTCCCGGCTCCACTGGACTCCCACCTCTCCTCACTGCCTCCCTGGTCCCCCAATCCCCTCTGGCCCCCACTGCCTCCCTGGGCTTCCCTCCCCACTATCGCTCCTGGCCTCCACTGCCTCCCCTGAACACTGCCTATCCTGTGCGCCGAATGAGGCAGGGGTCCTCTGGAAAAGATAGGATGTGATCATGTAATTAAAGTATGTATCACAATGGATAGGTACAAGGGGGCTGAATTAGGTTTGTAATTTTAATTTGTCATTTCCTAACTTTTTAGTGCTTGACTTTGGAACCTGAAATTTTTTTAAAAAGTGTGTGTGTAATTGTTTTCCTTAAATAATGGCATATGACCCTGAGTATTTTTTCTGATAATGATCTTGTTACTGTTATTTATGGTATTAAATTTTCATTCTTGTACAAACCTAAGCATTCTCTTACATGTTATAATAAATGTAGTCATACTGAGCCAATCAGATATACGCTCTCTTGATATAACACTTTTCTGCATCACCATGCTACTATGTACTAAAGTTGTTACCCAATCAGTGATACAACTTATGAATTCAGACTTTTAAAGAAGAAATTGATGCCAGGGCAGTACAAGGCTGTGGTACAGTCAGCATATGCTCAGATATTTCTCTCGACAACTCTCCTCCTCGGCTACTGCAATAGTGAAGCTCATTTGTTCAGTAAATTTTATTTTTCTCAGGGGTTGGTCAAAGATTGAAACTCCCACAGGAACGAAGATCTGCCATAAACCTCGCCATCTTATGGTCCGAACAAATAGTACACTTTATCTTCCCAAACACCATCACATATCACGTCAGCTAACAACTAAAGTGGTTTCTCACTCCAATGCTGCACCTTTTATATGTACTAACTCCTTTTTAAAATCCATTTTGGTTAGAAATAAAATCTTGTGGGAGGAATCTGCCCACAGAGAAAGAAAAGGGTTGCTATTACTTTTTTGTCAACTGCTCCCATATATTATTTTCCATTTAAAAGGGCTTTAGATTTTTTTCATACAAGTTAGTTGGCTTTTAAAAGAGGCTCCACATATGGAGTGAGCTGCCCAGAGTATCCCATGGGATGCTCACAATGAATTCCTGAAGACTGTTTTCAAGAAACAACAGACAGTCATAAAATACAGAAAAAGATATTTCTTGATAATGTGTTACTGGAAGGTCTTCCATTGCCCTGGTCTTTTGTGAAACATTTCACAAGCCTGTTACTCTTATTCTGTGGAGTCTCTGAATCCGTGCCTGCCATATGCAGTTCTTTTTCATATATACTGTTTCCACCATGGATACTGTATATATTTTTCCCTTTTCTTTAGAAGAATCACTGTGAATGTAGGTAGCATTGTTCCAATGGCTTCATTCCATCCCAAACAATTGAAAAACCTGCAAGTTATTCATAAGGGGCATATTTACCACATTGTAAAAGTCAGTACTCAGTAAAAATAATTGGCATGCCAAAGTAAACAGAATACTTACTCTGTATTTAAAGAGAGATGAAAGAAAATGAGGGTAAAGCTGTAAGTGCTTTTGTGAAATATAGACCTTACCAGAAAAGAGCTGGGTTTAGATGCTCAGATGCTATCGTAATTGAGTTTAATGTGTAAATGTATACACATCATCTTCAGTTTTAAGTATAGATAGCGCAACAAAAGTGAAAGGTTTATTGTTCATATTAAGATCTATTAAAACATTAGATTTAAACTGACAAAAGTAAGGTTGATATTCAAATCTAAGGCTAAAATCAGCACCTGATTTATCATCTTATGTAGCTAGTTAATACACCTTTTCCATTTCCAGAAACATTATTTTATAGTGGTGCCTAAAAGCTCCAGCTGGGATTGGGGTCCTTTTGTGTTAGGTGTTGAACAGACAATAGAAAGAGACAATCCGTGCCCTGATGAATTTACAGTATACATGGACAAGACAGAAAGGAAGTATTATCCCCAATTCCCAGTTGGGGAACTGAGTCAGAAGAAGTTAAGTGACTTTCAAGGTTACATTTCAAGTCAGAAACTGAACCCAGATCTCCTGGTGTCCACCACAAGACAATCCTTCTGTAGATCTGATTCCTCTCTCTGTTTGAACAGATCACAATCATCTTGGATTTATTCATTGTTCAAAATGATGCAACCACATTTTCCCTAATTTGTTTATTCTACGGTTTTTTATTGAAAATTCAAAACATGGACTGTATTGCGAATTTGTGACTGTTCACATAAATCACATGATGCTGTTTCTGTTTCCTAATTGGAAACTCATTTAAAATTAGCATGAGCTCAAAAGTAATTTTCCTTGAGCATCCCTACTGGTAAAACTAATTTACATGAATATTTGCAGAAAGTGAATACAAAAGGGACACAAACGTAACTACATGAAATGCATGTAGCAGTCTAACAAATATTTGCAATAAGCTTTTCTATATTTATGTGTCTAGGTGCAACAGCAAGAATGACCCCAGCTGATCACAGCTGCCAGAAAGAGCTGCTCTCTCAAATAACATGCTCCCAGATCATGCAGTGTCATTTCAGACATAACCATACCTTGAATTCTACCAGTAGGCAGATAGGTAGCCAGTGCAGACCATAACGCTGTGGTGTATTCAAAGGATGAGCTGCTACATTCTGCATTAGCCAACTTACAGAGATTTTTGAAGGGTTGCTGCAAGCAGAGCTTCTTGTAGTTTGGAAAAGCTACATCAGAGAAGTCTCAGCCCCTATAAGCCAGCCACAAAATTTGGGAAAAAGCCATTTTCTGACCACCCAGGAGCAGAGATAAATGTAATGTGATCCAGAAACTATTAATACCTAGCTCCTACGCAGCACTTTTCATCAGCAGATCTCAAAGCGAAGGCAGTCAGGATCATTACTGGGGATGTATTAGCAGGAATGTTGAAAGCAAGACACGAGAAGTAATTCTTCCGCTCTACTCCATGCTGATTAGGTCTCAACTGGAGTATTGTGTCCAGTTCTGACCGCCACATTTCAGGAAAGATATGAACAAATTGTAGAAAGTTCGGAGAAGAGCAACAAAAACGATTAAAGATCTAGAAAACATGACCTATGAGGGAAGATCGAAAACACTGGGTATGTTTAGTCTGGAGAAGAGAAGACTGAGAGGGGACATGACAACACTTTTCAAGTACATAAAAGGTTGTCTAAAAGGAGGATGGCGAAAAATTGTTCTCCTTAACCTCTGAGGATAGTACAAGAAGCAATGGGGCTTAAATTGCAGCAAGAGCGGTGTACTTTGGACGTTAGTGAAAACTTTCCGTCAGGGTAGTTAAGCACTGGAATAAATTGCATAGGGAGATCGTGGAATCTCCATCACTGAAGATTTTTAAGAGCAGGTTAGGCAAACAGCTGTCTGGGATGGTCAAGAAAATAGTTAGTCCTGCCATGACTGCAGGGGACTGGACTAGATGGTGTCAAGGTCCCTTGCAGTCCTATGATTACCCTCATTTTAGAAATAGGGATACGAGTGAGGTGACTTACCAGGTCACCCAGCAGGCCAATGGCAGCACCAGAAACACACCCCAGATCTCCTGAATCCCCATCCAGTACTCCATGCACTAGTCTATAAGGACTTAACAGCACCTCCAATAGAACGTGCCCTCAACCTTCAAAGCAATCTTCTGCCTCCCTCCACCCCCACCCCCGGCTTATCAACTCCGCTTCCATTTTATCAGGGCTGAGCCTAAGCTAGGTGCTCCCAGCTGTGTCTATAGCTTTCTGACCCTGTGGGGAAAACAGAGTCTGCAGTAGGTGGGTCTCTTGATAAGTGCATTCCAGATATACATATCTTGTTCATGTATTACTTGATCAGTGCTACTAGCGTGCTCTGCCCTGCGCGAGTTTCTTCCTTGAGGAATTTATAATCCAAGGTCCCAGTCCTGCAACAGACAAGATGGGAATATTACTCCTGGGGGAATTCTGCACTACTGCGTTTGTGCAAGATTAATGAGCCATGCATCTTTTAATTTTTTTGCACAGAAAAAAGCTTCTGCTAACATGTTGCTACAGTTCCACCTTTTGCCCACCAGAGGGTGCTGTAGCATGAAAACTGCAGCAGCTCTCAGCCAGCTAGGGAAGAGAAAGAGCCAGCCTTTTTTGCAGCATCTGTCAGGCCAGGTCAGGAGATAGGGACTCTGGGGAGACAGACAGTGTGGAGTTGAGGGGGGGGGGTCAGGCAGAGACTCATAAGGGCTAGTGGGGGAGGACAGACTGGGGTAGGGGCTGAGTGTTTGTCTCTGTCTGAGAAGTTGGAGCAAATGCAGTTGTATCGTGGAGCTTGGCTGTAGACAATGGATCGTGTGGTGTGGTCTGGATGAAAGCTGGAGGCATGTAGGTAAGTATAGTGCTCAGTAGGTTTCTAATAAGCGATGAAGCTAATAAGCGATGGTCACATAAACACCACCCTATACCGGAAACCTTCTGACCGCTATGCCTACCTACATGCCTCCAGCTTTCATCCAGACCACACCACACGATCCATTGTCTACAGCCAAGCTCTACGATACAACCGCATTTGCTCCATCCCCTCAGACAGAGACAAACACCTAAAAGATCTCTATCAAGCGTTCTTACAACTACAATACCCACCTGCTGAAGTGAAGAAACAGATGGACAGAGCCAGACGAGTACCCAGAAATTACCTAGTACAGGACAGGCCCAACAAAGAAAATAATAGAATGCCACTAGCCCTCACCTTCAGCCCCCAACTAAAACCTCTCCAATGCATCATCAAGGATCTACAACCTATCCTGAAGGACGAGCCATCACCCTCACAGATAATGGGAGACCGACCAGTCCTTGCTTACAGACAGCCCGCCAACCTGAAGCTAATACTCACCAGCAACCACACACCACACAACGAAAACACTAACCCAGGAACCTATCCTTGCAACAAAGCCCGTTGCCAATTCTGTCCACATATCTATTCAGGGGATACCATCATAGGGCCTAATCACATCAGCCACACTATCAGAGGCTGGTTCACCTGCACATCTACCAATGTGATATATGCCATCATGTGCCAGCAATGCCCCTCTGCCATGTACATTGGCCAAACTGGACAGTCTCTACGTAAAAGAATAAATGGACAAAAATCAATTGTCAAGAATTATAACATTCAAAAACCAGTTGGAGAACACTTCAATCTCTTTGGTCACTTGATTACAGACCTAAAAGTTGCAATTCTTCAACAAAAAAACTTCCAAAACAGACTCCAACGAGAGACTGCTGAATTGGAATTAATTTGCAAACTGGATACAATTAAATGAGGCTTGAATAAAGACTGGGAATGGATGTGTCATTACACAAAGTAAAACTATTTCCCCTTGTTTATTTCCCCTCCTACTGTTCTTATAAAGTGCTGGAAATGGCCCACCTTGATTATCACTACAAAAGGTCCCCCCCGCCCATCCAGCTCTCCTGCTGGTAATAGCTCACCTTTCCTGATCACTCTTGTTACAGTCTGTAATGTAACACCCGTTGTTTCATGTTCTCTGTGTATATAAAATCTCCCCACTATATTTTCCACTGAATGCATCCGATGAAATGAGCTGTAGCTCACGAAAGCTTATGCTCTAATAAATCTGTTAGTCGCTAAGGTGCCACAAGTACTCCTTTTCTTTTTATGGATACAGACTAACATGGCTGCTACTCTGAAACCTATGCCTAGTAAGGAATCTATTTGTCTAAAAAAATCTCCTGAAATTTTTTTTGTTGTCTGTATTGTTACATGCATACTTGCTGACAGGTATTTTGAAATAAATGACCAAAAATAATTGAAAATTGATTATATTGTGTTATTTTGACACGTAAAATACACAAAATTTTCCTGAATTTTAAAATATTATGCTCAGAATTTTTGGCGCAGAATTCCCCCAGGAGTAGAATACACATGGAAAAAACGGTTACTTACTTTCTCGTAACTGTTGTTCTTTGAGATGTGTTGTTCATGTTCATTCCACATTAGGTGTGCACGTGCTGTGTGCACAAGTGTTGGAAACGTTTTCCCTTAGCGGCTCTCGTCGGGCTGGCAGGGGCCCCCTGAGTGGCGCCACTGCGCCGTGCATATATAGCCCTGCCGGCCTGACCCCCTCCAGTTCCTTCTTGCCGGCAACTCTGACGGATGGGTAGGAGGGTGGGTGGTGGAATGGATGTGAACAACACATCTCGAAGAACAGCAGTTACAGTAACCGTTTTTTCTTCTTCGAAGACATGCTTGTTCATGTCCATTCCACATTAGGTGAATTACAAGCTTACCTCTGGAGGAGGGTAGGAGTCACGAAACAACTGCTCGGAGGACCGCTCTGCCAACCGCCGCGTTCTCTCTGGCCTGCTGGTTGACCGCGTAGTGGGTCATGAAGGTGTGCACTGAGGACCAGGTGGCTGCTCTGCAGATCTCCTGGATTGGGACCTGTGCCAGGAATGCCATGGAAGTCACTTGCGCCCTGGTTGAGTAGGCCATGACCGTCGAGGCTGGAACACCTGCGAGCTCATAGCACGTCTGGATGCAGTTTGTAATCAAGACGAAATTTGCTGCGCCGACACCAGGAGGCCTTTCATTCTCTCAGCTACAGCCACAAACAGCTGCGCGGATTTGCAAAAGGGCTTGGTGCGCTCCAAATAGAACACCAGCGCTCGACACACACCCAGGGTGTGCAAGCTGCGGTGACTTGGGTCCATATGGGGTTTCGGAAAGAACAGCGGCAGAAAAATGTCCTGGCCCAAATGGAATTGGGAGACTACTTTAGGGAGGAACTTGGGGTGCGGTTGGAGCTGCACCTTGTCCTTGTGAAATACTGTATACGGTGGCTCAGAGGTGAAGGCCCTCAGTTTAGACACCCTTCTGGCTGAGGTAATGGCAACCAGAAATGCCACCTTCCAGGAAAGGTGGAGGAGAAAACAGGAAGTGAGGGAATCGAAAGGGGGTCCCATGAGTTTAGACTGGACCAGGTTAAGGTTCCAAGGAGGAACAGGGGTGGCGTGAGTATGGAAACACCCTCTCCAACCCTTTAAGGAACTGTCCCATTAGGTGGGAAAACACCAAGCCCCCCAAGAACCCCGGATGGAAGGTGGAGATGGCTGCCAGGTGTGCTCTGAGTGAGGACGGGCTAGCCCTTGCTGCTTGAGTTGCAGGAGGTACTCCAGTATGCCTGCCCCGGGGCCTGGCACGGCCACACCTGTCGGGGTTCACACCAACATGAGAACCTTTTCCACTTGGCCATATAGGTTGCCCTGGTAGAGGGCTTTCTACTGCCAAGCAGAATCTGCTGCATGGGAAGAGAGCACTGGCTCTCCAGGGTGTTTAGCCACAGAGCCTCCAAGTCGTCAGGTGCAGTGTCTGCAGGTCAGGGTGGAGAAGCCGCCCGCTGTCCTGCGAAATGAGGTCCCGGTGTAGGGGCAGGACTACTGGGGCCTCCACCGACAGCTCTAGGAGTGATATGTACCAGTACTGGCGTGCCCAGGCTGGGGCGATGAGGATCACCGCTGCCCTGTCCCTGAGTACCTTGAATAGGACCTTGTGTACCAAGGTGAGCGGGGGGAAGGCATACATCAAGCCCCCTCTTCACGGGATCGCTGCGGCCCTGGAATGAGCAGAACTGCGGGCACTGGGCGTTGGCCCTGGTGGCAAACAGGTTTACCTGGGGAAACCCCCATTTGTGGAAGAGCGAAAGCACGATGTCTGCCCTGAGCGTCCACTCGTGCATGCGGTACAACCTACTGAGGGAGTTCGCCAGCTCGTTTCATATCCCTGGGAGATAGGACTCCTTGAGGTGAATTGCATGAGCTATGCAAAGGTCCCAGAGGAGGAGAGCTTCGTGACAGAGTGGCAAGGAACAAGCCCTGCCCTGCTTGTTTATATAAAACATGGCAGTAGTGTTGTCCGTCAGAACTGTCATGCTATGACCACTCAAAGTGGCGTAAAAGTTCTGGTGAGAACTGCCCCGAGCTCCTTCACATTAATATGGAGCAACCGCTCTGCTCCGGACCACAACCTCTGCGTCATGTGGTCCCCCAGGTCAGTCCCCTGTCCATGGTCTGACGCGTCAGGTCCAGCTGTGGGGCGGTGAAGGGGATGCCTTCGCAGACCACGGGCTGGGACTGCCACCACCGCAGGGAGCCCCTTGGGGCTGTGACTACCAAATCCAGGCGGTCCCTGCCTGGGCAGTACACCCGAGCGAGCCATGCCTGCAGAGTCCTGAGTCTCAGTCTGGCATGCCTGACCACGTGCGTGCATGGTGCCATGTGACCCAGCAGCCACAGGCAGCACCTGGCCGTTGTCATTGGAGACTGGTGTGGGGAGGTGACCGCTTGCTGGATAGCCTGGAATCGGGATACCGGAAGGCTTGCTCTGGCCTGCACCGCGTCCAGGACCACCCCTATGAATTCCACTCTCTGCGTAGGTATGAGCGTGGACTTGGGGACGTTGACCAGGAACCCCCAGCTCGTGGAACAAACTTAGGGCCACCTCCACATGGACCCGCACTTCCACCTCGGATTGACCCCCCAGGAGCCACTCATTGAGGTATGGGAACACCCGGATTCTCTGCCTCCGTAAGAAGGCTGCCACCACCACCGTGCACTTCGTGAACACCCATGGGGCCGCGGCTAGACCGAATGGGAGAACTGCAAACTGGTAATGTTCTTGGCCCATGGTGAAGCACAGGAACCACCGATGTGCTGGATATGAAAGTACGCATCCTTTATGTCGAGGGCAGCGGAACCAGCTCCCCGGATCCAGGGAAGGGATGATGGTGCCCAGAGAGACCATGTGGAACCAGGCCTTGATCAGGAACTCGTTGAGCTCGCGCAGGTCTAGGATGGGGCAAAGGCCCCCCTTTGGCTTTGAGGATGAGGAAGTACCAGCAGTAGAACCCTTTCCCCTTTAGGCTGTACGGCATCGCCGCTACCACCCCCGCCTCTAGCAGTGAGCAGGAGGAGATGCTCATGAGAGGAATCCCTGAAGAAGGACAGGGAAGGGGGGTGGGAGGAGAACTGCAGAGAGTACCCGTTCCACACCGTGCGTAAGACCCAACGGTCTGATGTAATGTTGAACCACACACAGGAGAAACGGGACAGACAGTTCAGGAAACAAGGGACGGATCGGTGACTGGTCTGGTATGCTGTCCTCGAGCGCACCTGGCTTAGTGCCCGGCTGGGGTTTGTGCTGGCCTTGGTTCTGGCCTGGCGCATTATTGTTACTGTTGTTGTTGCGCCGTCGTCTGGTATCCCTGCCTCACCTACGCTAAGGCTCATGCCTATTGCGAGGCTGGTACTGGCGTTGAGGGGGAAGCTGCTGCTTAAAGGACTTCCTCTGGATGCCGGGGTGTGCATACCCAGTGACTTAAGCGTAGCCTGCGAGTCCTTAAGATGTGCAGCCTTGTTTCTGTCTGGTCCGAGAAAGGTCCGGATCCTTCGAAGGGGAGGTCCTGGAGTGTATTCTGGAACTCGGGCAGCAGGCCTGACTCCTGGAGCCATGCCGAGTGCCTCATGACCACCCCTGATGCGATTGTTCTAGCTGCCACGTCTGCTGAATCCAGGGAGGCCTGGAGAGAGGTCTTGGCTACTGCCTTGCCGTGAACTCCTGTTGGGAACCTTACGGGAGGTTGTCCTTAAACTTCCCCACTGCCGACCAGGAGTTGAAATTATGCCTGTTGAGGATGGCCTGCTGGTTTGCAATCCTCAACTGAAGGCCCCCAGATGAGTACACCTTTCTGCCAAAAAGGTCCAGGCGTTTTGCCTCCTTGGCCTTAGGGGCCGGGGCCTGCTGTCCATGGTGCTCCCTTTCGTTTACCGCTGAAACCACTAGGGAGCATTGACTTGGGTGGCAGAACAGGAACTCATAGCCCTTAGATGGGGCAAAGTATTTATGCTCCACTCCTTTGGCCGTTGGAGCGCTGGAGGCCGGGGTCTGCCATATAGTCTTATAGTTGGACTGAATGGTCTTAATGAGCGAGAGTGTTATTCTGGATGGACCTTCGGTACTCAAAATGTCCACCATGGGGTCCTCCTGCTCAACCGTCTCTTCAGCCTGCAACCCCAAGTTCTGGACAACCCTGTGCAGCAACTCCTGATGGGCTCTATGGTCTATCAGTGGAGGGCTGGACACCGCTGTACCCGCCACCGCCTCTTCCAGGGATGACGAGGAGGTTAGCTGCTGCTCGATCCCCTCTGGCTGGTCCTCCTGCTCTCCTTCTCCCGTGGGAGGGGCCTCCAGCTTGGGCTGGGGTGGGAGTCCATGGGACGGCACCGGACTCGGTGCCGGTCTCTCCAGTTTATCCTGAGGGGATGCTGGAGGCCTGGATACTGTAGCCTCCGGCACTGTCTGGCATCGGTGCGGGGACCAGGAGTAACTTGCCCTGAACGGGGCCCCTTGGTGCTCCTAATAGGCCCAGAGGGTCCAGAAGGGCCAATGGCCTGGCAGCCCCCATTGTGGTTGCCAGCCCACTTGAGGGTCCCTGCTGTCCGGGGCCCAGTCCGGGTAGCTATAGCGGCTGGAGTTGGCGTCAGACTGCGGCGATGATGATCGCGAAGGCCACGGTGGTGCCTATGATCTGCGTCGGTGGGAGAATGAGCAGCTCCTGACTGAGCGGGAGCAGTACTGGTATCCCCAGGACCGGGACCAGGACCTGGACCAGGACTGGTGCCAGTGTTCCCTGGACCGGGACCGTCTGCGGGAGTCCTCTGGCGAGAGCTGTCTCAACCCCTCCCGGTGCCAGTCTCTGGGTGGTGCCGGAGAGCAATGTACCCTTTCCGGTGCTTCCTCACACCGACCCATTCTTTCTGGGCCGCTGGTAACTGTGAGTCCGAAGAGTTGGAGCTCAACCGGGACCAACTCCGGGAGTGGTGCCCACGTGGCACACCATTGCCAGCTTACCCCTCGAAGCACCCATGGCATGGGTCCTGGAGGATTCTTCCTATGCTGGAGGGGGCTCGCTGCTGATAGCTCGATGAGGTCCTTTGCAGCCTCAAACGTACCAGACCTGGAGGGCTGACCCGTTATGCCTTCGAGCTCATTGTCCACACTGAGCTCATTTAGGTCTGGGCTCGGTGCGGCTTGTGCTGCCGGGACCGCCTGTGTCAGTGCCAGTACCACGGCCTTCCCGCTCTTATCGGTGCTTGGGGCCTTGGGAGGCGCCGGCCTTCTCTGTGGGGAACGACCGCGCCTTCCTTTCGGCTGCATTGCACCGGAGAGGAACAGCAGTGCTGGGGCCTAGTCTGGCACTTTGGGTCTGACAGTTTACGGTGCTTAGCCGGTGCCGGGTCTCTCGATGGCTCCGGGACACTGTGCACTGAGGAAGCCTGAGCTGCGTCAGGCGCTCCAGGCCAGGTGGCTGCAATGCAGCCTCTATCAACAGCTGCTTTAAAAGAAAGTCTCTTTCTTTCCTTGTTCTTGGCTTAAACACCTTGCAAATCCTACACTGCTCAGTTTGATGTCCGTCCCACAGGCAATGTAGACTCGAGTCGTGGGGGTCACTAACTGCCATAGGTTTGCGACACATGGCGCAAGCCTTGAAGCCGTGGGCCTGCCGCATGCCCTGCGGCCTGGGGCGGGTGCTGGAAGCCTCCAAGCACCAAATCACTTAAGTGTCCACAATAAAGATATGTTAACTAACTGATAACAGCTACTCTGAAAAGGCTAGGACTGCTCTTCTGAGAGAGAGAGAGAGAGAGAGGTTGTTCCAGCGCCGCCATGGACGGTAAGAAGGAACTGGAGGGGTCTGGCCAACGGGGATATTTTTGCACAGCACAGTGGTGCCACTCGGGGGGGGGGCACCGGCCCAACGGGAGCCGCTATGGGAAAAAGTTTCCGACTCTCGTGCATGCGGTGAGTGCACACCTAATGTGGAACGGACGTGAACAAGCACTCGAAGAAGAAGAACCCTATTTAGGGGCGGCAGGGTTGTAGAAATTTTAGTGGTGCCCAAACTCTGGCCCCCCCAAACTTCACTCCCGACCTGCCCAAGGCTCTGGGAGGGAGTTTGGGTGGAGGGAGGAAGTCTGGGGTACAGGCCCTGGGCTGGGGCAGGGGATTGCAGTGCAGGCTCTGGGAGGGAGTTTGGGTGCAGAAGGGGTGAGAGGTTGTGCTCTGGGAGGGAATTTGGGTGGGGGAGGGGGTCTGGAGTGCAGGCTCTAGGATGGAGTTTGTGTGCTGGGTGCAGGCTCCAGGTTGGGGCAGCAGGTGGGAGTGCAGGAGGAGATGAGGGGTGCAGGCTCTGGGAGAGAGTTTGGGTGCAGGCTCCGGGCTGGGGCAGGGGGTGGGGGGGCAGGAAGGGGTGAGAGGTGCAGGCTCTGGGATGGAGTTTGGGTGCAGGCTTGGGGTGAGGAGGTCAGGCTCTGGGAGGGAGTTTGGGGATGGGAGGAGGTGCGGAGGGAGGGGGTGCAGGCTCTGGGAGGGAGTTCGGGAACGGGAGGAGGTGCAGAGGGAGGGGTGCAGGCTCTGGGCTGGGGCAGGGGTGCAGGAGCGGGTGGGGGTACAGACTTTGGGACAGAGTTTGGGTGCAGGCTCTAGGGTGGGGGTTCAGGCTTTGTAAGGGAGTTTGGGGGCGGGAGGGGGGTGTGGGAAAGGGGTGGGGGTGCAGGCTATGGGAGGAGGTGGGGGGTATGGACCTAACTGGGGGCTCCTAGGCAGGGCAGACTGGGGGGGCCTCCATGTGCTGCTAACCCCTGGCACTGCCCCCACAGCATCCTATTGGCCGCAGAGGCGCTTGGGGCGAGAGCAGCGTGGGTAGACACAGACCCGCCCTCCCCAGGGGCTGCAGGGAGGGGCCAGCTGCCATGTGTAGCAAGCTGGCAGGAAGCTGCTCAGCTCCGCTGCGCTGCCCGGTGATGGGTGGGGGCCCTGGGCTGTTTTAAATCGCCCGGGGGACACGCGGTGGGGGGAGCACCAAGGGGCGGAAAGGGGGGCCGAGGGAGAGACCCGGCCGCAAACATTGCTAGAGCTGGGCCCCGGGCCAGGAATATCCCTGGTGCTGAGGCACCAGGTGCTCATAGAACTCGCCATCCATGACCCTATTGATTTCAGCAATGTGGATGTAATTGCAGAAGCAGGGCCTAAAAGACAAATATTCAAAT
Source organism: Dermochelys coriacea (assembly GCF_009764565.3). Classification (NCBI taxonomy): domain Eukaryota; kingdom Metazoa; phylum Chordata; order Testudines; family Dermochelyidae; genus Dermochelys; species Dermochelys coriacea. Next base: position 28,016,203 of record NC_050072.1, read on the forward strand.
ACAGACTAGGAAACTCAGAAGATGGACTTGGCTTCATATTGTGTCTTTAAAATAAGACCTCCACAACACTTTACATTAAGAAGATATTAAGGTTGCAAAGTCTCACTCAAAAGTTAGGAAATGCCAGAAGTAAGGTTGCCTGTGCAAACTTAATTCAGCCCCCTCGTTACATGCATTATGATACAGTCTTTAATTACTTGATCACACACTATTTTTCCAAGAGGAAAAATATACTCCGTGCCACGTTTATTATTCAAGCCATGCTCTGAACACAGAATAATTCATTTCCTCATAGGCTTTTCTGTGTTGCTCATCACAATGGTATCTGAAAAAAGAAAAGGAGTACTTGTGGCACCTTAGAGACTAACAAATTTATTAGAGCATAAGCTTTCGTGAGCTACAGCTCACTTCATCGAATGCATCCGATGAAGTGAGCTGTAGCTCACGAAAGCTTATGCTCTAATAAATTTGTTAGTCTCTAAGGTGCCACAAGTACTCCTTTTCTTTTTGCGAATACAGACTAACACGGCTGCTACTCTGAAACCAATGGTATCTGAGTGATTCATAAACATTAACTGATTTATTTTCATAGTATCCCTGTGAGGTGGGAGGGAACTGAGGCACAGAGAGATTAAAATCAAGTGTCCACTAATTTTGGTTGCCTAGGATCTGATTTTCAAGGTACTTAGCATTATATAGGATTGTACTGATTCAAAGCAGCACTCCCATCGACTTCAGTTGCAGCTGTGACTGCTGAGCCCCAGGGTTGCAAGTAGAGCCCTCAAAAAATGAGGAACATACAATGGCCATCTGAGAAAAGTTTGCTTTAAGTGACTCACCCAGAAACTTTGTGGAAGAGGCAGCAATGTAATCCACTTCTCCACGGCAGCATTCAACTGGCTTAACCATGAAACCACCCTTGCTCTACCTGCAATCCCCTACTTCAGTACATTCATTCACTACACACCTTCCAGCTTTTGCCCAAAATGAGACAGGGCACTTACAGACAACAGTCTCCTTCGCTACCCAACCCTGATTCAGTCACAGAACTTGGTCCATCCTGTGTACTGAATAAAGCAGGATTCTGTGGAAAAATAGCATGGGATCACATAATTAAAGACTGTCATAATGCATATGCAGAGGTAGCCTTAATACTGGTATTTCCTAATTTTTAACTGCTTGACTTTTCAATCTAGCATTCGTTTAACATAGCGTGTGTATAATATGTAATTTCCTAGGTTTCTCAAAAAAACCCAGACTTTAAAAACAGCATTTCAGTCATGCAGAATCATACTGGGTCATTAATAGGATTGGAACCTTTAGATCCACTGCACAGACCCCTTCCACTTCAGCTACCTGAGTAACAGATAACAGTACTTTGGTCCTCATCCACTATACTAGACAGAGGGAGATTTGAGATTCAGGGATGTTTGCGAAGAGCACAGGAACGGTGATGAGACTCAGGAGTCTTGGGTTCCGTTCCAGGTTTTGGAGGGAGCGTGTTCTAGTGATCAGCCTCTTCTGCTTCTTCGCCCTCTTCCCCCAGCCCCAGGTCGGCCCCTTTCTGTCCCCGCACCAACTCCTCCTTATACCCCCACAACAACTGCTCCTCCTCGTGTCGTGAGACCTGTCTCTTTGCTGTGTCCGTGCCCAGTCTCGCCCTGGAGGCTCCGCATTCAACCTCCAGTCTCCACCGCCCGCCCCGATCTCCTCACACCCCTACTCCGGCTGCACTTTGCCCCGGTCCTGTCCCTCTAGCAGTTGCAGTCGGACTCGCTCCGCCCCTCCCGCTCCCCTTCTCTCCCGCCCTGGGCCGTTCCCAGGGAGGTGCGGGGCCGAAAGGGCCCCGCCACACAATACCGGGGTTTTCTTTACGTAGGAAAAGCGGTCGAGTTGAGGCTGGGCTTAGGCCACGCTCTGGCTGGGTCACAGCCTGGAGGCAGGAGCCCAGAACACGACCGGCTACGGCCAGCGCGCGCAGGTCGGGGGTAGCTAACACGTGTTAGCGACCCCGGTGCTAGACTCAACGCCGGCCCCTCTCCGCACGCGGGACACCAGCAGCGCTCTCGGCCCCTCGCCTGCTTGTCGGACTAGCTCCCTGCACCCCGCCCTTGGCCTCAATTCAATCCTCCTCCTCCTCGGCCTGCCTCCCCAGCGGGCCCCGGGGGCGGGGGAAACGGGCCACGATAAAGCAAGTTCCAGCCTCCTCCGCCTGGGAAAACGGAGCCTCCAGCCCGCTGAACTGATTCAACTTCCCCGAGCTGGAGCAGCCGGCAGGGAAATTCCCACCGCATCATCGCGGCGGCCCGACGAGGAATGCGCTGGCTGCCCGCCCTGGCGGGGGTGAAGCGCCCGGCCCCCGCCTCTGGCACAGCGGCAGCTGCGCGGCCCCCCCCCCCCCCCGCGCCGCCATTCCCGACAGGGAGGCGGCCCAGCGCAGCCCCCTTCCCGCTCCAAGCCGCCGTTCCCGTACAGCCCGCTAGGGGCGGCTGGTTCATCGCGGGGGCAGCTGGCGAGCACGGAGTCGGGCCAGCCCCCCGCTGACCCCCACTGCCGCCCGGCCCAGCTGCTAAAACTCCCAGTTTCCCAATCCCCTGGTGGGCGAGCGGGGAAGGGGGGGCTCTGCATGCCGGTGCCTTCCCCTCGCCAGGCTGGACGCCTTCGTAGCGAGCCCGCGGCCACCCCGTCACAGACAGCCCCAGGCAGTGAGTACCCCGCTCCCCCACCCCCTCCTGCCAGCGCCCCTCCCCCGCTCTCTTTACCCCGTTTGTTTTCCAGGGGAGGACGATTCCTGGGCCCCCAACATGGGTGGTGATTTGAGGGACGGTGGTGTTCAAATTTAGCTCCCCCCCCCACACACACCATCCGTGGCCAACAAAAGCCCTCGTGGTTCCGCTGGTGGCGTTTGAACGTGGCCTTTTCTAGCACTAGCAAGTATTTATTGCAAAGGTCTCCTCTTTGAATTTCAAACCTCCTAGTGCTTGGTAAGGGTCTAATTAATTAACGCAGCCTGCAGTTTTGTTCTCCGACTCCTCTTGCAGTGACCCAGAGAGGAATGACGATTTAGTTAGATGGGCCAAAGAGGTTAACTGTAACCCAGGCACGGGCCAGCATTAATCAAGGTCCGGGTTTGATACGCGCAGAGCAAGCTTCCTTAAAAATCTTTTAACCCTTTTATTAAAGATACAGATAGAAGGAACAGTTGCAGCATTTGCAATGTAAAATATTAAGTAAGGCTTTCATTTTAACAACACCCTTTGTTCCCTTTAGCTGGAGGGAGATTTTAAAAAGGAAAAGATACCCTTATTTGACAGGTTTCAGAGTAGCAGCCCTGTTAGTCTGTATTCCCAAAAAGAAAAGGAGGACTTGTGGCCCCTTAGAGACTAACAAATTTATTTGAGCATAAGCTTGCATGAGCTACAGCTCACTTCATTGGCTGCATTCAGTGGAAAATACAGGGGGGAGATTTATATACACACACAGAGAGAACATGAAACAATGGGTTTTATCATACACACTGTAAGGAGAGTGATCACTTAAGATGAGCTATTACCAGCAGGAAGAGGGGGGAGGAAGAAAACCTTTTGTGGTGATAATCAAGATGGGCCATTTCCAGCAGTTGACAAAAACGTCTGAGGAACAGTGGGAGGTATGGGAGGGGGGAATAACATGGGGAAATAGTTCTACTTTGTGTAATGACCCGTCCACTCCCAGTCTCTATTCAAGCCTAAGTTAATTGTATCCAGTTTGCAAATTAATTCCAATTCAGCAGTCTCTGGTTGGAGTCTGTTTTTGAAGGTTTTGGTTGAAGAATAGCCACTCTCAGGTCTGTAATCAAGTGACCAGAGAGATTGAAGTGTTCTCCAACTGGTTTTTGAATGTTATAATTCCTGATGTCTGATTTGTGTCCATATATTCTTTTACATAGAGACTGTCCAGTTTGACCAATGTACACGGCAGAGGGGCATTGCTGGCACATGATGGCATATATCACATTAGTAGATGCAGAGATGAACGAGCCTCTGATAGTGTGGCTGATGTGATTAGGCCCTATGATGGTGTCCCCTGAATAGATATGTGGACAGAGTTGGCAACGGGCTTTGTTGCAAGGATAGGTTCCTGGGTTAGTGGTTCTGTTGTGTGGTTGCTGGTGAGTATTTGCTTCAGGTTGGGGAGCAGTCTGTAAGCAAGGACTGGCCTGTTTCCCAAGATCTGTGAATGATGGGTGATCCTTCAGAATAGGTTATAAATCCTTAGTCTCTTGGATAGTAATGACTGTCCTTTTAGGGAAAGGGAAGAAGTTCGTTAAGATGGACTGGAGCTGTTGTTGCTTCTACTTTAGTTAAAGCCCTGTCCCGTTCCATCCCAGATGGTGTTAGGGATTCAGCTGGAGCCAATAGAGGTGGCAATGTTTTTTGGGTCCCCCTCTCTGGCCTGATCAGGACATTTTAGGATTAGGATGAAGGAGATCTCAGGAGATGATGGGGATGGTAGCCATGGTGCTGAAACTTGCTTCAGTAGCCTGTCTGTTCTTTAAGGACCCAAAAAGGGAGTGATAGGAATAATAGCCTATCCTCATTATTTTGCCCACAAATTAGGCCTAATTAGGGCTGTCAAACAATTAAAAAAATTAACTGTGATTAATTGCACTGTTAAAGAATGATAGAATACCATTTATTTAAACATCTGTGGAAGTTTTCTACATTTTCAAATATATTGATTTCAATTATCTCACAGAATACAAAATGACCAGTGCTCACTTTATATTATTTTTATTACAAATATTTGTAAAAAACAAGAAATAGTATTTTTCAATTCACCTAATACAAATAATGTAGTGCAATCTCTATCATGAAAATTGAATTTACGAATGTAGAATTATGTACAAAAAATAACTGCATTCAACAATGTAAAACTTTAGAGCCTATAAGTCCACTCAGTCCTACTTCTTGTTCAGCCAGTCACTCAAACAAGTTAGTTTACATTTGCAGGAGATAATGCTGCTTGCTTCTTGTTTACAATGTCCACCTGAAAGTGAGAACAGGCGTTCGCATGGTGCTGTTGTAGTTGGCGTCACAAGATATTTACGTGCCAGATGCATCCATGCCGATGACATGTTCTGCTCGATTACTATGCAAAGCAGTGCATGTTCATTTTCAACATCTGAGTCTGATGTCACCAGCAGAAGGTTGATTTTCTTTTTTGGTGGTTCAGTTCTGTAGTTTCCGCATTGGAGTGTTGCTCTTTTAGACTTCTGAAAGCATGCTCCACACTTCATCCCTCTCAGATTTTGGAAGAGGCTTCAGATTCTTAAATGTTGGGTCGAGTGTAGCTATCTTTAGAAATCTTACATTGGTACCTTCTTTTGTCAAATCTGCAGCGAAAGTGTTCTTAAAACGAACAACACGTGCTGGTCATCATCCAAGATTCCAATTCTCCCCAAGGAGTTCAGTCACAAATTTAATTAATGCATTTTTTTTAACGAGCGTCATCAGCATGGAAGCATGTCCTCTGGAATGGTGGCTGAAGCATGAAGGGCATACTAATGTTTAGCATATCTGGCACGTGACTACCTTGCAATGCTGGCTACAAAAGTGCCATGCAAATGCCTTTTCTCACCTTCAGGTGACATTGTAAATAAGAAACAGGCAGCATTATCTCCCGTAAATGTAAACAAACATGTTTGACTGGCTGAACAAGAAGTAGGACTGAGTGGACTTGTAGGCGCTAAAGTTTTACATTGTTTTGTTTTTGGGTGCAGTTATTTTTTTTGTACATAATTCTACATTTTGTAAATTGAACTTTCATGATAAAGAGATTGCACTTCAGTACTTGTATTAGGTGAATTGAAAAATACTATTTCTTTGTTTATCATTTTTATAGTGCAAATGTTTGTAATAAAAAATAAAGTGAGCGCTGCACACTTTGTATTGTGTTGTAACAGAAATCAATATATTTGAAAATGTAGAAAAACATCCAAAAATATTTAATAAATTTCAATTGGTATTCAATTTTTTAACAGTGTGATTAAAAGTGCGATTAATTTTTTTGAGTTAATCTCATGAGTTAACTGTGATTAATTGACAGACCTAGGCCTATTATCTGACACAACAACTTTGGTTCATTTATCTTCCATTTTTACCAAGCATAGTCCTTAGTCATATCAGCATGGCCTTTACTGTTTGGAGTAATGTAGTCTCACTGTCTGGTTCTCTTGCACCTGTTTATAACATTTATTACTGAAAGCAAATTAACCTACTTTCCACCAACATTTTTTATTATACATTATATGAAAGTTCACAAGATGTAACAATACTTTTTACAAATGAGGTTACAACTAGGGTAAATTTGTAGCCTCAAATATTCCAACCGTGACCATAAAGTGGCTGGTATGTTGACTCTAGACACATTTGCCATAGAACTTAGAAAGAATGTTGGGAGGGGGAGTTAAAATCTGGATCCTGACACTCCTTGGTCTCAGTGCAACAATTTCTATTTCAGAAATAGAGATCAAATATCAATGCTCCTCTTCAGACACCCTGACCCTGATGCATCCTGGCCCAGCAATACAGTCAAATACCACATCTAGTATCTGCTGGAGCAACTAATACTTGGCCCCAATACTTTGTTTCATTGTTTAAATACATTGCTCCAACAACAACAACAAAAAGGTGAACACATCCCAACAACAATGCTGCAAATCCCGCTGCTAGATCCTGCCAGATTTTGGCTCCAGTTTCCAAGATGCCGCTACTTAAGAGAACATGTTTACCTGCTCCTAGTGCATCTCAGAAATCCAGACCTGGACGCATCTGATCACAATAGCACTGCAAAAACTCGGCTTTCTCATCTGGATCCTGTCAAATCATACCAAATTTTGGTCACAAATGCAAGTGTAAGTCAAAACAGAGGAAAGTAGTACTGTATTGCTTCCACTGTCTCTCTCTCCTCCTTCCCCTCCCCCACACTTAGTTCAGCAAACCTCGACTATCTGGGTGGACGCAAGCAGCAAAAACTTCAATAGATCACCTGTATCCTGCTGGATCAGGCTAATTTTTGGTTGCATGCCTCCCCCCCACCCCCTCCCCGCAACCCACATTGCCCCCCTTTTACCACCCTAATTTAGGGGATATGCAACTTCCCCTAGTCCAGAGTAAACCAAATCCCAACATCAGTGCACATAGCTGATGCCTGAAGTAGATCATGATACTAGCCCTCTTATTGCTGCAGAATCCCTTACTGATGGAATCAGTAGCCCAACGTATCAGTCACAGACCTGGACCCTGGCACTTTACAGACTGTGATATAGCACGTCTTCCTTGAGAGGTATGGGGAGTGCAAGGACTTCACATATTTAAAGAGACACATGAGCATGTAATGCTCTCTTTTTGGGGCGGGGGGGCGAGAATAAAAGCCTTCACAGGAGACTATTATTAATTACATAGTATCTTCCCTGTTTGGGTAATAATGCATGGGATTAGATTTCTAAAGAGCTTTGTATTTATCAGAGAAACAAGAGTAAGTAATGACTTAAGTACAACTTTATATGTCTAGCAGACCTGAATGGTATCCGTTCATTTCTTACATATGCATTTTTTTAGAAGCCTGTTATTTACCCATGAATCACAATAGCTCATGAGATGCTTTCTGTCTCTCTCTCATGAAGATATATATATTCAGAAAAAGACTGCATATGTACAAGAGATTGATACTTTGTAGAATTCAGCTATGTATTTTTTCAAAATACTAAGAGTTAGCAGGTCATATTATGGACTAGTCAATGCCATATTTAATTTCTTAAGGGGTCTATTCGGTCCCAGGCTGCCTCAGTGGATGCTACTCCTCAGAATCTCTGTGAGCCTCCAAATACGAATTAAGAACAAACAAAAGGAGTACTTGTGGCACCTTAGAGACTAACACATTTATTTGAGCATAAGCTTTCGTGAGCTAGAACTCACTTCATCGGATGCATTCAGTGGAAAATCCAGTGGGGAGATTTGTATACATAGAGAACATGAAACAATGGGTGTTACCATACACACTGTAACACGAGTGATCACTTAAGGTGAGCTATTACCAGCAGGAGAGTGGGGGGGGGGGCCTTTTGTAGTGATAATCAACGTGGGCCATTTCCAGCAGTTGACAAGAACTTCTGAGGAACAGTGGGGTGGCGGGGGGAGAGTAACATGAGGAAATAGTTTTACTTTGTGTAATGACCCATCCACTCCCAGTCTCTATTCAAGCCTAAGTTAATTGTATCCAGTTTGCAAATTAATTCCAATTCAGCAGTCTCTCGTTGGAGTCTGTTTTTGAAGCTTTTTGTTGAAGAATTGCAACTTTTAGGTCTGTAATCGAGTGACCAGAAAGATTGAAGTGTTCTCCGACTTGTTTTTGAATGTTATTATCCTTGACGTCTGATTTGCGTCCATTTATTCTTTTACGTAGAAACTGTCCAGTTTGACCAATGTACATGGCAGAGGGGCATTGCTGGCACATGATGTCATATATCACATTGGTAGATGTGCAGGTGAACGAGCCTCTGATAGTGTGCCTGATGTGATTAGGCCCTATGATGGTATCCCCTGAATAGATATGTGGACACAGTTGGCAACGGGTTTTGTTACAAGGATAAGTTCCTGGGTTAGTGGTTCTATTATGTGGTTGCTGGTGAGTATTTGCTTCAGGTTGGGGGGCTGTCTGTAAGCAAGGACTGTCCTGTCTCCCAAGATCTGTGAGAGTGATGGGTCATCCTTTAGGATAGGTTGTAGATCCTTGATGATGCGTTGGAGTAGTTTTAGTTGGGGGTTGAAAGTGATGGCTAGTGGCGGTCTGTTAGTTTCTTTGTTGGGGCTGTCCTGTAGTAGATGACTTCTGGGTACTCTTCTGGCTCTGTCAATCTGTTTCTTCACTTCAGCAGGTGGGTATTGTAGTTGTAGAGATCTTATAGGTGTTTGTCTCTGTCTGAGGGGTTGGAGCAAATATGGTTGTATTGTAGAGCTTGGCTGTAGACAGCTGATCATGTGGTGTGGTCTAGATGAAAGCTGGAGGCATGTAGGTAGGAATAGCGGACAGTAGGTTTCCGGTATAGGATGGTGTTTATGTGACCATTGCTTATTAGCACCGTAGTGTCCAGGAAGAGGATCTCTTGTGTGGACTGGTCCAGACTGATGTTGATGTTGGGATGGAAATTGTTGAAATCATGGTGGAATTCCTCAAGGGCTTCTTTTCCATGGGTCCAGATGATGAAGATGTCATCAATGTAGTGCAAGTAGAGAAGGGGCATTAGGGGATGAGAGCTGAGGAAGCGTTGTTCTAAGTGAGCCATAAAAACGTTGGCATACTGTGGGGCCATGCGGGTACCCATTGCAGTGCCGCTGATTTGAAAGTATACGTTGTCCCCAAATGTGAAATAGTTATGGGTGAGGACAAAGTCACGAAGTTCAGTTACCAGGTTTGCTGTGACATTATCGGGGATACTGTTCCTGATGGCTTGTAGTCCATCTTTGTGTGGAATGTTAGTGTAGCGGGCTTCTACATCCATAGTGTCTAGGAGGGTGTTTTCAGGAAGATCACCGATGGATTGTAGTTTCCTCAGGAAGTCAGTGGTGTCTCGAAGATACCTGGAAGTGCTGGTAGCATAGGGACTGAGGAGGGAGTCTACATAGACAATCCCGCTGTCAGGGTGCCAGTGCCTGAGATGATGGGGCATCCAGGATTTCCAGGTTTATGGATCTTGGGTAGCAGACAGAATACCCCAGGTTGGAGTTCCAGAGGTGTGTCTGTGCGGATTTGTTCTTGTGCTTTTTCAGGGAATTTCTTGAGCAAATGGTGTAGTTTCTTTTGGTAACCCTCATTGGGATCAGAGGGTAATGGCTTGTAGAAAGTGGTATTGGAGAACTGCCTAGTAGCCTCTTGTTCGTATTCCGACCTATTCATGATGACGACAGCACCTCCTTTGTCAGCCTTTTTGATTATGATGTCAGAGTTGTTTCTGAGGCTGTGGATGGCATTGTGTTCTGCACGGCTGAGGTTATGGGGCAAGTGATGCTGCTTTTCCACAATTTCAGTCCGTGCATGTTGGCAGAAGCACTCTATGTAGAAGTCCAGTCTGTTGTTTCGACCTTCAGGAGGAGTCCACCCAGAATCCTTCTTTTTGTAGTCTTGGTAGGAAGGTCTCTGTGGGTTAGTATGTTGTTCAGAGGTGTGTTGGAAATATTATTTGAGTGGGGGATGTCGAAAATAGGATTCTAGGTAACCACAGAACTGTATCGTGTTCATGGGGGTGCAGGGACAGAAGGAGAGGCCCCGAGATAGGACAGATTCTTCTGCTGGGCTAAGAGTATAGCTGGATAGATTAACAATATTGCTGGGTGGGTTAAGGGAACCACTGTTATGGCCCCTTGTGGCATGTAGTAGTTTAGATAGTTTAGTGTCCTTTTTCTTTTGTAGAGAAGCAAAGTGTGTGTTGTAAATGGCTTGTCACGTTTTTGTGTGGAAGGTTGTTTTTTTATGAGAGTATCCAGTTTTGAGAGCTCATTCTTTATCTTTCCCTGTTTGCTGTAGAGGATGTTGATCAGGTAGTTCCACAGTTTCTTTGAGAGTGTGTGGCACAAGCTGTCAGTATGGTATGTAGATTGTAATGTAATGGATTTCTTACCTTCAGTCCTTTTGGTATGAAGTCCATCTGTCTGCATTTGGAAAGGAAGATGATGTCTGTCTGTATCTGTACGAGTTTTTTCATGAAGTTGATAGATTTCCACTCCATACGGCTAAATTCAATGCCTTGCATAATGACAGGTTTCAGAGTAGCAGCTGTGTTAGTCTGAATCCGCAAAAAGAAAAGGAGTACTTGTGACACCTTAGAGACTAACAAATTTATTTGAGCATAATGAGATTCATGACAAAATCATGGGAGATGGCAACACTGCATTGGCTCCCTGCCAACCATTGCCGTCCTTAGGCATATGCATTATACGCAGCTGCGTTGGGCACCTGAAAATTTGGGGCACTACTGGGTTTTAGTAGCCACCCTCCCAGCTCTTCCTATCCCTGTTCTGACCCTTCCTACAGGCTCCCCTAGCTAGATGCTACAGCCTGGTGACTCTTACTTCAGAGGCGATCTAGTAACTTAAAAGTGAGAAAGACTTCCAGCCTGCCAGACCTATTAGCACAACATAGTAATGCATCCGATGAAGTGAGCTGTAGCTCACGAAAGCTTATGCTCTAATAAATTTGTTAGTCTCTAAGGTGCCACAAGTACTCCTTTTCTTTTAGCACAACATTGAAACTGTTAAAGAGTCATACAAGTGATAATTAAACCATTTAACAAGCATTTGCCAAACCCCAGGTATATTCCTGTCAATTTCTGAATTTACTGACAAAAGCAGGTGTGCATTACTGTAATATTTACTCAGAACATGTTAGTCTACCAGACCTTAGTTTAAAATTTGCTTTAAAAATATTTCATTAGTGAGTAGGTGAAGATTATAAAATCACATCTCTTAAAAAATCCTTGCACAGATTTTAGATGCACAATCATCTTTAGCCTTAAATGCTTGGATCTTCAGACGTACAGTTTTTTAAATAAATCCTTCAAAAGACCACCCTTATCTAAAATACACATTTTAATTTTAACTACTATAGTAAAAAAAAAAACTTGCTTCAAAAATCTTCCTGTCCTTTCAGTCCATCCCTTTCTCCCCCCTGCCCTGGATGAAGAGAGCTCTTAAAGGGACAACACCCCTATCCTTCCAGATAGCTGGACAAAGAGTTTCCCTTTCTTTACTTCTGACTATCTGATGAACTAGTTTTAAAAGAACCCTCCAGCAAAACTAGTACCTAGTAAGATATAAAATCCTTTATGCCATGCCTAAAATCCTTGGAAACTTATTTTTTAAAGTTGGTGAAATTTCATAAACATGTCTATTGTTATGGAGATCACACAAAGTAAAATAGTGTTCCCTTTTTCTAAGGGCAATGAACATTGTTATGAACACACAATCTCTGTGACTGATTATTTTAAAATAATGTCTTTGTTTCAGTGTGTTAAATATGTAGTGATCTGGAACGATTACTTTATGAAGGCTTAAGAGTACATTTAAAATATAAAATCAGCTTAGAAATACTGATTAAGAAAATGTAAAACAGAGAAGAGCTGCATCATGTATTCCATAATATTTAATGTTGAATTCAGCAAGACAGCTGACTCACCCTTACTACAAAGTTTTTGGAAATAAATCTGACAAACTTCAGGGCATATCAAAAAACCTGTGACTGACATTTTTTATTCACAAGTTTAGTGCTTTTAATTGGTACCTTCTGTATGTCCAGTCTTCACCATATGGCATGCAGTGGAAAACATGCTACATTTTCTTTAGAAAGAAATTGCAGAAGTGTGTTTTTTTCAAATGTCATTTGCTTCATTTGGGTTCATGGATTTGGCTGGAAGGAGGTGAGCAGGGTGAGGGAGGGAAGAGAGGAGGGAGACAGTGGGGAGGGGTGGGACCTGGGCAGAGTGGGGGCGAGGCCTGGGGCAGAGCAAGGGTCGAGTCTATGCGGGGCCACAGGCAGAAGAGGTGGGCTGGGGAGCTAGCCCCCGAAGTGGCAGCTTCACCCACTGCCCATGACAGCAGGGAAGAATGCGTTAGCTCCTGCACACCCAGCGCGCACTGCAGTCTCCTTAGGCAGGGGCCGTATTCACAAAGCCGAATACGTTGGCACCGCGCATTCTGTGTGAGGGAGAGGGTACGGGGGTTTCAGCGGGTATGGAGATGAGGCAGGCCAGGCGTCTTGGTATCCTTTGCTGCCTTCCTCCCTCCCCCCCCCCCAGGCTGCCGTCGGGGATAGGGGCACCAGTTTCATAATACTGCATAGGGCATGCTCCTGGTGGCAACATTCCATGTGATTCTCCCAACCCTCGCAACCCCTCTCACTGCACAGAGCAAAACCTACGTTGTCACAGAGCAGCATTAGATTACGGGAGTTTCCTTTGGCTGCTCTTCACGCATTTTCATGAGGAAAGAGAGTGAGAAGAGGAAAACAGGAAATAAGTGCAGTGTTGAGAGAGAGAGAGAGAGAGCGCGCAGAGTAAGCCAGGGAAAGGGAGAAAGGAATTAAAGTGGGACTGAAGGACAAGAAAATTGCAGAAGAAAGTCCTACAGGGAAAAACTCAGCTGAAACCTGGTAGGTATTCATGTTAGCATGTTGTTTTTAACAGTTTTCTTTGATTTGTTTTGAAAAGGACAGGCCTTTTAGAATAATATCCCGTACTTTGGACACTCTTTGTTATCATTTATCTTTTCTTTTTTTCCTCTTCAGCTGCAGTTGCTTTATTTCTGTAATCATCTGTCTCCCACGGTTGTTTTTTGTTTTTGTTTTTAATTCCTTCATTATCACACTCACTTTCATGCTTGACAGTTCTCAAGCCAGACCTGAAAAGGGATGGGAAGGATTGGTATAAGCAGTGTTGCTGTTAAAGGGCTCTTCCCACAGCCATTGCGGGGAAAGGGAAAGGTAACATGTTTGTCAGGACAGTTCTTGAAGGAATAAGATTGGTGGATAGCTAGGTGTGCCTGACATCAACTATCCGATGAAGTGAGCTGTAGCTCATGAAAGCTTATGCTCAAATAAATTTGTTAGTTAATTTCTAAGGTTCCACAAGTCCTCCTTTGACTTTTTATCTCCTCTACGAATCAAACCCGATCCTGCAAACCTTTCTTCATAAGCTGACCTCAGACACATGAATTGAGTTTGCATTATCAGGTTTTAAAAGTCACAAACTCAGGGTCCTTAAACTTAAGGAAACAGGCCAAACAGAGAGCAAACATTTTAAAGAATAGTGGAAACTTTGGATCCTTAGCTCGTGTAAAATGGCATACCTGTACTGCAACCAATTGAGCCACACTGATTTACACCAAATGAGGATCTGACTCAGGGTGTTGAAATGTCCAGAAGAAAAATGTACATTACTAAAGATAAGGGGAAAAAAATAGTTGGAAAGTAATCAGTTAGCCTTATGTGTATTTCTGATTTTAGTGCAGATGTGAAAAATACTTTTATACAAGCATGCAAATTCCACTGTTTATTGTACTATGGAAAATATTTTTTTAAAACCCACAATTTAGTAAAATAGTTTATTTATGGAATTAATTCCTTACTGGTAAAATTTAGGTATACAGGCATCTTTGCAGACACAAAATTAGCCAATAAATGTAATTTGAAACAGCACATTTTCTCTTCAAGCTAATGAAACTTGTAAATAAATCTAAAATTCGCAGTAAACTGTAAAATAAAAGACTTTGGAAACAAGGCCTGATTATAATTTATAGTCAAGGTATTTTATAGCACTCTGGCAATGGGTCTTAAAGTGGGTTTCATTTAACGTCCATTTAAAGTCCCATTATATTACTAGAGTGGTGTAAAGCGGTTTAGTGTAAATAAATCTACTCATATATAGCCTATTAAATCTACACATGTACAGCCTGGTCCTGTTGTGCCATACTCTAATATGGGACTGTATGTGCAGTTAGCACTACTCTGCATGAGTAAGGGTCACAGAATCCATCCCAAAATATGATGCCATCTTTTTAATCTAATCACTGAGTGATACTGGTATAAAATATTTGGTTGAACCATTGTAGTCAACTACCAAAGATTTGCTATTTCAAAATATGGAATTATTTTGATGACTCAAGTAAATGGCAAGGAAAAAGTATGAAAATTCCATGTCTACCTTATTTCGGCTACTTGAGTGAGAGTAAATCTTAAAATGACTATTCAAGAATTATGTTTTATTGAAATTTAATTTGCATTTTATTCCAAGGTTGCAATTCTTTTTGTCCTCATGATGATAGCTGTGCATGTGTGTTGCCTTCCAGTGTGTTGCTTCCTGATCCCTGTTCCTGTTCATTTTCTGACTCTCTAAACTCACTGTTCCAGTTCCTATTCCTGTGTATGTACATAGCATTGGGTATGTGGAGTTACCCAGGGCCTGCTGCTACAAATCTGCCATTTGGACTGTTATGTTTTGTTCACACTGTTGCTGACTTGCGTGGTTCATGGTTATTATATGTTTTGGTTTGATTGACCCCTTACTTGCTTGTCTTGCTTTGATTTCCTTGTGTTTTGGGATAACTGTTCTGGGGTTGACCAGAGAGTAACATTATGGTAACAAGTGCTTCTATTCTGCAACATATGCTGCCTGCACATCCTTTGGCTGTTGATTGGCAATACTTTATTTGGAATTTTCTGAACTATGTGCAGATTCTGAACTTTCTGATGCTGCTAGATTACCCTCGCTACAGAACTGCTTAGCCCATGATGCCATTGATATTTATGATGGACTCCCAGAGCCCAAGTCCTCCTTTGATGTGGCTGTGCAGCGCCTCAGTGACTATTTTGGGACTGGAGATTCTGTTTCGTTGGGAGGGAGGGTGAGGAGCGGGGACAGGCCAACAAAACCATATTCGAGTTTGCGTGTCATTTGTGGTGGTTGGCCCAAGACTGTGAATTTGGGAACATTATGATGACCATGCTTAGGGATATTTTTGTGACTAGCATAGCCAAGGACTGCCTGGGTGAACAGTTACTGGCTGAAGATGTTAGAGCTCTAACTTTTGATGTTTCAGTTGATGAGGCATTTGAGAGGGCTTGGGTTGAAAGGGGTCTGTGTCTCAGACTGCTGCTGTCTTTGTGTCTACCCTTAAACCATTAGCTGCTCCTACTTCCACCACCCAAAGAAAGTCATACAATGCTACCTACTCCTGCTCCACACCCTCACAGGAAAAGTTGCCAGCTTCTCACTGTTTCTGCTAAAAGAAAAGGAGTACTGGTGGCACCTTAGAGACTAACAAATTTATTAGAGCATAAGCTTTCGTGAGCTACAGCTCACTTTTATGCTCTAATAAATTTGTTAGTCTCTAAGGTGCCACCAGTACTCCTTTTCTTTTTGCGAATACAGACTAACACGGCTGCTACTCTGAAAACTGTTTCTGCTGTGGTAGTACGAGTCACTTGGTCAACTTTCCTGCCTGCCTGTATAGAACTGCTGTGTGCTGGGCTCGTGGGAGTGAAGAACACTTTAAAATACAGTACTGTTGTATACTGGTTCGCAATGATGGGAGGCCTGAAATGCATGCTGTAAACATGGAGCCATATGAGACCACTTTTATCAGGGACTCTGATGTTTCCTTTCATACGGCAAGGCACTGGGCACTGGTATCCCATATCAGATAAATTAATGATATACCTCTAAATGCATGGTGGATACAGGTGCTGAAGCTAACATTCTCCCCTCTGGATTAGTTCATAGTCTGGAAATTTGCCTGAATACAATGGTTATAAAAGGTTGGAATTTGTACGCTTTGCAGACAGTGGGTGAAGCTATATGCTCTGAACTCTACAAAGGCATAGCCTTGACTGCAATGTTTTATACTGTTAAAGACACTCTGTGAATGCTGCTCTGTTGCACCGTTTATAATGATTATTTTTATGAAATAAGTGATTGACAGTAATTGGTATTAATCATGGGGTAGTTTGTTTACTACAGATATTTGCAATTTGAAGCTTTTGTATAAATGAAGATTGAATGTTTATGGCTCTGTGGAAGACACTTGAGTCAAAGCATTAGCCATAACTATATATTTTACATATTAAGAATTCTGTTTCTTACCTAATTCCTAACCAAATGTTAGTTATTTAAATGTTTAATACATACTTTTTGGTTTTTACTGGGCTGTTATAGCCTTTCTCCTTGTTGTTTGGTTTAATTAACTACAATCACACACAAATATGATCAAAATATAGCATTATATTAGATCAGTGGTTATCAAACTTTAGCAACCCGAGGACCCCCATTTTGGTTTAACGTTCTTCACAGACCCCCAAACCCCCCACTTAGCCCCAGGCCCCACCCCACCTCTTCCCACTCCACTCCTGCTCCTTCTCGTCCCTGCCTCTTTCTGCCTTCTCTTCACCTCTGCCGCTCCTCTTCCTGCCCCCTCCCCTAGCATGCCCCGTCCCCGCTCCTCACCTTCCCTCCCGCATGCCGCTGAACAGCTGTTCCTCGGTGTGCAGGAGGCACTGGGAAGGAGGGGGAGGAGTTGAGCAGTGAGGTTGACAGACGCCCTGGAGTACCCTCGCAGATCCCAGTTTGAGAAATGTTAATTAGATCATTATAGTGTTGAATAGTGCTGCAGCTAGCTCAGGAATATATGTGATGCATAGAAAGGAATATAATATTGTACCAGCCATTCTTAATGTATAATAAGTAACAATACAATATCATAAATGAAATGCACTAAATCAATTGATGCTGCACATGGATGGAGTTAGGTAGTCACATTTGTATTCATTTTTAGAAAGTAGTTTAAAATTTTAGTTTAGATCAAACTTTTTTTTTTTTTAAATGAAAGTAGTTTAGGCAAAAGATCTGATGTTGCAGTTCTTACTCAGTCAAAATTCCCAATGAATTTAGAATCATAGAACCATAGGGTTAGAAGGGACCGCAAGGGTCATCTTGTCTAATCCCCTCCCAAGATGCAGGATTTGTTGTGTGTATACCATACAAGACAGATTGCTATCCAGCCTCTTTTTGAAAACCTCTAGTGAAAGAGATTCCATGACTTCCCTAGCAGTTTATTCCATTGTCCTACCATACTTACATAGTTAGGAAGTTTTTCTTAGCTGGTTACGTCTATGACATCAAAGTCAAAGAACAGAAGTGCACGCAAATGCAGATGGGCTCTCTCGCCTGCCCATGCTAGTTGAAAGTCGACCTGTAATAGAGACAGAATTTATCAGATTTGTCAACTTTTTTCACGTTAGGTGTGCCCCAGTGACTTGTTTAATGGAAAGTTAGCTTGCATGAGGATTACAGGATTGACCCCCCGGTTAGAGATAAAGACCAGATAATTTCTGCTTTCTCATTTCATTGTGTGTGTGTGTGTCGTGAGTGAGCTTGATCTTATAAATTGCTGAGTATGCTAGCGCCAATCTAGAACAGCACTTGCGTACGTATTTAATTTTAAGTTGCTAGGACTGCTGATGTGCTTAAAGTTAAACATGTACGTAAATGCTGTGCATAATGAGGGCCAGGGTATTCAGCATTTCACAATATCAAGCCCATAATGAGCAACAAATCAGAAAAAATAATTTGGGCTAAATCCTGCAAAACACTACAAGACATGACTCCTTTTGGGCTTAATTATCTCAAACTGATACTGGTGTAAACAGGGAATAATGCATCTGAAATAAACAGAGTTATACTGGCATGAAATTGGTGCAAGTGCAAACAGACTTAGCACCATTGACTTTAAATGATTTTTCTCCTAAATAAGGAGAGAAAGAGCTGTGTCCCTGTACTCCTTTGGTATAATTAATCGTAGGAGTGGGTGGGTGAGATTCTGTGGCCTGCGTTGTGCAGGAGGTCGGACTAGATGATCAGAATGGTCCCTTCTGTCCTTAGTATCTATGAATCTATGAATTGAAATAAAATCCATTAACTAGAATGTTGTCTGAGGTTTAATGTTACTTACTTTGAAATGATTCTGCTTAGTTGCATATTGCACTTACGCAGCAGAGACCATCCATTAGTCTTTCGGAAAGGGAAATTTAATGAAAAATTATTCATATGAGTTTTGCACAATCTCTCTTAAATTAGATCAGCTAAAAAAAAATTTCTAAACTTTTAACAGTGCAAATAACTGGTTTGCTATAGCTAGCTCTTGAAGCGGTCCTTTGATTATATGTAAATTCACTGAATATGAACATACTATATGTTATAAGTAGGGAGATCATGTATTTGGCCAAACAGTATAAAAATTCACTCCACATGACAAATTAATATATCCCTGAATCGGTAATATTTTAAACAAATAAAGTAGATATTTCCATTCTTTTGACCCCTCTTAACTGGCAGTCTCATATAACTAGATTCTGTGTTCACTTACTTCAGCATAAATGCAGGGAAACTCATTGAAGTCAGCGCTCATAGTACAGTACGTAAAATAATTGATGTTCAAGTTTGGGAGAGTCCACTGAATATGTTTGTACTTGTAAGAATTTTTTTACAGTGGGTAGGGGAGTGGTTTTTCTTGCTTCCCTAGCATAAGAAATTAAACCAAAATTGCTTCTGCTTGTGTCTTTAGAAAAGGAAAGATTGCGTAGTACTGTTCAAAGAGGGTCGAGAATAACCTGAATATCCTAATCAGCATTCTCTCTCTCAGTAAAACAAGTTCTAATGTCCAGCACTCTGTGGCCTATTGTAAGCATGCACTAGTTCCTCTCTTTGTCTACATTCAGTTATTACTGTAATTTATTATTTTGTAAAGTAACCCACATGGTTTCACATAGCGCTTTTCAGATTCTGTTCTACCTGCAAAGTGAGCCTGACAAAGCTATAGTTATCAGTTCCTTGAGTCTTGGACAGACATGAGAACAGTGGATTTATGTTGCGTGCATCCAGAAAGACATCTTATTAGCTTTCTTTAATCTTATAATATATGTATGTTAGAGTTTTTAGAGAAGTTTTCCATGCTGGCTATAATAGATCTATACACAGTATGGTTTAAACACAGATTTTACTTTTAAAGCCTTGTGCTAATACAGAAACAAATGTGGCTGCATTCTGTTTGCCTTTTGCCTTGAATGAAACAAGCAGCAGCATCAAATTAGATGAGCAACAGTTCAACTCCTGCTACTACGTGCAGCGCTTTGGGGCAGGGGTTCTGTGCTTCAACTTTGCCTAAACAGTAACATGAGATTGGAATGCCATAGCTGATTCATGCTTTGGGTATTTCCATTCCTCTAATCAGCATTTCTTTTACCATCAGGAATTGTCCTTTTCTTGTACTAGGTTAAGATTAACACCACAATTGTTTATTTCTCATGAGATGAGTAAACCCAGCTCCACCACAAATATCTTATAGTTGGCAGTTTTAGTTAGTGATAAATTGAGGAGATTTTGTCCTGGTTTTTGTAGTATGTATGTGTCAGATGATAGATTAAAACATCATTGACACAAAGAACAGATGGCACAAAAAACATCAACACCATGATTATCACAGGAACATGAGCATCAGCTCGTATTTCATGCTTTAAACAATTTTGAAGAAAGCAGAATGCAAATGGGAAGATCCTCTTGACTGAGTGGAAAAGAAAAACTTCAAAAGAGGAGGTTCGATTTTGCAAGTTTCTGAGCGCCCATTAAGCAATTCAAAGAGTCCTCAAGTAGAGTTGACTTAAATCAGGTCCATTAAGCATGGAGTACTTTTCACAACTGCCCAGGGATACTAAGTTGGAATAACTGTTTCCTGTGGAAAATATCTTCTGCAGCGACAGGGCAAGGTGTTGAGACTTTGATAGGAATTGAGGGTGCTATGTATCTCACAACATCAGACAATCAAACCATTAGGTTCCAATGTTGCAAGTCAAAGCAGAATTCCTACCTATTGCAATGTGAGTTCCAGAGAGCAACTCAGCCTGTAAATGGTTTAAACAAGGCTGTGGGTAATTTCCAGAAAGGCAGAGAACTGTACATTTATGTCACATTAAAGCAAAGTGCGAAAACAAAATGTTTTCATTTAATTTCAAGGAGCTGCTAAGGGTTTGATCCAAAGCACATTGATGTTCATGGGAGTCTTTCCATTGACTTCAGAGAGTTTTGGCTCAGAACCTGTGTAAGGCAGATTTTGGTCTTAGAGCCACACGGTATTTTACAATT
This sequence comes from Dermochelys coriacea, assembly GCF_009764565.3. Taxonomy (NCBI): domain Eukaryota; kingdom Metazoa; phylum Chordata; order Testudines; family Dermochelyidae; genus Dermochelys; species Dermochelys coriacea. The sequence goes on from NC_050072.1 coordinate 28,036,922, forward strand.
TTGTTGTTATTCTCTCCTTGCTGAGGGGAATCTCTCTTTCACTTACATGGCAGACCCTTAGGATATGTGGAACTGAGGGCAAATATTCATGTTTATTGTTCAATTTAGTAAGATTTATTCCTTGAAAGGAAAACCCTCACAGCATTTTAAAGACTGATTGTTTTGTTAAATTAGCTTAATTTAATCTTTGATGGGATTTGTGGATGTTTCCACATAGTGTAACCAGATCCAAAAAGATAACTGTAATTTCTCTTTATGTCCTGTTTTCCTTTGTTCATGCTTCCTATATTTAAGTGATAGGAGGTTCAGTTTTCTAGCATGAAATTCAAACTAAAAGAAAGTTTATTCTTTCACAATTTGTCCTTTTCAGGAGAAGGTGGATAACTGATGGATAATTTTGTGCTTTGGACAATACTCCTCTACACGGCGTTGTGCTTCAATATATACCAAGGTCAAGGTAGAGATCTGAATGCATGCTTTTTACTTTGAAATGCATATACAACAAACAGAAATTTCTCTGAAGAAATTAGGGCTGACTCATTTCCAGCTCTGCTGTTATTAGGTAACCTATCATGCTAATAAATCAGTCTGTCTTCATTACAAAGCATGAGGGAGGGTCAAAAGCACCACAGTTCACCTTGTAAAATTACCTTTTGTTAAATCGATAACTCGCGTTGATATGAAATCAGACACATTTATCTATCTATCTATCTACTACTACTTTTCTCAGCCATTTTTGACCTGTATTTTTTTCTCTGGATTATTCATTTCCAATTTGCCCAGTTTTGTACTCCCCCAAGACTCCCTCATGTGACACAGAGGCCCATTGCTGCCAGCTTGCAAAGGGTTCATTGTTCTGTAACAGCAAATCCAAACAGACCTCACAAACTCATTACACCTAGTGCATCACTTTTAGAGTATTTATCCAAAAAGGAAAAGAGTACGTGTGGCACCAGTGGCAACTGAATGCAGCCCATGAAGTGAGCTGTAGCTCACGAAAGCTTATGCTCAAATAAATTAGTTAGTCTCTAAGGTGCCACAAGTACTCCTTTTCTTTTTGCGAATACAGACTAACACGGCTGCTACTCTGAAACCTATCCAGAAAGGGTTATTGAAGTCTCTAATCAGGCATTCTGATCCTCATAATTGTTGAGATGTATGTTCAGATAATATTAAGAATTTGTGTATATGTACTGAAAATATGCTTTAGGGCTATGTCTCAGGCAGGGTTGACATACAGATTTTGGCCAGACAAAGGATGTAGTCACATGTGTACTCTATTCATATGTTAAAAGAGCACTGAAGCCAACACAATGGAATCTGGTTTGCATACAATGTCAACATGAAGATGCAAGTCAACATGAAGCCAGCACACCAGGGAGTAAACCGCATGGGGTCATCCTGACTCTGGGGAGAAAACAATGACTTTGGGAAGTATAAGGAGAAGGCAGAAAGATATCCTTCATCCCTCACTGAAAAAACAAAAAGGACAGCAGTTTTTGCATTTATGAAAGGGGGATACACATCGTGTTGGTTGGAGATGCTGAGAGAGAAACTCTCTCACCTAAAATAAATTTAGACAACAGTTTAGCCTGTTAAAGTTAAGTTTAGATTGTAGAAAGCATGTTATACTTTTTGTTTTATATGTAATCATTTCTGTTTACACCATTATCCTTATTTACTATTTCTTAAATCTTAGCCTTTGATAATAAACTTACGATTGTTTTCACTGTAAATATATCTCAGTGCTGTGATGTTATATTGCATCTGATCCTCAGTTGAACCAAACAAGCTGATGTTTGTACTGTTCCTTTGGGGATAGCTTATCTGGTAATTTCTGGGAGTGTCCAGTGGTTAAGGGCTGGACACTACAGGGAAGTGCTTCAAGGGGATTCAGGGGTTGGGATGCACCTATTGCAAAGTAAGGGCTGGCAGAGCCCTGAGGAGATTATTTGTGTAGCCAACAAATGGGTGACGTCAGGGAGCTGACGCTCACTTAAACACAAGCAAGTCTCTCTCTCTCTCACTGAGGCAGGGGGATAACAAGGTGACTCACAGTTCTGGGCATCCCAAGGAAGCATCACACTTGTTGCATTTGTCTTGATTGTCTCATCCATGTAAATGTCAGGATTGATCCTCTGCCTTCTAGTCACACTTATCCAAATCTTAGGACTAAAGCCTCAAAATTTTGCACCAGAAATGCAGGTGCTATTTCCAGACACGAGCACATATGCATCTGCTTAGATGGCAAGGGAAATTGTATGGACACCTTTCACTAGACCTGTGTATATTTAAATGAACATGGCTTGTAACAATAGCTTTGGAACCATGCGCATGAATCCATAATTAAAGCATTGCCTAGGTTATTGTGTTACTGTATTTTCAGTGTTTATCATGAAAAGATAGCGGTTACCAAGGGCTGGTCTACACTAGAAAAGTTATACTGGTTTGACTATATTAGTTTGGTGGCTGGTTTTTTGCATAGTTATATACTCCTGGGGAAATTCTGCACCTAAAAATTCTGCGCACAATATTTTAAAAGTCTGCATATTTTATTTGTCAAAATAATGCAGTATAATCACTCTGGTTTCAACTATTTTGGCAATTTATTTAAACTACAATACAATGGATGGAGATTGGAAATGGAGAGCATTGGAGGAAATCCCCAAATCTCCTTGCTCAGTAGTAATGTAGATAGGTTTCACCCTTTATTTCTAGTTATTAGTCAACAAATATATGCAGCCATATGCTCAGTGTTAGATCATGGGCAACTGAAGAGCAAGTGAGGACTGGGCAATTAAATTCATAATTTATATTGGCTACTGACCATCTCCAGAAAAGGAAGTAGCAAACAGTTCATGGAGCACATTTCGATAGGAAATTTTTTCTGTCCAAAAAGTTAGATCAGTTCTAATTGCTAAAGCAACATATGCATTTATAAGGCCATACTGTCCTTTACACCGCTCTGGCAATGTAAAGGAGACTTAAAATTTTTACACCTGTTTTATGCTCCTGGGGGAATTCACAAAGACAATGGGAAAAATTCACTAAGCAGACAGGCTGCTATATTCTGCTCTCCTGAGGAGACAGAGCCTGTCCCACACCTACCTCCTCAGGAACACCCCGAAGCCCTGCCCCTCCACACCAGGCATGCTGCAATAGCGAGCGAGGGGGACAGAGTATCTCTTTCTCTAAGACAAATGACTTCCTAACCCCCTCCCTCCCCTCATCACTTCCAGTGATTTACATCTTTACTGGCTGCTCTGGGCACCTGAACCAACCTGTCTGCACTGCTGGGGAGGGGCATGTGACCGCTCTTGCAGCTTTCCTTTGCTTCCCCGTCAGAAGTCATTTTTCTGTAGGGAAGCAAAGAAATCTGTGGGGGACATCAATTCTGCGCATGTACAGTGATGCAGAATTCTCCCCTGAGTAAACAGTTATATCAGTATTAGCTCTAGTGTGGATGCAGTTATACTGGGAGAAGGGTGCTTATACAAGATCAGTATAATTAAAGCAGAAAAACATTCTAATGTAGACAAGCCATTATCTGAGATACCACAGTTATTTCCCTTTTCTAAAAATCTCCATCACAGAAGTGTGGTAGCTATTGGCAAATGATGATTTCTTAAAGGAATTTACTCTGTATGTGTAAGTGTAAATTAAAGGAGGAAAGCTTTTAATCCACTCATTGTAACTCAAATGTCTGTAGAGTCTTGAACTAGAAGATGAGCCCTTACGAGCACAAGAGTAGTGCTCAAAAATGCAGGCTGCAGCAGACCCATTAAGATCAGAAAACTGTGAGTGATCTGCAAGGTTTCTTGAAACATGCAAAGTTTGACCATGTTTTTGATGAACAATCCACAGATGTCAGAGTAGCAGCCGTGTTAGTCTGTATTCGCAAAAAGAAAAAGGTACTTGTGGCACCTTAGAGACTAACAAATTTATTAGAGCATAAGCTTTCGTGAGCTACAGCTCATTTGTTAGTCTCTAAGGTGCCACAAGTACTCCTTTTCTTTTTGCGAATCCACAGATGGTTCTGCAACTTGCACTTCTGAGCTTTTCTTAGTTAGCGAGGATGTTGATTTGGGTTTGTCAGACTTGTTGAATGTCCGAGTGTCTGATTCCAGCATGGAGTTTAGTGCTGAATTGTTGGGACCCAGAGTGTCTGATTCTGGGACAGAAAGTTGTCCATTAGTTGCTAGTGCAACTGTTATGGGCATGGATGCTGAAAGAGGTTCAACTAGTGAAAGCATGGGGCAGAATTTTGACTTTGACCAGGCAGATCTGGCTACTTGGCCACAGAAGATGAATTTTGTTCACTATTTTTTCATAGAAAACAGTCCTGTTGCTAATTTAGAACAAGACTTTTTGCCTAGCAAATGCAAATGAAGGCAAGTATTAAAATCATGGTTCTCAAAAGTTCTAATGGGAAGTTACACCAGTAATCTTGGTTGATGTACAGTCGGACTTTGCTTTGTTTGCTTTTCCAGCCACATTCTTCATCTTCTTTTGCGCACTGTCAAATTGGGTTCACTCTCTTTTTTCCATCTTAGTGAGCATGTATGCCAACATGAGCATTCAAAGGAACACATTGAGGCAATTGCTTATTGGATGGATCTGGTTGGAAAAGGGTCTCACAAAAGGCATGCAAACCTGCTGAAAGTTGTAGAAGGACGCGTGGAGCATTATTTTGCATCATCTCATAGGTATTTTGCTACACTTAATTGAGAGGTGTTTATCTTTGAGCGGTGCAGATGAGAAATTATACAAGCCTCATAATGGCAGTGTCATAAATATAAAGGGAAATACCTTTCTGTATACAGAACTATAAAATCCCTCCTGGCTAGAGGCAAAACCCTTTCAGCTATAAAGGGTTAAGAAGCTAAGATAACCTCTCTGGCACCTGACCCAAAATGACCAATGAGGAGACAAGATACTTTCAAAGCTGGAGGAGGGGAAAAGAAAGGGTCTGTCTGTGTGATGCTTTTGCCGGGAACAGATCAGGAATGCTCTTCATAACTCCTTAAGTTAGTAAGTAATCTAGCTAGAAATGCGTTAGATTTCCTTTTGTTTAATGGTTGATAAAATAGTTGTGCTGAATGGAATGTATATTCCTGTTTTCGTGTCTTTTTGTAACTTAAGGTTTTGCCTAGAGGGATTCTCTATGTTTTGAATCTGATTTACCATCCTGATTTTACAGAGGTAATTTTACTTTTTCTTTAATTAAAATTTTTCTTTTAAGATCCTGATTGCTTTTTCATTGTTCTTAAGATCCAAGGGTTTGGGTCTGTATTCACCTATGCAAATTGGTGAGGATTTTTATCAAGCCTTCCCCAGGAAAGGGGGTGTATGTCTTGGGGGGATATTTTGGGGGGGAAGAGGTCTCCAAGTGGGCTCTTTCCCTGTTCTTTGTTTAACACTCTTAACACACCTGACGTGGTGGCAGCATCAGGTTCAAGGACAAGACAAAGTTTGTACCTTGAGGAAGTTTTTAACCTGAGCTGGTAAGAATAAGCTTAGCAGGTCCCCACATCTGTACCCTAGAGTTCAGAATGGGGAAGGAACCTTGACAGGCAGTTTTTGGGTTTACTTGAATTGCTTGCAAGTTATGATAGTGTGTTGTAAGTGCTATGAAAGCGCCTATTGATCTCCTTAGCTACATTCACAAAAGGCCTTTAGCTGGGAGCTCCCAAATACAGAAACATCAGCACTGTGTATTTTTTTTGCTGTCTTTGTGTAACTGCAGATGCTTATGAAAGGTGTTTTAGCAATGTAAAATTAATTATGACTTAAGAACATAAATGATACAGAAAAGGTTAAGCGATCTCACAGTTTTTCTATAGAGAACTCAGAAACAAAGCGGATAGATTCAGAATATCTAATTACTGAGATTGCTTCAGGGAAGGCTAGGAAGGTTCCTTTGTAAAAGAACTTGATGGTGATAGCATTTTTGTGGGGTGGGAGGGCGATGGAAGGGCAGGATTTGAGTTTTCAGACTAGCACCAGAACACTCTTGGCCTGGCACTACAAGGAAGTCTAGCAAATCCCTACCAAACTCCATGTTCTTATAATTAAAAAAAATGAAGTAACCAGAAATTGGGTCTCTGTGACATTACCCAGGGTACAATCTGGACATCTGAACAGCAGTGTCCCCTCAACTCTCCAACCTGGGGTGCCTTTTACATTGTTTTGCTGTGAGAACAATCACTCCTGGCCTATTCACACACAGCCTCTTGCGTGCAAAATCACTCCCAGCTGGATTATATGAGTGCTCTAGCCAGTAACTCCTGAATTAATTGCAGAGCGACACCAGCAAATTCTCAGTCCTAGAATTCTTGTCCCCAGAAATGTGCTTCTTGTATTGTCCAGCACCCTCCTGGACAATACAAGCTCATAGAAAGTCTGTCATTTCATTAATAGAAAATGATATGTACAAATGCTGTTATCTCAAATGGAGGTTCCCAAACACTTCAATCCATGGAAACCTCCAGCTGCTCCATTGCCAATATGTAAGGTTCTTGCAAACCCCCTTCTTCCTGCCAAAGAATGTCCACTTAACTAGGTGATGGTCCACTTGATTTTCTTGATACCTGGTTGAGGTGTTGGCTAGCATTTCTGGGGAACTGGTCTGAAGCTATTTTTCTAAACTTGGGACATGTCTTAGCAATTTTGTACAGTAGTATCTTATAACTTTACATACAATGTTGACACACATTTTACCAGGACAATAATGTTCCGCAGATTATGAGTTTTCAAATGATACCTCACAAGGCATAATTTGTACAAAATTTATCATGGTCTTGTAAAAAGGATGAACATGGGGTACGGACTGTCTCCATGCCATATGTTGTCCATGTGGTGAATATAGTTCTTCAATCTTTGGAATGTTATAGTTGTCGCATGCTGAATTCCTAGAATGTACAGTCTTCTAGCTACTTCTATCTTAGTCCACATAAATGGACTTTTACCCAAGTTAAACTGATACAGGGTGGCTTCCTGGTCTCCTGGAGAACAGCCTCCCTGAATACACACACACCACCACCCATAAAGTTCAGGACATCTCTAGTTATGTTCAGATTCCTTTTAGGGGTCCCAAATACTAAGGACTGCATATGTTTGCCTGCGGCTTTTAGAATCTTAATTAGCATGACCCATTTCTGTTCCTTTTCTACCTGCATTGCTTTACTGATATTCCGTACATGGAGGCATCCTTGTCTCTCTCTTTGGGATGAACCGCTTCATCTCAGTCCTGTTCCGGTTGGGGCTCTGCACTGCAGTTCCTCTGATCGGTGAAAGGGCCTTTTTCACCTTCTCCTTTTCTAATTCTACTTCCTCTGTGTTCACATCAGGGTAGCACTTATCTTCCTCCAGCAGATGTACCTTTGAGGAGCCAGCCTCTCTCTTTGCATATGTCCAGTTCCCTTTGCAAGGCAGCCACTTCAGCCTCTAGGCTTTCTAGCTTTTATTCATCTCAGAATCAGATTTCAATCCTCCCTTCCTTTGAGGGTACATCTGCACTGGAATACATGGTATGGCCATGGCTGGCCTGGGTCAGCTGACTTGGGCTCACAGGGGTAAAATTGCTGTGTAGATTTTCAGGCTTGGGCTGAAGGTTGGGCTTTAGAACCCTTCCCCCTTGTCTACACAGCAGTTTTATAGGTCTGCAGCCCAAGCCTCATGAGCCCAAGTCACCTGACTAGGGCCAGCTCTGGGTATTTATTTTGCTGTGTAGATGTACCCTGAGGTTGATTCTGGAGCTTAATCAGCTCCTTATGTAGCAGTAAACACTACTTTTCCCTGGTCCCCTTTGAGGCAGGTCAGCTCCTGCTCTTGCTGTGTAGCCTGCACTAAGAGCCTTTCATGTGAAGCACTTGTCTCTTCCAGCTCCTGCAGGTATTTAGCAATGTGCGTCTGTTGTCCCATCAGCGGTAGCAGTCTTCTCTTCCAGCTTTCTCCAGTCCATTATTGTATGGGTATACTAGGTAACTGAGGGATCTATTGCAATTATCACAACTTCTGTTTTATGCCATCCTCAATGTTTGTGCCACAGAATACACAGTCCTTTGATGAACAACTAATTATCCTTTTTGGAAAGGCTTTCTGGAGGAGTGATGTCAGTCAGCTTCTCTGTATCAACACAGGCCTCCTGGTAATCCCCTCACATGCTCCAGCATCTTATCACACAACTTACCAACATTTCAATGCCTCAGCCCTGCATTTCTATGTAGTGCTGGTCCAGCTTTCTTGGCAACACAGCTTCTTCTGCCAGGGTGTGCAGTGCTACTGTTTCATTGACCAGTTCCTGGAGCTATCTGGTCTTAGTCTTCGGCTCCTTTTTCATCTAGTTCTCCAGGGAACACTTGACCTTCTCTAGCTCCAGCCTTTGTTTCAGAGCTTACTCCTCTGTTGAAGGAGAAGTTTGCTGTCTTGTGTTCCTGTACACTTCTATTTCCGTATGTTCCCACCTTTCAACAAGCAAGTCTTCTAACTTTTTCTGTCAGGACTTTATATTGGAAACTGCTTTTTTATGGTTCCTATTTATCTCTGCTTGTTCAGTTAGCTGCTTCTTCAGTCTTTCGTCTAAGCCTCCATCTGTTTCCTCTGTCCATCCACTCAAAGTCAAAAATATTAGCTGGACAACATCTATGTGCCCCAGGACCCCACAACTTGAACAGCTTGTCTCTGGATTCTCATCCTTCTTTGCCCCAAGTTGGGTCTTCACAGTCCTCTGTGGAGGCTTTGCAGTAGCTTGAGCTCCAGCACCTTTAAAGGCAGGGTACCTTTAACAGCCCAGTGTTCTATTCAATATATTTTATATAGTCATTGTCCATATGGGGCAAACCCATCTTACATGCCCCACTTGTGCACACAAATGGCCAAGCCTCTCACCGTTTTCCTTGTCATTATCCATGGCAGCTGAATTCTCCTGGTAATTGGACCTCTTTGACATGCTGCTGCTGCTGCTGGGGCTCTTCAAAACACTGGAGCTGACACTCCCATGGTTGTTGCTCCCCCTCTGTATGCCACCTGGGGTGGGGGAACATCTGCCTGCCAAAGAAGGTGTCCATGCTCTATCACTCAGTCATTCTTTCTTTATGGGAGGGCATTTTGGATCCTGTCAACTCACCAGTTGTGGATGGGTGCCGTCTCAGGGAACCCTCTCTTGTCTACCCCTGCAGGCATCCTGCCCTCAGTTTCATCTTAGTTCTTTATAATGACTTGCTCTCAGGTCAGAGTACTTAAACAAGGTTCCCCCCATGCAGTCTTATTTAGTTAGTCTTCTCCCAAAAACACAGCTCAGTGTCCACCCTTCTTCATTTAGGACTCCTACAACTCCTCAGGGGCCGCGTCTGTTCTGTTAGGCTTGCTGCAGCCTTATAACTAGCTTCTCCCCACCTGGCCTCCCTTTGTAATTTCTGGGCAGAGAGGGGTCAGGTTCCAAACTCTTAAAGATACAGTAACCTGGGTCTTCTCCAAGTATTCATCTGGGATAACCTTCCTCTCTCTTAACACCTGCCTCTGCCCTTCCCTAGGTCTTCATCACCTCCAGTAATCCCAAAGACCTTAAAGAGACATACCACAGAACAAGGGTTGACTGACATCTAGTCCCTACTACCTTTAAGGGTACAGTTACCCTGTTACAGGCAGCATGGGAAAAAGTACGAAGGTGCTTGTTTAACAAGTGGATGATGAAGACTGGCAGTATTGGCAGAGTGAAGGTTTGTGCCAACATTGTGATAGTGTGTGAGAGATAAGTAGCACTGGGAATAGGCCATGAAGGAGCTTGAATGCGAAGGCAAGTAGTTTGTGCTTGATGCTATGGAGTAGGGGGAGCCAGTGAAGGGATACAAAAGAGGGGTGACATGATTAAAGTGACAAGCTAAGATATAAGTGGGCCAAGACTGCATTTGTGAAGGCCAGAGAACAGGATGTTTCAGTAACTAAGATACAAGATAATGAGGGCCTGAATGAGAGGTCTAACTGTGTGGATGGATAGGAGAGGCCAGATCTTAGAGATATTATGCAGGAAGAATAAGCAAGATTTAGACATGGCCTGGATGTTAGGCTTTAGAGTGAGATCTGAGTTGAAGAGAGTGTCCAGGTTAGCAATGTTCCCTCTCATTTTTTCCATCCATGTATGGAATAAATTTTGTTATGTGCACCGAGCTATGTGAGGATGTGCGCCACCAGTAGAAACAAAAAACCTAGATATAATATATATTTTAAAAAAGTTAAATAGGGATAAGTACTCCAGTCAGTTAAGCATTTTAGAACTCACTACTCAAAGAATTAAATTTAAGTGTAAGAGAAATAAAAAATTATAAAATGCCTAGAGCAGTCAAAATACTAAAACAACACATTTTGAAAGAATTAAATTACAGAGAATATATGTGCATTGCAGGAAGTACCAAGAAGTAACAACAACAATAATACAAGTATGTGTTGGGAGGTGAGTGTGACACAGAGATTGATTGTGTGTGTGTGTGTGTGTGTGTGTGTGTGTGTGTGTGTGTGTGTGTGTGAGAGAGAGAGAGATGGTGTTTTTGTGTGTTTGACACAGTATGTCTGTGTGCATGATGGTGTGTGAGAGACACTGACACAGAGAGAGCATGTGTGACAGTGTGACACAGTGTATGACAGAGTTTGACTGTTACAATGTGTGTGACACAGTGTGTGACACGTGTGACGGATTGTGTATGTGTGACAGTGTGTGTGTTTGACAGAGACAGTGTGTGACACAGTGTGTGCATGTCACAGAGACAGCGTGTGTGCTGGCTGCTGGGAAAGTTTCTGAGAGACACGCTGCGCTGTCTCTTTAAGACACTCACTGAAAGCTCTCCTGCTCTGCCCTGAGCCGTGTTGTCTCCTCTCCCCTGCTCTGCAGAGATGGGGTACATAGGGAGGGAGAGAGAGAGACTGTGTGAGTGGCTGCTGGGGAAATCTCAGAAACAGTGTACTGTTTAAGAAAGGCACTCAGCCACTCAACCCTTCCCTGCAGCAGCTCTGAGTCCCAAGTCAAGCTGTCTCCCCTGCTCTGTGGAGATGAGGTGGGGGCGAGGGGGGGCACCCTGACATCAGCACCCTCCACCCCGCACAGCCAGGGGAGCAGCTGCAGGATGGAGCAACCTGGGGGGAGGGGTACCTGAACAGTGCTGCCAGCTGTGGGGGCTCTCCTAATCAGCTGGGTGGCACTTAAATCTCTCCTGGGCAGCCGCTCAAGTGCGCAGCTTACCGGGAGCACAGGCTGAGTGACAGAGAGGATGGTAACAAGGAGTCTGGTGGCACCTTAAAGACTAACAGATTTATTTGAGCATAAACTTTTGTAGATAAAAACCTCACTTCTTCAGATGCATCCAGAGAGGATGGTGGCACTGACCACAGTGACTGAGAAATGAGGTTAGAGGAGAAAGTATGGAAAGGGAGGGATTAAAAGCTCTGGTTTGGTCATGGTGGGCTTAGACATCCATGAGGAGATGTCAGACAGACAAGCTGAGATTTTTAGCTTGGACAGAAAAAGATAGATCTACCTCTGTGCTCCAAACCTGGGAGTCATTGGTTGAATTTGTGTTTGCAAATAATACTGCCCAGAGACAAGATGCAGAGGAAGAAGAGATGGGGGGAATAAGGATGATTCTTTATATGAAAAAACCTGAAGGAGAAAGTAGTGAGGTAGGAAACCTAACAAACTCAGCACTTTCTAGTCATTTAGAACTCTTTACAACCAGTCAGTACTAATATACTAATTGCTGGGCTGAAATACAGTGGCAATTCCCTCTCAGCTTTCACAGAGAATAAATGTTAGATAGATGCAATGACGCTTATAGATCATCCCCGTCTGTGGAGTTATTGTTTTTATTATGATAGTGCCTAAATGTCACAGGGTGCCACTGGCCCTTTATGAGGGAAGAAGCCAATGCACCTGTGTGGGGCCTGCTGACTCCTAATTAGGCTTAAAAGAGGGCACTTCCGTGACTTCAGGGGTTGGGCTATCTGTGTACCTCCCCTCCCCCCAGGTGGGTGGCAGGGCTCGGGCTCTCAGCCCTCCCATCCCAGGTAGGTGGTGGGGCTTGGGCTGTCAGTGCCCCCCTCTCAGGCGGGGATCGGGCTTCCATGAATTCTTGTTTATTGCCCATGATCTATCTGTGACTTTTACTAAAAATAACCATGACAAAAATCTTAAACTTATTCATTATCCACCTTCATATCTCTCCTTAAAAGTCTTCTGCCATGAAGCCTACGGAAAAACCTTAACAATTAGGTTTCTGGTGTGCTAAAACTATTGTCTGCCATGCTGAGCAATATTGTCACATTGTTTTCTTGTACTCCCCCATTGATGTCCTCCGTATCCATCTGCTGTCTCTTGTCTTATACTTTGAACAGAAGTTCTTTAGGAGGGGGACTGTCTATTTGTTTTGTGTTTGTACAGTACGTATTAGGCACAGGGTGGAGGAAAGAGATAGAACATCAGCATGAACAAACACTATGGTATCCAACAGCATTCTAGTTTCACATTTGTTTTTAAATTTATTATTTGCTGTTGCCCTGAAAGGAGGAGAACATCCGCATGCTTGAGGTTCAAGGGCTGTGAGGGGAGATGTGGCTGGGCCCAGGGATAGTCAATTAGATTAAAAGAGGGGTATGCTCTGAGGAGCTTGGTCGAGCTGCTAGGAGGAGTCAGACTTTCCATATGAGAAGGAAATCTTGGCTCAGTTTTGTCTTCATAAAGCTGTCCTTTTAAGTTCATTTTGAAATCAGGCTAAAGGAAGCTTTTTGAACTCCAGCTGTGGGAAGTGTTTTCACTTGTTGTGACTATTGCTCAGTTACGCAAGCTTGTTGGACTTGCCTGAGTTCTCACAATAAACAGATTATGGCATTTTGGATGTCCTGGTAGGAACAAATAGAAAGTTTAATATAGAAGTTGTACTTTGCCTGTAAATGGTGCAAGTTAAATCAACCATATCCATTTTAATGAAACTTGCACTGTGTCAAGATTTATAGATGCCATTTTAAGGAACAGCAGCCCAGTATATTTTTCTTTTTGAAAGATCAATAATATCAACGGCATGCTTTATTTAAGGGTAAAGCCTTGAAAATATCCATCAGTTGCAGGAGCTATAAAGACCAGCATTTCAAACGTGGTGCCTCAAGTCTGGGATCAAAAAACATATTTAGGAACCTGAGTAAGTGGGCTGGTTTTCAGAGCTGCTGAGCCTCTGCAGATGCGCTGAAATATCTGACTGCTTCTTCAGGTGCCTAAATATAAATTAGATGCCCAACAAAAGGCTCCCAAGCCTGAACATTTTGGCCATAGCTTTAACTCATAACTAGCTAAATATCTGGCATAAGCATTTAATACCTTAAAAACATCAGACAGCACATGATGGTAAAATGTCCTAGTTGGTAAGTACTGATCTAGCGATATCCCTAATATCAATCAGCCAAAATCTGCTTATTGTGGAGCCATCTGAAGGCACAATACCAGGACATCGGTTGTAAGAAAATTGATGTTTTGTTGGTATTTTATTTGTTTATATGTTAAACAAACATGTAATGGGGCACCCACAAGGTCCCACACTGTGTTGTTATCTAATGACGTGGCTTACTGCAGAATAGATTTTGGTTCTCAGCCTCTACCTAGCTATGCATCCAGGCATGTCTTATGTTTAACTATCTCTCTTGGGCATTTTCTGTGAACACTGTTCAGTTTCTGTTTCATTGACTGTCAAGGTCCAGGGTTTCTAATCTGTGCAGTACAGTTTTTAAAACAACGGAGTTCGAGGCTTTCATTTTTGCTGTACATTACCTCCGGTTAATCGCACAAAACTGTGTGGAGATTTAGCATGACCCTGATCTTGCAAACATTTGCTTTCCTACTGAGGACCTCACTCTTATCTTTCCTATGCTTGCCATTGAGGGATGCAGGAGGCCTCCACATAGATGGTCCTGGTATCCTGTGGATCTACAGGGATTGGGCTCATTTCATAAGGGCAAACAATTTTCTCCCCCCTTAATGGAGCCATTTGGAGCTGTACCCAACCCCGTGTTCCCAGCTGTGCTGGTGAAGTACACCCACATGGCACCATTCACATGCCTGTGATCTCTCGAGCACTAGTTATTGATGATCAGATCCTGCTTCTGTTGTTTTGATAGTCATAGTCGGTAAAATGTAATCCTTGACTGTGCTGAAAAGGCAGGGAGAGAAGGTGCTGGCTTGTCATGTCTTCATCAGTCTCTAAAATCTCAAGATCCTATAGTTAATTTTATGGCTCATTTCACTGGCTCAGACATTTGTTCCCTGTCATATCATCTTTGGTAATGAAGCTAACAATCATGCTAGTTTCACTTCCAGAAAGACCTAAAAATTGCTGCTCCCTCTCTCCATTTGGACAGGGAAGTTCACGCCCAGGCTTTACACCAGATAATTCTCTTGTAAACATGAAACATTTATAACTTGCCCTGGGTTTCTTTCACAGCAGCACAAAATTGATGGTCATTATTCTCATTATTCTTGAGTAGTTCCAAAATCATGGACAGGGTCCAGGCTGCTACGTTATAAAGGGTATGTTGTGGCCATGACTAGTGCAGACTTTTTTTCTTCTACAAAATCAATCATATTCACCACTTTCATTATAGGGACATTGTATACTCCTGTGTTACATAATCCCAGTTTTCTTCTCACACGTCAGTCTTGAATTTCAACATCTTGCTTTTCTTTGCCCGAGAGAGATTATGCGTGCATGTAAATATTTTTCTCCAAAACCTTTTACGTACCAGCAACCATTGCTGATACTGACTGTCCAGAGAAAGTCAGCCTGAATGCTCCCTGAAATACTTGCATCTTGAAAGCAGGCGTGCAAGAGCCCTTCATAAGGTAGCACCAAGCTTTCTTTTAATAAAACCTGGCTTCAGCAAATCCTTTTGCAGCAGTTTTCATGTTACTCACCCTTACAGAACCCTTTAAAAAAAAACGAAAAACCCCGAACAGTTTCTAGCAGAGTCACTGAAAGACATATTCTAGAAGACGTGATTGGTTCTAAATGATTGGTGCAAGTATGGAAATCCTCTTTCCATATTTACCTCCCTACAGGTTGGATCCTATGCCCCACCAGAATTGTTAATAAAAATCCCAGATGATCTAATACCTAAATCCTCATAAACTAAACTCATAATTGATATCTTCATCTGTAAAATATTCTTTGCCAGGAATCATCATAAGTGGTTCTTGCCTTTAGCCTTTAATTTCTCACAGCTAAGGTAATGGTCTCAATGCAGCCGTGCATAGAAGTTATTGCAAAACTAGGGACTAAGGCTGTTACCTGAGTGGGTTTATTACTCTAAAACAGATACCACATTTCAAACTTATCAGTGAAGCTAGATAGACTATGTCTATTCAGCAGCTTGCTTAACTTATCATAGAATCTCAGGGTTGGAAGGGACCTCAGCAGGTCATCTAGTCCAATCCCCTGCTCAAAGCAGGACCAATCCCCAACTAAATCATCCCAGCCAGGGCTTTGTCAAGCCTGACCTTAAAAACTTCTAAGGAAGGAGATTCCACCACTTCCCTAGGTAACGCGTTCCAGTGTTTCTTCACCCTCCTAGTGAAAAAGTTTTTCCTTATATCCAACCTAAACCTCCCCCACTGCAACCTGAGACCATTACTCCTTGTTCTGTCATCTGCTACCACTGAGAACAGTCTAGATCCATCCTCTTTGGAATCCCCTTTCAGGTAGTTGAAAGCAGCTATCAAATCCCCCCCTCATTCTTCTCTTCTGCAGACTAAATAATTCCAGTTCCCTCAGCCTCTCCTCATAAGTCATGTGTTCCAGTCCCCTAATCATTTTTGTTGCCCTCCGCTGGACTTTTTCCAATTTTTCCACATTCTTCTTGTAGTGCGGGGCCCAAAACTGAACATAGTACTCCAGATGAGGCCTCACCAATGTTGAATAGAGGGGAACGATTACGTCCCTCAATCTGCTGGCAATGCCCCTACTTATACATCCCAAAATGCCATTGGCCTTCTTGGCTACAAGGGCACACTGTTCACTCATATCCAGCTGCTCGTCCACTGTAACCCCTAGGTCCTTTTCTGCAGAACTGCTGCCTAGCCATTCGGTCCCTAGTCTGTAGCGGTGCATGGGATTTTTCCGTCCTAAGTGCAGGATTCTGCACTTGTCCTTGTTGAACCTCCTCAGATTTCCTTTGGCCCAGTCCTCTAATTTGTCTAGGTCTCTCTGTATCCTATCCCTACCCTCCAGCGTATTTACCTCTCCTCCCAGTTTAGTGTCATCTGCAAACTTGCTGAGGGTGCAGTCCACACCATCCTCCAGATCGTTTATGAAGATATTGAACAAAACTGGCCCGAGGACTGACCCTTTGGGCACTCCACTTCATACTGGCTGCCAACTAGACATGGAGCTATTGATCACTATCCGTTGAGCCCGACAATCGAGCCAACTTTCTATCCACCTTATAGTCCATTCATCCAGCCCATACTTCTTTAACTTGCTGGCAAGAATACTGTGGGAGACCATGTCAAAAGCTTTGCTAAAGTCAAGGAACAACATGTCCACTGCTTTCCCCTCATCCACAGAGCCATCTCTGTTCTGTAGCCAGAATGAAATTGCTTGAGAGCACCTTTCTATTTACTGTGCTACCCTAAGGATCTATTGTCACAAGGAGAGAGTAGAGTGCTGAGAAAATGGTCTTCAATGCTTCCAAGCCAAAACCAAATCTGGCCATAGGCCAGGCCTGAAAATTTTCAGGTGCTTTCTGTAAATATCCACCAAATCCTAACGTCCCTGTGGTAACAGAGCATTAAAAGTCCATCAAAATATCTACAAAGTCCTTCCAGAACTTTAAGTCTCCTTTTAACTCTGGTTTCCCTAGTGTAACGATGCTGGGTTTTTTTCATCATACAGGTACTGAGTGCTCTTTCACTTAGGGTAGAGTGCTTGGTCTGGCCCTATGAAACTGAGCTGACTTAAAAATGCTTTATCTGTCAGAATGCAACTTTGTTCCTCTGCAGTGCCTCCTTGAGCTGAGTGAGGTAAAGCATACTGAATTCTAGCAGTGAATTGCGCTCTCTCTACCCCTGGAAGTGCTGGGGTGCAAACGGGCCACCTTCTTTATCAGAGTCTAGTCAGTAGCAACGTGTATGACCCTTAATTTAAAATAAACAGTTGTGGCATGTGATGAAATTTCAAAACTGTCAGTTTTTGTTGTCAGTATTTGGGCTTTTTCGATATTCCTCCCCTAATAAAATAAACAATCAACAAAAAACAAAAACCTGGGGCTGGTTGTTAGTCAGACAGTGCCCTGCTTGACCAGAGACTTGGGTCTTCCTAAGATAAGCAGTTAGGGGAAACATTCTACCATAATGTAATTCAAAAGGTGGTCTGTAGCTTCCAGCAAGCTTGGTGCCAGACTGCCTATGAACCTGTCCTTTGCTAAACAGCAAAAGTGATAAATCTGCATTATGGATTGCCTGAAGAATTTAATTTCTTTAAAAAAAACATGTTTTTTAAATATGCCTGTATTTTGCACATTAAAGCATCTGAACCCTACACAAACATTAATTTTTACAACATCCCTCTGTGATAAGCAAACAGTACAAGTGGGATTTTCGATAGCGCTTAGGTTGGGCCCAACTTTCCTGCCATTCATGGTAGTGGGGATGGACTTAATGTGTCATTAAGTCCCTTTGAAAATCCCAGCTTTAGCAGGCTGTATTATCGCCTTTCTTAAGGGAAGCAAAGGTTACATGACTGTGTGCGCACAACGAGTCAGTGTCAGAGCTGGCAGAATAATTCAGTAGTTCCTGAAAGCCAGCTACCCACTCTCAGGTTTGTGATGAAAATGTTGACAGGCCATTTCTCTAGTGGCCCCAGTATTACAGCCTGTCCTGGCTCAAACAAATTTGATGGAGTTAAACAGGCATCAGTGTTAATATTTTTAAACCATATTTATTCTTCCAGAAATCCAGGAATTTCCACCTACATTCCTTAAAGTTTCCAAGAATTTGCCTCTGCAGCGTTTGTTGGTGGAATGGGATGTTAGTGACTCAGCCCACAAGTTTGAACTAGAAATGGTTTTTGACATTCAAGTTAGTCAAACTGAAGAAATGAATGTTGTCTGGACAGTAAGTATCTTTTAAAAAATATACATTTCAAATGTCTTCATGTATCAATATGATCAAAATCAAACATTCTGATATGTAGAGGTAGCTTTGTCACATGGACATGTCCAAGGCTTCATAAGAAAGGTCTACATCAGGGATTGGCAACCTTTGGCATGCAGCCTGTCAGGGAAAGCAGCTGGCGGGCCAGGACGGTTTGTTTACCTGCAGCGTCTGCAGGTTCGGCCGATCGCGGCTTCCATTGGCTGTGGTTCGCCGTTCCAGGACAATGGGGGTACAGGAAGTGGCGTGGGACGAGGGATGTGCTGGCCGCCGCTTCCTGCAGCCCCCATTGGCCTGGAATGGCAAACCGCGGGCAGTAGGAGCTGTGATCGGCCGAACCTGCGGACGCTGCAGGTAAACAAACTATCCCTGCCCACCAGCAGATTTCCCCGACGGGCCATGTGCCAAAGGTTGCTGATCCCTGGTCTATATATTTTACTAGCGCTACACTCAGTTTAACATAGAAACGTTGTCTGATCATGGAAACAGAATATATTAAGATGGATCATTGAGTTCTAAGTCCATTACTAAGGTTCCCCCAAGTGCATGAGGTGCCTTGAGGACTCCTCCACACTGCTCTAAACGCCATACTAAGGGTCCCTTATTAGAACCTCTATCCTTCTCGCTGAGGAAGATAAGACATAATTTCCATTAGAGTTTCTTGTAGCTTCCCTCAAGAAACATGAGTCTAGTATGGGGAAACAAGCTTTGGTCTCCTGTTGTGTGAGCACACTACAGCTAGGTCATCAAGCCTGACTACTGATTTGTGAATTTTATTCCTGTTTTCTTCTACTCACCTACCTTAGATGGCTATTGCCCTTCTTGTTTTCCATGCCGAGGAAAGAGCAAGCATAGGCCTTAGCAGTTGAGCCACTGCTGCCTCTGAGGCATTACCTACCAGAATCCAGTGCATTGCATTGTTTGTATATTTTTCTGTGCCTTCCTGAGAATCAACACACACTGGGAATACATTTGTGATGGGATCCCCGGGATGCAGCCTAGCACTGTGGGACTGCTGTGCCCCCTTAACTCTCCAGTCTGGGCTGTCTCTCACAATGCTTTGCTAGTGACAAGCAGCAAACTCCTCCAGGCACTGTGATCACTCAGCACAACAGCATGTGGAGCTCCACACTCAGCTAGATTGCATGAATGCCCCCAGAGCCACTCATGAATCACATAGAGAAAGGCACCAGCCAAACCCCGCCAGCTCCCAGCCTTGTACCTCAGGAATATATTGTCTTGCACTGCTCAAGATGAGTTGTGCAAATTTATTAATTGGTTCACCACTTCATCAATGAAAAGTGGATACACATCAGCCTTTGTAAACCTGAGCAAACACCCTTACCAAACACTTCAGGCAAACTCATTTAACTGATTTAATTGATAAAACAGTTAAATAAATGTATTAACTACAAAAGATAGATTTTAAGTGAATATAAAAGTGATAAGCAAAAAGTCAGTTAGTTACCAAAATAAAATAAAACATAAGCACACAGTCTAAACTGTCAACCCTATTAGAGTGGGCAACATCCAAATTAAGCAGTTTTTCTCACCCCACTGGATATTGCAGTCCTTAATATACAGGTTTGTCCCTTAAACCTGGGCCAGTCTCCCCTGTTGGAGTCTTCAGTCTTCTGAGTGCCCTTGTTGCTTGCAGCATAGGTGGAGGAAGGGGAAAGGTGAAGCATGGGCCCCCTGTGTTCTATTTTATACCCTGCGTCCATGTGCTTGGAGAACACAAGTCCAGGCATGTCTGATGGGCATTACCGAGTAACAAGGTGAAGCAATCCCTGGGTGTGTCTCCTGTAAGAATTGAATTGTAATTCCTCTGCTGGACAATGGCTGGTGATGTCTGTTCAGCACTTACCCAGGCATTGGTTACCTCTTCCCTTTTCATTGTTTCTGGAGAGCTAGTATCTGGGCACTTCCCAAACCCACAACCATACAACACATTCTCATAACTTCATATGCATTAATGATATACACATTTAGATAAAAAAATAAGTTTCAGCAGATCATAACCTTTTCCTGATACCTCACATGGCCCGCTTTATATGCAATAGCACAATTATATACAGATGAGGAATATGGGGGTTACAGGACTCTCCCCCAAGGTATAGAATGTCACAACATAATCAAGAGGGAATCACCTAAAATTGCTGCTAAACTTATGCTCCAAGTCACTAAGTTAAATCGCCTAGTAAGCTGATGTGAAACAAATATGCTCCAGAAGTGCTTTAACAAAAGTAAAGGAGTACTTGTGGCACCTTAGAGACTAACAAATTTATTTGAGCAGAAACAACTCTGACATCATAATCAAAAAGGCTGACAAAGGGGGTGCTGTCATCATCATGAATAGCTCGGAATCTGAACAAGAGGCTGCTAGGCAGCTCTCCAACACCACTTTCTACAAGCCATTACCCTCTGATCCCAATGAGGGTTACCAAAAGAAACTACACCATCTGCTCTAGAAACTCCCTGAAAAAGCACAAGAACAAATCCGCACAGACACACCCGTAGAACCCCAACCTGAGGTATTTTATCTGCTACCCAAGATCCATAAACCTGGAAATCCTGGACGCCCCATCATCTCAGGCATTGGCACCCTGACAGCAGGATTGTCTGGCTATGTAGACTCCCTCCTCAGGCCCTATGCTATCAGCGCTCCCAGCTGTCTTCGACACACCACTGACTTCCTGAGGAAACTACAATCCATCGGTGATCTTCCTGAAAACACCATCCTGGCCACTATGGATATAGAAGCCCTCTACATCAACATTCCACACAAAGATGGACTACAAACCGTCAGGAACAGTATCCCCGATAATGTCACGGCAAACCTGGTAGCTGAACTTCGTGACTTTGTCCTCACCCATAACTATTTCACATTTGGGGACAATGTAGACCTTCAAATCAGTGGCACTGCTATGGATACCCGCATGGCCCCACAGTATGTCAACATTTTTATGGCTGACTTAGAACAATGCTTCCTCAGCTCTTGTCCCCTAATGCCCCTACTGTACTTGCACTACATAGATGACATCATCTGGACCCATGGAAAAGAAGCCCTTGAGGAATTCCACCAGGATTTCAACAATTTCCATCCCACCATCAACCTCAGCCTGGACCAGTCCACACAAGAGATCCACTTCCTGGACACTACGGTGCTAATACGTGATGGTCACATAAACACCACCCTATACCGGAAACCTACTGTCTACTATTCCTACCTACATGCCTCCAGTTTTCATCCAGACCACACCACACGATCCATTGTCTACAGCCAAACTCTACGATACAACCGCATTTGCTCCAACCCCTCAGACAGAGACAAACACCTAAAAGATCTCTATCAAGCGTTCTTACAACTACAATAACCACCTGCTGAAGTGAAGAAACAGATTGACAGAGCCAGAAGAGTACCCAGAAGTCACCTCAGCTTCCTCAGGACAGGCCCAACAAAGAAAATAACAGAATGCCACTAGCCATCACCTTCAGCCCCCAACTAAAACCTCTCCAACGCATCATCAAGGATCTACAAACTATCCTGAAGGACAACCCATCACTCTCACAGATCTTGGGAGACAGGACAGGTCCGGTCACTCGATTACAGACTTAAAAGTTGCAATTCTTCAACAAAAAAATCTTCCAAAACAGACTCCAACAAGAGAATGCTGAATTGGAATTAATTTGCAAATTGGATACAATTAACTTAGGCTTGAATA
The DNA here is from genome assembly GCF_009764565.3 of Dermochelys coriacea. Classification (NCBI taxonomy): domain Eukaryota; kingdom Metazoa; phylum Chordata; order Testudines; family Dermochelyidae; genus Dermochelys; species Dermochelys coriacea. Next base: position 28,058,825 of record NC_050072.1, read on the forward strand.
GAGACTGGGAATGGATGGGTCATTACACAAAGTAAAACTATTTCCCCATGTTATTTCTCACCCCACCCCACCCCCCACTGTTCCTCAGACGTTCTTGTTAACTGCTGGAAAAGGCCCACCTTGATTATCACTACAAAATGTTCCCCCCCGCTGCTCTCCTGCTGGTAATAGCTCACCTTAAGTGATCACTCTCCTTACAGTGGCACCTTAGAGACTAACAAATTTGTTAGTCTCTAAGGTGCCATAAGTATTCCTTTTCTTTTTGCGAATACAGACTAACACGGCTGCTACTCTGAAACCTCTCCTTACAGTGTGTATGGTAACACCATTGTTTCATGTTTTCTACGTATATAAATCTCCTCACTGTATTTTCCACTGAATGCATCCGATGAAGTGAGCTGTAGCTCATGAAAGCTTATGCTCAAATAAATTTGTTAGTCTCTAAGGTGATACAAGTACTCCTTTTCTTTTTGCAAATACAGACCTACACGGCTGCTACTCTGAAACCTTTAACCAAAGTGATATTTTTGAAATCTGCATTTGTAGGGCTTTTAAATATTTTTTTAAACCATCTGTTGATTGACATGTGGGAGAATATTAACCACAGATGTTAAAACCTAGAAAAATCTGAGGAATGTTCTAATTCTCAAGGCCAGTTTATTATACAAGAAAGCCACTACCCAGGGGAATAGACCGAAAGGATAGGATTTTTAGATCCATTCAATGTTGATTGAACTCTGCTTCTGTTGAAGTCAATGGGAGCAGAATTAGAACTTATGCTGAATACTTTTGAAAATCCCATCTGCTAGGACATCAAGAATGCAACATATAGAATCATGCCTGTTAAAAACTAGACTATACTAGAGGAAGGGAGGGTCCACACAGCTGAAAGCAAGAATTGCAAAACTCCCAGGAACTTCAATAGGGCCAGGATTTTGCCCGTTGTGTTTTAAGGAAGCAAAATGCCTCACAGGCTGAGTATGGTTCACAGTAAATTGCCATTTACACCTCTCTAATTTGTGTATGCAGCACAGAGGATGCTCCTTCCCAATGGAATGCTATCACTCTCATACGTAACACAAGCTAAACTGATGTTTGGGCCTTTTGTATCTAAGGGCATGGCTTCACTTGCAGATGTAGAGCGCCAGGAGTTAAACCATCCCTCGGGAGACAGCAGCAGGGAAAGTGCTGCCATGTGATTACACTGTCAGCTGCAAGCGCAGTAGCGCGGCCACATTAGCAGTTCTGCAACGCCATAGAGAGCAGTGCGTTGTGGTAGCTATCCCAGTGTGCAAGTGGCTGCAGTGTGCTTTTCAAATGGGGGTGGTGGTGGAGTGTGACAAGGAGTGTGTTGTGTGTATGGCGGGGGAGAGACTTTTGGAGGGCAGAGAGTATGTCAGCATGTTGTCTTGTAAGTTCAGACAGCAGCAGGGGGAAACCCCGCCATCAGCCCCCCCACCCCCACATACCTGCCTCAGCAGCAGCAGCAGCATTCCACAGTAATGGTTTGCTTTGTCCTGGAGCAGATAAGCAGGTCGGCTGTCAGACACGGAGCTTTGAAAGGGGATATCTGCATGCCTGCAGCCGGAGTTCAAAACAATGACAAGAGTGGCCACTTGACTTCAAGGGATTATGGGATGTTTCTGAAGGCCAGTCACAGCGCAGTAATGGAACACATCATCCACACTGGCACCCGGGCGTTTCAGCTGGGTCGCAGCAAGCTTTATGCTTCTTGTGGAGGTGGATTACCAGGAGCGCTCCAGCTGCAGAGTCCAGGCGCTCTAAGTGCCTTGCCAGTGTGGACACTTCAGGAGTTAGGGTTCCCAGGGTTGATTTAATGCGCTCTAACTTGCAAGTATAGCCAAGGCCTTAGGAAGAGAGAGTTTTGGCTTTAGATCCATTTTGGAAAAAAAAATGTGATTAATGCCTAGAGGACAAATAGGCTTGATTAAGAGAATAGCTAGTGATGGGAAACAGACATGGCGTCCCATTAGTCTAGCAATAAAGCTAATGTTTCAGTATAAAATAAATGGCCATTTGTGGCACCCTTACTTAGAGTAATAGACTCATTATAGTTATTTAGATTTATTTACCATTTAGGGAAGAATATGAGAGCTCATTAGTATTATCACTTCCCATAGAAATTGAAGTGATGGATTCAAAATCAACATGGTGTATGCTTGATTTGTCTTCCACTGAAAGACAGACAGTCTTGTAAATCCCAAGTCAGTAGGCTGAATTTATATGACTAGTATCCAATGCATAGGGTGAAAGCTTAACATACAAACTCCGTTTGGTCAGTTGTTGTGTGTCAGTACCAGCAGCTTATGTTCTTACTACTATTTTATTGTAAAGAATAAAGTACCATAATAATACAATGGATGAGTGATATAATTCATGTTGAAGCAAGTACAGTTTGCATACTATTCAGAACAGAAGCTAAAGGGTTCCCCTGTAATTAAAAAATAACATTAAATCATAAAATACCAGTGAAATCAATTGTAAAAGTCTGGGAGCAAAGCCGTTGAAGAAAGGCCAGGTGTTATGTTATGAACAGAGGTAGGTGAATTCTAATCCTAGTCAGAGCTGTCAGTGGAGCTATGCTGATTTACAGCAGCTGAGGATTGGACCCAGTTTCTTGTTTTTAAAAAGTAAGAAGCATTCTGGGCTGTACACTTGCAGCAGGCAATTCAATTACGAGTGTGTGTGTGTGGGGCGGGGGGTTGTTTTGTCGTGGCCTTGAACCATGCTCCTGCACTGGGGCTGTGCAGACTTGCAGCATGCTAAGAAAAATGCACTCCCTGCCCCTTCAGAAAACAGAGCAAGGTTTGCCTGCATGGCTAGTCTGGTCCTTGAATCAGTTTGAGTCATGACCACCAGGGGCTATTCCTGTGCACTATGTGCACTGGCAGGGATAGCCCCACATGGTCTCTGTGCTCAGGAGGGTGTCGGGAGCGAGATTGCAAGGAATCTTCCACCAGGCAGGAACCAGCCTCTGTCCGGCCCTTCATTAATTTTGCTAGTATGTTATCATTCCCTTTTATATATCATTCCCTTTTATCCCTTTTAACTATTGACTTGCTGTATAAATGATTTCCTAAGACCTCTTTGCTATCATCAATGTCTTTTCCATTGTATATTTTAGACAGTCACTATCCTCCTGGCTTTCATAGACAGATAAAAAGAAAAGGAGTACTAGGAAAAGGCACCTTAGAGACTAACAAATTTATTTGAGCATAAGCTTTCGTGAACTACAGCTCACTTCATCGGATGCATTTAGTGGAAAATATAGTGGGGAGACTTACATACATAGAGAACATGAAACAATGGGTGTTACCATACACACTGTAAGGAGAGTGATCACTTAAGGTGAGCTATTACCAGCAGGAGAGCGGGGGAGGAAAAACCTTTTGTAGTGATAATCAAGGTGGGCAATTTCCAGCAGTTGACAAGAACATCCCCTGAATAGATATGTGAACACAGTTGGCAACGGGCTTTGTTGCAAGGATAGGTTCCTGGGTTAGTGGTTCTGTTGTGTGGTATGTGGTTGCTGGTGAGTATTTGCTTCAGGTTGGGGGGCTGTCTGTAAGCAAGGACTGTCCTGTCTCCCAAGATCTGTGAGAGTGATGGGTCGTCCTTCAGGATAGGTTGTAGATCCTTCCACTAACCCAGGAACCTATCCTTGCAACAAAGCCCGTTGCCAAATGTGTCCACATATCTATTCAGGGGACACCATCATAGGGCCTAATCGCATCAGCCACACTATCAGAGGCTCGTTCACTTGCACATCTACCAATGTGATATATGCCATCATGTGCCAGCAATGCCCCTCTGCCATGTACATTGGTCAAACTGGACAGTCTCTACGTAAAAGAATAAATGGATACAAATCAGATGTCAAGAATTATAACATTCAAAAACCAGTCGGAGAACACTTCAGTCTCTTTGGTCATTCGATTACAGACCTAAAAGTGGCAATTCTTCAACAAAAAAAACTTCCAAAACAGACTCCAACGAGAGACTGCTGAATTGGAATTAATTTGCAAACTGGATACAATTAACTTTAGGCTTGAATAAAGATGGAATGGATGGGTCATTACACAAAGTAAAACTATTTCCCCATATTTATTCCCCCCCCCATTCCTCAGATGTTCTTGTCAACTGCTAGAAATGGCCCACCTTGATTATCACTACAAAAGGTTACCTTCCCGCCCCCCCCCCCGGCTCTCCTGCTGGTAATAACTCTTCTTAAGTGATCACTCTCCTTACAGTATGTATGGTAACACCCATTGTTTCATGTTCTCTATGTATATAAATCTCCCCACTGTATTTTCCACTGAATGAATGCAATGAAGTAGCTGTAGCTCCCGAAAGCTTATGCTCAAATAAATTTGTTAGTCTTCAAGGTGCCACTAGTACTCCTTTTCTTTTTGCGAATACAGACTAACACTGTTGCTACTCTGAAACCTGTCATAGATAAGTATTCCTTCAACAGTAGTATATTTTAAAATTATTTTTTGCAGATTACAAAGCCCCACCATATCTTTTAAACCAATTTCTACCATGCCTTTTGTTCCCCATCCCATTGTAGGACTTTCAGCTCTCTTTCAGCCTGAGGACTACAGTCAACTATAAAATTAATTCTCCACCAATACAGATTTATACAGTAGCAGTGTAGAGTGACGATGTACATTAGCCTCCAGATGATCAGAAAACTATCAAGTGTGTAGCTGTGCGTTGAATGGTGTGTGTGCAAATGAGCATAACTGCAAGCACAGTCAATCTGTTGGTCACCTGAAAGTGAAATTACTGCTTTTGAACATACAGGGCCTGATCCACCATTGCATGATTCTGATTTTATGCGGACATAGCTTAATTGATTTCAGTAGAATTGCACCAGCATAGAGTGGAAACAATATGATTGTGAATCAAGCCTGTAATCAAGCTAACTGCATGTGTAAATGAGGTCCATAGTTACACACAAATTTTTCTGAAAATCTGAGATGCAGGATTACAACTGGGATTTTCAAGGAGCTTTAGGGAGTTACACCACCAATGTTACCTGGGGTTTTCAGAACCCAAAAGAGTGGTGACTTACCTTTTTTTTCAGGCTGTATCAGAAATAAATTAATCGGAACACAGTGCTTCTGTCTGATAAATGATATAGGGAAGCATGCTCTTATTTAAAACTACTATTTATTAGATATTAAGCGCACACACACACACGGTTTAGGAAATTCCAGATATAGTTACCTACAATCTAAGATGGTTTTGAGTGATAAACAGCTGGGTTTCCAGGGCCCTTTTTCTATACAGCTGATGGGTAGTTTAGCTGTCAGCTCCTTGCCCGAAGAAAAGCTCCCTCAGACTGCTCTGAGCTATTTACTTTTGCCTAATTTTTATGGCAAACTTTAACAAAGCACATAACCTATAGTGACTCCTAGTCGGTTAGCATAACAACCTCTACTGGGTTACCAATTTTTAAAATTTTAATAAACTTATTTTAAATTTTTTTAAATATTTTTAGCTAACAACAACATGTCAGGGGCATCCAATGAAGTGAGCTGTAACTCACAAAGGCTTATGCTCAAATAAATTTGTTAGTCTCTAAGGTGCCACAAGTACTCCTTTTCTTTTTTGCGAATACAGACTAACAAGGCTGCTATTCTGAAACCTTCTAAACCCAGGTTGCGATTGACATACTTTTAATAATTTTTGTCCTATTTTATTATTCTGATTAACAAACTACAAGCATGCAGCTGTCTGACCTTGTGTCACAAAGGCCTAAGATTATTCCTAGCTATGTGATGTTTGGTTTTCAGCTGGCAGTGGCAGAACATACAAAAAGGCTGACTGTCGTACTGTGAAGTTCTGGGACACATGCAGGAATGTCAATTCCAGGGTAACAGCAACTCCAGCCGAGCCTATCTTATGTCGTAACAGCTAAACCTAATTCCAAACCAAGCATTCTACATGTGTCTTTGTTCACCATACTCCGCCTTAATAGCATGCTTACCTATTGTTTGTTTTTAGGAGTATTATAACACAACTCTCAGTAAATTGAAAAAAACTCTGCACTGGAGTTGGGATTCAGAATTACCTTTGGAATGCATGTCCCACTCTGTCAGAATCAGGAGCATGGTGAATGATGAAAGATTCTCTAAACTCTGGAGTCGTTGGAGTCAGTGGGAGACTGTGCTGGGTAAGCAAAGCAAGACTTTGGACTATTTCCTTGCTGATTTAATGCTGTGGTTTAATTTGCTAGTGTAAAGCCAGTAAAATATTGGAGTTCATGTCAGCAATGGCTATACAACATCAATGGACCATTTTAGAATATACTGCTAATACAGCAGAACCCCGTTTATCTGATCTAATTGGGACAGGTGGGCTAGATGAGAGAAGCAAAAATCCGGATAAACCAGAGAATGGGAAAATGTGATGCTGCAGCGCCTTCTAGTGGCCACAGGAGAGATCACCCGCTTCTGGCCTTGGCGTCCTGGTTTTTCGGTAAATGCAGTGAGCCAGTTAAGGGAGGGTCAGATAAATGGTGTTCTACTGTACTTATCTGTACGGTTTCATAGAACCATAGAAATGTGGGACTGGAAGGGCCCTCATGAGGTCTCTAGTCCTTCTCCGCCTTCCCTCTTGCCCCACCCCTCAGCACTGTGCTGGGGCAGGATTAAGTATATCAGCACATCCATGTAAAATGTTTGTCTAACCTGTTCTTAAAATCTCCATTGGCAAGGATTCCACAGCCTCCCTTGGTAACGTGTTCCAGTGCTTAACTATCCTTATAGTTTTGGTCTCACAATCAACATCAAGAAGACAGAAGTGCTGTACCAGCCTGTACCAAGAAAGCCTTATGTAGAGCCTATTATTACAGTGCATGGCCAAACCCTCCAGTCATTGGACAAGTTCACCTACCTCGGCAGTACACTGTCACATGCAGTTCACATTGATAATGAAACCAACACCAGAATTGCCAAAGCTAGTGTGGCCTATGTGCAAATGTGTGGGAGTGCACAGGGATTAGTCAGTCAACTAACAAAACTGAAAGTCTACAAAGCTATCATGTTTCCAACTTTGATATATGCATGCAAAACCTAGACGCCATGTTATGAAGCTGAATCACATGGGCTGTCTGAGGAAACTGATGAGGATAAGATGGCAAGACAAGGTTCCAGAGAGGGAGATTCTCATATGGGCAGGTATTCCAAGCATCCATACTCTGTTGATAAAATCACAGTTGAGATGGGTAGGCCATGTCACCAGAATGTCAGATGGGTGACTACCAAAGATCTTTTATGGTGAGCTAAAGCAGAGAAAGTGCTGTCAGGGACACCAGAAGAAATGTTTCAAAGACTCCCTGAAGTTGTCCTTGAGGCATTTCAACAGAGTTTTGGGAAGATCTTGCTCATGATCATTCTACCTGGTGAAGTCTCATCCATACTGGAGCACCAGTCTGAGCAGAGGAGAACTACTGAGGCAGAACAGAAGTGCCAGCAGCATAAATCTCACAACAGCAGCATGTCCACTGTTAATCAAGTAACCCATAGTGGCATCTCTTGTTCAGTATGCTACAGACAGTTCAAAGCTCAAATTGGCCTGATCAGACAATCGTGTGTTCACAGAAACCAAGTCAATCAGTAATGTCATGGTCATCTTCAAACTCGAAGGATGAACAACAACAACATCCTTATAGTTAGAAAGTTTTTCCTAATATCTAGCCTAAATCTTCCTTGTTACAAACTAGAATGTTTACTTCTTGTCCTTCCTTCAATGGATGTGGAGAACAATTGATCACTGTCCTCTTTATGACAGATTTGAAACCAGATATCAGGTTTCCCCTCAGCCTTCTCGTCACTAGAATAAACATGATCAGTTTTCAATTTTTCCTCATACATTTTCCAGCCCTTTTTCCATTTTTGTGGATGCACTCCAGTTTGACCGCATCTTTCTGAAAATGGTGCCCAGTACTGGACACAATACTGACCAGTGCTGGGACAGTTACCTCCTGTGCCTTACATTTGACACACTTGTATTCAATTTGTGATCCACTATCACCCCCAGATCCTTTTCCTCCTAAGTGAAGTATTTCACACTTGTCTTCATGGAATTTCATCTTGTTGATTTCAGACAATTCTTCAGTTTATCAAGATCATTTTGAATTCTAATCCTGTCTTCCGAAGTGCTTGCAACCCCTTCCATCTTGGTGCATCTGAACATTTTGTAAATATACTCTCTACTTCATTATCCAAATCATTAATGAAAATACTAAATGGCACTGGCCCCAGAACAGACCTTTGCAGGACCCCTCTTGATACATCCTCCCAGCTTAACAGCAAACCATTTCGAACTACTCTTTGAGTATATTTTTTCAGCTAGTTGTGCACACACTTTATAGTAATTTAATCTAGACCACCGTTCCTAGTTTGCTTCTGACAATGTCATGTAGGACTGTGCCAAAAACCTTCCTGAAATCCTGATATATTGTATCTATTGCTTCCCTGCTATTGAATAGGCCATAAACCTGTCAAAGAAGGAAATTAGATTGGTTTGGAATGATTTGTTTTTGACAAATTCACATTAGCTATTACTTATCACCCAAGTTTCCTCTAGGTTTGAACAATTGTTTCATTTAGTGCATTTTTTAAAATGTTTTTAATGTCCTAGAAAAATGATAGAACTTCCAAGTATTGTTTAATCTCATTAGAAAAACTGTAGTCAGCAAATTAAAACAACAGATAAGAGTATTACTGTATAAAAGCAGAGAAGAAAGATAGCTGCTGGGTAGAGCCAGGAACTCTTGCTTCTTTTCCTAGCTCTGTCACTGATTTGCTATGTGACCTTGGACAAATTGCTTCACCTTCCTGTGCTTCCCTTTACCCAGCTGTAGGATAGATAGAAGAAGGCTCAATTTCCTTATAGGAGATAATGAGGATTGATTACATTTTGTATAGTGCTTCGAGATCCTCAGATGAAAACTACAGTATAACTGCAAAGTATAAAGTATGAGACAGCCTGCTCACTAATACCAATTGTTGCATAAAAGTAGTAAAATTGTGAAAAGTAGTATAGATCTCATTAACTTTATTTAGAAAACAAACGTGTGTGCATGGAATTTCCTCTAAAGGGCTCAATCTTGCAGCCTTTGTCCACTGGGACTAGTCATATGCATAAGATCAGTGGGATTCTGATCACAATAAATGGAGTTAAATTTAAAATGGACTTTTATACGTTTTGAGTGTGTGGTTTTTATTATCAAAGAACAAAAGATTATAGGAGACGACAGTGTTATGTTTTTGGCACCTGGTTGAATGGCAGATTTCTTACCTGCATTCTTAATTTAAAGGTTTCTACTAAAGGAAATGAGAAATGTAAGTATTGAATTAGTTAATTAGCATGCTATATGATGTTTTTATTTTATAGGAAACTTTTAATGCTGTTAATCCAGATTATATTAAATCATGTATTTAAAATATGTTCAGTTTTAGTTTCAGTAAAGTTATATAAATTAAATTTTATATCTGGCTAGAAGGCAATTGAGTTGTACAACCCCAGGATCTCTTAGGCTACATCTACACTGCGTGCCTTACAGTGGCACAGCTGTGCCATTGTACGCGGTAGCCACTCTTTGTCTCCAGGAGAGAGCTCTTCTGATGACAAAATAAAACCACCCCCCAACGAGGGGAACTGTAGCTTTGTTGGTGGGAGAGCATCTTCCACTGATGAAGTGCTGTCCACACTGGCGCTTTACATCGTTAAAACTTTTGTCACTCAGAGGAGTAATTTTTTTCACACCCTTGAGCAAGAAAAGTTTTAACGATGAAAGTACAGTAATATCCTTACCACTGAAGTCTGACTTGTTCCTTTGATTAGGGCTCTTCTAGGAAGGCAATGTCTCTTCGGAAGCTGTTGCATAATAATTCTTGGACTCAGTGCAGAATCACTTCAACAATTTCAACTTTGTAACAGCATCATGTGTTCTGTGAATGTGGGGCATAAAATAACCACCTGCGATTCTTGCTTCACTGTCATCAGGCTGTAGTATTCATATAAACTAATACTGAGAACCAAGAATTATTAATGTTTCTCTGAAGTTTATATTTTACGCTTCTTTTTTCTAATGCAAGATTTTTGATTTGGCTCTGCATTCATGTACTAGTTTAATATGAATACACAGAAGTCTCTCTGTAGCTAAGGTTATAACAAGGTTTCAATTACAAGTCCTCTGGGACTTAGATCCACAATGGCTTAGGCTCCCTTGGTGAACTCTTGGCCACATGGCAGTCAATGGTAGAACTCCCATCTGCTTCACTAGGGCCAGGATTTCACCCCTTAATTCTGTATTTCAATATTTCCACATTTTTGAAAAAATGTAATTTTAATTTCGAATTTCTAGACATTTTTATAATTTAATTAGTGTGTGTGGGGGGGATGGGGAAGGGATGAGGTTGGGGTTAGGATTTCAACTACAGCTCTCTAGTAAGTTGTTTTTTCTTTTTTTTTTTTTCTTTTTTCTTTTTTCATGTTTTGATACAGACTTATAACCTTAACTAGTTTCTCACAGGTTTATGTCTGGCAATCATAATTAATATTAAGGACAAGAGACACTAGTAGTAAACCAACTACTTACGTCACTTCTGAATAAACTTCTGTGAACTGTATTTATAGAACCCAGGAAAAATTGGCTGAATACAAGGCAGCAATTAGCTCTTTCAGACTGACTGGAACAGCATTGTTCATGGTGAACTTAGATGATTTTTAAAAATGTGTTTTGAAACTAAACATTTCTTCCTTAATGACCAGGAAATGGTGTGTTTGATCCCTGTCCAATGTTAATTCATAAATGGATCCCTTATGGCTTCAGTCTAACAAGAATAAAAAGATTTCATCCATTAAAAGGTGAGTTTGAAAAGCTTGTTATTTGCTAAGTTTAGTTATCCGCACTGGTTCAGGTTTGCACAGGTTGTGCTTGGATTTAGATACTAGAAATGTTACCAAATGTAGCAGGGGAAGCACAGAGCCCTTAACTTGAGTCTTGGCAGATAACAAGCTTTTCAAACTCACCTTTTAATGGATGAAATATTTTTATTCTTGTTAATCTGAAGCCATAAGGGATCCATTTATGAATTAACATTGGACAGGAATCGAACACACCATTTCCTGGTCATTAAGGAAGAAATGTTCACACCTATCATCCCAGTTTGTCTTTGCAAAATCATGTATACAAATCCTGCGTTAGAGGCCAGATGTAAACCTCATTAAAGTTAATGGGGCAAAGAGTCCTGTGGCACCTTATAGACTAACAAACGTATTGGAGCATAAGCTTTCGTGGATGAATACCCACTTCGTTGGATGCATGCCAAGTTAATGAGAGTCTTTCCATTGACTTCGTTGGGTTCTGGATCAGGTCCTAGGGGGTGAAATTCACCACTGTACAAAGGCTCATGCACCACTTAAGTTTTATATCTTACGTGTTTAAGTAGGACTGAAGTGGGAGAACATCACAGGAGGGTATATAAATGGATGTTTGCATGTTGATAGTTGAGGTACAATTACCAGATGTGTGCAAATGCCCAGTTATGCATTCAAAGTCACAATCACCTATCTTGAGCACCCTTTGGAAAACTTGTCCGTAGTGCTTTCTCAGCTATCTAGTCATGGAGTAGACTGTTCACAAGAGACTCCACAGTGTAAAGAAAGAACATTCAAATTAAAAGATTTATTCTTTTGTATCTTGCAGGCCTAGATACTTCAGATGACAACACACCATACATCTTCCCAGAAGATAAAGTTGTAGAGGAAGGTTCAAATGTCACTTTTTGCTGCATTGGAGGCAAAGATAGCAGAATTGAGTATTTTTTGTTTAATTACACTGATTATTATTACCCAGACTCAAACACCAGCCAGCGAAACATGGTGATTACTATGAAGAAGGTGTTGCATGCAGAAGTGCCTGGCATTCCTGTCTTTTGTAAAATCTCTGGTAAAGAAAACAAAAAATACAGTGCAACGCTTCTCTTTGTGGGCAGTAAGTACACACTTTGCTTTGGGTCTCTTTTTCTGTTACTGAGGAGCGTGGGAGGGATTGCGCTCTACAAAAATCACTTGTAAAGTTCAAGGGGTCGGTTCTGAGTGGCTATAAATTGGCATTGCTCTGGTGGCCTCAGTGGAGCTATGCCTATTTACACCAGCTGAGGAACTGGCTCCAACAGCATGTCCTTACATTACGCATTCCAGAGAAGAAAAGTTTGTTTTCAAGTGTAAAGAGTACAAGTAGATTTTGACTAAAAGAGGTTCATGGATGAATCCCAAGACCTACTAATGCTTTAGCAAACAGATAAACGTGGGAGCTTAAATTAATAACTTTGGTAGATACTAAAAATCATGGACTGAATAAAGACACTGGATTTGTGGCGTATTACAGCAATCTACAACCCATTAACAACCCTCCCCTTTCCCCCCTGCAGCTGCCTTCCTTCCCCAACTGGAGGGGTGTTAACAGGCTACTTCACCTTGTACAGTCCCTTGAAATGTGCGTTAACTACTTAGCTAAACAATCTGTTCTACTTTGTTTTTCGCTGTGACATTCTGAATACATTTCCCAAGCTATGTCTCTACTACAAATTACTTCGGTAAAAGTTGCATCTCTCAGGGGTGTAAATAATCCACACCTGAGTGACGAAAGTTATACTGATCTAAACTCCGGTGTGGTCATACTTTGTCGGACATAGCTATCGCCTCTCGCTAAAGCAGGAGTTAAGCCGACAGAAGAGAGCTCTCTTGGTGCTGCATCAAAGCAGCTGCGCTGCTGTAGTGTAGACATACACATAGCTCTTCTTCAGGTCTGAGGCTAAGCTCAAAAGCTTGTCTCTCTCACCAACAGAAGTTGGTCCAGTAAAAGATTCATAGATACTAAGGTCAGAAGGGACCATTCTGATCATCTAGTCCGACCTCCTGCACAATGCAGGCCACAGAATCTCACCAACCTGCTCCTATGAAAAACCTCACCTATGTCTGAGCTATTGAAGTCCTCAAATCATGGTTTAAAGACTTCAAGGAGCAGAGAATCCTCCCTCAAGTGACCCGTGCCCCATGCTACAGAGGAAGGTGAAAAGCCTCCAGGGCCTCTTCCAATCTGCCCTGGAAGAAAATTCCTTCCAGACCCCAAATATGGCAATAAGCTAAACCCTGAGCATATGGGCAAGATTCACCAGCCAGATACTACAGAAAATTCAGATACCTCACCCACCTTGTCTCTCTAATATCCTGGGACTGACGCAGCTACAACAACACTGAATTAACAACCACAGAGAAGCTGGGTGAGGATCTTTTATTGAACAAGATTGGAGAGAGAGGGAGATTTCGAGCTTACACAGCTCTTCTTCTGGTCAAACACGGTCACCTAAGAATTCAGCCTGAATATGCATAATACTAGCATAGCATAAAATGTTTCCCCTCCAAGTATAGACTTAAGTTTTAAGTTGGGTGACACCCTAAACATTGGATAGATCTTTATTTTACATAAACAACATGTTTGGAGTGCAGTGATCTTTCAGAGTACAGTACATATTAGTTTGCTTTCTTCTCTGAGGCTGTCTTTGTATGAGTGCAATTGAAATAATAATGTCTGTAGTCAACCAGGCTTTGTACATGTTAATCGTTCGTTTGTCATGTTGCTCTTCTCCTTGGTTTTAATTACAAGAACCACCTCATGAGCCTGAAGATTTTTCCTGTGAAACTCGGGATATTATGACATTAACTTGTACTTGGAATACAGGAAAAAATACCTATCTTTATGGGGCTCATTCAACAAAATACCACTTGTTTGAAAGGTAAGTTTTCTCAACTGATTAAATTAGTTCTATGGCCTGTATTATACAGGAGGTCAGAGGAGATGATCTAATGGTCCCTTCTGCCCTTGGAATCTATTAATTACAATCTATTAAAGTATTTTTCTCTGTATGCTATAAGAAGTTGCACCCTTTTCCAGATCATTAAGCAATACAGTCAAACAACAAAGGTTTAACAGCCCAGGACTTTGGAGCACCCACCATTAACACTTTCTTATGTTGAAAACTGACCAACTAGCCTTACTCTTCATTTGGTCTCCTCACCAGTTTCTGATCCATCACACTAATAAATTACCTCTTTAACCAGGACTGACTAATTTTCTTTAATAGGTTCTTGTGAGAGCCTTTGTCAAAGCTTTTTGAGTGTCCAAGTGAGTCCTCGAAATATATTCTTCGTTACTCACTATTTTGTTGTCAAAAGGGCTGGATGGCTCATTCTGTTCCCACCACCTTGTGGTGGTCAGAGACAGCCCAGAAGCCCAGCTCTCTTCTCAGAGTGAGCCACGCTCATTTTCTCACTTCTAGCCCTGCCTAAGATTAGGCATTGCTAATGAATTTTTGTTAAGAGACTACACACATTTACTTGCACAAATTCATCCCAGCCCCTTTCCCCCCCACATCCCATCCCCACCATCCCCATAGGTATAGTTTGGGCAGCATTTCCCCCCAAACAGAGGTGAGGCATGTGGGGGCACCCAGGGTCACATGCAGCAGATGGTGCTCCCCCATTAAGCCGGTCCTTATCCCCCCCCAGCAATGGCAGCCCAGGTACCACTGCAGATGGGGGAAGAGCCAGTGAACCAGGGGAACTGGCTTCCGTGTGCACGTCGTACCTCCCCCACAAAATAGCAGTCAAACTATGCCTATGCCGTGCCCTCCTCCCCCCACCCTCCCACACACAGTTGTTGGACAGTCTGGAAAGCACCAGTGTTCTATGGCCTGGATCCTACAAACAGTTATAGACATGAGTAACTTCGTGCATGTGAGTTCAATCCATTCAATATAACAGCTTAACCTCTGCTGAAAAGCCAACAGTTCTGAAAATACTTATGGGCTGTACTGAACCATCTTGCACAAGGCCATTTTGGAATTGAATTGGTCAGTATTTTAGTATTTAACTCCCATGGAAGTTTTCTGTGGTCAACAGCAAGAACATGGGGAATTCATCCAATTCTCTATCCCCACAGTTCTCCTGCAGAATACTGAGTGGCATGAACAGTCAGCCCATGAAACAAGATAGAAGTATTAGATCACCCAAACAACCTCATTAGATAATCAGCCACAGTTACTTACCAACTTCTGAAAGCCTTTTGCTTTTCAAATAAATCATTCCTGGGTACCCTCCTCCTTTATACCACAGTTCTTTTAAAATATAGTAGAAATTACTATTTCTGTTACATTTTTTGATAGAGAATTATGCACATACATCAACTGTATTTTTATTTAAGTTTTAGTTCTGTTCTAGGTAGGCATCACAGTTTCTGAATCCATTATTGTGCTTCTGTAGCATCTATGATTTTAAACCAAAGAAAAGTAAACCAATGACTTTTTCCTCTCTCTTGAAAGGTTTTCCCAAAAAACATTTTGCTACCAAGAAACGGCACATTATCTAGAACCCATCCATTGTTCTTGGGCTATAGACCAGCAGACGATATACAACCTAACACTGACTGCCCAAAACCCTCTTGGAAAGAGAAGTGCTAATTTTGTCCTTGATGTAGCTCACAGAGGTAAGTGTTTTTCTGCTCCTTGTTGATGTTTTAAAGGGTCTTTTGGGTAGGCTAAAGATCACCACTATGAAACATTCTGGGGCCACCTGTCCTATTTCTCTATGAGGCAGTATTGTCTGAAAACCTCTCAGATTTAAAGAGAAATATGTTTGTTCCTTCCCAACTTGCCCTGATTCTCTGTGCCCACACTTGCCTGCTCCCTCTTCAGTTTCAGTTTTGCAGCTGCTGTTACTGATGATGAACACAGTCCGATCTCCAAGTTGAGAGGTAAGTGATCAAAATGATCCCTTTTGTGGCCTCAGAATCTGCCAACTGTCCAAATGAGGGGAGTGATGTGCAACAAAGGGCCTAAATGAGAGGCACAAAAAAAGGAGTCACTCAGGAAACGAAGTGCTGTGGGATCATTCCTTTGTCATACAGAACTTTGACACCACAGTTTCACAATTGCATGTTTCTGATGTAAATCTTCAAAAACCAAAAGAGAGAGGACACCAAATTTGTATGAGATGGACATAATTTTGGGACTAGAATGAATGATTCCCTCATAATGATTGGCATTTGAGTAGTAAACACATTATTACAGAGCCTGAGGGAGTGGGCACATGCCCCCCAGGAGCAGTGGATGATAGGAGTACCATCGTGCTAGTGCTTGAGACAAGAAGAGCAATTTACGTGAAGCAGAAAAATTGACTATACACAAAATGCTTTCAAATGCATAAAGGAAACACTGAAAACACAAGAAAATGAGTTTCTTTCTCCAACTGCTTTCAGTTCTAGGAATTGTGCGCGCTTCTTGTAACAATACTAGATGTCTCTTTCTGATAATATAGAGCTTGAGTGCTCTTCTAACCAGTCTTTTTAGGCAAGTCCTGCCATTTTTCTATTGCTACAGATATTTGCTGTAGATTTTTTGCTGATTTAAAAAACGTTAGCAAATAAAGCAAAACAAAATTTACACCCTATATTTCCAGCTCTGCAGTATCAATAATGGAAGCATTCAAGAGTCAGATCTGGACACCATCTAGCCTAATACTACTTATAGAGCACATATCATCTGAGGATCTCAAAGATTTTAACAAGGGAAGATGAATAGAAGTAGGCCCTTTTTATTGATGCAGAAGCTGAGTCACAGAAAGTTTAATTGATCTGCTCATATTCGGTCAATAGAAGAGTGGTGAATAGAACTGCAGGTCTTTGGTTCCAAGTCCAGTGAACTACTTCTGGGACGCAGAGCTCCAGTAGAGAAGTAGATTAAACAATAAAAGACTCAATTTCTAAAAGCATCACTTATTTTTACTAATACATATGTCTCTCTCCCTGGAATCCCACTGGGAGAGAATATAATGAGAAAATCCTAGACTAAGCCTTGTATTCACTTTCATTGCTCAATGAAGACATTTTGAAAGTGCTTGAATTCAAGTTTTTCAGAATCTAACTCATCTTTCCCTTTGGCAGTTCATCCATCTCCCCCCTCTGACCTTTCTGTAGAACATATGAAAGCCACAGAAGTCAGTTTATACTGGCGTATGCAGCCCAAGTACAAAGCAATTAAGCTGCTATGTCAGATTGAAAATCACCACCCGAGTGGGCAAGTGGAACTGGTAAGAAACTTAAGTTTCAGTCTAAACAAGCAACTGGTGTTTTGGGGTATGGAGTATAGTATATTTGTTTCATGGTTTTTAATACCATCCGTAGTGGGGGGTGAATCACTGGCCCTTAGTAGGTGGAATGCCAAAGTACACAAATGTGTGTGATCGAATCACATTATAGGAGAAATGTTCAGGTCTTTGAGGCTGCCAGTGTTTCATAGATACTAAGGTCAGAAGGGACCATTATGATAATCTAGTTTGACCTCCTGCACCAGTGTTGGTGGAGACCAGGTGAGAGACAAAGCTATTGTGAGAAGCAAGGTGGGTGAGATCATATATTTTATTAGATCAGCTTCTGTTGGTGGAAGGGACAAGTTTTCAGGCTTCACAGAGCTCTTCCTCGTGTCTAGAGAAGATAACCAGAGTATCACAGCACCAATAGATGTTACCTCCCCTGCCTTGTTTGTCTCATATCCTGCCACCAACATGGCTACACCACCACTGCAAAGGCCACTGAGAACATACAAATTATTGAGTCTCTGTGGGAGCAGCAAAAGAGATCTGACGAGAGATGAAATTCAAGAGCTAGGTTGGGACAGAGCCAATGGAGAGACTTTAGTAGTGAGTGATGTGGTCTGATCAGGTGAGGAAGGGAATCGTAGCAGTTGCATAAATTAATAGATATTTAAAGTCAAAATGGACCGCTGTTGTCATCTAGTCTGACCTTGTGCATAACACAGGCCATAGAATTTCACCCAATGATTTCTGCATCTAGCCCAACATGGTTAAACAAGAACAAAATTTGTAGAAAGACATCAGCGGGCAAGCTGTCCCAGTTGTTAATAATCCTCACTTAAAAATGGGCATTTGTTTCCAATTTGAACTTTCACTTTCTAGTCACTGTAAATCTTGGGAGAAGCAATAATCGAGGCTTCAGGTGAGGAAGGTGTATGTGTCTCGGTGGTGGGAAGGGAATCGGGTCATGGACAAGTGTTTTTAAAATGTTGTGGAAGAAATAGCAACAAGATTTAATGATAACCTGGTTGGATGAGGAGCAGGAAAGGAAGAAATCATAGATGCCCTCTAGCTTGTGACCCTGAGACACAGGAAAAAATTGGCTGTGTGAATAGCAATGGTGAAAGGAGAGAATGCAAAAAGCTTAGGAAGGAAAATAAATTGCTTAGGCTTGGCCATGTGAAAGCTTGAGGAGCTGAAAACCATCAGGATATGTCAGAGTCAGAGTCAACTCCATCAGAGTACTGCTGATGACTGTGATGTCACTGTGACCAAAGAACTGTTGCCGTTGGCATTAAGACTTCCCAGATATATTATGCAGACTATTCTGCATATACATTACTGCCTTCTATTGGATAGAATGCTAGACTTGCTGCAGTGTGTAAGAGCTTGCTACCATGTACTGGCAGGAGGCCTTATATAAGCTCTAATATTACTGGAGCTAATGGAGATTTCAGCTTCAGTTCCAGTGGTAGAGGCTATGTGCAGGGGGCAGAATGTCCTGAATTACAGCTTGGTGTCTGTGCAGCTGCAGCACGTAGTATAGCTGATGCCCGTAAAGACCTGTGTGAACATATAGCCTCCTGGAGGGGGAGGAAGGTTGCAGCAGAGTCCATAACCTTGTTCCACATACTTTAGTGAGAGTTCAGCTTGCCTGTTCCTCACAAGTTGATCTAGATTTCCCTGTGGTCCAGTCCACACGGGGCAGCTCAGCTTTAGAGTATTAAAGGACAAGTAAAGCTTGAAAGCTTGTCTCTCTCACCAAAGAGAAGTTGGTCCAATAAAAAAATATTACCTCACCCACCTTGCCTCTCTAAGTAAAGCACAAGCAGGAGTGCTACACTTTTGTAGGAAGTGTAGATGGACAGGCCTCCCTGGAGACCTCCTAGTGGATGTTCTGCCTCAAGTGTGCCAGCTGCAGGAGATCATCACAGATGATCGTTTGGGGGGGACTATACAAAACATGGGGTCACTACTACATATCCACTTTATCTTGGGCAGAGTTCATCCTAATCCTTTTGAGGGTGGTAGCAAGTTGTGGGGACACCCAAAGGGAGGGTCCAGTGTGGAACATTGGTATCCTAATATCCCAATGGTATGTACATGTCCAGAACAGCATCCTATTTACCTGATCCTAGTAAGGAGGTCCATATTTTAAATATTTTAAATTTAAGTTTTAGATACTTTAAATATATGATAAAAGAAAGGGGCATATGGACAACAATAGAAGCACCACAGGCAGAAGTGGGAGAAATAGGCCCACTAATTACACCTTTTTCAATCTACATAGATAAAAAATTAAGTAGCAATTTTGGCAGACCAACATGAAGGGATCCTATCAACAGCATTGGCCAAAGGGGTTAATAGAGTTGTCTGTGAGCCTCCCATATGTCCATGTATTTTGACCTACTCTGACTTTTCCAGCATGATTCCACATAATTTTCTGCATTGGGTCAAACTTGACAAGGCAGATGTAATAAACATGCTGTTGGTTGAAGCAGGGGACAGAATGACTTTCCGAATCTCAGTCAAAAACCTCTTTCTCATGAAAGATGTCTGAACCCTAACCACGTCACATTTCTCCTTTGCTTTTGCAGCACAATAGTTCAGCTGTTCAGTCAAATTCATATCCACACTTCACGCTAGGCGGCTTGCAGCCTTTCACCAATTATGCCGTTAGAATGCGCTGTGGTGCAGCTAGCCACTTCTGGAAATGGAGTGAATGGAGCAAAACCCTCAGAGTCAGAACAAATGAAGCAGGTGAGTGGGAAATGGGGGGGGGGAGGGAAGGAGGGGTTTGAGGCTGAAACTTGCTCTTCAAGTTGTTGTTTGCCATCTGCCAGACTGATGTCTGGAAATACCGGAAAGCTCCTTGTCTTTGGTGTATGGGGCTGCAAGCCTAAGAGCTGCAGATATTGGGTCAATACCATTTTAAAATATGTGCATACATGTGCACAGAACAGACTGATCGGTGAAACTCGAGCTTCGGGTGAAACCAGATAAGGTTTCAGAACTCCAGGTGCATTATCTGAACCTTGTGCCAAACTCAATCCCATCATTTTTTTCCCCTGATCAGTGAAGTGTGCTGGCCGGCTCTTCCTCTTCCCTCTGCCATTCCCAGCATATCTTCAGCTATCTTCTATGGTACCTCTGCCTTGAATTATACCATTGGCTCCCTCCTCCCTGAAATCCCCTCTTCCTATGCCTCCCCAGACTGTTGGCATGGAATCTATCACCCTCCTAGGTCTCCACCACTTTAAATCTGAAGTTCTGGTGCTTGATAGAGCCCAGAATGCATCAGATGAATCAGAATTGGTGAGATATGAAGTGGGTGCAGCTGGACCACTAAACGGGCATAGTAGTTGCTATGTGTTTTGGGTGTGGAGGCATCATTCAGTGGTGGGAACATCCATGTGTGTTGGGGAGGGAGGGGTCGTGGGGCTTGGCATGGAATGAGCCAGGAGTAGTTTTTGTAGTTTCAAGGGAGCTCCAGTTTTTGGTATGGAGGCACAGGGTCGGTGAGTTTTGGGGTCTAGCTGAGTTGCAGGTGGGATGGTCTCCTTAACAAATATTAGCAAAGGTTTGGACAGTTCACCCTTCCCAATATACAGCAGCTCTGTTTTATGTGATTGATCGTAGCTCCCTCAGGGAAACTTGATGTCTGGAGAGAAGTTACCCCAGTTTTGGGAGGACGGAATGTGACCTTATTCTGGAAGGTGAGTCTGGGCACAGAAATGGTTAAGAAAGTTTACAGAAATGACCGGCACAGTATCTGAGGTATTTTTCCTGGCAGGATGCAAGATCTCTCATATTTTAGTTTTCCTAAATGATAGTTTTCCTAAATTTCCCACATGATGATGTGCTGCTCTTGTGACAATGGAAACCATAATCATCACACTGTTTACACTGTGCTGAGAGAGTCTGGATTTTTGTTCAAGCCGTGGATTTGGACCATATGTTTTTTTTTGTTTTGTTTTGTTTTTTTTTTTAGTGGAACCCCCATTTCTCCCCAAGAAAATGTAGTTATGTTATGTTTGTGTGCCAAAATGATTTTTTTTAAAAGTGAATGGAAAGCCTATTTTTTTTAAATTGTCCATTCAGTAAGCACAAATAGGAAACAACATACACAAAACCTTCAGGTTGCCATATTTCAAAACTCCCAGTAATTTAAAAAAATATTTCTATATACCTATGGGTTAAGTAGAAATAATTCTGTCATTTGTTTAATGTCATCCATCAAGTGAAAACCAATTTTTTTTCTGTAAAATAGAATATCACAAGTACAGTATCCTTCATACCCTTAAAAGCTTCTACTATAAGAATCATGCAAATACAATTTGTAGTAGTGTAAATTTAGCTGCAGATTAAATAGGTCTTGAAATATTTTCCATTTTTTCCCCAGCCATTACCAGACTTTAGAGCTAATGGTGGAGATATTTCATTTGAGATAACCTGGGAAAAGTTAAAGAAAGCCTCTGAGCCTGAGCACATCTCCATTTCTGCATTACAAAACAGTACAACAATTTCCATCGATAACCATTCCTACAAAATCAGCGTGGCAGCAAGGAACAATATTAATTTTTCACTTCCTTCAGTGATGATCATCTCCCGAGTAACAGATAATGGTTTGTGTATCTTCAATCCAATTAAAATAACTTTTGTGGGTGCTTATCTTGTATAGTTATTTTACAGTCAGTAATATTTTATTTATCATCCCGGAATAATTAATCTAGTCTTGGAATTAAAATGACTGTTTGCCACTGATGTGTTTGAAAACTATTTCCTTCTATCAATGGAGATCACTTAGCTTGTAAGATAATAGCAGTATACATATCTTTATATATTCCCCATTCTCCACCCACCTGGATTTTTTCACAAATATAATATGGTACATTCATGGGGGTATCCGAGTGAGCAAAATACATATAGCTTTAACCAACAAGGTCCTCTATCCTGCATTTGCATATGGATGCAAGGATCCCACTCACATAGAACTCATTGCAGAATCAGGGTCTAGTGACCTACTGTTTCAGGCTCCAGTTTTGTGAGCCTGCAGTTCAGTTCCTGATGTTACAAATTTTAATGCAGTTAGCCAACTAGAAGGTATTTGAGGGATTAACCTCTTAGTGGTAGGGATCAACTTTCAGAGTCTTTTCCCTTTTGGGGATGAGTATTTCATAATGATGAAACATTATTGAAAAGACAAAATCTGCAGTTTTACCGGTATCCAGTCATCAGGTACAGTAATGGCAATACTAGCATAGTAATTCTACCAATCTTAATTAGACCTAAAGTATAGGTCTTCCTCCTAGAAAACATATATATTATAGATAGACGATAAATATACTATTTTGTGAAGTGCTTTAGTCCATTCTTTCCAAGGTGCTGAAGAAAAGGTTGATCGCACTGACCGTGAAGAAGAAAGAGTTAATGGCACAGTTGATGGCATTTATATTTCTTGGAAGGCCACAAATGCATTTGATGGATACATTGTCGATTGGTGCAACTTTCCGAGGTCCCAGCATTGTGACTTTCAGTGGAAGAGATTCGATTTCAACACCTCCAGTTGTCTTATCAACTCAGGTGAAAGGAGAACAATTCTTCATTAAGATGTTTATGCTGCAACTCTTTGTTAGGGCATTGGGTGGCATGCACCTGAATTTTAGGAAACAGATTCTGGGAACTCAATTATTAAAGTCTAACAACTGCCCAGTGTGTCAGTTTTCTTTCACAGAATCATAGACAGGTAGGGTTGGGCAAAGGACCTTGAGAGGTCATAAAGTCCAGCCCCCTGCACTGAGGCAGGACCAAGTAAAGACCATCGTTGACAGGGGTTTGCCCATCAGGACCATCTGTGGTATTGTTTTGTTTACTATTTTGATCAAACACCAGGAACAGACGGTCAACATTACTAGAGTTAGCTGGGATTCGGTTTCAACACCTCCAGTTGTCTTACCAGCACTAAGTAAGAGCTGTGTTTTCTAGGGCCTCCTTTTGGTAACTTCAGTGGTGCAAGATCAGGATTTTTAATGAATTATAGAGCTCCATATAAATCAAATGTGGTTCTGTTTTATTACCTAAAACTACTGAAGCTTAATCTTTTTAAAAACGGCTTTATTATTTTCTAGCTGCTTTCATGCCTGGGGTCAGATACAACTTGAGGGTTTATGGATCTCTAGCTAATGAAGATTTTTTCCTGGGGAAGAAGGTTGGGTACACCAAAGAACTGGGTAAGTTGAAAATATTTTACATGTGTACATATTTGCTAAATGGGACTCATGAAAATAGAGGGGAGTTCTGTAGCTGTACTGTCTTTTCTCTGCCTCCTTGTACTAACTACAAGCAATGTTTGACATACACAATGTTGCTTCCCCCATTCCCATTGCATATATTTAATAAAACACTACAAAATGGCCTCTGGTGACTGCTATGAGGCAGTTTGATTAGTACAGATGTCAGGAAAACAAGAGTCCACATCAGTCAGGGAAACTGAGCTTATAACTACATTAGCAATAACTATGATTAAACAGTTGTTTCTATGCATGATGTAGATGGGTCCACAGATGTTTTGTGGTACCAGGAGGCTTTCAGGAAGAACAGGCTTAGTTCAGTTTTTATTTGAAAATCAGTGATGTTCAGTTTATAAACAACGCAAATTTAACAAGACACAAATTTCACAAGATGGGAATTCAGGAGCAATGCCAAGTTAGGACATCTTTGTCAATTTCCTTCCTTCCAGCTCCTAGACTTAACCCTCAAGGGGAAATAGCTGAGATGACTTCCCATACTGTGACCGTAACTTGGGATTCTTATCCCGTAAATGAGTCACAGCCTGGATTCATAAGAGGTTATCATGTTTATGTGAAAACCATGGAAGAAGAATGCAGTTTGAAGGGATCCACAAAACATGCTCTTTCAGGTAATTGATTCTTTGAACCCAAAAATGTGTGAAAAGCTGTGGATTTTTTGCTCAGGAGATCAATAAATTGGAACCTCCTGAATAGTTCCTCACACGTACATGTTAGGCAGATAAATCAACACACTGGGGAAAAAATGGAATGATGTTGACCTCTAAAGTGAAGTAACTGTTTCCTTCTTTCCAAGGACTGAGTGTAGAGTGCTTTTAATTGACAGAAGCAGGACTCTACCAATATACAGAGGATTATTTAGGGCCCCATTTTGTAGGCCATTATGCAGGGAGCTTCCATTGACTTCAAAGTGCACTTCACAGGTGGAATGGCTGCAGTATCAGCTCCCTGTGCGGCATTGAGTTTCCATCTCTGATGAAATGAGCTCTAGCAGAGTTTTCAAAATTCCCACTCATTTTGTTTTTGGAAGACAGATAAAGAAGCTGCTATCAGTTTTATTATGACAGTGGGGATTTTTAGAGGTAGTTGGGTCCGATTTGTGTGCTGATGTTTTCATAACTTTAGGGTTGTGGCTCTGTGGAAATTCTCCGTTTATTCCATTAAATGAAGATGTGTGTAGCTCTGCTGTACACAGCCTGTTCGTCTAGTGGTGAAGCTGACCTGGGGACTGTGTTAAGCATTTGTGGCACGGAGCTACTTGGCATATCATCTCTGATTTTCCTGTCCCACATCTACTCGGGCTGACAAAATTTCAGTGCAGCCAAATTCTCAGACCCTCCCCCTGAATGCAAAAAAAATTGTTTATTCTTACCTGTTGATTTGTCTTCTCCAACATGGACTGTGTCCTGATTCACCACCAGTAGGTCCATTCCCCTCTTCTGAGGGGACTGGTGTCAGGTAAAGCTGTGTGTCTGTGAGAGCCTGGGCTGTCAGGGGCCTGTCAGAATAAGATTAACTGTGGAACAGTTGGCACTACTGTAACTGTACATACCTGCAAATATTCCCACGCAGGAAGGGTGTAAGAGCAAAGCCCAACCACCTCCCCATCTGAGATACTGATTGGGGGTGGGGCAGGGGGTTATCTCAGGCAGAACTGGTGCCGAGGCTGGAAAGGATGAAGGATGTGGCTAAGAAACACTTGAAGTGGGAACAGATTGCTAGCCCTAGTTTCTCAGTGTTCCTTGTAGTGAAGGCATCTCTGCCTCTCAGCTATCAGTAAAGTGTTGCGGGGTGGGGGATGGAGGGTGCAGAGAGAAGAAAGGGACAGAGGCAGACCAAGGAAACAAAACCTGCTGGAAAGCTACTAGCAAAAGGTAAGTGAATTGTGGAAGTGGAAACAGAGCTTGTAGCTTGGCAGAAGCAGAGACTTCTGACAGGAAGTTGGTGGCTGGTCCCCTACTGGATTGGCTCTCTGAGACACACTGCTGCTGCTATCTCCAGTCCAATCAGAAGAGGCACCACTCAACCCAGCAGTAATGAGTTAGAGCAGAGATTCTCAAAGGAATGTATTCTGTGGGGGCATGAGAAGCTGCTCTGCCTTCAAGCTGGGAGGCTTCCAGGGAGCAATGTGCCACCCTTACTTAGCACTGCCGCGAGCAGCAGCAGAGGCCTTCAGAGTTGTGTGCCTGGCCAGCAGCTACCACTCTCTGCTCTGCCTTCAGAGCTGGGCGGCAGCATGTGTACTTGTGTGGCAGGAGCTGGGAGGACATAAAGGACTACAGACACAAAGAAGGGGGACGCAATCAAATAAATCTGAGAACCACTGAGCTAAAGCACATCCCCCTTCCTGAAAGGCAATGCATATTAAAAAACAATTGAGAGTAATGGTTTGTAACATCTCCTTTGATTATAGATGGTTCAGTCCTATGTAAATACACTATAGAAAACCCAGAAGAAAAGAGATATGTGGTGAAACACCTGATGCCAGAAACAACATATGCACTGGCAGTTAAAGCTTACACTGGAGGAGGAGAGACCCCCATTGATGCCTATATAAACGTAGATACACTACATGACTGTGAGTTTAGAAAATGAAAATATGATTTGGAGGAGCCGGCAGAGGAGGGGGGCAAGAGGGGAAATTAGCACCTATCACTGCTGGCTTCTTTTCTAAAAAGAAAAAAAAAGTTTATTAGATTAGGTAGAGATGAATGGATTTGAGAAAGTTCCCAGTTAGAAGATTTATTAATGGATGCAGTCAAATAATACTAATTGCCAAATTAAATGTTTTAGTACTTGAATAGCTCCATTCACCCTAGAAACATTGATGCATATTTAAAGCATTTTACCATGTTATTTAAACCTCATAAGCCCCCTTATAAGCTACCTTATAAGGTAGCTAAGCAAATTTATACCCACTTTGCAGAAAGCAACACTGAGGCACGTTTACAGAATTAAACCAGTGACAGAGTTGAAACGAGAACCAGGAATACTGACTCCTGGTCCTCTTCTCCAAATATTAGAAAGGAATTTTATTTAGTTCCAGCTAATTTTATAAACTATAGAAGAATATAAAACTTTTCATATATTGGCTGTTGCTTTCATGACCAAGTAGCTAATTTATGTGCAAATAGGAGCTCTAGACTTCCTAACACTGGTTTGTATGAAAAACTGCTTACAAATTCACCAACTCTTGCATTCCATGCTAGATGTGACCAAAGAAGGGTTACTGCATTAGAATCATGCTCACTAACTGTGGCCATATTAGACATCCAGAAAAAAAAAAAGTAATTACTTACCTGTAATTCTGTTTGCTTGAAGATATCACACCAGAATCTCACTCCTGGGACTTGTGTTCCCAAGCTGAAACTCCCCAGCTTTGTCCTTAGAAGAAGTAGAGTGTTGATTAGTGCATGAAAGTCGTACATTTTACACTGAGCAGCATGCACTACCACTACACCTCAGTGCCTAGACCCTCCCAGACAGCTAGTGAATTGTATGTGAAACCAGTGAGAAGTAAAATAAAAATCCATAAACTAACACTTAATGTCCCAAGAGAAGCCATCCCTTCTGCCCCCCCCCCCCGGTTAATTTAATATCAAAACTCAATTTCCTTCTTTGTTACACCACTGCATGACTCCGTTGGTAACTGTTGTGGACACTTAAGCCCTGGGGACTCACTTCAGTTTGGTGCTGAGCTCCCTCAACTCCCTTGCTTTGGCACTTGGAACACTGTAGTATTGGGGCCTTTGGCCCCCATTAAGCAAAGCATTTAAGCATGTCCTTACGTCCTATTTACAGCAATTCTTTCTTGCACAGGGATAGATGGACTAGAGATGTTTAAGTGCTTTGCTAAGTAAGTGTCTTCAGTGCAACCCACCCCCCCACCCAAAAATGTATTTTTTACATTGATGTAACCATTTCAATGTAGCACCCTAGGGGAGACAGGGCACAGGTGGGTTTTGCTTTAGTGTAGCTGCTTGAGGTAACTCCCAGAGGGACATCGGGACTGAACTGGAGCAGTTACATTGAGGTCAGAACTACCCATGCTTTGTCTCTCTCTGCACTTTTTTTGGGGTTTTACTGCAAGATAGCAATCTCAGCATAAAAAAACACACCTTTTTTTTTGCTGTGAAGACATACCCAACGGGAGGGTATTTATTTACATAGCTACTCCTTGAAATCTTTGATACATTCATTTAAGTTAGCAAATCAACTCAGGTAAAATGATGGTGTCTGTAAGTAAAAGGCAATTAAAAAAAAAAAGGACTGGTAAAGCTGAAGTTTTGGCAATAAAAATAAATGCCAAAAAATACATGTGTTCGCTTATAGATTTGCAGGCCAGAAGGGACCATTATGATAATCTAGTATGACTTTCTGCATAACACCAGGCACAGAATTTCCAAGTGATTCCATTATCAACGCTAGTGACAGGTAGTTGATGTAGAGCAGATCTTTTAGAAAGAGATCCATGCTTGATTTAAAGATAATCTTTTATCCCAGAAACTCTAATTGTATTGATTCAAACAAAGGAAAGTTAGAAAACTGTTTTTTGAAATACTATTTTTCTTTCATAGCAAAGATTTACCTTCCAGTTCTGCTAGTGATCATTCCTTTTGTAGTAATAACTGCTGTGTGCTTCTGGAAAATCAAATGGTAAGTTCATTGCAATACATTTTCCTTCTGTAAATAGAGAAATGGTCTGTTTTAATTCAAAATGGAGCTGTAGTTTGTCCATTTAACCCCCCTTCATAATACCTCCTTCATTTCTCTCTTTGAGCGTCTTAGTAAGTGGATGCCCTGAATACTTGGCTTGCTGTGGTATATTGTACATGGCATCTCCATTTATTTCTATAAGAATCTTAGCCCTGCTGTACAGGTGAAGTGAGAATGAATGTTGACAAATGAAGAAAACAAAGTTTACTTGTTTGTCTGTGTTTTTCTAGGGTGAAGGATTGCTGTTATCCTGAAATTCCCAATCCTAACAAGAGCCAAGTCCTCTCATTTAATGGATTAAAGGTGAAGTAATTAGACAAATGCAATAATTTTAATTTTTCTACTCTCAAACTAAGGTCCAGCAAAACGTATTAGAAGAATTTTCTTTCTGTATTGACAATTATTATTTTTAATAATGATGCTCTTTTACAAATGAGCTTGTCTGATTAACTTTACTTTTGGTTGAAAAAAAGTCTCCATTTTTCCATCGACATGACTCTGTAGTGATTAGTTTACGCTTTGAAGTCTGTCTTTGCAAGGATAGGCTCTAGATAGTTACTTCAAAAGTTATAAAAGCTCTTTCCACACTCTCAGACCTGTCAGAGCAAAGTCCTTCATTAAGATGTTTATGCTGCAACTCTTTGATATCTTAGCTTTCAAAATTAGAGCTTAAATTTGACTATTCCTCTTTGAGACATGCACTACATCTTGACTATGGGAGTCCTGTAAACTATCCCTGATTGCTGCTCCCTCTCCTGATGTTTGCTACAGCAAGAAGTTAGACTTCTGGGAGAACTTAACCTGCCAATGTTTATGCTCCTTGTGGATTTTTAGCAGGACAAGCCCCCCAAACAGATTTAATACAGTCAGGATATGTCTACACTTAGAGTTTTTGCGCTGTAAGTTTCACCAGTGATAGGGAACTGGTGAAAGTAAAGCGCTGGTTTGTGTACTCACTCAATTCCTCAGGTGTCAGAGAGTAGTGCACTATCAGCACTTCCATCGCCAATGAGAGCAGCGCTGAAGGGCAGCTATCCCATAGTGCAGCTCTCTCAATAGGTCTTGTCGGAAGTGGGGTGGGGGGTGTGAACGGAAGGCATTCTGGGTCCCGTGCTGCCCTGCTTCATGTCCCAGCAGCCCCATTACTTGTTTCTTCCGTGGCATTTTTTAAAAAACCTCCTGCTGTCTGGCTGCTTTCTCCGCCACATCTACAAACTAAGGGAAAGGGAGCTTCAAACTTCCCAGGGCTTACAGGGGAAGGGGCAGATGTCTGTGTGTCAGAGCAGTGGAGATGCTGAACAGAATGGTCGCTTTTGGAACTGTGGGATATCTTTCGGAGGTCAAAAGGGGTTTACAATGGTAGAACATGTCTTCACTTTCACAGCAGTGCAAAAAGAACAGTGATAAGAGCTGTATGCCTCTCGTGAAGGTGGTTTTGTTTTTGCTGTGAAACTTCTGAGTTTCAACACAAAAAGTCATTAAGTGTAGATGCTCCTGCGGTTTTAGCGCAAAAAAAGGACTTTTTGCGCTTTAAATGGTAAGTGTAGACATACCCTCAGTTACAGTCTTAATTATGGTTTGCTGTGTTACATGATGGAAACTAATTTAAGAACTTGTACATCTGTTCGAAGGGGCATGGTCTCTCATTGCTCAGCAAATTTCCTCTGTTGAAATTACAAAAAGAGCTCTCCAAAACTGTCTTGTAATTAGATCCAGCTGCAGATCAAACTTCCAGTGAACTAGAATGATGTGTATGCCCTCCCCCTCTGATCCTATACATCTTGTAAAAATTCTGACTATATAGAATTTACTCTACATTTGTAAAAATGCTTAAAATAATCATTCCCTTTTCATCTAGTCAGTGTATTTTTCATTGTTCTAAAGTAACTGTCTTCTCATTGCTCTGCAGCTTAATTCTGAAGCAGTACTGAAGCTAAGTGACTGCATTCCTGATACTGTAGTATTGGAGAATACATCAGAAGCCAATACACTACAGCTGTCGAGCCATGGGACTATTTTAGAAAGTGAAAACAAAGTTATCAATCCTTCCTGGGTGTATTTTGTTCAAAATGAAGTGGGAGATTTGCTGTGCACACAGTCAGCTGTAGAAGCTTGCACTTCATTTGAAAACTTAGCCTATTCTTCCCAGACTGCACTTGGTTCCAGCCTCTATCAGAACCTGTGGATATCAGAAAAGAGTGAGTCACAATTGTCTATATTGTTGTACAAGCCACAGCATTACATTGAAATTCTGAGTAAAGACACTGTCACCTCATTAAGAGAAATCACTGAGAGAGAAGGTAGTTTGAGATATATTTCACAAATGGAAGTACCTTGTTCTGAGGCTAAGTTAAGTGATTTGCCCCATTCCACTGAGCCCATGGAACATTCAAGTTACAAAACACAAACAGTCTTGGGTTCAGAGCTGGTCACATCTACATCTGATGAAGGCATTCAGAGTCAGGACAGCTCTACTTCTAGCAACTCAAGTGTTATTGCTTCCAGGCCGGCATTATAAACTGACTGGCACATTTAAACAATCCGTATGCTGCAGTTCAATCAGAAATTAAGGGCATTAAGCAGAAATTACAGGGTGAGGTGGTATGGCCTGTAGTACGTACACATTTAGATCACAGCTGTTTCTTCTGGCCCTAAAATCTATGAATGCAAGAGATAAAATGCACCATGATTTGTGCAAGGTCACTAAACTACAACAGAGAACATTTTCATTCTCTGATCACAGTCAAGGGACACGCTTCACATGTATTATCCAGCAGGGACTTATTGCATTGCTGACGTTAACATAGAAGGCATGTATTGTGAAGCTCAGCATGGAACATTACTCCTAACTTTGAACTCCCTGGCTTTGGTTGGTTGGGGTCAGAATGTTAGTTAACTGTGTTTTTTATTTAATTTTCTACATAACAGTAATAAAAAAAATTGCCATGAAAGATCAGCTGAAGCCTTAATTCTGGGGGCTAAGTCCTTAAAGGAATTTATTGTGGTACACAGCACTAGCTGCACCTTTGACCCTTCTCTGGGCTCTCTGACTGCACCCCTTCTGGTGCTAGGCCCCAGGCCTTCACCACCTGCCTCTAGGGGGGAATCCCACGATTCTCTCATTCTAAGATTGAATCTCAGGCAACAGCCTTCCTTCCATGTACCAACCCTGATTGCCCAACTGGGCTCAGCCTTGCAAACCCTGCAGCAACTCGCATCAGAGGTGAATATCAGGACCCAGAATGGCCTTTTCAGAAACAAAAGATTGTTTCATTTCAACAGTCGAAACAAAGCATAACGAGCAAGGGTGTTTTAACACAAGAATTACATACATCTCAATCTTACCTAAGCTTAGGGCCCAGGCACCCTCACTTCTGACTGCTGCGTTCAGTCTGCAGCCCAGCCCTGGTCTACATTACGAGTTTAGGTCGAATTTAGCAGCGTTAGATCGATTTAACCCTGCACCCGTCCACACAACAAAGCCATTTTTGTCAACTTAATGGGCTCTTAAAGTCTATTTCTGTACTCCTCCCCGACGAGGGGATTAGCGCTGAAATTGACATCACCGAGTCAAATTTGGGGTAGTGTGGACGCAAGTCGACAGTATTGGCCTCCGGGAGTGCTCCATTGTGACCGCTCTGGACAGCACTTTCAACTCTGCTGCACTGGCCAGGTAGACAGGAAATGCCCTGCAAACTTTTGAATTTCATTTCCTGTTTGGCCACCATGGCAAGCTGAGCAGCAGAGGTGACCATGGAGTCCCAGAATCCCAAAAGAGCTCCAGCATGGACCAAACGTAGCAGAGCTATTGGATCTGATCTCTGTATGGGGAGACGAATCTGGGCTATCAGAACTCCATTCCAAAAGACGAAATGCCAAAATATTTTCAAAAATCGCCAAGGGCATGAAGGACAGTGGCTTTAACAAGGACCCGCAGCAGTGCCATGTGAAACTTAAGGAGCTCAGGCAAGCCTACCAAAAAATCAAAGAAGCAAACGCCCACTCGGGGTCAGAGCCCCAGACATGCTGCTTCTATGATGAGCTGCATTCAATTCTAGGGGGTGCCCCTACAACCACCCCACACCTGCAAGGGAGTCTCATGCAACAGGGATGAGGATTTTGGGGATGAGGAGGGGGAGGTTGAGGATAGCGCACACCAGGCAAGCGGAGAAACAGTTCTCCCCGACAGCCAGGAACTGTTTATCACCCTGGAGCCAATACCCTCCCAACCTGGGCTCCCGGACCTTGAAGGCAGAGAAGGCACCTCTGGTGAGTTTACCTTTGTAAATATAATACACTGTTTAAAAGCAAGCATGTTTAATGATTAATTTGCCCTGAAGACTTGGAATGCATTCACGGCCAGTACAGCTACTGGAAAAGTCTGTTAACGTGTCTGGGGATGGAGCCCCATCCTCCAGGGACATCTCAATGAAGCTCTCCTGGAGGTATTCCCAAAGCCTTTGCAAAAGGTTTCTTGGGAGAGCAGCCTTATTGCGTCCTCCATGGTAGGACATTTTACCATGCCAGGCCAGTAGCACGTTGACTGGAATCATTGCAGGACAAAGCCTGGCAGCGTGTGGTCCCGGTGTTTGCTGGCATTCAAGCAACATCCGTTCTTTATCTCTCTGCGTTATCCTCAGGAGAGTGATATCATTCATGGTCACCTGGTTGCAACAGGGGAATTTTATTAAGGGAACATTCAGAGGTGGCTGCTCCTGCTGGGCTGTTTGCCTGAAAAAAAATCATCCCCACTGTTAGCCATGTGGTGGGAGGAGGGGTGAAGTGATCATCCCAGAAAGTTGGGTGTGGGGAGGGTTTAGTTGAGTTTGTGCTGCACGTTAACCCGAAAACATCAGCTCCTCCTTTTAAATGGCCAATGTGTCTTTTTCAATTTTACTCTCCCCTTTTTTTCCTCCCACAGCTGCATCTCCGTCCCAGAGGCTAGTGCAGATAAGAAGCCAAAAAAAAATGTGCTCGCAACTAAATGTTCTGAGCTCATGCAGTCCTCCCGCACTGAAAGAGCCCCGCAGAATCTGTGGAGGCAGACAGTGGCAGAATCCAGGAAAGCACAAAATGAACATAAGGACAGGAGGGACACGCAAAAAGACAGATGGCTGGAGCAACAGGAGAGATGGCAGCAGCGTGATGAGAGGAGGCAGGATGCAATGCTGAGGCTACTGGGGATCAAACTGATATGCTCCGGTGTCTGGTTGAACTGCAGGAAAGGCAGCAGGAGCACAGACTGCCACTGCAGCCCCTGTGTAATCAACCGCCCTCCTCCCCCAGACATTCAAGAATGCAGTGGAGGGGGGCGCCCTCCAAGCAACAGAACGCTGGCATTCAATAAGTTTTGAAGTGCAGTGTGGCCTTGCCCTTCCCTCCTCCCTCAACCCACCCGGTGCTTCCCTCCTCCCCCTCCCTTCCCAGGCTACCTTGGCAGTTATCCCCCTTTTTGTGTGACGAATTAATAAAGAATGCATGAATTTGAAACAATGACTTTATTACCGCTGCAAGCGGTGATCAAAGGGGGGAGGGATGGGCGGTTGGCTTACAGGGAAGTAAAGTGAACCAAGGGGGTGGGTTTTCATCAAGGAGAAACAAACAGAACTGTCACACTGTAGCCTGGTCAGCGATGAAACTAGTTTTCAAAGCTTCTCTGATGTGCAGCACGCCCTGCTGTGCTCTTCTAATTGCCCTGGTGTCCAGCTGTGCGGACAGTGGCCAGGTGATTTGCTTCAACTTCCCACCCTGCCATAAACTTCTCCCCCTTACTCTCACAGATATTGTGGAGCACACAGCAAGCAGTAATAACAGTGGGAATATTGGTTTCACTGAGGTCTAACTGAGTCAAACTGTGCTAGCGCGCTTTTAAACATCCAAATGCATATTCTACCACCATTCTGCACTTGCTCAGTTTATAGTTGAACAGCTCCTGATCACTGTCCAGGGTGCCTGTGTATGGCTTCATGAGCCATGGCATTAAGGGGTAGGCTGGGTTCCCAAGAATAACTATAGGCATTTCAACATCCCCAATGGTTATTTTCTGGTCTGGAAAGTAAGTCCCTTGCTGCAGTTGTTCATACAGACCAGAGTTCCTGAAGATGTGAGCGTCATGTACCTTTCCTGGCCATCCCACGTTGATGTTGGTGAAATGTCCCTTGTGATCCACCAGTGCTTGCAGCATCATTGAAAAGTACCCCTTTCAGTTTATGTACTGGCTACCTTAGCTGGTGCTCTGGTCCCAAGATAGGCATCTGTGTTCCGTCTATCGCCCCACCAGTTAGGGAATCCCATTGCAGCAAAGCCATCCACTATGACCTGCACATTTCCCAGAGTCACTATCGTTGATAGCAGCAGCTCAGTGATTGTGTTGGCTACTTGGATCACAGCAGCCCCCACAGTAGATTTGCCCACTCCAAATTGATTCCCGACTGATTGGTAGCTGTCTGGCATTGCAAACTTCCAGAGGGCTATTGCCACTCGCTTGTGAACTGTGAGGGCTGCTCTCATCTTGATATTCTTGCACTTCAGGACAGGAGAAAGCAAGTCACAAAGTTCCATGAAAGTGCCCTTACACATGCAAAAGTTTCGCAGCCACTGGGAATCATTCCAGACCTGCAACACTATGCAGTCCCACCAGTCTGTGCTTGTTTCCCAGGCCCAGAATTGGCATTCCATGGCATGAGCCTGCCCTATTGCCACCAGGATGGCCAAATTGCTGGGGCCCATGCTTTGAGAGAAGTCTGTGTCCATGTCCTCATCACTCTCGTCACCACACTGCTGTTGCCTCCTCGCCTGCTTTTGCAGGTTCTGGTTCTGCATCTACTGCATGATAATGCATGAGGTGTTTACAATGCTCATACCTGCCATGGTGATCTGAGTGGGCTCCATGCTTGCCATGGTATGGCGCCTGCAGGAGAGCAGAGTGCAGGGGAAGCGGTGGTTGGATGACCAGTTTTGCAGACCTACTGCACCGTCTGCTGCCAGGACACAACAGCTGAATGGGCTGCACGCTTGCCGTGGTATGGCGAGACGAGCAGCCAAGCAGAGTTGTAGCGGAAGCAGCAGATGACAATCGTCATATAGAGGACCTGCGAGACCACCAGGAGAGCAGAGTGGCAGCAGAAGCGGTCGTTCAATGATGACGGTTTGCAGCCCTATTGCACCGTCTGCTGAAAGCAGTATGGCACCCACACAGAAGAAAGATGTGAAACGATTGTCTGCCCTTGCTTTCACTTAGGAAGGGGTGGTTGACGAAATGTACCCAAAACCACCCACGACAATGTTTTTGCCCCATCAGGCACTGGGAACTCAACCCAGAATTCCAATGGGCGGCGGAGACTGCTGGAACTGTGGGATTGCTACCAAAAGTGCAACGCTCCGAAAGTCGACACTAGCCCTGGTACTGTGGACACACTCCGCCAACTTAATGCGCTTAGTGGAGGGGACACATAATTGACTGTATAAAATCAATTTTTAAAAAATTGACTTCTATAAATTCGACCTAATTTCGTAGGGTAGACGGTGCTTGGTTAGAGACCTTCGTCAAAGCCTTCTTGGAGAAATTGAAGATAAGCCCTAGAAATCCAGGAATTCTGGCTGCTTCATGTTCTGCAAAACTTGGTCCAGACAGAGTATGCTTTCAAGGTCGATAGTCTTCTAGATGAAATAAGTGATCTGATGACTTTGGATGACAGACCCAACAGTTTTCAGAGTAGCAGCCATGTTGGTTTGTATTCGCAAAAAGAAAAGGAGTAGTTGTGGCACCTTAGAGACTAACAAATTTATTAGAGCATAAGCTTTCGTGAGCTACAGCTCACTTCATCGGTCCGATGAAGTGAGCTGTAGCTCACGAAAGCTTATGCTCTAGTAAATTTGTTAGTCTCTAAGGTGCCACAAGTACTCCTTTTCTTTAGACCCAACAGTACTAGTGCTTGCCTTTCAAATAGGAAGGCTGTTAGATGCAGCCAGTTTGGTCTGAATGAAGCAGACGACCTTGTGAGAGAAAGTCCTGCCTGTTTGGAAGCTGTAGTGGCAGTCCTATTTCAGCTCTAGTCCAAAAACCAAGGTCTCCTTGGACAATGTGGGGTTACCAATATTACTGTCACCTGTTCTCATTTTATTTTCTGGGCCACCTTCCCTAATAATGGGAAGGATGGAATTGCATAGAGGGGCCCTGTGGCCGTCTGTGTGATAGTGCATCTGTCTCCATGGATCTGGGGTCCATTCCTCTGGTGAAGTACCTTGATCTTGTCACATTCATGTGGTTTGTGAATAGGTCAGTTGAGGGTAAGCTGAAAAATTGGACAATTAACTCGAAGACTTCCTGATACAGGCACAACTCAGAATTGCTCACCTTCGGCCTGCTGAGCCAATTCACCTTCTGGTTCAGGTCTCCCTTTACCTGAACTGCCCTCAGAGAGAGAGAGAGAGAGAGAGAGAGAGAGAGAGAGGAGAGAATGCTCTGCCCATTACATGATTTCCATTGCTCTGGCATGTAGCCCTGATTATCTTGTTCTCCTGTGGTTGGTCACATATGTGATGGTGGTCATGTTATCTGACTGGTTCCTCTCCAGGCTGGAATGAACCTTGGGTAAGCTCCAGCTTGACTGCATAGTTCTATGAGCTATATGCTCTGGGTCCTTTCCTCCATGTTGTAAATGTCTTGAGCTGTTCGGGATGTCAGGTGTGTTCCCTTGCCCTCCACACCTGTCATCAGTTGTCAGGATCAGGGGATCTGGAAGGCATATGTGCATTTTCTGGCAGGCATTGCCCTGGGCTGACCTCTGATTTAAGGAGTTGATCACCTATGCCGGAATCCTTACTTGATCTTTCATGCATTCTGGGAAGTGGGTTCCATACCTTTAAGATGAAGCCTTGAAGGCACCTGATGTGTGATTATGCCCAGGCCTGTCCCATGGAGTGATCCCTACACACAATACTAGAAGGCCTAGCAATTGAATTTTCACTGCAATAGTGGGCCCTCCTGCAGTTCCAAAACAATGTGAGGTCTTCTTGAACCTTCTGGAACCTCTCTAGAAGAGGGATATATCCTTGCTATCAAGGTATCTATGTCTACTCCCAAGTGAGTTATTTGGGTGGACAGAATCAAGGCGCTTTTCTCGAGGTAGATAATAAAGCCATTCGCCTATAGGAGATTCAAGGTTAGGGATGTAACAGTGTGTGCTGTTTCTGATTAAGATGTCACACAGGAACAAGTACAGATGGTTCCCCTGAAACCCGAGTCTGGCTAGGATTATCACTACCACCTTTGTAAAAACATGTGGGGCTCAAGACAGGCTGAATGGGAAGCATCGGATATTGAGATTGCTTCTTGCTGTAGGAAAACCCTAGGAACCTGTGATGGCACAGTCTGCCAGGGATGTGACTATATGCATCTGCCAGGTCCACTGAAGTCAGAAAGGTTTCAGAGGGGTAGCCATGTTAGTCTGCATCAATAAAAACAACCAGGAATCCTTGTGGCACCTTAGAGACTAAAATGTATTCATTCGTAAGCTTCCATGGGTTATAGCCCACTTCATCATATACATGGTGTGGAAAATACAGTAAGCAGGTATAAATATACAGCGCATGGAAAGATGGGAGTTACCTAACCAAGTGGGGAATCAGTGCTAATGAGGCCAATTCAATTAGGGTGGATGTGGCCCATTCCAAACAATTGACAAGAAGGGATGAATATCAACAGAGGGAAAATAATTTTTTGTAATGACTCAGCCACTCCCAGTCTTTTTTCAGGCCTAATTTGATGGTGTCAAATTTTCAAATTAATTCCAGTTCTGCAGTTTCTTGTTGGAGTCTATTTTTGAAGTTTTTTTTGTTGAAGAATGGCAACTTAAGTCTGCTATTGAGAGCCCAGTGAAATGGAAGTGCTCTCCTACTGGTTTTTGAATGTTACAATTCTTGATGTCCGATTTGTGTCCATTTATTCTTTTGCATAGAGACTTGGCCAGCGTACATGGCAGAGGGGAATTGCTGGCACATGATGGCATATATCAGATTGGTAGATGTGCAGGTGAACGAGCCCTTGATGGTGTGGCTGATGTGGTTGGGTCTTATGATGGTATCCCTTGAATAGATATGCGGACAGAGTTGGCAATGGGGTTTGTTGCAGGGGTTGGTTCCTTGGTTACTGTTTCTGTTGTGTGGTGTGTAGTTGCTGGTATTTGCTTCAGGTTGGGGGGCTATCTGTAAGTGAGGACTGGCCTGTCGCCCAAGATCTGTGAGAGTGAGGGATCGTCCTTCAGGATAGGTTGTAGATCCTTGATGATGCGTTGGAGAGATTTTAGTTGGGGGCTGTAGGTGATGGCTAGTGGTGTTTGTTACTTTGTTGGGCCTGTCGTGTAGTAGGTGACTTCTAGATACCCGTCTCGCTCTGTCAATCTGTTTCCTCACTTCGCCAGGTGGGTACTGTAGTTTTAAGAATGTCTGATAGAGATCCTGTAGGTGTTTGTCTCTGAAGGATTGGAGCAAATGCGGTTGTATCTGAGGGCTTGGCTGTAGACAATGGATCGTGTGATGTGATGTGATCTGGATGAAAGCTGGAAGCATGTAGGTAAGTATAGAGGTCAGTAGGTTTCTTGTGTAGGGTGATGTTTATGTGACCATCACTTATTTGTACTGTAGTGTCCTGAAAGTGGATCTCTTGTGTGGACTGGTCCAGGCTGAGGTTGACGGTGGAGTGGAAATTGTTGAAATCTAGGTGGAATTCCTCAAGGGTCTCCTTTCCATGGGTCCATATGATGAAGATGTCATCAATGTAGCGCAAGTAGAGTAGGAGCATCTGAAGAAGTGGGTTATATCCCACAAAAGCTTATGCCCAAATAAATTTGTTAGTCTCATAGGTGCCACAAGGACTCCTCGTTGCTTTTACTAAAGTCAGAAAATCACCCTGGGACAGGGATGACACCATAGAGATTAAGGTCTCCATTCGGAACTTAAATTTTCTTCATCTACTTTATGAGCCTCTTAGATTCATAGATACTAAGGTCAGAAGGGACCATTCTGATCATCTAGTCCGACCTCCTGCACAGCGCAGGCCACAGAATCTCACCCACCCACTCCTACGAAAAACCTCACCTATGTCTGAGCTATTGAAGTCCTTAAATCATGGTTTAAAGACTTTAAGGAGCAGAGAAGCCTCCCTCAAGTCACCCATGCCCCATGCTACAGAGGAAGGCGAAAAGCCTCCGGGGCCTCTCCAATCTGCCCTGGAGGAAAATTCCTTCCTGACCCCCAAAATGGCAATCAGCTAAACCCTGAGCATATGGGCAAGATTCACCAGCCAGATACTACAGAAAATTCTTTCCTGGGTAACTCAGATCCCATCCCTCTAATATCCCATCTCAGGGGATTAGTCCTATTTACCCTGAATATTTAAAGATCAATTACTTACCAAAATCCCATTATCCCATCATACCATCTCCTCCATAAACTTATTAAGTAAAATCTTAAAACCAGATAGGTCTTTTGCCCCCACTGCTTCCCTTGGAAGGCTATTCCAAAACTTCACTCCTCTGATGGTTAAAAACCTTCGTCTGATTTCAAGTCTAAACTTCCTCTTGAGATCTAGAATGGATTGGATTCCCCCCAACACTTCTGAATGATAAATATGGAGTGGAACACAGTTGTTGTAGCCAGACAAGGTACTAACAAACTTCAACAGGACTTTATTTTTAAAGTGGAAACCTCTTTTCCAAGCTGCTGCTGCACCCTCAGTAGCTCTCTCTCAGCCTCTTCAACTCCTCCCCCTCCTTCCTGTTTCCTGTCCTTTCAGACTCCCAAAAGCCTGCTCCCAATTCTAAAAATTACAAGCAACATCTAAGCACCACAAACACTGCGATTCTTCTGAGGGAATGGTCCCTATTACTCCCATATCCAGGAGGTGAAAATTTTTGTTCTGGACTAGACCTTGCTTTAAAGGGTCATGGGGGGGGCAGGCTGAATGAAAAACAGATGGGGTGGAGCCTATAACTCAAGGGACTATCCCTGGCTCTCTGATCTATTTCCCCCAGAAATGGGAAATCCTGCCCCTAGGCTTCAGCTCCTAGTGGAAACCTATGCAGTCTTTGTCATAAAGAGGCTTTGGGAGCAGCAGAATTCCCTCAGGCCTTGGCTTTCTTCCCAAACCAAGATTCTACAGCTTTTTCTGGAGAACCTACTGTCTCTTTGTTGATATTTCTGTGAGGATGAAGGCCAAAAGGAACACTTTCATCTGAAGACTGGTCTGTACTCTCTCTCAAAGGCATGGTGTGGTGTCAGGAGGGCTTCTCTAGATTTTGCAGCATTGTCTGCCACTGCCTTGTCTAACTTTTTTCCAAAAAGCAGGGCTCCTGTGAATTTGGCAGAGCACAGCACCAGCTTTGAGTGTCTATCCATCTTCTACAAGGACTGAGCCATACGTGATGCCTGGTCACTGAACTGGTGGCCATAGCTTTGGTTGAGATTCATTGTGTCCAATGAGGGGAAACTTTCTTTAAAATAGATCCAGGGTGACCTCTAGCCTTGAGGGCTCAAGAGATCTTTCAGCCAGGAAAAAGATATCTAAGAAAGCGAGTAGCTGTCAGGGATTCTCTGAGGGAGACCTCAAAGCCTTTTTTGAGAGTAGCCTCCATTTTTCTATCCATGGGATCCTTCGGATAGAACTGTATCTTGAGAGGGGGATGCTACAGCAGGGTCAACCTTTGGTATCTCAGTAACTGGAACTTTCATTCCCAGATCCTATAGAACCCAAGATCCTTTCTGTTAACATGCTTGCCCTTGTTTGGCTTACCCCACTCATCCCAGATTACTTCCTTGAAGGAGGAAGGTAGGGGAATCACGGCCTCAGGGGAGTATTTTGAGGGGAGAAATTGGCTCAGAGGCTTACTCTTGGGGATTTTTTTTTAGGTTGAATCTGAATAGTAGATACAACCTTGTTGATATATGGCCTTGAATTTCTCATGGTGGGGGGAGACAGGGGAAGGCTTTCCCCAATCCTGATCAGAGTCAGAGCCTGACAATTCACCATTCTCTGTGGAGGGGGAAAAAGAAGAGGACTCATATCACCTAGATCTTTTTACACTTTCTTCCCCGTTTTTTGTGTCCTTTGATTTTTTTTTTTTTTTTTTTTTTTTTTTAGTTTACCTAGAGCGCGTATGAGCTGTTGTGGCTTTGGTGAAGACTTTTGCAGCTAGCATTGCCGAGAGCCTGATCTCAGAAGGTCTCCTCCTGAGTCTTCCCCTGCTGTGTCCCATTCCTCCAGGGATGTGGAAGAGAAAAAGCTTCTAGAGTCCTCCCGGCCAAATTGGGAAGTGCTTATGAGCCCTGCTTCTTTCCCCAGTATGCTCAGGACCTATTTTGGGACTTGGGGGTCAGGGGAAGGAGGAGGAGGGAGGGATGTGTTACCCTGCGAAGTCTGCCCTCTCTGTTTTCCAGGGGCCCCTTGGGACTTACTTCTTGAGTCAGCTGGCTGGGGTCCTCCTTGTCCTTGGAGCCTCTCTCTGCTCTGCCCATTGAACCTGGTTCATTTTACCCATGTTGAAGTCACAGCAACTCTAGTGAGTAGCGGATCCCACATGCCTGCCCAACTCATAGCCCTTGGACCTAACAGAGTTAGATTTAGAAGGCTGGGTGCAACCTGGGAATAACTCACTGTCTTCCAAGCCTCAGGAGGGCAGTCTGACAGATGAAGCACTGTATGGATTTCAGTTGGTGCTTTTTAGGCTACTCTCCCAGACCTGGAAGTTGCAGAGAAGCAAGCAGGGAGGCACTGCAACTGCAGCTCTCAGGAGTTCCAACACCCAGCTAAAAAACTGGTCAGGGAGGAGGAGGGGCTGAGAGGGAGATCACCACTGCCCCAAATTTTGACAAAGAAGTCCCCCACGCCTCCCAGGCAGATGTGAAGGTGGGAGCTGTCTGCATGCTGCCACAGAGGCAGACAAATTGGAAACAAGTGGGAGTATGGCCAGATGATGCAACTCCAGAACTCTGATCCTTTTTCATCAGCAGCAGAGAGAGAGTAGCCTAGATGTCAAAAACTGACACACACGCTGGGCTGCAGAACAACTGGGAAAGCTTCACTGTTTGCCAAGAGGAGGTTTGAAAATCCCTCATCAAGACTGGTTATCACTTACCTCAGAAATGAAGAGAACCCACCCACTAGTCCAGACCAGTGGCAGCCACATCACATAAATTGTACTTCAAA
The DNA here is from genome assembly GCF_009764565.3 of Dermochelys coriacea. Classification (NCBI taxonomy): domain Eukaryota; kingdom Metazoa; phylum Chordata; order Testudines; family Dermochelyidae; genus Dermochelys; species Dermochelys coriacea. The sequence continues at coordinate 28,101,242 of NC_050072.1, forward strand.
ATAAGATACGATATGAAAACAGTCCAGCATTAGTAAGCCGATATCCAAGCAAGGATAATCCTTTATGTGTTATTTTCTAATGACATATTAGTCAAAGAACAGTGGGAACACTGTAATAAAGTTGATTCATCAATTTATAAAAATAGATTAAAATATTTTTCGGAAAATGGGAATTTTTCCTCAATGGGCATTTCTGCTCAATTTTCATTTGAAAATTCAGTAACTCAAATACACTGTATAATAAGAAATTCCAACTCATTTCTAGTGCTTAGAGGTAGTTAAGACACCAGGACAAATGTAAGTAGTTTAAGCATTTTATTAACAATGCATCCCTTTGATAAGAGTATACTTCAGGAGGCTTTTAATGCCCATGAACATGAACTGTACGCACTATACAAAAACCAAAAAACACAAAAAAAGATCAAGGTGGGCAAAGCCATGATGAGACAAGCCTCTCTTTAAATTATACACAGCTCAATGAAATATTCTTAAGGAAAATATATAAATACTTTTTCTTTCTATGTTACAGGTATACAATATAAATCAGATTTCAATGTCTGTTCAGTGACCTACAAACACTAGAACCTCCAAATATGTAGCAGCGTATTACTAAATAATAATAACAATAAAAGTAAAGAAACCACATGGGGCAGGGAAACTAAGTCTTGAGATTTTAAACAATCCCTTCCCTCTTCAAAAAGACTAATTTACATCATCTCTTATAATGCAGTTTTAGGGATACTGACAGCCAATATTGGAACATTTTTTCAACTACATCTACAAAATGTCTGCCTTTTCCCCCTAAGACATTGCATTTTGTGCTAAAACAACCTATTCAGTGGCAAAATGGCAAGTTACACTTTTTTGGCATAAATTACATTTCTCAAATTAAATAGTGTATTTTACAAAGCAAGTCAAGCAAAATGTGCAATTTCTGCATGCTGTGGCATTGCTATCCGCCTATTTTACAAAAACAGTCCAAAGAAAATCCACATTCTTTAATGAACATAAAAATCTGTTGTGAACAAAAATATCTAGGAAATCAGAACATGGAGCTAATAAACAAACTGAAGAAACAAAAGGCTAACCTTTCCCACTTCCTACCAAGGGGAAAACTAACACGTTTTCTAACACATTCCCAAAGGTCTTTCATAAATTTAGGATTTTACTTTCACTACTAGTATACCTTTAAATAAGCAGAGTGGTATAAGTGAATGTAACCGAAAAAGATTACAGAATCTTTTCAGCTGCCTCCACAGCAAAGCACAACTTGTTAGAATTTTCTGTGTAAGAGCAGAAAGGGTATGAGTAGACGGCTATAGGAGACATTTCCAAACTTAATCTAAACTTCTTCCACGAAGAAGGATTCCTCATTATGAATGTACATTCACTTTACAATGTTACATAAATTTGCCCAAATCTAGAAAAGCAACTGTGGATTACAGTGCAGACTGAAATGGAAGCATCTGAAAATTTCACCGCTCATTACTCATTCTCTAAATGTTTTAGAACTATTTCTAGAATAATTATTTCTCTTCTTTATACTACTATCATAGTTACTATTACTGTTTTTTGTTCAACTCCCTCTCACCATAAATTAGATTCACATTCAAAATCACTGCATATGTTTCTAAGAATAATGATAAAATACATGAATGATTTGTCACTGCTGCCTGGTACATAGTTTAAGATGTATATAAATGCAACTTCCTTCTGAGTGTTTCAACCCAACCCTCAAGTCACTCCCACCTCCAAAATCTCTAGACAAGTAAGCTGTTATGGTGTAAACTATTGAATACTTTATCACTTTAGTGTGTCATAAAAAAAAATCAGAAGACATCTGTAGGTAAATATTTAAGGTCAGATTAAACAGTAAAATTCTTTGATGAGCACTATTCTGTTTCTCACATACTTTATGTCCAATGGCCAAAATTACTGAATGTACGCACCTAGGCACAGGTAAGTGATGAACTACTGCAACTTTCCTTGAAATTACAGAGCTAGGAGTGTTCAACACCTTTGAAAATTGGACCTCTAATCTAGATGCCTAAATATGGCTTTAAGGTGTTTAACTTCAGGGACCCTCCTCTGAACATTATAGCTATACTGTAATATTGATTCATTCATGAATTCTATGTCACAGCAAATGCAACTCTTGTGAGTATACTTAAAACGCAAATACTGTAACTGAATGCTATAGGCTTTAGCAGATGTTCAACAGCATTACAAATTTTTAGGTTTGGAAAGATACAGAGTGGGTAGAGTCTGTCAGCTTCTCGTCTCCTTCTAAAACGGGGGAGGGGAATTAAGCATAAGGATTTTCAATTAGGTCTAAAATAAGCTGCATTTTACAATTCTTATTTTTCTCTTTATGTAAATATACCTAAATGATATTAAAGGAGCAGAATAAATGCTCTTAAATTAGGAACTTTGCAAAAGGATATTTTGAAAATTCACTCTAAAATTCAAAATTCACAGCTTATAACTAATGCAAAATGTCACAAATTACTCCAAATCATACAGTACCCCTTCATTTGTCAATTAATATTAAAAATTAGTGTGAACTAAATGTAAGTTAGTTCTAGAAATGCCGTATCTATGAAGCTTACAGAACTGACATTACATCTATTATGCATATTTTGTTGAGATCTAACAACATTGATACAGATATTTGAAAAATTAATGTTCTGCTCCCATTGAGATCAACCCTTAAGTTTTTAGCAATGTTTTCATTCATTAACTTCTTGGTGTAATGATTCCCCACATAATTGAGTACTTCAGAATACATAAGAATCCAAGGGTGGAGATCCAGACCTGGCGGTGAACAGAGGAGTTAACAGAGTATCATCCATCTTTTAGAAGTATACTGAAATCTTCATTTGCTCACTTTTTGTTTATTGAGAGACTTTCTAATGTTCTATCTATACAGTAGATAAAAACATGGACAAAGTTTTGTTTTTTTTAAATAAAGGTGGATAAATGGTTTACATTGCCTTAACTGCAGAAAAATAAACAGATTTATTTGATTTAATACCATCTAGAGTTCTTAAAACAGAGTTCATACTCTATCCTAACTGAGGTAGTGTTGGAAACTACTGTATAACATATGCTAATCCCATTTTTGATGGGAATACTACATTATTTGCTTTGGAGTTTATATCACTATTTCTTATATTGTGGTTATTTTGGTTTTGCAGAAATGTTTATTCCTTAAGACCAGAGAAGTCCAAACAACTACTGTTGGGTAATGTTTTCCATTATTGAATATATTTCATAGACACGTTATACTGTTATTGGTGTCATTGATGGTAAGAGTTAAGGTGGTTTCCTTCTGCTCTTTCCGTCAATGGGATCTCATAAAAAGATGAAAAACTCAGGGAACTAAATTTTACTGTGAGAGAAGCAGTCTGTAGCCCTTCAACTGCTTTGCTGTCAGGTGTTGGATGCAGTGACATGCAGTGCACTCAGTGAAATTAATTCTCCAAAGCAATGTTAGGCAACAAGATGAAATTGCTTTGTCCCCATAATGAATTTCCAATATGACAAAATTAATTCTACATGTCATTAGGAACTGTGTTTTGCTCTTATTAGCTCACAGGGCTATGGAAATATCCAATAGCACATTAATTAATAAGGTAACATGAGGGTTATGAAATATTGGGATAAATTTAACCTATCTTCATCTAAACTATCTAATCTGACACTTTAATTATAAAAAAGGTAAAAGTGAATGGGTTAAAAAGGTGTTCTATCCAATACAGTCCAGCTGAATGATTCACATACCAAAATCAGGCTTTCTAATAAAGGTGGCCAAGTTACTGTATATACAAATTTGCATATATTCGTATTTAATTCTTGTAAAGGCGTCCAAATCTCTTTAGATACATAAAAGATTGGTTTTTTTTTTTAGGTTGCACTCAATTTATCAACCTTACTAATAACATAATGAAGGCAGTTATTGTACCCATTTATCGGTCATTGTATCAAGTAAATTGTGCAAAAGATCCTAAAGAACACCAATATAAAATTAAAGTACTGCTCTTTCAAAATTTGGTACTTAAGGCTTTTCACTACAATTATTAGCATTATCTGGTGATCAGTCAGACATGAAAATGAAAGCAAACATTTGTTTTAGAAAAATGTTTCCCATGGAATGTGGAAATTACCTATACTATGTATTTTACCAAAAAAGCAACAATGATCAAATGTTTTCTAGTTTAGTTGATACAGTATTCACCCCATCCGATATAAATCATGCTTGTTAAAGATTTTCATTTAAGAATAAGACCAATGTTCTCAATACACGAGCATGAATATAGAAATCCCAAACACAACATGCATAATGTACAGGGAAAACAATCAAATTTCAGTTGATTTAAAAAACAAGTCCCTTTTTTTTTTTTTTTAAATCAGAAACTGTAGTGAAAATCCTTAACCAATTTAGATAACATGTTGTATGTAACTGCCACAAAACTGGAGAGAGTGCTAATAAAATAAGAAATCTTGCAACTATAGTAACATTAAAATAACTTATAAGAAAACTCCAGATTCAGGGAGGCTTTTCTTTCTATCTGAGGTTATGAACCCCTCAAGTAGTGTTACAAACATTAAGAAAACTAACAGAAGGGCCAACATTAGACCCTTGGTGTCCATGGTTACAGTATGCCCCACTGTTGGCAATGGGATATACTCTGATGTACCCGGACTTCTGGCGTCCAGGGGTTAATAAGCAAGGCATCATTCTGTTTATCAGGAACAGAATTTGAAGTCAACCATTTAAAAGAGGTGTCTGCACACTGTCGTATATTGTTTAACTGTCGTATTAAAAATGAAATGAAAACCTGTGCAGGAGTTCAGTGCTTGTTTCTTGCATATGTTGGTAACTACTATTATTAAAACTATGGTAATGAGTCACAATTCCCCAAGGGCTCAGAGGGCTGGGGCAGTGATTTTTGTTGAGAAAAGTTTCCAATTCACTCTTCATGTACCAGTAATTTCTGGAACTGTCTAGGAGATGGTGCTCCTCTCTTCGCTGTGCAGTCAATCACAAGTTGTCTGAGACTTTCAGCAAGTCCATATACCATGCACCGTACAAAACTGAGGTCAGGATTCAGCGGATGTGTCAATTACAGGTTGTTTTGGTGGTGTTGCTAGAACAGCCTCTGCTTCTTCATGCATCTAAAGGGCAAAGAGGATGCAGTATTAACTTATAGGTGTTCTACCACGAACACATCATAGAACCACAAAATTGGCATGAGTGCTCACTTCAGTTAGAGCACGATGAAACCAGAATCCAATTGGTGCATCTTTTGAAATTAATACGGTCAAGAACTGGGAAATACTTGTTTTTTATGAACATTGTGCATGCCTCTGTGTGTTGATGGGTTACTTACCATGGAGGGAATGCCAAATATAGGTAAGACACTATAAGAATAGGTGTCTGTTTAAATCCCTGTCTCAGAGTGCCGTGCACCTTCTGGCAAGTAAATCATACTTTGTTTTAAAGAAACTGCTCCTGAGTTACTGCATACTAAACAAAGGCTCCCGAAAGGAAACCCTTGCCCAAGACCACTGGGGCTTATTAAGTATCATGGTTGGAAACCTGGGGATGTAACTCAAAGACCCAGTCACAAAGTAGCTGGATCACAGGGTCTTACCGAAAGAGAAGTAGAGGCCTGGACCTATCACTTGAAAAGAGTACACATGGGATGACAAAAGGGTCTCGGAAAGGGCAGCTTACCCAAAGATCATGACAAATAAATCTTCACTTCTACTTACTTGTAAAAACTGTACATCTTGAAATAGCTCCTGAATGAACCTTCGAGATGGCAGTCGAAATGTGCAGTGTGCTAGCAAGTAGGACACCTCAGAGTAAAGGCATATGTCATCAAATGCTTGGGGGAATTTCTCTTTAATGCTAATTATTTAGGAAAAGGAAGCAATTTTAATATTATCTCACATGTAAGCATCATAATATATTTGTTAAAAAATTGTTCAGCTAAATGTTGGTCATAATGGTTAACAAAAATTTATCTCTTCAGCGACAGAAGTTGAGAATTTTGAATTTGATGAGCCAAAACTATCAACTCATGTAAGAAGAGAAGCACCTAATTCAAATGATCTACAGGGATTATTATTATTATACTGCTTGAGTTACATTAGCTAATATTTTGTATCCAATCAGGGAAAATTTAGATTAAATGAAGTTCTATACAAGTATAGAAATAAAAATCTCAAATTGGAAAGCACTATTCAAATCCTTAGGCTAGATTTTATTTTAAAGCGAACAGCACAGCATAGTAGTTTATAACCAAATAGTACAGTATATAATTAAAAGCAACAGGCACTCATTGTATGTAGTGAAGCATTAAGAAAATTCATACAATAAGGACTTTAATCGGTCAAACTTTTTTTAAATGTACAAAACCACTGCATATCAGATGCACAAAGTATCATAATGGTCAAAGGACTATTATGAAAGAAAACGAGACAGAGAAAACAAGTAGATATTAATTTAAGGTTTAATAATAAATCATAAAAGGCAAGTCCTTAAAGTCTGTCATCCCTCAACCTGTCCTTAACTCCCACCCGTATACATAGGCATGACAGAGTTCCTACAAAATTGTCCAACCATACCTAAACAAATACGTGCAGTGCTTAGCACTGCACTTATTAAGCAAAAACTGAGCCATAATTTTGGATTCACTTAGTTGAGACATCATGCCAACCCATCTCTACAGACTTGTGATGAAATCAGTTTTGATGCTTTTTAAAGCCAGGAGAAAAAAAAATGAAAAAAAATATTACAGTTATGATTTTACAAAATATCTACACTGAATGCTGGTAAAAACTATAGTTTGAAGGACACGTTTTACTTACGTTAGGAGTCCAGTTTCATGGCCTTTTGTTCCTACTGAACTACTCAAATTGATTACTAAGCGTAAGACTTCTTTTCGCAGCAGTATTCGGCACACTGGTGTATCATCTGGGATTGACTTTACTCCTTAGGAAAATAAATTCCACAGTATTAATTTCAGTCAGGACACTGTTTCATTGTGTTAAATGGAAGTGTCATGTACTATATACAGCTGAACTGTGCTAATTCACAAAAATTGCTGCATTTTGTGAATTACCAACACACACACACACGTGCGCGCGCGCGCTAAAAAATACAAAACTAACAAAAATCACTCAATATACTTTGTTCATTTATTTTCACACAACAGTAATTTAGTTTTAACTAGTTAGATTACAGTTTCTTAAGTATACTAGTAAATATTGTGCAATATATTTTACAACAACAAGGTCTTAAAGATGCAACATCTGACTATACTTCTGTCTCTGCTGTGGCACTGGCAGACCAGGTACCAGTCTAGACACAGCTTTAGGCCTCAGCCAAGCACTGACAAATTCATTGCTGGAAACCAGTCTGTTTCACCCGTATGTTAGTATGGATAAGAGGGTACTGGACTTATATCAAAGTGTTTAGCCTTTGTGAAAAACTTAAATAGCATGTGATAAAGGTATTGTAAGTGAGATTGCTGCATGCAATAATCTCATTTATACCTTTATCACATGCTATAAAAGTAATATTTAAGTTTTTGCTTTGTAACCACAAAAATATGCATGCTCTGACACTAACATCTCCTCCCCATCAAGAAAGGCCATCCAAACTAAATGGGCCATTGTGGAACATCAGTATAGAAAGATTTTGTTAATTGCCCCCTCACACCATGAAGCAGCTACATGAAAAAGGGCTCAAGCTGAGGGGATGAATTCTGGAAGAAGGAAATAAAAATAGCTGTCAAGAACATTTTTCATCTCTTTTGCTATTTGGACTCTCACAGGGCCAGAGCCATGAAACAGAAGCAGACATCCACAGGGTCAACCTAGGATAGCCCTAAAAGACATTCAGAGCTGTCATTACTACAGCTCGGTCACCTACCGGAACCACACACTAACTCATTTGTGTATGTATGCTTGCCTGCTTTAACCTTGTAATAGCTCTCTCATTTCTTTTTCCTTAATAAATCTTTAGTTTATTACTGGAGTGGCTGCAAGTGTTGTCTTTGGTGAGAGATTTAAGGTACAGATTGACCAGGGGTAAGTGACTAGTCTCTTGGGACTGGAGGCAATCTGAATCTTGTGTGACTTTTGATGCACAGCAACCAACTATCATAAAATCCAGCTTGCTGGGGTGGCAAGAAAGACAGGAATACCCAAGTGGACTATGCAACTCTAGGAGTTCACATTTGTTACTGGGTTGGTGAATTCCAATTATAGAACATACAACCAGTCTGGGATCTCTGCCCTGGTGCTTGACAGTATGCTCTGAGGTTGGCATTTGTGGTCATGAACCATTCCACACAGCATGACACTTCCCACTACATTTTTGCTCAGAATTAGGTGGGAGATCTGCCTTTGTATGTGAATTATACGCTGTTTGGGTTAGAAAGGTTCTACTTTATATGTAAAGTAATTACAATAATTCAAATTATTACAAACCAACAAGGAATTATACTCAAAGATAAAATGTCTTCCCTAATATTTTAAAAGAAATCCAAAGTATAAAAAGCTCAACATTTATCAGTTTATAATTGTGTTTAAATATGGTCCCCTATTCTATTTTAAAAGGTCCAAAATATGGAATAGAATATTCTTAAGAGTCCTATACAAACAATTTTAAAGATAATTTTCAGTCTGCTAACACTAGGCTGGAAAAATATGATGATTAATTTGATTTAAACTGAGGTTCAGAGAAGTTTAACTGACCTGCCAAAAGGCCACACTGAGTAAATGGTAGAGCCAGAAATAGAACTCAGCTCTCCTGACACCCAGTTTTGGTGCTCTATTCATGCTATCTTCCTGATACTGACAGGAAAGCACTTAAATCATTTAAAAAAAACTACTGCTGCTCTATTACAGTAAATGCAAACAAAATTGTCTTAAAATAAGTAAGTATAAGAAAAGAAAATACTTTAAAATATGAATTAATACTTTTCTAATACTAGCAAGGTTGCATGCTTACCTAGTACAAGATCTGTACTCTTGGTACTACTAGCTGAACCATGGGATACTGCATCACTACATCCTGAAATCCCAGAAAACTTTGAGGAATGAGAAACCACATCTAAGTGATTATGTATGGTCTGCCCGCACCAATCAGAATATGGAATGTCAGGAAAATCTGGAAAAAAAAATTGCCTATTTCAATTAACAAAAAGTACTGAAAACATACAAGTATGCATTTGAAGGGAGAAGAAAGCAAATTGCAATGTTTAGTCCACAATATGTTGATGCATTAGAAATGGTAATTGTCGGTAAGTGTAAACAAGTCCTCAGATTTCAGAGTAGCAGCCCTGTTAGTCTGTATTCGCAAAAAGAAAAGGAGTACTTGTGGCACCTTAGAGACTAACAAATTTCTTTGAGCATAAGCTTTCGTGAGCTACAGCTAACTTCATTGGATGCATTCAGTGGAAAATACAGTGGGGAGATTTATATACATAGTGACAGGTTTCAGGGTAGCAGCTATGTTAGTTTGTATTCGCAAAAAGAAAAGGAGTATTTGTTAGTCTCTAAGGTGCCACAAATACTCCTTTTCTTTATATACACAGAGAACATGAAACAGTGGGTGTTACCCTACACACTGTAACAAGAGTGATCACTTAAGGTGAGCTATTACCAGCAGGAGAGCGGGGGGGGGGGTGGAGGGGACCTTTTGTAGTGATAATCAAGGTGGGTCATTTCCAGCAGTTGACAAGAATGTCTGAGGTACAGTGGGTGGTGGGGAATAATTACTTTGTGTAATTACCCATCCACTCCCAGTCTCTATTCAAGCCTAAGTTAATTGTATCCAGTTTGCAAATTAATTCCAATTCAGCAGTCTCTCCTTGGAGTCTGTTTTGGAAGTTTTTTTTGTTGAAGAATTGTAACTTTTAGGTCTGTAATCGAGTGACCAAAGAGATTGAAGTGTTCTCAGACTGGTTTTTGAATGTTGTAATTCTTGACGTCTGATTTGTGTCCATTTATTCTTTTACGCAGAGACTGTCCAGTGTGACCAATGTACATGACCGAGGGGCACTGCTGGCACATGATGGCATATATCACATTGTTAGATGTGCAGGTGAACCAGCCTCTGATAGTGTGGCTGATGTGATTAGGCCCTATGATGGTGTCCCTTCAATAGATACGTGGTCACAGTTGGCAACGGGCTTTGTTGCAAGGATAGGTTCCTGGGTTAGTGGTTCTGTTGTGTGGTGTGATTGTTGGTATTGGCTTCAGGTTGGCGGGCTGTCTGTAAGCAAGGACTATCCTGTCTCCCAAGATCTGTGAGAGTGATGGGTCGTCCTTCAGGATGGGTTGTAGATCCTTAATGATGCATTGGAGAGGTTTTAGTTGGGGGCTGAAGGTGATGACTAGTGGCATTCTGTTATTTTCTTTGTTGGGCCTGTCCTGTAGTAGGTGACTTCTGGGTACTCTTCTGGCTCTGTCAATCTGTTTCTTCACTTCAGCAGGCTGGTATTGTAGTTGTAAGAATGCTTGATAGAGATCTCGTAGGTGTTTGTCTCTGTCTGAGGGGTTGGAGCAAATGCGGTTGTATCAGACTCATCCTGAAAATTTGATAGCGACCAATAAACAGGTTTGGATTAACAGGCAGAATGGTGTGACCAATGGCTCCAAAGGCTGGTGCTTTCAGCACCTGCAGTCGGTCCCACTTAGGAAAGGCTGGTCTGACCACAAATCTAGCCACTCTGACTGCTCTGAGAAATCTGGATACTTGAAGATTCTTTGACAAGGAACCTGCATGTAAGATGCTACTTATGGCCAACACCTGGCATGATATGGTGTTGGGCTCAAGTCCCTTGCCCACACTGTCCTCAAGAAAGTCAGAATAGCTGGGATACCAGGGTACACAGGATTTTTATTGATTTTAAGACACTATGCGCTAAACATCAGCTTGGAAAAGAGGAGACTAAAGGAGGATATGATAGAGGTATATAAAATTATGAGTGGTGTGAAGAAAGTGAATAAGGAAATGTTATTTACTTGTTCCCATAATGTAAGAACTAGGGACCACCAAATGAAATTAATGGGTAGCAGGCGTAAAAGAAATAAAAGGAAGTTCTTCTTCACTCAGCACACAGTGGAACTCCTTGCCTGAGGAGGTTGTGAAGGCTAGGACTATAAACAGGGTTTAAAAGAGAACTGGATAAATTCATGGAGGTTAAGTCCATTAATGGCTATTAGCCAGGATGCAAAAGGAATGGTGTCCCTAGCCTCTGTTTGTCAGAGGGTGGAGATGGACGGCAGGAGAGAGATCACTAGATCATTACCTGTTAGGTTCACTCATTCTGGGGCACCTGGCATTGACCACTGTCGGTAGACAGGATACTGGGCTGGATGGACCTTTGGTCTGACACAGTATGGCCATTCTTATGTTCTTGTCCAGATGGAGGAATAAGCATTTAGCACTAAAGCCAATTCCGAGGAGATTAGAGTCCCAATCACTATGGAGGATGGAGAGTGTTTAAAGCTTCCTTGTCAACAGCCAAGCTGTCAGTTGTAGATGGTCTGGGTCTAGATTGAGGAGAGGACCTTGGTGAAGGATATCTGGTCTCACTGGTACATACAATGCAGCTTTCAGGCCAAGTCTGCCATATCTAAACACTCTACTCAGCCAGTGTGAAGCCGAGCTATCACTTTTGCTGCTTCTTGCCTTATCTTCTGAATCACCTTCCCTAAAAATTGGAAAGGTGTGAATGCATAAAGCAGGCCTTGTGGCCATCTGTGTCAAAAAGCATCCACTTTGAGGGACCTGCTTCTCTGGTATAGTACTTCGGCAACTTTCTGTTCTTGTGACCGGCAAACAAGGTCAACTGCTGGAGGCCATATTTCTGTGAAATCAGGCTGAAGACTTCCTAATTCAGATATAATTCTGAGTTGATTGCACATCAAACCAGCTAGTTTACCTTCTGGTTCAGTTCTCCCTTTGTTTGCTTGCATTGTATATGTACTGCTCTCGTGGAAAAGAAGTTCTTTTCATCCCATTCCATTATCTCTATTGCTTCTGCATGTAGAGTTGAGCTCCAAGTTCTCCCATGGCTGTTGATACATGTGACAGTGGTAGTGCTCTCCAACTCAAAGTCCCCCCAACAGCTCACTGGGCTGACACAGCTAAGGCATGTGCATACCTGCTTATGGCTTACCCTTGTTAGGGAATTCACATTTCTCCCTGATTACACCTTCAAAGAATGGGTACAGTAGGATTGCTGTCTCAGACAAAGATTTGGAAGGCAGGTATTTGCCCTGAGATTTTTCCTCACATATCTGCTCCTGTTGCATCACATGGTCTCAAATTTGAACAGAGGAAAATACCTTTACTGCATTTCTTCCATGCCCTACTCAGAGCCTGAATACAAGAGCTCTCCTTCCTTACCACAAAGGGTGGTGATTTAAGTCAGGGCACAAACACCTCTTAGATTTCTACGTTTTTTCCTCATTTTTATTCTTTTTTGGTTTTTAAAAACTTTTTCCCACCCGCTTTGAAAGAGTTACCACCCAGACCAGAGCAGGCCAGAGCAGGATCTCTTGCAGCTCTTCTATCTTAAGCGATCTGAATAGATCTCCCTCTCTGTTCTCCAGCTCCGGGTTCTGTTCCCTCTTCCTGGAGGATGGGGTCTCATTGCTAGAATCCCCAGACTTGTGTTGAGAAGAAGGGGAGCTGCATATGGTCTTACTTCTTTCCCCAGAGACCTTAGGACTCACTTTAGCATCTGATGGGGAACAGAAGAATAGGTCATGGTGCTGCTTAATGGTTTCTTCTTCTGACCTCGGTATGCCCTAAGATTTACCCCTTGGGCTGGCCAGATAAGAGAGAATCAAAGGATGGGGAGGACACTAAATATGCTCTGAGACTCCTGATCAGGCTTTTCTGCATTTAAATCATGGCTCCTTGCGGTAATGAGGGACCCAATAAGACTGACTGACTAAATCCCAGGCCTTGGCAGCGTGAGGGTCAGCTGGCTGTGAACAGGCCCTCTGAAGAGCCTGTAAATGATGCCTCACACTGATTTAGCTTGATGTTCGCAGGAGCACTCCGTCATGCCTGTACCGTCAAGGTAATGGCCAGATCCTGGTGGCTGATACCAGCTTTTTACCTGATCAGAGGAGGAAGGAGAGTAAAAGCTCACAACTACCCGAAAAATGATTAAAATTAAAGCTGGCAAAGAAATGGTTGAGAGCAAAGTGAATTGCCTATGAACTGCTGCTGTGGAGGCAGAAGATCTGCACCAAGCTAGAAAACAGGATGTGAGCAGTAGGGGCTGTGTTACAGCACTGAACTGCCTCTGGAAACGGAAGGCAGGAGGCAAACAGCCCATATGTATCAGAATTGTGGAAGAGGCTGGACTGCAGAAAAAGGAAGCGTTAAGCTATTTTAACAGATGGAGAACTTGGGCATTACTCCAGTTTTACATCAGTATAATTCCACTGGACTTCTGTTCACTGCATCTCTTCTCAGAAAGACTCTCCAAGCATAAACTAGTTATTTCCATTTTAACATACATATTGTCTGACATGGAAAAAGTATTTTTTTTTCCAGTAGGTTTGAAAGTGAGTCTCAGTTTTCTGCATGCTGATCTATGTGCAGGCTTGAATTAGATTTCAGATTTTCACATTTTAAATAATGTTCTTCTTTGGTAAGCTTTTTAAAAAAAAATTAGAAAAAGAATGTATGCACACAGTTGCATGAACACCAACAGAAGATGCAGAAAATTGGGAAATTACAATCTAGAAATATCACTGCTGATTGCACAAGATTTTAGTGCTATACAAAGACAGCAAAGCCATTAAAAAGGATGTATTATTTTTGTTCATCTTCACAACAGACTATATTAGTATTTTTATTCAGCATTTCTATAAATCTGATTGAATCATAAGCAAAAGCAGACAGTAATGGAGGCAAACTAACCTGTATGACTATATGCAGGGTTCACTCTGTTATTATGCTGGTATCCCAGCATCTGGATACAGACACAATAAAGGCAGTTATCATCTGTGTGCTCCTGTAACCCAGTGTCTTCTGTGTTTTCCAAAAACTGCGAGGCATCTGAACGACTTGTATTCATTATCTCTGTGAGGCTAATCTGCTGTCTAAGCATTTGGAAGGGACTTTTGACAACATCCGCAGTCCCAGATGGATGGCCTGTAGACACACAATTAGGAATCAAAAAAAGCAAGATCAAAGTTAAGATTACATTCTTTTAATTAAATTCCTTTTAAAATTAGCCAAAAAACCCCAAATATTTTTAATTGGGAAGTGGCGTATCTCCAAGAAGAGTTGTTAGTATTAAAACTCTGATTTCCTTTCTGTAATAAATCTCAACATCCCATACAACCTCAATTTCTTTATGAGTAAGACAGTCAAAATATTGGAAAATTACTACATCCATAAATTCAATTGCACATTCAAACTGAAGAAAATATACACAGCCAATAATTAATCTATTTCAAAATATACATAATAAATACTGACCCTCTTTCAAAATAAAAGAATGAAACTTTGGTATAAATTCAATATACAAAAATAGAAGCAAGTATTTGACCTTCTCTTTTGTGGGTGCAACAAACTGATGTATGCAATCAAAATGTTTTGTATAATAGTTTTTGTATGTGACAAGTTAGACAACCACGAAACTTACCAAGACACTGCAAGTGCTGCTGACATACAGTTAAAATTGCAACTAAAAAGAAAAGCAACCCCATAACATTAAATAACCAGGAAGCCCAAAAATAAACAAAATCCCCCACTTTCTCTTTACATTGCCATTAACAATATTTCTTTCTTCAGTAGCTCTTTAAAAAACACGTGTCTTGCAGTGAGTCCTGAAGGTCAGTGGATTCTGACTATTTTGGACTAAGAGGAAAACACATTCCCAAAGAAAACATGATATCCACCACCTTTTACATCAAAAGAACACCATCTTTTACACCATACTGAGTAGGGAGGGGTGTCCAGCTCAAGCGCCCCTGCTGATTTCAATTGTTGCAATATGTCACAAGGAGAGAGGTGGTATTTCACTAGAAAAATCACAAGCAGTAAGGCTTTGTAGGTCAACACCACCAGGAAATATAAAAGTCAGAGAAGATCATGAAACAGTGGTTGAATATGCTTATGGCAAGAAAGTCAGGTTACCAAGCAGGCAAAGATGATCATCCAGAGGAAACGGGAATCTAACCAATCTTCCAGGTTATAAACAGTGAGCAACAATTGGCGGAGACATACCTTACTATCAATGCGAGAGAGAATTTCTGTCCTGGTTTACAGTTAGTTTGCTTTCTCTAATTCATCATGATCAGTTGTTTCTCATTTGGGCTCTAGTTCATTTCCCTGGTCTGTTATCTTGCTTCCAAGCAAGACCAGTACACCTTGAAAGCAAGATCTGATAAGGGGCCGATGCACCGTTATCCTGAAAAATCTAAATTCAGTCCTCAAAACTGAACAGCTAAGAATAACTTTTTCAAGAAGGGTAAGGAAAAAAAATATGGTAAAATCAAGCTATATAGTTAAATGGTATTGAAAAGAAAAAACAACTACCTCCTACACCAGATGCAAAGACTCTAGTTCCACGGTCATCAAATGGAGGCATGGTTTTCTTTTGGAAATAAGGAGTCTCCTTAACCTGAAACATTTTAAATGAAAGTTATGCAGAAGTGTTTCAAGAAAGTCAATAGAGGATCTTTGAACTAATATGCAGAAATTTTTTTAGATTTTATTGAACAGCTGGAAACTGAAGCTTACAAAACAAGATGATCACAATTAGTTACGTTTTTATAATCTATATAGCCAATAGACAAAGTGCACACAATAACCTGAAGATTATATCATTTGCTGCACCTACAAATATTTCTACAATATCATACATGTGAAAGGTGCTTTAAAGATAGATCTCTGCTCAATGGAGTTTAAGACGCAAGTAAGGGCTTGATTACATGGGGAAGTAAGTGTGCAGAAAGCCCAGAGAGTGTCCACGTGGGAAGTGAGTGTAGCATATCTACTCCACATTAACAGCTACTGTAGGCTTCCCCCTCTCCCCGCCCATGTAGACAAGCCCTTATGTATAGCAAAACAATTAATGATAGAGGGTTAAAGGAAATGTTGGAAGGAGGATTACAACATTAAAAATTAAGGAATAAATTACTGGATGTAGTTACATATCTTATTAGTTCTTTGTTTATTCCTCTACTGTGTACATAGTTTTTAGATATTAGATATTAATATATTATATGATAAATTTGATGGAATTAGGCAATATTGGTGAGAGATCAGTACTGAAAGTCTAACCAAAGTGACTCATGAGCAGGAATTTGAAGGAGGAATAAAACTGCATCACACAGGATCAGAGGATATTCTATATTCCCCTAGGAATAGTTAGGTGCGCTGAGCTGGAAGTCAGGATCGGGAAGGAAGAACTAGGCACAAGCAGTGGTATCTGCAGCCAAGAAGATGAGAATGAGTGAGTTTAAATATGATGAAAAATGATCAGAAAAGAGTACAGAAATGCAAAGAGTGAAGGACATTCAAGGAAAGTTATTTTATGCTGGATAAGAGAGTAATATAGCCCTGGCATCAACCAGGTTTTTTAGCACTAGTGGTGTAGAAGATGGGTCACATTTTGAAGATAAATTATTCATTACTTAGATTACAGTAGCACTTACAGAACTCAATCAGGATAAGGACCCCATCATGCTAGATACTGTACAAATAGCATGAAAGAATTGGCAGGATTTATCAAGTCTGAATGTGACCTCTGCAGACTACAGTAAAAAAAATTCCATCCAGTTTGTGAAGCAGGGTAACAGGGAAGTTGGTGCAATTATTAAAAGAAACGAGGAAGAGGGCTTTGGGGATGAACAGAGTTCCACACTGCACTATAGTTGTTTTGAGCTGGCAGCTTGATGTTCATATATGTATGTTATCATCTGTACAGCTATTTAGGTATGTGTATGGGTAGAGAAAGTTGCAGAACATTACTGAAGGGATACAAAGTTAGATTTGGGAATCACCAGCAGAGAGATGGCAGGCCTTAAAAGAAAAAGTTTACCTAGGAAAAGAGTGTAGTAAGAGGAGGGGGCCAAGGACAAAACCACCAACAAAGAGGAGGTAAAGCCAATGAGGAAAATTCTGCTGAAGGAGAGTTTGATGAGAAAGGCAGAGAAACAGTCAAGTGAATGTTAAAAAAAAGGGGAAGTGATAGGCTATCAGTAGATCAAAGAAGATAAGGATATGGAAGAGCCTCTTTAAGTTGGTCAGTAGTGAAAACAACTAAGTGGAGCAGAGGAGAAATGAAATCGCAGAGGACTTGCAAAGGATTAGAGAAGAGAAAACAGGCGAGAGAGCATGTAGAGGAGAAGAGAAATGAAGTAGCAGTTATTTAATGAGGGGAGTGCACTGGGAGTGGCAGAAAGAGGGAAGATCAAGTGCAGATGTAACGGGTGCAAAATGATCAATTATGCCAATTTTAGTATAAAACAATGTCAACAGGAAGCCCTATTGTAATGAACTACAAAGTAATATCACATACATAGCTGTTAGCGAGTGCTGAGATTTCAACCTCAAGAAGCACAGGTTTTCTACTTTAATTCACTAGCTTTTTGTCTAAGAACAGTTAATTTAAATGAAAAACACCCTTCCAAAACCATGTCACTACAACTGATTAGAACTTTTTTGTAAACAACAATGGTAGGAAAGTGTCCCCAGTTCAGAAATGTGTCCAATTCAGAAATTTCAGTATCCTGCTATTCCTACATATGTAGATCTCCTCATTGAAGTAGATGAGAATTTCACACATCCTAACAAAATACTGATTAAGTGGGGAAAGTTTTGCCATTACTCATGAAAATAAATGCAAACTCATTTTTATTCTGTACATCAGTTAAACACATTGCTGTGTACATACCTGAAATATTTCATTGATATCCACTGGGAGAGCAAGGCCAATGTAATCATCAGTACTACCATACGTAGCATTGGACACCATGGACCGAACAGAGGAGGAACGCTGCAGTGTGTTTTGGTTAATAGGGCTTAATAAATCTTCTTTATCTAGCGAGGCATAACTTAAAGCTTTCATGAACCTGTAACATAATTAAAAGAACAAATGACAAACTTCTGACAATCACTCCTTTTTAGATTCTGCATCTATAGGTGGGGGCTGTTAAGGTTGCCAAACACATCCCAATATATGACCCCATTTCCTGTTACTTATGACTTGGCCAAACTTTAAGCACTTGGGCTTAACTTTTCCATGCTAGGTGTCTGCTTCAGGTTGAAATTTTCCAAAAGGAATTTCAGCCAGAATAGTGTATCTATTTCCAAGAACAAAGTCAAGGATATATAGATTTTGCCAATGTTAAAAAATTTCTGACCTTTATTTTGGAAACTAGCATCCCCATGATTTGGAGAAAGGACTTGAAATTTGGCAAGAGGTTGCCTCTGTGCCAAGGATGTGACTTTTGATATCTGTTCAAATTTGCCAACTTACAAGCCTCAGGATGGAAAAAAAATCACATTTCACATATGGTCAATAGAGATTTTAGATTTCAGTGGCTAAATCAGGGCAAACTACTGCCCAGGGGATTGCCACCTCCGTGGTGCCACAGGCTCCACAGTTCCCATTGGCCAGGAACGGGGAATCGCGGCCAATAGGAGCTTCGGGCAGCACGCAGAGCCCTCTGTCCCCCTCCCCCAGGGGCTGCAGGGACGTGGTGCTAGCTGTTTCCGGGAGTGGCACAGGGCCAGGGCAAGCAGGGAACCTGCCCTGGCCCCGGTGCACGCCGCTGCCACCCCGGAGCCGCTCCAGGTATGCGGTGCCGGGCTGGAGCCCGCACCCTAAACGCTTCCTGCACCCCAACCCCCTGCCCTGAGCCCCCTTGTACACACCACACCCAACCCCTTGCCCTGAGCCCCTTCCTGTACACAGCACCCCCTCCCCCGCACTCCCACTCCCTGCCCCAGCCCTACATTCATGACCCTGCATGCAAATTCCCCACCCGGATGTGGCCCTCGGGCCAAAAAGTTTGCACACCCCTGGGCTAAATTCTCCAAAGATTCTGTCTTCACTGGGCATGTTCCTGGTGCTGAGCAGATCTCTTCCTACAATTGCAGCTCTGGGTTGCTGCAGGCCATTCCAGGTCTGGGCACTAGAACTGAGAGCAGAGACTCTTTCTCCTACGTGCTTAATGATTTCCCTACCCTGATGGGCTCAGATAGAGTGGAGGAAAAAAACACCTGAACTGAATGCAGAGGGGACAAGATCTGTACCAAGGATGGAGAATGGAAGAAATGGGGACAAGGAACCTGGGAGGGTGGATTGGCATTGGTGAGAGGAGGAGAGGGAAACTGGGACGGGGAAGTCTGGAACTGGCTACGCAAAAGACTGGGACTGAAAGCCAGTGGGGTGGGAGAAAAGATGGGAGACAGATCTGATAAAAAGCCAGGGTGCAGGGCAAAAACTGGTACTGGCTGGTAAAAAAACAGACAGGAGCTGGGGGTGAAGGGCACAATGAGATGAGATGAACCAATGCGGGGCCTGGGACTGGGAGCCAGTGATGATGATGAATGAAGGAGGTGGGACTGGGTGAGTGGGGAGAAAGAAATCAGATGATGTGCCAAGCAGCAGAGAATGGGACTGACTGATCAATGGGATGAGAGTTTTGAGGAATGGAGACTGGGAGTGGCTATGGAAGAACAGGAGGACTGGGAGGGGTGGGGAAGAGACAAGAACATGTTGGAGGGGATGGGGCAGAAGAGGTCATGCTTTGGGGGAATGTGAAGAAGAGTCTGTGCCCACTAGAGCACTCCCCCTACAGATATTGGAACAGAACCCAAGATTCTGGAGTCTCTCCATCCCTCTGCTGTCAGCAAATATCTGGCAAACTGTCTCTCTCACTCCCCTTTAGTACTGGTCCACATGGAGGACAACCTACTAACACCTATCAGTTACTCTGTTAGCTCAAGTGGCAGAGTATGTGGTGAATCTAAAGGTCTCAACCCTACCAATGACCCATGGGGGGGTCAATATTATGCCATATAATTAAATTTCTTTCTTTCCCCTTTCCCATTTGCTTTTTAAAAACATAGGAAATTAAATACAAAAACTACGTTAAAAGAACATTGTTTGCCAAGTCAAGCACTCAGAGCTTAGGAAATAGGACAATTAAGATTACCTGTGCAATCTTAATTCGGTCCCCTTGTGTGCATACTCGATAATCTTTAATTACATGATCAATTATTACTTTTTCCACAGGATCCCTGGCACATTCAGTATACATGAATCAGGGTTGTGTAGTGAAGGAGATCATCTGTAGGACCACTGCTTCATTTGCTGGTCTCATGGTTAAAGCAGGTAGGAGAACTGGACTTTATTCTTGATATCTTATTCTAATATCTCGGTGTACCAGCACTAATTAGAATGGCAACTGATGCAGAAAAAAATTCATGCCATTAATCTAGACCTAGACAACTACTTATTACAATGAGTGAACACCACAAAACAGCCATACCACTTTAAGTGTTCTAATGACACCTATTTGCCACTATTTTCCTCATTTCCAACTGCAGAGTTAGGAATTTAATATTAACCTATGAACTTAGTTATTTTTCTCAGGGAAAGAGCAGAAGAAAAAACACTAGTGTAGGTAAAGAATGAGAACATTTTCCTGAGATCTAGTCAGTAATAATGTCGGATCATATTAAAGAAGTTCTGTATTAAAATAACAAATGAATTTGATTCCCCATAGTTTAAATTCCAGGGTTTTACTAATTAAGAGGTCTCTTGGTTTTTGGTACTGTTTCTCTCCCTCTCTGTGTGAAACTTGCAAGGTGCTAATTGTGTTAGTACATTCTAAGACAGAGTCTGTTCTCAGAGCAATACTTTGTAACAACAGAAACAGCCACAGAGACTCCCCGCCCTTTTGTTGCATTTATCTCGCTTTGTTAACAATTGTGATTAAAACAGAGATAGAAGATGTATGTGGATGGATGCTTGGTGTGGATAATAAATGAATGATCAGAGAGGTGCCAGCCTAAGAATCCAGTGTCCATCCGCTGAAGAAGGCGTCAAGTGGAAACAACCAGAGGACCCCCGGAGGGCAGACTGGAATCCACCCAACAGCTTCAAGGATGGGAGAACCTGAACAAGATAACATCTGCCAGCACGTATCCATCAGCAATGTGCCATCTGCTGATTGATTCAGCAACAGCATGATGAAGCAATTCCCATAGACTGGCATAGGAACTTTGGGGTCTGATTCTGCAAACCAACTTCCAGGAGCATCAGATGAGCATCTGACAAGGCCCTGCTCCCTCCTCGTGTCCAGGCCACCTGGCCAGTGGCTTGGCATGAGCAACTCTAAGGCTGGTAACTATGATAACAACCTTGCAGAACCTGTGTGTGTGTGTATGAATGAATGTGTGAATAAATATGAAACTGAATGGAATGTTATAGCTATAACTGCTTACTATGATTCTTTCTGTATTCACAACAAATGTGGCATTTTGCCTTTTCCCCTTTAATAAGATCCTGCTGGTTTTTATTTTATTGGCATAACAATAAAACAGGTGAGAGCTTATATGATGATTTGGGGAATGACCAGAAAGATGCTCAGTAATTATAACTTAAAGGGAAATTGCAGGCACTAAGCACCTCTCAAATTACATTTGACTAAAAAAGAATCATATCCTATCATAAGATCAAGATTTTCAAAACTGTGCACTTAAATTTAGAACATATGAGAAAGTCAAATATGTCCTATTTCATGCTGCTGCTTGAGAAAACAATGAGCAACAGAGACAGGCAGTAGAATTATTCATGGGAGACAGGGCAGACATGTGCAGTAGCCAGGAAGCTCCAGAGAAGAAACAACTATGGTAGCCTCTCCTCTTTCTTTCACATCAACCAGTATGCTGTTGGAAGGATGTGTGTGTTGGAGGGAGAGGGGGGAGATGGACCAAAAAACAGCTAGAAAACTCCTTCTCCCTGCCAGGAGAAGTCTCAAATTTGAGACAACAGTAGTCAAAGACTAATGCAAAAGACAAAACTCTGGAAACAGAGTCCAGGGACAGTGACCTGATAAAAAGGGGCATGTGCTGGGACTTCAGCAGCTGGTGGTTTCTCTCTAGCAAAGGCAAGACTGTCAATGGTATGAGACAATCATTTTATGTAATGGTTTGTAATGTAATCATTGCTTCAGTATGTCTTACATCACACACTCATATAAAGGAGACATTGACTCTCTCTAAAAATGGGTCCCACGGATGAAATTCTGGACCCAATGAAGTCAATGACAAAATTCCCATCGACTTCAGTGGGGCAAGAATTTCACCTAGTGACTTCCTGTGCTGGACTTAATCCAGGTCTAATCCAGAGGTAGTTCTCTCAGTTTAAAACCTCAGGAAGTGACACTGGGAGAAACTCAAGAAAATAAAACACTGTTTGCTCTCCTTGCATGAGCCCAGGGAGATCAGTCTGAATCATCATTATTTCAGCTTCAGTAATATTAGTATTTATTTAAAAAAAAAAACCTACCAAAAAAGTTAAAAGGGAAAAAACAGCAAGATAAATAAGAAAATAATTGGTCCTGTGCCTGGTCTACCTGGCAGAGAGGAAATGAAGGCAGTTATGTGTGCTGGGCCTTTTAGAACAGCAATTAGGAAGTTCAGATCCCCTAGTTGATTAATTATTCCTTAACACAGCTACACTGCTTCCAATGGACTTGCGGATCATTAGGCATTGAATGTTACCTATCATTAGCAGAAAATTGAAGAAGTAATTTTCATGAGAAAAAAAATTAATTTGCAGATATGCTTGTGAAATAATAAAAGTTAGCATGGATGCCTCTTACCTGCTTGGCGTTAGCCGAGAATCCAAGCTCCCAGACTTCATGGTAATAGCATCAGTAAACAGCACATCCTTTGCTGGAGATGCTAAGGCCTCTGAATGCGACAGTGAAGGATGCATCCTTTGCTGCTGTAAGCGTTTCAGTGTAGCGTAGCCGAAGGCATCTCGAGAACTTGTATAACTAAAGTTGTAGTCAGCAAGACTCTTTATGGTAGCAAGAGAAGGAGCTTTAAGAGACTGTGCTCTTCGAGGAAGTGTATGAGAAGACCCTGGCGGCACCAGGGATACAGAAATTGATTTTGAAAGAGGCAGGTGGTTAGATTGTGGAGTTGAACAGTGGCTTGTCTTAACTGTTTTTGTACTTACCACAGTACTCAAACTTCCACAGTCAGTGTCTACATTTGTAGTGTCCACACCCATCGTCTCCCTTGACGGACTTGAGCTCATAGAGCTTATGCCACTTGTTGTGGTATCCGTATTAAAACTTAAGCTACGACTCTTGAAATGTGTTTGTGTAGAACCATCTCCTATTAGTCTCTCTCTGCTTGTGTTTTCCCTGTGATTTTCATTTCCAAGACCTTTTGGCAGCTTTAGGTCATTTTCTCCAATACTTGGGGTACTACCTGTATCTTCCATGTGCTTGCTCCCAACAAAAGAAGTTTCTAAGCGTAAAGTATGGATTTTAGGAACTCTAAAACCAGGAGTGAATACATCCCCAGGAGTAAAGTCTATACTACTGGATGGCTCTGTTACTGTACGATTTCGCCTCAAGCCTGACTTACTGTCTGATGATGACAGTTTGCCTCCTTTAGGATCGCTGCTACTTCTATGTTTTTTATTAGGCAGAGTAAGTGAATTTAGGATGCGATTCTTCACAAGTCTGCTAGAAGCAAAAAAGGGAAAAGGACTACGATCCTTATCCTTTAAGGGTCCAGGTTTGTCATAAAATGTTTGTTCTGCATCCTCATTGATATCTAGGAAAAATGTGCTAGTGGAAGTACTGCCAAACCGGTCATCCTCCATGATAAACATACCTGAAATTAAATAAGGATTCTTATTGCTGAATGCTGATATTTCTAGAAAGTGTAGGAACTAAACTGTAAAAAACCTATTGAAAAATTACTGGAACTTGATACACAGTAAGATCAGGTAAATACATTTAATAATTCTAAAACAAAAAGAAGTACACATGTATGTTATGATGCACAAGTCACATTTTAAATTAGCATTTGTTTCCTGCTTAGAAAACAATCCCCTTCCCTTGCCCTTTCTTATTTTTGTGTTTTGGAAAAGATGGCTGTTAACTCCACCTAGAGCTGACGCTAAGAAATCTCCATGAAAACAAATTGTAGTTACATTCTTTGTTAATAGAAGCTACATCAAACTTAAAATATGAATCACACAGCTTGATTTCACCTTTACAATTCATTTGAATTTTGTTCATTTCATCATATGACATTTTTAAAATGTGGATGCCTAAATCGTTTGTACAAATATGAGTTTTGAGCATAAGCCACCTGCACCAGAAATTTCAGCCTTCATAAAAGGGGAACTCAAACAAAAACCAAAAAACCAACCAGCTATTTCAAGGGTTTTGAAAGGTGTTTTCTCTGCATGTATGCATCTAGCTAACACATTGAGAATTACATTTTTGTGATCTCCCTACCTACACTGTTTGTTTATTCCTGATGACCATAATTATTGAATCTTATGATATACAGAACAATTGCTTAAAAAGAGCTGCCTATCACAAATTTTCTAGGATATCCTTTCTCCTGTCAATATGTACAATTTCTTTAAAAAAAAAAAAAAAAAAAAGTAAGGCAAGTAACCCGACAACTGAAGGCGAGTAAACATCTAAAGGATTTAGGCACACAAGTCTCACTGAAATGCAATGGGACTTGTGTTACTAAATTCCTCACAGGCTATTGAAAATAATCATTTCCTTTGGTGTTTACAATGACAATAGCTATAAGTATTACTATGCTTTTGTTTCAATTTCTGCAACATGCAGTACTTGCATATACTAGTTTCTGTACCCATCAGAAAAGGAAAACATCTCTTCAAATCCTGGTTTGTCAGGTTACTTATCTTTTACGAAATCCTTTATATGTTAAAGATTTCATTGTTTCAAACACATAGCTACATTATTGTATTTAATACTTAACCTCAGACTAACCTTCAATCAGCAATGCTGCATTCTTTAGAGCTATTTAAATATATTATGTTTAGCAGCAGATTTAAATTCCCAATATTGGTCACAAAACGAATGTATTATTATTATTATTATTATTATTAAACCTAGAAAGTTTACACCAAGGTTATAGGTATAACAATACTGTACATACAAAAACACTTTTAGATGTTGTTTTGAAAACTTACTAGGAAATATTTACCACTGTATCATTAATTCTAGTTATGCTTACTTGATGGTGCAGATTCACTTTCACTGTTATGCCTAGAACTGGTGGACCCCGAGTTTAAGCTAAGAGTGCTGGGTATAGAAGAGAGTTCATTGCAGAGTTGCTCCATGTCATCGGGGACTACTGGCCACGGCTGTCTACGACTGTGCCTCACTGCATCCCAACTGTGCTGCTTCAGAATGTCACAACCTTGTTTAGTTTTGGCTATTAAACCAAGCACGTAGACACAGGTTCTGTATTTAATAAAAACAGTAACAATATAGTGTGATTTAATCAATAGATCTGAGTTACTCAAACATACATTTGATTTTTAAGAGGAAACAAAGCTGCAAGATAATCCAATATAGATAGACCTTGCAAACCAGTTGAGTAGCTTTCTATGTTCTATCTAATGGAAAAACAAATCAGAGCAGGTGTTGTACAGGTAACAACTACACATTAAATTTATAAAATGGAGGAAAAAAACCTTGTGTAGCACAATGTTAATGTTCCACAGTTTTAAAAAGTTAATCAGGAAAGGCTAAAGTTAAGGTTCCTACAGCAATGTTAACCAGTTCATACTTCCTGTTTGTTTTACGGTACAGAACTAAACAAAAGGTAAGAAACTGTCTATGTAACAAGAAATACAGTAATAGAAAATTACTGAACTGGTAGCCTAACATTTTCCATTATAAGACCCCTTTTTCAGTTATTTATAACTATGACAAACTAACTGTTAGGGCTGAAATTTTCTGTGTTGAGTATCTGCTCAGACTGCTGCTTGTGGTGGGTTGTTTTCTGTTTTTGTTTTTTTGGTGGGTGTGTGGTTTCTTTTCCTGAAGTTTCAGATAATATTCCAAAAACAAGTTTAGGGGAAAATGTCATTTGCCAATGTTAAAAAATTACCATTTTAAACAGAAGCTATAGCATGTCCATGCTTTGGCACAGGAACATGAAATTAGGCAAAGAGATGCACTGATGCCAGGGATATGCCTTTTGCTGTCCCTGTAAAAATTCAGCCAACTTTGGCCAAGTTATAAGCCTTCTAAAATTCTCAGTTCACACAAGCTCAATAGAAATTTATTATGGCTGCAGGGGACTGAGCATAACTGCACCTGTTCTTCCTGCCAAATGGGGGCTAATCTGGTGCCACACACAGGAATTGAGAGAAGGGAGACATCTCTCCTGTCCTCTCAATGTTCCTCATGCTGGCAGCTAGGTAATATGGAGAAACAGAAGCAGTGGCCTGATTCAAATGCAGAAGGGTGAAGAATGGAATGGGGTGGAAGGGAAAAGAGAGAAAATAAGAGTAGAGGAGGAGACAAGGTTGCAGAAACCAGAGTGGGTGGGTGGAGTAGAGGGGGACAAGGGAACAAAATGGTCTAAAACCACTAGCATGCACTCTGCTGACACAAAATTCCTATGGGATCCACTTAACCCAACATATTAACTGTGTTTTTCTCATTTCCTATTACATTCAAACAATCATGGGGTAATGTGATAATAGGCTTTTGAAGACCAAATACATTTTATCTGTTTCCTCCTAAAATCTTGTGCAAATATTACCGAATAAAAATCAAAAAGAATAGTGATAGAGATTTAAAGAACTTCTAATAATTTTACTTGTTTCTTTAAAAAAAAATAAATTAATGCCTTCCATGATGGCCTTTTCCTAACCTAGTTTCCATGACACTTCCTGCAAATAAACTTTTGACCTATTTAGAGGACCTGGAAAATTTCTCAAACTTTGTCAATAATGTTTAATAAAGGACATCCAGTGTAAGCAAAAGTAGAAATCTTTATACATCTTAGGCTTGTCAGCAAATGCTATTTTCAGATTTTAATTTTAAAATTAGATATACATACCCCCTAATGGACAGAACTTCACAGTGCTGGGCAAGTGCCATTATGTCAGGAATCACATTCTCTTCTTGAAGCAAGTTAAGGCCCCAATTTGATGATCCGATATTTCCCTGGAATGAAGTTATTATTTGCCATCAAATATAATTAACTGCTGATGTCATTTGTAGTGGTGCCCACAAAACTCTTGGCATGCTAATAAGGTGAAATGCCACCTGGCCACAATTTTAGTACAACTTCAAAACCTTTAACTTTTAAGATCAGATAGCCAAACCTTCTGGTATTTTTCACCTATGAGCAATGGAAGGACTCAGGGCACCATATGTCACCTTGGGCTCTGGGATAACAGAACAAGGATAATCCTACATTTCCCCTTGTCATACAGGCACTTTACTTGTCCCCATCAATAGTCAACTTGGATTGGGGCACAGAGAACAAACATTGGGGAGGGAGGGAAGACAGACCCATGATATATGATCAAACTAATGTCCAGTTTTGTTCCTACTCCACCCCAAAAGGATTTCAGACTTCCCTTCTATCTCCCCCCAGTGGGCCAACTGAACCAGGTAGGTTCAAACCCACCAGTTGATGTCTCCCCTCAAATATTTTGGGAAAATGATGGTGATACCAAGCAGGTCACAGCAAGTCATATCCCCTGAAGATTAGCCACACATATTACCATACATGCTACATTATGGCAGTCCATTCTTTTGCTTTGTAAAAAAGTGAAGAGTAATAATGATTTTTTAAAAATATCAGGAGTACTTGTGGCACCTTAGAGACTAACAAATTTATTTGAGCACAAGCTTTCGTGGACTACAGCTCACTTCATCGGATGCATAGAATGGAACATATAGTAAGAAGATATGAACATATACATATGTACTGAGAACGTGAAAAAGTGGAGTAAGAGGCTAATTAATTAAGATGAGCTAATATCAGCAGAAGAAAAAAATTTTTTGTAGAGATAATCAAGATGGCCCATTTAGACAGCTGACAAGAAGGTGTGAGGATACTTAACATGGGGAAATAGATTCAAGATGTGTAATGACCCAACCATGCCCAGTCTCTATTCAAACCCAAGTTAATGGTATCTAGTTTGCATATTAATTCAAGCTCAGTAGTTTCTTGTTGGAGTCTGTTTTTGAAGCTCTTCTGTTGCAAAATTGCCACCCTTAAATCTTTTACTGAGTGGCCAGAAAGGCTGAAGTGTTCTCCTACCGGTTTTTGAATGTTATGATTCCTGAATTCAGATTTGTGTCCATTTATTCTTTTCTGTAGAGTTTTTTTCTCCTTCTGATAATAGCTCATCTTAATTAATTAGCCTCTTCCTCCACTTTTTCATGTTCTCTGTATGTGTGTGTATCTATCTATCTATCTATATTCTTACTATATGTTCCATTCCATGCATCTGATGAAGTGGGCTGTAGCCCACAAAATAAATATGCTCAAATAAATGCTAAATAATAAAATGCTCAAATAAATTTGTTAGTCTCTAACGTGCCACAAGTACTTCTGTTCTTTTTGCGGATGCAGAGTAACACGGCTGCTACTCTGAAACCAATGATTTTTTAAAGAGCCACATGCAATGCATAGTATTTCATCGGCAAGACCAGCTAGGATACCAGAAGAGTAAGTCCTGTGAACTGCTTTTACTTTAAACTAATTCCTTAATTATTTCAGTATGTACAGCAGTACAGCAGAAATAAGAGGAAAGAAAAGCAATAGATAGATATTTCTATTACTAACCAAGGCCCAAAGGGCTGCTTTCAGATGTTTAATTCCTTCCCACTTATCCAACATCGGGGAACGAACAGTGTAACTTAAATCTGGGACAACACTCTAGAGGAGGAGAACAAAACAAACTCAGTTCAAAGTGACTAAATATTGAAAGTTTTAATACATCAGGTTTTCCTAAAGCTTTTTTAACAAATCTTTACATACACACACTTTAAACTGGACAGTTCCAGCATATAAAAACTTGGACTAATTAACACCAAAAATGCCGAAGGAAAATTATAAACTTACCACCACCTCATCTTCCAAAGAGGAAGAAATAATACTTACTTTTACACCACTGGAAAGCCTTCTTATTGCAGTTTTACAATTCAAAGGGTAAAGAGATTCCTAGTATATTCTTTTTCCATTCCCTCATATCCAAATGATTTACAAATCATAGATTAATAGCATGATTAACTTGATTTAGGGGTGGCATTATGTAATCTCCCCTGCAGAGCTCAATCCAGCATACTTCAAACCTAATCACAATCCCCCTGTTGTTTGGGATACCAAAAGGAGAATAGGAGACACTTGATATGGATTTTAATCAGGCTACAACTATATTATATAGATGTCTGGGACTACCCGGCAGATAAAGCGTACAGTTTAGGCAAACCCATGTTTATTCAAATCATTACCTGGGACTTCCACCAGCCACCCTTTATTTTCCATCCAGGTTCCCACAGCCAACCCATGGCTTGGAGCTTACCATCCACCCGACTTGTAGAGGGTTAAGGTTGGCTATAAGAATGGGGGGCAAGGGAATCTGGCTCCCTGCCATACCAATCATAGGAGTCTCCAAGCCCCTGCCCCCATCCTGTTCCTTTTCCAGCACGTCCTTTTTAGTCCTTTACCAGGTCATTTATCTGGTAAGTGGATGCCTTCCCCCTAGAGTACATGCACTGGACATCCGCCCCACACTTACAAAATAAGTTGCGACATAAGGCCTGTCATAAATATAAAGGGAAGGGTAAACACCTTTAAAATCCCTCCTGGCCAGAGGAAAAACCCTTTCACCTGTAAAAGGTTAAGAAGCTAGGATAACCTCACTAGCACCTGACCAAAATGACCAATGAGGAGACAAGATACTTTCAAAGCTGGAGGAGGGGGAAGAAACAAAGGGTATGGGTCTGTCTGTGTGTTGCTTTTGCCGGGGATAGAACAAGAATGGAGTATTAGAACTTAGTAAGTAATCTAGCTAGATATGCGTTAGATTCTGATTTCTTTAAATGGCTGAGAAAATAAGCTGTGCTGAATGGAATGGATATTCCTGTCTTTGTGTCTTTTTGTAACTTAAGGTTTTGCCTAGAGGGATTCTCCATGTTTTGAATTTAACTACCCTGTAAGGTATTTACCATCCTGATTTTATAGAGGTGATTCTTTTTACCTTTTTTTTTTATTAAAATTCTTCTTGTAAGAAACTGAATTTTTTTTCCATTGTTCTTAAGATCCAAGGGTTTGGGTCTGTGGTCATCTATGCAAATTGGTGAGGATTTTTATCAAGCCTTTCCCAGGAAGGGGGGTGCAAGGTTTTGGTGAGGATTTTGGGGGGAAATACGTTTCCAAACGACTCTTGCCCAATAATAAACCCGGTTAGATGTTTGGTGGTGGCAGCAAAAGTCCAAGGGCAAAAGGTAAAATAGTTTGTACTTTGGGGAAGTTTTAACCTAAGCTGGTAAAAGTAAGCTTAGGAGGTTTTCATGCAGGTCCCCTCATCGGTACCCTAGAGTTCAGAGTGGGGAAGGAACCTTGACAAGGCCTACCACGCTTTCTTCTTACCAGGAAAGGTCCCCCTAACACCTGTTGTGGGGAAGGCAAAAAATCCTCACTCCACCAAGGTCAATCTGGTGGTGCAGGAAAAATTACTTCCCAGCCTTCCTTAAAAAGGAGCAACCAGCACAATGCCCACAACAGGTCCTAGACCAACCTGATATTTGCCACCTCTTGGGGAGGGAGAGAGGGTGCTGCCTTGCCTGCTGTGTGGAAAAAGGGGCTTACAATGCCCAGATCTTGCACCTTTATAGCCTTCCGACCTCACATTCCCAGGGGGTGAGAGAGTGCCGCAAAGCTGACCACTGTTCACCTTTTGCAGCAGTTTCTGACCTCATTTCCCTCCCTCCCCGCAGCCACAAAGCACAGCTGCCTTCCCTCGGCAAGCTGAGACAATGCCCCCCCCCCGCCCCGCTTTTGATGCGGTGCTGTCACTATCTGAGTTTCAGGCCTCTTTTGTACAAAGACGGTCAACCATTTCATATTCTGTCCAACTGTGCGATGGTTTTAATTATATGAACAGATAGATGCTCACCAGCAGCTTGAGTGAAAGCATCAAATATAATTGTTAGTGAATTATCCAAGTTTAATTCAGGTCTCAAAAGGGGACAGATTCATTGAATTAACTAAATGCATTATTTGGCCCTCCACTTGAAGTTATTTTATTTAAATAATTCTATAAAACTCACTCTAAGCTAAGTTTACAAGTTAATTTTTAAAAATGAAAAGAGACTAATTTATTTCTCTCTCCATTTTCAAGGACCTAAAATACACATTGGTTTTAACAAAAATTCTCAATCCATATTCTCTATATGCATAAAGCAAAAGCATAGCTTTACTAATCATTGCTTATAGTGTTCATTCAGCTAAAATATACTCTCCATAAAGCATTTCTTATTGGTGATGTGTTTGCCTTTCCTATTTCAGTCCTGACCATTCAGAATGATCAGTTGTAAGAAGCAGATTGAAAGATATTTCTCTGATGTTTTCAACAACAGGGAAGAATTTCACATGATGCTAGAATGTAGATTCTAAATTCTAAAGATTATCCTTGCAAGATATAACTTCTTTGACATTTGGAAAGTCCCTAGTTTTATGCATCTTCATTTAATGACTGTTCAAATGACGATCAAAATAGAGGTTATCCAAGTCAGTTATTCTAGAAGGGTTACATTACACTTGAAAAGTTGTTTTTACTTTTAATTCGGCTGCCAAGTAATTAAAAAAAAATTAACAGCGATTATATGTACTGTTAAACAATAGAATATCATTTAAATATTTTTGGATGTTTTCTACATTTTCAAGTATATTGATTTCAATTACAACACAGAATACAAAGTGTACAGTGCTCACTCTACATTATTTTTGATTACGAATATTTGCACTGAAAAAATGATGAACAAAAGAAATAGTATTTTTCAATTCACCTAATACAAGTACTGTAGTGCAATCTCTATCACAAAAGTTGAACTTACAAATGTAAGATTATGTACCAAAAAATAACTGCATTCAAAAAAAGACTGTTACCTGTTCCGTAACTGGTGTTCTTGGAGATGTGTTACTTATGTCTATTCCACAGTGGGTGTGCGTGCATGTGCACCGGTGCCAGAAGTTTTTCCCTTAGCAGTACCCATGGCGGGGGGAGCACCGCTGCAACCCCTGGAGTGGTGCCTCTATATCGCGCTATAGGGGGAGCTGTGAGTTCCCCTCACCCTCGGTTCCTTCTTGCCGGACAACTCTGACAGACGGGAAGCAGGGCAGGATGTAGAATAGACATGATCAACACATCTCGAAGAACACCAGTTACGGAAAAGGTAACTGTCTTTTCTTCTTCAAGTGCTTGCTCATATGTATTCCACAGTAGGTGATTCCAAGCTATATCTGTTGGAGGTGGGTAGGAGTTCACGAGTTCCTGGGACACAGTACTGCTCTGCCGAACCCGGCATCATCCCTAGTTTGGGAGACGATCGCATAGTGTGCAGTGAACGTGTGAACTGAAGACTAGGTGGCAGCCCTTCAGATGTCCTGTATAAGGACATGGGCTACATAGGCAGACAACAAGGCCTGAGCCCTCGTTGAGTGCGCCCTGACGATCGGTGGTGCAGGAACCTCTGCCAGATCATAGCACGTGCGTATGCATGAGGTAATCCAGCGAGAAAGGCGCTGGGTGGAAATAGGCTACCCCTTCATATGCTCAGCCGAGACAACGAAGAATTGCAAGGATTTATGGAACAGTTTAGTCCGATCCAGGTAGAAGGCCAGTGCCCTGCACATGTTGAGCGTGTGGAGGCGGCGTTCCTCAATGGAGGAATGGGGCTTGGGAGAGAGCACGGGAAGGAAGATGTCCTGTTCCATAGGAAGGCGGAGACCACCTTTGGGAGGAATGCAGGGGGTGGGTGAAGTTGGACCTTATCCTTGTGGAAGATCGTATATGGAGGTTCCGAGGTCAAGGCCCTGATCTCTGAGACACGTCGGGCCAACGTGATTGCTACAAGGAAAGCTACCTTCCAGGAGAGGCGAGACCGGGAACATGTGGCCAAGGGTTCAAAGGGAGGCCCCGTGAGGCGGGACAACACCAGGTTTCGGTCCCATTGCAGTACAGGGGATCTACCATATGGGAATGAATGGTCAAGGCCTCTCAGGAAGCAGGAGGTCATAGTATGGGAGAAGACCGAGTGCCCTTGCACTGACGGGTGGAAGGCCAATATGGCCGCCAAGTGTACTCTGACACAGGCAGGTGCCACTCAAGCACACGCTGGAGTGGTGCGGACTATGGGGAAACTCCCCGCTTCCCCACCCACCTGGAAAATCTGGATCACTTTGCCAGGTACATCCGGCATGTGGACAGCTTCCTACTTTCCAGGAGGACCCGCCTGACTTCCTCAGAACACCTCCTCATCTGGCCACTGAGAAGCCACGCTGTCAGATGGAGAGCAGCCAGATTGGGATGAAGGAGGTGGCCCCCGTTCTGGGAGAGGAGGTCTGGGTGAAGCGGCAACCTCCTCGGAGGGGCCGCCAACAGGTCCAGTAGGGTCCTGTACCAATGTTGACGGGGCCAGGCTGGGGCGATAAGGATGATACGTGCCTTGTCTGTTTTCACTTTTTCTAGAACTTTGCCTATAAGGAGAAAACAGTGGAAAAGCATAGAAAAGCTGGTCCAACCACTGCAGGAGGAAGGCATCTGAGATTGCGTCCCTTCCCAACCCCCACCTTGGAACAAAACCGGGGGAAACGCCGGTTCTGGCAGGGCGCAAACAGATCCACGTGGGGAATTCCCCAATCTTGGAAGAGCCAGTGAGTGACCTCCATGGGGAGTGACCACTCGTAATGGGGGGAAAAAACCCTGCTGAGGCAATCGGCTTGTGTATTGCGGGTGTCTGGTAGGTGGAAAGTCCTCAGGGAGATGTCATGGGCTATACAGAACTCCCATAGGCTCAGAGCTTCAGGGAAGAGGGCCGAGGACCATGTCCTACCTTGCCTGTTGATGTAGAACATTCGGCGGTGTTGTCCATAAGGACTCTGACCACCTTGCCATGAAACTGCGTGATGAAAGCCACACATGCCAACCAGGCTATTTACCTGGAGTCAAAAGAGAACATTAAGATCAGCTGTGTGATCAGCTCTGTAGGAGCCAACGAGATGATTTTTGGTGCACAGTCAACCTGTTAAAATTGGATTATGATATACTCTAGTCCTCTGTTGATTTTCTCCTGGCTACCTTCAGTGACCATTCCTTCCACAAATAACTGCAGAATGAAAAGTTTATTGACTGAGCTCCCTGACATTTATATGGAAGGACACGTCCAAGGTTGACCACATCCCTTGGGTTTGCATGTTCCCTTTATGGGCTCCCCAGCCCAAGTCCGACGCATCAGACACCAGGTCTATTGACGGGGCCGTCTCCCAGAAAGGAACCCCTTGGAGCATGTTGCCTGGGGATAACCACCATTCTAGGGAGGCAATTAACAGGGTCAGTACCATGAGGACCTTGTCCAGGCCGTCCCATGCCTGGGAGAAGTGGGAGGCTAGCCATAGCTGGAGGGGCCTCATTCGGAGCCTGGCGTGGTGGACCACATACGTGCACGCCACCATGTGTCCCAGAATCTGAAGGCACGCCCTTGCTGTTGTCACCGGAAAAGCCGTGATTGAGGCGATGAGACCTTTGAGGGTTTCGAACCTGCCCACTGGGAGAGAGGCTGTGGCCCTTAAGGAGTCCAGTTGTGTCCCTATGAATTCTATGCGCTGCACCGGGACCATTGATTTGGTCTCGTTTACCAACAGGCCGAGATTGGCGCATGTAGACAGAAGCAGATCCACACGGGCCCTCATTTGAGACCCTAAGTTTCCCTTGAGAAGCCAATCATCCAGATATGGGAACATCTGGACCCCTTCTCGTCTGAGTTAGGCTGCCACCACCGCCATACACTTTGTGAATACCCTGGGCACCGTGCATAGGACAAACGGGAGAACCGTGAACTGGTAGTGACTGGGTCCCACCAGGAAAAGGAGGAAGTGCCTGTGCCCTTCGAAAATATGGATGTGGAAATATGCGTCCTGAAGGTCCAGGGCAGAGTAACAGTCCCCTGGTCCAGGGAGGGGATAACCGAAGTCAGGGATACCATGCAGAACTAAGAGTGGACCATAAACCAATTGAGATTCTGCAGATCTAGGATTGGCCTGAGACCCCCTTTCACCTTGGGGATCAGGAAATAATCGGGAATAGAAGCCCCTGCCCTGGAATTCTACTGGCACTCTCTCCACCGCCCCCAGGCGTAGTAGTCGTCCCACCTCCTGACCTAGAAGGTGAACGTGCTCTGGGTCCCCTGAGCCCACCAGGGACAGACATGGTTGGGCAGGGGTGAACTCAACTGCAACATGTAGCCCTTGGAAATGGTGTTGAGGACCCAGTGGTCCGAAATTATTTGTGATCATTCGCCACGGAAGGCAGACAATCGGCTGCTGAACACAAACTTTATTAGTAGGGGGGTTTCCATGGCAACTACCCTGGTGCCCCCCTGCAAATAATCAAAACCACCTCTGTCCCTGCCTCTTGACCTAAGAGGGCCCAGGCTGTGGAGCAGAGCAGGACTGTCATTGAGGCCGGCGATTTCGGTCTCTCGACTTCTTGTAAGGGGGCTCATATCTGCTCTCTGCAGGGTGAGCAGACGTCTGCAGTTTGACCTTATCCTTAGCTGGAGGGACGTATAGGCCCAAGGTCTGCAGGTTGATGCGAGTGTCTTTCATCCTATGCAGCCTGACGTCCGTCTGTTCGGCGAACAGGGCTTTCCCGTTGAATGGCAGGTCCTGCATGAGGGGCTGGACCTCCCCCGAAAGCCCGGATAGGAGGAGCCATGACTCCCTGCGCATGGAGATTGCAGAGGCCATCGAGCAAGCCGCCGTATCCACCGCGTCTGACACTGCCTGCAGGGCACCTCTGGCTGCTGTCGCCCCCTCATCCACCAATGCCTTAAAGTCCTTCCTATCCCGCTCTGGGAGAAGTGGCTTGAACTTTGGCAGGGACTCCCATATATTAAAATCATATCGGCTCAGTAAGGTTTGATGGTTGGCCACCCAGAGCTGGAAACTCGAAGAGAAGTAAAGTTTTCAACCAAAAGAGTCTAGTCTCCTGGCCTCTTTATTCTTGGGGGTGGGCGAGGGCTGGCCCTGCTGCTCCCAGTGGTTCACAGATTCCACCACCAGAGTGTTAGGTGCCAGGTGAGAGAAGAGGTATGGTTCTTGGCCAGCACAAAATACTTCCTCTCAGCTTTCTTGGAAATCGGGGCCAGAGAGGCAGGAGTTAGCCAAAAGGCATTAGAGATGTTGGCTACTCCTTGGTGAAGGGGTAAAGCCACATGGCCCGGCACCGAGGGGGACAGTACATTAAAGAAGGAATCCGACGGGCCCTCTATCTCCTCCGCCTGCAGCTGGAGGCTCAATGCCACCTGCTTTAGCAGGTCTTGATGAGCCCTGAAGTCTTCCTGTGGAGCAGAGGGCGGCGGTGCCATGATGGTGTCGTCTGGTGCAGCAGAGGAGGCCAGCAGAGGGCTGTGGGCCTCAGCCAGTGCCGGGGAATCAACCCCCAGGTCGGAGTCCGGGCACAGAGCCGACGACTTATGACCTGTCAACTTGTCCCTCTGCCTAGATAGGTCACATAAACTCCACCCTATATCGGAAACCTACTGACTGCTATTCCTACCTCCATGCCTCTAGCTTTCATCCAGATCATACCACTCGATCCATTGTCTACAGCCAAGCTCTGTGATATAACCGCATTTGCTCCAACCCCTCAGACAGAAAAACACCTACAAGATCTCTATCATGCATTCCTACAACTACAATACCCACCTGCTGAAGTGAAGAAACAGATTGACAGAGCCAGAAGAGTACCCAGAAGTCACCTACTACAGGACAGGCCCAACAAAGAAAATAACAGAATGCCACTAGTCATCACCTTCAGCCCCCAACTAAAACCTCTCCAATGCATCATTAAGGAGATACAACCCATCCTGAAGGACGACCCATCACTCTCACAGATCTTGGGAGACAGGATAGTCTTACAGACAGCCCGCCAACCTGAAGCCAATACCAACAATCACACCACACAACAGAACCACTAACCCAGGAACCTATCCTTGCAACAAAGCCCGTTGCCAACTCTGTCCATATATCTATTCAGGGGATACCATCATAGGGCCTAATCACATCAGCCACACTATCAGAGGCTCGTTCACCTGTGCATCTACCCATGTGATATATGCCATCATGTGCCAGCAATGCCCCTCTGCCATGTACATTGGCCAAACTGGACAGTCTCTACGTAAAAGAATGAATGGACACAAATCAGACATCAAGAATTATAACATTCAAAAACCAGTTGGAGAACACTTCAATCTCTCTGGTCACTCGATCACAGACCTAAGAGTGGCTATCCTTCAACAAAAAAGCTTCAAAAACAGACTCCAACGAGAGACTGCTGAATTGGAATTAATTTGCAAACTGGATACAATTAACTTAGGCTTGAATAGAGACTGGGAACGGATGAGTCATTACACAAAGTAAAACTATTTCCCCATGGTATTTCTCCCCCTCACCCCACCCCCCACGGTTCCTCAGATATTCTTGTTAACTGCTGGAATTAGCCTACCTTGCTTGTCACCATGAAAGGTTTTCCTCCTCCCCCCCCCCCGCTGCTGGTGATGGCTTATCTTAAGTGATCACTCTCCTTACAGTGTGTATGATAAACCCATTGTTTCATGTTCTCTGTGTGTGTATATAAATCTCCCCTCTGTTTTTTCCACCAAATGCATCCGATGAAGTGAGCTGTAGCTCACGAAAGCTTATGCTCTAATAAATTTGTTAGTCTCTAAGGTGCCACAAGTACTCCTTTTCTTTTTGCAAATACAGACTAACATGGCTGCTACTCTGAAACCTGCCTAGATAGTGAGGCTGACGATGCCTCAGACGCCCCGGCCACCGAGCGGGTTCCAGCCTGGGTGGGCATCGGTGGCCACGGTGCCCATTGACACCATTGTCCTTGCCCTGGGGCCCCTTGCCTCTATCCATGCTGCAGGCCCGGTGGCGCTAATGGTCAGGCGGTTTGGCCCAGCGAGGGGTGGCTGGGTGCCAAGGCCGAGGTCACCACCGACTGAACGGTACCATAGGAGCAGTGGGAGCAGCAGTGCCTATGATGCCGTCTTCCATGGGACTGAGACCTCAACGTCGAGGACAGGTACCTGCTGGAAGTACTGTCCCAAGACTCGCTTCAGCGCCTGGACTTGCAGGGCCGATGATGTGCAGCAGGAGCCCTGTGTGCGATGCCTGACAGAACAGGAGCATTGGTCGCGCAGAGACCTGCTACGATAGCT
Organism: Dermochelys coriacea; assembly: GCF_009764565.3. Classification (NCBI taxonomy): domain Eukaryota; kingdom Metazoa; phylum Chordata; order Testudines; family Dermochelyidae; genus Dermochelys; species Dermochelys coriacea. The sequence continues at coordinate 28,139,816 of NC_050072.1, forward strand.
GCGTCGTGAAGAAGAGCGCCTTTGACGCCTATCTCGGTGCCTGCGTCCGCTGCTGCGTGGCATGGAGGGACCCAGGGACTCCTGCCCGGATGGAACCCTGGTTGGCGTCGAGGGTGGTGGACACGAGCTGCGAGTGGACCAATTGCTGTGTACTGAACGAGGCAGAGAGCGGTCTTCAGGGTGAGAGCTGTGCCATTCTGGGGAGGCCTGTCGAGTGCTGAGAGGCGGTTTGCCTAGGGACCGAGGGCCCGCCACTGGCGGTGCCCCATGCACCGGCAAGCTCAGAATGTCTCATGGGGCCTATAGAACCTCTGGCGTTGATGGCTTCCTGACCGCGGGAGAAGTGCGTGTCAACGCTGCCAGGCTACTCTGCTCAGCACGAGTCAGAGGTTTCGAGCTCGGGCGGAACCAAGGGCTGCCCAACGTGGGACCAGCCTCTCACCCTTCCTTTTCCTTTGTTTCTTGGAAGGGGAACGGTGCCAACTGGTGGAGGGGGCTTCGCTGCGCACCAACGATGTGGCGCCCGGTGCAGAGTCCGCACGGTGTACTGGAGTTGGAGCGAGCGCCAATTCCATGAGGAGAGCGTGAAGCCCGATGGGTCTCTCCTCCTTAGTTCGCGGCTTGAAAGACCTGCAGATTTTACAGCATTCACTCACGTGAGTTTCGCCAAACAGCGGAGACACTCAGCGTGCGGATCACTCCTTGGCACGGAACGGGGATACGAGTCGCACGACTTGAAGCCTGGGGCACAGGGCATGCCGTGGGCCCACTCTAACAACTGAGAAACTACTTTCTACGAGCTACTAACACTAGCTAAAGGTACCACTAAGATCAACTGGAAAGGCTGCGGCAACGCTGCAGCAAGGAGTTCTGACGCACCTTCACTGGCGGCAAGAAGGAACTGAGGGTGGGGGGAGCTCACGGCTCCCTTTATAGCGCGACATAGAGGCGCCACTCCAGGGGTTGCAGTGGTGCTCCCCCACATGGGTACTGCTAAGGGAAAAACTTCCGGCACTGGTGCACATGGCACGCATGCACACCTACTGTAGAATATACATGAGCAAGCACTCCAAGAAGAATAAAACAATGTAAAACTTTAGAGCCTATAAGACCACTCAGTCTGTTTCTTTCTGGAATGGTGGTTGAAGCATGAAGTGGCATACGAATGTTTAGCATACCTTGTGATGCCAGCTGCAAAACACTTACCGGTGATATTGTAAATAATAAGAAGTGGGCAGCATTATCTCCCATAAACGTAAACAAACTTGTTTGTCTTAGCAATTGACTGAGCAAGAAGCAGGACTGAGTGGACTTGTAGGCTCAAGTTTTTTTTTTTTTTTGAGTGCAATTATGGAGCAAAAAAAAAAAAATCTACAGTTGTAAGTTACACTTTCACAACAAAGAAATTGCCCCATAGTACTTGTCTGAGGTGAACTGAAAAATACGATTTATCATTTTTTCAGTGCAAATATTTGTAATAAAAAACAGAGTGAGCAGTGTACACTTTGTATCCTGTGTTGTAACTGAAATCAATACATTTTAAAATGTAGAAAAACATCCAAAAATATTTAATACATTTCAATTGGTATTCTATTGTTTAACAATGCGATTAAAACTGCGATTAATTGCGATTACTTTTTTTTGAGTTAATCGTGTGAGTTATCTGGAATTAATTGACAGCCCTACTTTTAATTTATCTATAGTCAATGTCCTCACCTGAACTTCCAACAAATGACAGCCTGTTTTGTGGTGCACCAGTTGGCCATAAAGGTGAATTGGCAGGTAGACATGTGGCCGCTGTAATCTGATAGAAAGAGAGATGATCTGTTTACATGGCAATAATTATGACATTTTAAAAAGCTATCACAATTCATGTCTTTCTTAAAACAAGTTTATATGTAAGAGGAGTTACCTTTGGTTGCTCCGACGAACATAGTTATCGCCATCAATAGGTTTACGGTAAGTGGTAAGTGCTTCATTAAGTTGTTCTTCAATTAATTCAACATATTTTAAATTGTACTCCTAAAAAGGAAAATTAAAATATAGAGCCTATCACCTTGTTGATAATATGACGGGCAACAAATGTTTCTAGTATTTACAATATACTACTGTATTACGGAGAAACTATTTCTGACTATAATTAAGGTTGAGTTTTTTAGCTAGTGCAGTAATTACAGTACTGAGAGTATAGAATGAATTTTCTGAAAATTTACAATGAATCTGCCCAACTATTTTAGGGGATAAAATTAATTAAAAAATGGATGCTAAGAACATTAGCACCTGATATAGCACTTTTTTTCCTCAAATAATCCTAAAAGAACAAGAAATAATTCAAGCTTTTAGTTTAAACACTGAAATCTTGTGTGTAGGCTATATCTGAATATTTTTGTAGGATTAATGAAGAGACTTATTTTAATAACTAATCTTCTCCATCAACAGAGGCTGAAAAATTATGGACCTACTATAGAGAATTCCAAGAACTGCCCTCTTTCAAAATGACTGCCATCTCCAATGGCTCTCCGTGTACTGAAGCAAGAAGCTGCCCTCGGGTACCTATCTCCCCATTGTCAGTGGGTCTGAGTGTTCCTGTTCACTTTCTAACAGAATAGCGTGTGAACATCTTCATTAGATCACCTAACCTTCACTTTCTTTGGGAACCATTAGAGCCAGTAGCCATCTGGAAAAAAGGCAATTCTTTGTGAAAGAAATTCTCTCTCCCAGAGAAGGTATTATGCACCATCTTCTGCTGACAACTCAGAAGACCCACCACTCTTCTAAAGCATCTAATCAGTCATGTAGTTGTGTACATTTGGGGAAAAGGGAATTGTTACCAAAGGTTGGAGGGTTTTTTTTTGTTAATTTTTTATCATCAAAAATCTCATCAACATGCTCTTGCTAAGACAAGGAAGTATTCACACTATGGAGTAAAGAGTCCCTAATAACAGGATGTTTTAGAAAGACTCACAAACCCTTAATCATTGAAGCAACAGAACGTCCTGACATTAATATTGTACAACTGTGAATTCCTTCCAAGCTTCTAAATGACTATATTCACATCATCCCTCCTTTAAAAATAATTAGAATTACCTTTTGCCATTTCTCCATTTGTTTTGTTACATAACCTCTCTCATTTAGATAGGAAAATCCCTTTGGAATGGACAGAAATCTGTAAAGTAACAACAGACACTGAATAGTCCATCTCTAACAAACCACTTTGTTATGTCCATTTAAGGTGTATGAACATAAGTTTTTCTGAAATGAAAAGATACATGTAACACTTACCTTAAAAGCAAAAGCAACCCTTTGTCTCCAAGATGGGAGAGAGCAGGTTTCATCTGGATAAGGGCGTGAAGATTGGCCTAAAAAAGAGAAGAAGAAAAACTTATTTTAAAATCCTGAATTTATGTAAGCCATTTAAATTAAAAAGACAACTATTTATTTAGAATAAGAAATATCTATTATAGAAGCTCTGAGCACCTTTAAGAATGAATATTACAATATCAGTGATAACCACCCAGAAGCATGTGAAATTGAAAGTATACGACAGAGTAATCAACATCACAAAAATGTCCTACAATATATGCTATTATAGTTCACTAATTTTCATTATATAGGCACTCTGTAGTAGGCAACTTAAAACACTCTGCAAAGTAGAATTATCAAAAAAGGTAATCTGATTTAATTTTTTAAAGAAAGAAAACAATTTTCCTACATATATTAAGTTATTGCTGTAGACTAATGATGCTCACCTTATCTTCACATGCCTCATCTAAGATATCAAGTGCTTCAGAAGATATGGTTTTATTTTTATCATGCAGCTGGGTCACCAGTAATTCAATCCCCCAGTTACTAAAGAATTCTACATTGGCCCTCAACAATACTCGTAAATGTTTTGTTGCATATAACCTGCAGCTCTGCAAAAGGAAAAAAAAATATTTGCAAGAGAGAATATACAGTAGTTAAATATTAAACGGATTTTTCATATTCAAAAGCAGTGCATTTCCATCATAATGTTACATAGCAAATAAGTGCAGTTTACACATTGTTTTGTATGTGTTACTAGAATTACAACTGTCTACATGTTTTTCTCTTACAAAAAGTGTGATGTAACTATTTTTTCATGACCACAATTTATCTGGTGGTCAGGACAAGTCTCACCTGTCTCATCTGAAAGCGAATACCATCTAACAGTCCACTGTCCTTGGCACTGTGTAGAAAATTGTCAGTACAGTTATAAGTGCTGCCTTGTGAATTGCCAGCACTATTTCATACAGGACAGTTTCTATGCTCTACCTGCAGCAATGATTTGAAAAATCTACTTTTCTCTGATGAGTGGGAAAGCTGGCCCTGGTACCTGAAGGGATTTATACTATCAATTTTTGAAGAATTTAAGATCTCTTACAATATGTAGCTTAAGTTGTGAAGATAACCTTCTAAATGTGAACAAATTCAGTGGTGTTTTCCCAAGCCAGACAACTCCAATACTTATGTTGCTACTTGCAGCTTTCCTAAGCAGCAGAGTGAAATGAACAACACATTGGTCCATTGCTGCTACAGTAGAACCTCAGAGTTATGAACTGACTGATCAACCACACGCTTCATTTGGAACCGGAAATACACAACCAGACAACAGCAGAGACCAAAAAAAGCAAATACAGTACAGTACTGTGTGAAACGTAAATTACTAAAAAAAATAAAGGGAAAATTTTTAAAAAAAGATTTGACAAGATAAGGAAAGTTTCTGTGCTTGTTTCATTTAAATTAAGATGGTTAAAAGCAGCATTTTTCTTCTACATATTAAAGTTTCCAAGCTGTATTGAGTCAATGTTCAATAGAAAACTTTTGAAAGAACAACCATAATGTTTTGTTGAGTTATGAACAACCTCCATTCCCAAGGTGTTCGTAACTGAGATTCTATTGTACTCAGAACCCTGTGGGTAGCAATGAAAACTGGCAACTATGAAGTCAATTTCACTATTGCTACTCGGGAAAGCTCTGAGGAAAAGTGGAGGCAGGTAGGCTAAAACATTTGTTATTTAGCTTAAGCTTATCCCTAGGAGAGTTGCGGACTAACTTTTACATGCATTAAATAGCTAGTTAACTGGCAATCAATTAATTTGAGATAAGAAGTCTAGTGAAGACAAGCCAAATGATGGTGTAGGATGAGGGTTCTGGGGAGAGCAAAAGCGGAACTAGAAAAATTCCTTGATTATCTGGCTTTGCTCAACACAAGTCTCCCCCTCCTCCCACACCGCAAACTTAGACCTCATGGAGTTCCTCCCTACCTCATGGGAGGAAGCATGAAATCCAAGAGTTTCTATCATCACGATTTCTTTAAAGAATATGAATTCCAGTCCAAGGTCTTACTGTCTACTTTCAAGCTGTCTTCTTGACACAACCTTTCTAATCCCTAATCTCAACCACCCACCTCCCTTACCCTCAACCTCTTATCTTCACATACAGAAATCCTCCAATATTTGCCAGCCTCAAAGAAATACAGGGCATTTATAGTAACTGTCTGACTTCCCCTCCCCTAACTCCCTCTTGGCACTGAATTTTGTCCTCTCCAGTCTACAGAAGAGCTGCTCTCACCAAGGTACATCACTGAGACACAAGGTGGGTGAAGTAATATCTTTTATTGGACCAACTTCTGTTGGGGAAAGAGACAAGCTTTCAAGTTGCACACAGCTTTTTTGAAGAACAGCTCAAAAGTTTTTATCTTTTACCAACAGAAGTGGATCCAATGAAAGATATTACCTCACCCACCTTGTCTCGCTAACATCCTGGGACCAACATGGCTACAATGACTTTCTTGGGCAAGTCTCAACTTTATTTATCCTTTTTGACATCACTCAAATTGAATCCCTCCATTGGTCCCTACTTGTCTACTATATCAAACCTAAACTTCTTGCTCTTTTCTTAAAGATCCAGTACGCTTCTTTCCTTAGCCTATATAATCCCACTCACCTCCTTCATTCCAGCAGCTCCAGCGTCAATGCCAATTTTTGTATCCTTCTCTCACTCTGCAATCATGCCTTCCCCTATGCATCTTTCTAAGATTTACTTCAATCAGCTAATGTGTTAAAACTTGTTTTCACTAGGATTTTAACATGTGTTAGCTAACATTAAAAATCCAACTTTCTCCTAGTGAAGAGAAGCCCTTCCGGTTATTCCTCAAGAAGATAACCTGGCATTGGTTTATATTTGGGTAAAGCATTTAAGAAGATTTTCCCTCCACCATCAGCTCCCTCAAACCTGAGGGCTAGAAACTATTAAATAAAAGCTTAAATTCTCGAGTCCAATTAGATGGCAAGGAATGGATTCTATGGCAAGTTATGCAGTTTACAGTATCACAGAATACATGCGGTCCACGTTATATTTTAAGAAGTTTTCTGTGGTATGCTAGGAGAGTGTGTGTTACATAAGAAAGAAAAATGAAAGCCTGTTTTAATGAATGAATGAATATATGACATTTTAAATTAACCAGTTTTAGCTTACTAAATTAAACAACAAACGAAATAAAATGTTTAATAATAAATATTGACAAGCAGTGTGCTTGATTAATTGCACTTACATCAGTAGATGCAGTTAAAATTTTGGAAAGGATAACTCTTGCTAACCCATCTCTGCTGTAATCCAAACTAGATACTGTCAGTTTTAGTAAGTGATCTTGGTTCTTCAAGGAGCAGAGATTAAGAAGACTGAAAAAAGTTGAAAGAAAGTATTAGTTGGGATCCACTTTAAACTTTAGTATTTTATGCATGTACAAATAATATATACACCACCTTGCTAATTTATTATTTTTACCATTCAACATAATATGTTGAGTCCAAATTAAGGTAAGGACAAATGTTAATCTGATACTGGCTGCTTAGGAAACATTAGCATGATATTTGACAATACACGCTGCCTGCCTTTTTCTCGTATTTCTAATGTGTAGATAGGTTTCAGAGTGGTCTGGATGAAAGCTGGAGGCATGTAGGTAAGTATAGCGGTCAGTAGGTTTCCGGTATAGGGTGGTGTTTATGTGACCGTCGCTTATTAGCACTGTAGTGTCTAGGAAGTGGACCTCTTGTGTGGACTGGTCCAGGCTGAGGTTGATGGTGGGGTGGAAATCATTGAAATCTTGGTGGAATTCCTCAAGGGCCTCCTTCCCATGGGTACAGATGATGAAGATGTCATCAATGTAGTGCAAGTAAAGTAGGGGGGGCAAGGTGATGAGGGCTGAGGAAGCATTGTTCTAAGTCAGCCATAATAATGTTGGCATACTTAGGGGCCATGAGGGTAACCGGAAACCTACTGACCGCTATACTTAGCTACATGCCTCCAGCTTTCATCCAGACCACATCACATGATCCATTGTCTATAGCCAAGCTCTAAGATACAACCGCATTTGCCCCAATCCCTCAGACAGAGACAAACGCCTACAGAATCTCTATCAAGCATTCTTAAAACTGCAATACCCACCTGCTGAAATGAAGAAACAGACTGACAGAGCCAGAAGGGTACCGAGAAATCACCTACTACAAGACAGGCCCAACAAAGAAAGTAACAGAACACCACTAATCACCACCTACAGTCCCCAACTAAAACCTCTCCAGCGCATCATCAAGGATCTACAACCTATCCTGAAGGACGATCCCTCACTCTCACAGACCTTGGGATATAGGCCAGTCCTCGCTTACAGACAGCTCCCCAACCTGAAGCAAATACTCACCAGCAACTACACACCACACAACAAAAACACCAACCCAGGAACGAAACCCTGCTACAAACCCTGGTGCCAACATATCTATTTCACATATCTATCCTGTCCACATATCTATTTCACATATCTATCCTGTCCACATATCTATTCAAGGGACACCATCATAGGACCTAACCACATCGGCCACACCATCAACAGCTCATTCACCTTCACATCTACCAATGTGATATATGTGCCATCATGTGCCAGCAATGCCTCTCTGCCATGTACATTGGCCAAACCGGACAATCTCCACGCAAAAGAATAAATGGACACAAATCCGACATCAGGAATCATAACGTTCAAAAACCAGTAGGAGAACACTTCAATCTCTCTCGTCACTCAGTAACAGACCTAAAAGTGACAATTCTTCAACAAAAAAACTTCAAAAAACAGACTCCAATATGAAGCTGCAGAACTGGAATTAAGTTGCAAACTGGATACCATCAGATTAGGCCTGAATAGAGACTGGGAGTGGTTGGGTCATTACAAAACCTAAATTTAATTTCCCCAATACTAATTTCTCCCTACTGTTACTCACACATTCTTGTCAACTGTCTGTAATGGGCCACTCTCATACCACTTCAAAAGTTATTTTTCCTCCCTTGGTATCCTGCTGTTAATCGATTTATCTCGTTAGACTGACCTCACACCTGGTAAAGCAACCCCCATCCTTTCATGTATTTATACCTGCTCCTGTATTTTCACTCCATGCACCTGATGAAGTGGGTTCTAACCCATGAAAACTTATGCCAAAATAAATGTTAGTCTCTAAGGTGCCACAAGGACTCCTCGTTATTTTTAGTGTGTAGATGGAAACAAATCTCCCTGATGCAGTCACCAAGATGTTTTTGTCAGTCAGACATGCATGGAAAAAAAAGGCCATTCTACAAAATCCACCTGTATTACAGGGCTTTTTCCAAAGAGGTTGGAGAACCCAGTGAGATTTGGGGGGTTTTTAGTTTTGTTGGACATAGATCTTTATTTACTATTTGCAGGTTTTATACTGATTGTACATGTTACCCACAGCATATTACAAACTGAAGTAAATACAAGTAAATACGAACACTCACCACTGAAACACATTGCATTTTTCAAGCATTTTCACTCCATGAGGGTGACAGGAGAGTGTACCAAAAAACAGAAAGTAGTGCTGACTAAGGGTGCTTAGTAATCCATTGTTCTGAAGACTGCGTTCTGGTTTCATTCCAGAGGAAGAGTTGAGCCAATGCACAATATCTTTTACCAATTCCTCCAGATAGCCTTGTCCATCCTACCCAAAAGAAGTAAAAATATATTTTCATTTATTACTGGTAATGAACAGCTTTAATTGGTTTGTGTTTACTAATATGTATTGATTTAAATTTCTTAGAATGCACATACATCAAGATGATAAAATAAAAATGTTAACTAGCGCAAACAGTTTAACTATGTGAAAAAAGCTAAAGGCAAATACAAAAAGACTGTTTGGTTTCAGGGGGAGCTCTGTATCAATTTTGACATATGAAGTATGACAGTTATGAAAAGTCCCCTGAATAAAGGAAAGTAAAATATTTTAGTATAGTTGAAGGAAAGGAATTTGAGCATGATAATAGGGATACAGCTCTGGTATTGAACAAGAGGCCAGGGAACATACCACAAAACCCATTTCTTCTTTAAAAAACAACAAAAAACCCACTCCTTTTTAATAAACAAATCCCCACAGTACTGAGGCACTTCTATATCTGCTGGCCAGGGCACCACAGGATTCTAATTAGACTTGCCAAGATGGTCTTTTTAAATTTTAAAACCCTGAAATTTTCTTGCAAAGCTCATTACTAAAATTAAGATTTTGCTTGTCTAGCACAGAGAAATGTCATTTTTTCTTACATCTTATAGCTGAAATCATTTCTTACCTCTTCAGATTCAAGAAGAAATTCAGTAAACTGGCAACCCACAACAGTGAGTTGCTTAGACTTGGCATAATCCAGATCCAGGTTGGCATACAACTTACTGCTAGGCTTGTAAAAATACAGCAGTCGTCGGACAAACCTAATTAAGAGTAAAATTAGAAGAATTAGTTGATTACCCTAAACAATTCTTACTGTGCTGCAAGAAATAATTTATATGAACATATGGGCATGAAAGGGATATTTTGTATGTGAGGAATTAGGGTGAGGGATACCAAGTAGATTTATTCCCAAATTACTAAAATTGTAGTCTGCAGAAACAAAGATCAGGCAGCCCAAACAACAATTATATCAAGAGAACAATTTCAGAGATGTGACCATGTGAAGAGTCACAAAAGTTCTTTCTATGCCTTTTGGGAATGCCACAATATAAGAAACAAAAAATGCAAGTTATCAAGAGGAACTTTTTTTTTTTTCTTCAACAGCTAACAAAAGCAGGCAATAAAACAAGTTAATTCAGTTATAATCTCTTCTGTAATATTTCTCCTGTGGAAAATTCAGAGATTACTCCCATCTGTCTGTCTATAAGAGTGACCCATTTCCTGTATTAAACTACTCTTCTCTTGGCAAATTTTTTAAAAAATTAATGTGTCCTGGTATTTGTTATGCATTCTTAAGAGAAGTCAGACCACATAGTGGCTAGTATGTGTTTGTCTTCAAGAAAAATACATGCTTTCTATGAATGTCACCCCATATTTTCCCAAAGTGATACTTCTTGTTTTGACAGTTTAAACAGATCTTGGGCATTACTAATGATCAAATATGAAGCCCTATAAGTGTCTCAGTGCAGAGCTACACTGATTCAAGTGGAATCAATTCAGGATTGCAGCAGTAGGGCCCTAAGTTTGTAATTAAAATATATATTAATATTTTCCATAAATCATTAGTCATATTTAGTATAAGAGAACACAGAATGCTTTTTAAGGGGTATCTATGACTCTCTACAAACACTGATTTTTTTTTTTTATTGTTGTTACAGCAGGAATGAGAGAACAGGCCTCTGTCCAAGTCTGACTGACAAAACACAGGGCAGAGAAATTCTTGAGGAGTCCTCTCTAGGCTGTTTTATATTTTCACAAAACAACCAACCTATAATAAGAGCATGTGAGCAAACATAAATCATAATTAAACATTCTTATGGATTATGCTTCTGTGCATCTCTCAAAGATTAAGTAAGGCTAGCAATAACTTGAACACCACAATTATGATTTAATCATTTTTAAGAGCCATTTTGATGATTTTAATACTACAGTGATAAGATTTTCACAACATACATTAGACTAAATGCACTAACAGCACAAGTTGTGTATTTATACAATGGAGAACATAAAGCCTGGAAAAAAAAAAAGGGGGTTTTGGTGTCAACAATTTTTGAGAATGATCCAGTTAACAGTTCATAGCTCTAAGTCATCCAAGACTACAGAGGTTTCTTTTTTTTTTTTTTTAAATCTATGTTAATTTCAACAAGAGTTAGAGTAAAAGCATGCAGATAGCTGTTTGCAATTCTGCAAGTGCAGAAATAAGTTTTATAGTAAAAAAGTGTCCTCGCTTTTCACAACTTATTGAGTATTAAAAAAATCACTCATCCACTGAACAATGCCTGAATACAGTAAAATGTAGGAAACAGTTACACAGAATAGTAGACATTCCTTTGAAAAGAGTATTATTACAAATTACAGAATCTGGAAAATACTCCTGTATCACGTATTACCAGTTAACAATTATTTTTGTATTGTGTGTGTATGAAAGAATCACGAGGAAAGAGGAATACAGTTAGATTGAGGCCATTATGATTATCACGACACCACCACTCACGTTTAGGACAGAATGGAAAGGGTAGCAATCCATTTTTATATTTACGTTACAAAGTAGTCTGATTATTTTTACTAAAAGAAATTAAGACGTCAAGGTGAGTCCTTAAGGTTGTATCTTAGCAGAAGGTTTTCCTCATAAGTCTACAGAAAAATATCTTGTCATGGCACCAAAATGAGGAAAACTAAAAGATTTTTTTTTTTTTCAGATCAATGTCTAAGGTCTACATTATGAGTGACATCCCAAAGATATTTACTAACCCTTGAAGCTGGGAGTAGAAGTGACAAAGAAAAATGCCCTTGTTCCAAAGATTATAAATGCAGATGAAAAGCACTGCACTTAGTGTTAGAGTTTTTAGTTCTTAAAAAACACCTACATTTGATTTCAAATTGTTCCTTTTTTTTTTTTTTTTTAAATCTTCACCCTTTTGTTTTATATTTTGGTACCAGCTGGTAGAGTGACCAGGTTTGCTTTACTCAGGAACATTTCTCAAAATGTTGCCACCAAACACTAAATTGAAGAAATAATGAAAATATAATCTTTTGAGGTTTAAAATGTAATGAAGAGTGTTTGGCTATTTGATATCCTCCTGTTTTAGGGGATAAATATATTAAATATATTTGCACAGAAAATAACTCTTAGCACACATAAATGGCTCATTATATTTAAGCTTTACAACTTAATTGCCTAAATTTCATTTTCACAGCTCATATACAGAGTAGAATTTAGAAATGTTGCATTTCCAAGGAATAGCTGATTGAAATATTTCAAATTTCTCCCCCCCCCCCAGGAAGTCTAAATAAGTTTTACATACCTGTGCAACTGTTCATCTTTATAGTTCCTTAGATTTACATTTGGCCACTAGAAAAAGAGCAGATATGGCATTATGTAAGACTTGTACATCACTCTTGGGTTATTCAGTAAAATTTCTTCACTTCTATATTGACACAGATGCTTCAGTTACTATTTAAAAATTTCTCATTAGTTATTCTGTTTGTGTGTGAAAGAATCTAAAGAAACCTCTGAAGAATGCTTTCATTCCAGTAACAATTATAGTGTCATCACATCTTTATTTTCTTTCAATTAGCTGCACAGTTGAACTGTTACTCACACATGGTTCTGGCTGTTTGTAAATATAAAACTAATGGTTATCAAGTCTGGAAACATTTTTTTAAAAATTTATATATTTATTCATTTTTTTTTTTTATAGAAAAGCCCATTTTCTCTTTGGTGAGGAGTTGGGGTTGAGAGGAGTGGGCCATTTGTGTCTGTGTACAAAATTCCAGTGAATAAAATTTCAAAATATTGAAAACCAAGTCCGCTTATTTTTCTTATCTATAAATAAACAGCAACTTTAAAAACAGGCATTTTAGAGGAACACGGTTGACGTAAATTGTTTATATTAATCAAAAATTAATAAGTTTGAACAAATTCAATATTTTGATACTGCACCTATTAAACAGTATTTTAATAAGAGTATTTCTGTTCCCCAGTTGATCTTTTGGCCAGGCCCATGATCACCAGAAAGCATGCCTGAGCCCACCCCCTCCTTCAACCACCACTTCCCCTTTGTGCTCATTCTTTCCTGTTGTCTCTTCACTGTCATCTGTACGTTTATTGTTACAAATAAACACCCTCTTGCAAGGTCTTCGGGGGGAAAAAAAAAAACAAAAACACACACATGAACATTGTCCCTCCTGCCTAGGCAAGGCATGAGAGCAATATCATCATGCTAATACACGAGAAGTAGGGCAACAGATTATGTAGTCAGCATCACTTTTCATTAAGTTTGAACAGCACAAAGTTAACAGCTAAGAAAAAAAATTATAATCTTTCAGTTATAGCAATCCTAAGAATGATTTGTAATACTAGCAGTAAAAAATTATCAGATAAATGTGATTTTTAAAGTCAACAGTGCATAGCTATCTATTCTATTTCCCTGTCACTCCCTCCTATTTAGCATTAAATAGAATTTAACATTACTGTTAAGGAGAATACTTTATTTTAGCAAAGCATTTCATGGTGCTGCATGATCATTTAAAATATTTGAATAGTTCTGAATACGAGCAATGTCACTGACAGAAATATCTAAGACCCTTCGCCTAAGGGTAATGGATAATTGACAATATGAATTTGAAGAATGGTATTTAGGTGGAGAGTTGCAGGAATATGTGCTAAATTGGGTTTTTGTTAACAATCTAAAATGGGTAAATACCAAATAATTCATATTTGAGGTACTAAATTAAAAACACCAGTGAATACAGAGAGATAATAAAAAGGCATCTAAACAGGTTAAAATACAAGCAGAAAACAAAATGGGATTTCATTTTTGGAGGATCTGAAGCTTCATCCTTTGAAATATTTAAAATTTAGTTTGACAAAGCACTAAAAATATATTGTATGGAAAATCCTCCATTGGCAGGAAAATTAACCAGATGGCTTTGTAGTTTCTTATTATCTAATTTTTCCAATTTTATGAGGAGAAACCTTAGTGGTCTACCAAATGCAATTCTTGTTTTTCAATTCAGAACAAGACAATTGAATAGAAAAACTAGAAGACATTTTGAAAAGCAGAAATACCAGAGTATACAAACACTCCTGGTGAAAAAAACCAAACAGGAACCTACTTTTATTAGAAGATTTCAGAAGTATCTTCTTATAGCTTTCTTCTAATACTACAAACTTTTAGCTCACATAAGAAATAAGCCAAATTATTTTTTCAATGTATTTCATAAAACCACTATTATGAATTTTCTTTGCTCACCTTCAGTATGGTCCCTATCAGATTCCAATTCCACTCAAGGTTCTCTTTATGATGAAGTACTTGACTATCTCTAAGATTCATTACAAGTGCTTCCTCTGTATCCTAGAATATTAGAAAAGAAGTGAAAATAGGAAGTTTCTTTCCTGCAAATTACCCCAACATAAAAATGCTTATGATCAAATCTACAATCGTTTAATGAACTGTTGTTGATTATATTGCAACTGTACTAATGCTTGACAAACAGCATTCTACATCAAACAAGGTTAGGCTATCAGCAGTGAAATAAGCATTATAAAGTATAAACCTCAAATTAATTTATACTACATTTTTGAAACTGAAGATAAATTCCAATGAAAAAAGCATTTCCTCCTTTTTTGCAAAAACCTATCGTGTGTATACAACTCAAACTGCAGAATTCTGGTGCTGCAATGACAGTCTAAAAGTGAAACGACTAAAAACTAGTCTTGAAATTAAATAAAACTAGTTAGTTTCATTACTTTTTTTCTAAACTTTGGCAGTCTGTTGCATCTTAGCCGTAGGTTTGCAAAGTAGCAGTAAAATGCAAAGTAGCAGACAGCATAAAAAGCGAAGAGTAAATTAGATTTTCAGAATGCCTGCTAGTTCTGAAAGTCAAATATGTTCATTTTTATTAAAAAGTTAAAAATTTCATTTGTGAAAGAGGCAATTACATTTATTTTATTAAAGTTAGAAGCAAATCTCACAATATCCCTTAAATGGTCTGGCTGCTGAAGAGAAAGTGCATAAAGGATCATGGGTTTAAAACAAAACAAAACAAAAAAAACCAAACAGAAATCGTGATATTTAAAAAAAAAAAATCAGCATTTCTGGAGAATGGTTTAAAAAAATCACAACATAAATTAACGTCAGAGTCTCTGAAATTTAACATTAAGCTTACTAATAGTTAAATGGTTAATCAAAATACCTTTAAAACAAAGATATCTTTCTGCACACGGTACTGATCCCTTTTTTGGTGTGTAGAAATTGCCTTCTGAACAATATGATCTAAATGGAGGCTGTAAGGTTTAGGTCCTCGTTTCTTCATCTCATGAAAGCGTTTTAAGCAATTTAGCGCTGCGCTGGCTCGTCTAGTAGGGAAAAATATTGATATTTATCACTGTTTAACTGATTTTATTACAATAAAACACAGGCCACCATTGCTAAGTCTTGTATTAAATAAGCCTGGGTCAACCAAGACGTTGTCAATGAAAAAAATCACATTCTGAATTCAAAATGGATGAGTAAAATTACTGTCGTCTTATAATTCTAGAAAGAGCAAGTCCCAACAGATTTATACTCTCCAATTTTGTACCTTCAGTGAGAAATTAGTTTTGAGAATCTTAGCGATAGGAAACAAGGGGAAACCAGGACATAGGCCATTCAGGAGTTAATCAAACTAGCATCAGACATCAAATAGCTTATGAAAACAAATATTCATCATAAACTTTAATACTGAACTATAGAGACATACCACTTGCCTAGAGATAAGACCTATTGGTCTGCATTAATTACAAGTTTTACAAATGCTTGAAAAGGATGGTTTGGGAGCTTTTGTGTGTGTGTGTGTGTGTGTGTGTGTGTGTGTGTGTGTGTGTGTGTGTGTGTGTGTGTGTGTGTGTGTGTGTGTGTGTGTGTGTGTGTGTGTGTGTTTAAAAAGTACAGCAATCCTACGAATACCAGCACTTGTAGATATGATTGCAATACTTGGATATACACTGTTCCCTACTTGGAAGATATTTTCATCTACTTTTTTTAAAAAAAAAACCCAACTTTTAATACACGTGTTATTTGATGGATAACTACACTCACAACTTGTAACTTTGGAACTCCTAGATCAAGACAATGCAGACAGGGTCAGGGTCCCCAGATATAACAGATGTGATATCAGTAAGACTACATTTCTTCAGTAGAGACAGGTAGGGAGAAATGGAGTTAAGTGGCTAAGGACTCCTTCGACCCTCTGAATTATTTTCAGAGGGGCCAAGAAGCAGAAAAATTGTAAGTGAAAGATAAGTCAAATCTGTGTGGAGGGAGGAGTGCCATTTCTACTATTTATTTCCTTTCCTCACCCACTGTCCTAACCAAGTGTGAAAGTTACCAGTTACTGCTACAGTTCTTCTATTCCTTCCCTGGCATCCACTTAAGTCCAACGTTAACAGATTAAAATTAGAATTTCACCACTTCTTTTAATATGCCAACATTTAGATTAAAACCATTTTGTGGATTTTTTTTTTAAACTTTCAGAAGAATTTTTAGACATGTAATTCTTTCACAAATGTGTCACCACTAAGACTTTCTATGGCTTTCTTCATACTAACTACTCTAGCAATGCAAAAGAAATATAGGCAGAATTATAACCACATAAAAAAAGAATCCCCCACTCACCCCCAGTATGTACAACTTAGTTAAGAGTTAACATTCTTTCCAGATTGTACTCAAACCTTTCAATAACACCTTGGAAATACACCTCTACCCCAATATAATGCAACCCAATATAACAGTGGTTCGCATACAATGCAGTAAAGCTCTGACACGCTGCTCTGAGCAGCATGTTAAGGGTGCCGGGCCAGGCCTGAGGAGTTGGATAAGGGGCGGAGGGTCTCAGGGGCAGTCAGGGGCTTCCCCCCCCGCAGGGTCTGGGAGGCAGGAGCTGTGGAGGGGGGCACTTTTGAGGGCCCCACAGTCCCAGAGTGCCCTGGGGCATTAGCCAGGGACTGGGAGCAGCCAGCTCCGCTTCCCTCGCCCTGGCCCCAACCTTGTCACTCAGAAGAGGGGCCTTAGGGGAAGGAAGCCAGATCCAAAAATAATACTGAGAATAACCTGAGCCATCGGAAATAATGACAACAATATTTTGCATAATATAGGGAAAGGGATCCCTCCCGCACTCACCAGCAGTGGTGAAAGCGGATTAGCCTGGCCCCAGCCTGCTCCGCTCCACTTTCCGCTGCAGGGGACCTTTCCCCAAATCCCCTCAGCGACACGGCTGGGGCTGGGGCAAGGAAAGCAGAGAGGGCTGGGGCCGCGTCTCTCTGCTTCCTGCCGCAGGTGAGTGCGGGGGGTGGGAGGGGTGTCCTTTCCCCAAAAAAGTGAAATTTCAGTAAAAAATCATAAACATTTAATTAATTTTCTTCTTTCATATTTACTGTGAGGAGTAAATGGCTTTTATAGAAATTTAGTTTTAGTCAGTATTGCAGGTATATAGCTCTCATTTCATTATTGTGACAGTGCCAGAAAAAAAACCTATGACTGGTGTGTAAGTACTAGCAAATACAGTATGTCTGCTCCATCAAATGCAGTGGTAATTGTTTGAAGCTTCTGCTTTGCTTGCACCTCATGTTTAAAACAGATCTATAGTATAAGAAACATTTTGAAAATTAGTGGAAACCTCAAACAAAAGAAGCTGTAGCAGAACATAGAAGCTATTTCTCTAGGTTTTTTAAATCACAGTCTCTTGGACAGTCCATCTTTCTGAGACTGAGCATTTTCATTTCTAGTTCCTGAGTTTTCTGACAGAAAGTCTAACATTGCTCTTCAGTTTTCCTATTAATGCTTCATAAATTTGACTAATTACTAATTAATATAGCTAGAGTTAAAGGAGACAAAATTCAGAACACACCTCAAGTAATGTGGTTCATACTGTTTGGTCAGATATTAATTTACATTATTATTATTACTAATTAAGATCTCTTCTTAGTAATATGAACTGCCTCATAAAAATAATTCTTTTAATACCTGATGCAAAGTAATTTTGATATGACAAACTTGCTCATATCAAAATCTTTCTTCCAATTCTGTCTGAATTTCAGAATTAATTACAGTCACTATATTGCAACTTGGAACTCATACACTGTACACTGAAACAATATTTACCTGTACTGCATATATGTACTAACCATTAATAACTACAGACATAAATCCAGTAAGGGTCAAAACGCATTTATGTATGCACACTTTTTAAAAAAACAGCAGTTTTTACTGTAATAAATATATATTGTATACATGTTCACACATTCTCAGTATCTTAGTACAATGTAATATGCTTACAGTCTTTTCTCCTTCAGGATATCAAATGATGCTGCCATATTCATTAGCGTTGGTAAGCAGTGCAAGTGATGGCTATGTGAATGAGGAAGGATTGTGTTTGCCTGAAAGAGATATATTTGTTATTAAAAACTAGGTCCAGCTATTCATCATTATTATACTTTTTGGCCATATTCCACAAGCAATCAGCACACAAAAATTCCATGGACTTTAACAGAACTTTCCTATGCAAAACAATGATACAATATGGCTCCATTTACTCTTTTCATACAACACAGCTCTATGTTAGAACACTTTCTTATACATGATTACAGATTCCTATTACAATAATCCTTTTTTACTAAAAAGACAACTTTGAAATATACCACATTTGTTAAAAGGCATTTAAAATAGAGACTGCACTTGCCTCTGAAGTCTCCTGTTTACTTTGATTGTAAAACCACAAGTTAACAGTGAAAATGATAATACAAAATGTTGTCAAATACCCAAAGTAAACAAACTGAAAGATAGCAAAAAATATTCCTTTCAACTGTAGTAGTCCATGATGATATTTGTTACAATACTCAGGAAAAAATATGAAACAGAGTTGAGGGGTTTTCAGTTGCTAGTGACCCTTTGGAATACTCTAAACATTTGGCTGCCAAAAATGTTGTTGCAGATGCCACAACTATAAAAGTGCACAAAAATATTTCTTCAGGTGTTGAAATAAGGATCAAAACCCTATTGTTCAGAATGGTAAAGAATTTAATACAGTCAGAATAAATTTTAAAGGCCTACACACAAAAATCTATGTCATAAGAACATTATTAAGATTCAAAGTCAAGCACCAAAATATCAAAAAATACTAGAATGCAGGGTTACCTATCAAACCATAATTAACTTACTCCCCCTTCTCTCTCACACACACACCCACCCACCCCACTGCCTGCACTCACCATGGGTGTATGCATTATGACAAAGTCTTTAATTACATACTATTTTTCCATAGGGCCATTGCCTCACACAGGATGGACCTGCTCTGAGATGAAAAATGTTGCATAATGAAGATTTCTCTATAGAACTCCTCCCTCCCCCTTTATTTGTTGCAGAAGTTGTAAGGTATGTAGAGAATGAAACAAAAGACTGCAGGAAGAGAAAAGCTGGTCTCATGGTTAAGGCAACCTTAACAATGTGTGACACTACCAATTCTATCTATAATGAATAAGCCCTGACTTACCATGTGCAAAAGTTCTCCTAACAGGATTGTTGCTCTTACAGACACATGGTCATCACTGCTTGTAATTACCTCAACCAGACCCTTAAAGAAAAGTAAAAATTTATTGAAATAGCTGCATTTAATGTATACATATTTAATATTATTTTGAGGAAATGATAATTCTAACTTAAACTCTGCACTTACTTCTAAAAGACCATTAGTAATAAAAGCCGAAAGCACCAAAGCCAAATAATTATCCATGAGGTCAGGTCTAAAAAAAACAAAAACATGCACACAATGTAAAATGTGTAGTTTCTTCTTCTGTTTTTATTTCTCATTACAAAAGTTAGAAAACAATACGGCTTGTGTCACAAACACCACAACAATCATCCAGTTTCAGTTACAAAATGCTACCTTGATCTGGCTCGATGGGGTAATATAGTTTTTGATTCAGCTGCTACAAAACCATCAGAAAGTCTCCAACAGTCCTGAAACCGACTTGGATCTAGAGCAAGAAAAATGTGGACACCAGTAATTGTAACATTTAACTTTAAAGGGTCATTTTAATATCTGCAGTTGCATTTATTAGAATAAATTATTCATTACATTAGCAACAAGTGGCTTTGTTTATTTCTTCTAATCTCAAGTGTAGACCAAAACAGTACAAATACGATTTTCACATTCTTCACTTTAATATAGCACTGAACTTGCTATTAGCAAATATCATAATTTAGATTAACTAAAACTTAATACAAGACACACAAGGTGGCTGAGGTAATATCTTTTACTGGATCAACTGAAAGACTTAAAACTTAGAATGTACATTACATGAATACCAGTTCTTAGATGGCAGAGAAGTAGTATTGCTAACTATACGAGTATGATTTGTTCTACTATACACTGACTGCTAAACAGTGTTCAGCCCCCATGTTCATACAATAGAATTCTGTAATTTAGAACAAGCTTTAGTTAGCAACTCTGCCCAAGATTTAACTTCGGAGGCTGGGAAAACTGCACGCTACTGCAGGGTAGAAGGGAGAGGCTGTCCTCTATCCTTCCTCCGGGTCCATACTCCTGCAGTGAAAAACGAAGGAGAGGCTGCTTCTACAGAGTTGCAGGAGAGCGTGGCTTCTACTGACATAAAACTAGCATCACTCAGTGAAAGGGCATCTGACGCTGCAGCTTCACACATCCACCTCAAGGGGATTATGGAAAATCTGCAGTACGGATGAGAGTTCCTATATAATAATAAACAAACCTTTGTTAATTATGTACTACTAGTAATCAAAGGCAGACATATTGGGTATTTAGAAATTAAACATTAATGATAAGTGCTAAATTTATAAATATTAAAATTAGAACTCTCAATTTATTACTTAATAAAAGCACTTCTATGTTACTATGGTAGTTAAGCGCAGTAGGTGGTGTAACAATCACAACATAGGAAAGTGAGTTCTGATGTTTGTAGTCTGCCTGGCTGTTGGTAGGGAAGTATATTTGTAAAGGCGCTGGAAAGTCTATTTGCTGTGTGGAAAAAATGCAACAAAAAGAAAACTATTGAAAGTCAGATGTTTAAAATAATCTTTGATTTTTCTAAAACGCTGTTTTAACAGTTAAAATGCTAGCCACAGGTTGTCACGGATAATAGTACCTTTAAATAATATTAGCAGCAATGATGCATTTCAGAGGTGATGTTCTTTGAAACTATATAATTAGCCTACTAAAACTTAGCTCATCTAGAATTCTTGTGTACTGCTGAAATGTATCCTTTCCCTCCAATGCATCTTAGATGAAAAAAGTCTACACAGCAACATTATTATTTAGATTTGACAAATGAATCTAAAAAAATGTACTAATTTTAATTAGACTTTATTTGAAATATGTTTAAGTGAAAGTTACCACTGGTAGCAGCAAGGATTCACATTATTAAAGATGAATTCTCTTATGCAATAGGATGTAATATGACAACATTCCCCACCTTCCCAATAATAGATATCAACTATAGATTTCTGTAACTAACTTTTGATAACTCCTTCTCTACAGTCAAAGTATCCTGTTAACCTACAGCAATACAGTTACTGGTGTCCTTTAAGATTAATTGCCCCCCAGTAAATCTCCTGTACTACTTTTACAGATGATGTAGTAATAAAATCAACAAAAGCCTGAATATGGGAAATACATTTGAAAGTAATCAACAGCTGAAAACAAGCCAATTTTTAAACAAGTATTTTTTAAAAAACAAATTAAATGATGAAATAATCAATATTGACATGATTTACTGTGGCACGGAAAACCCCAAAGGACTCAAATTTTAGAAGAAATAAATAAGTAGGATAACCTGTACTGTGCATTGATTCTTAATACCTACCTACACTCAGAAGTGCTTCTATGAATTCTTCTGTCACAACAGGGACAGGAAGGCGAAATATATCATAAAGAACCTCAAGTAGACCTCGCTACAAATACAAAAGGAAAACACTTATTTTCACAAGCTATTAGAAACCAGAACTTCACTTTAAAATTAGTAGAAAAAGTCACTGTCTTGAAAGTTAGAAAATTATCCATAATGAAAAATACATTGAAATGTAACTATTTGAAGCAGTTTGAAGCAGACTAGCAGCAAAAACTCCATTTGTCTTGACTTTTTTATTATTTTTAAACTTTATCTTTACTGTTTTTATGTAAAGAAAGCATATAATGAAAACAAAACACATATACAAGGAGGAACTAGCATTTAAAGTTCAATGTTCATAATTTGCTAAACCCGCTAAAAAAAATTAAACGCCAAAACAAAAAACTCAAAAAGGTCATGCAGGACTAAATAGATAAATAAGTGAGAACACTGTCTACGAATATTAGCATCTAATATGTACTAAACTTCAAGGGTATGCAATATTTTCATGTGTGACTAGACATCCTCATATTTTTTCCAAGTGTTTCTATTAGATAGAGTCATTTTTTTCCCCCCCATGAATGCAATAGTAGAGAGCTCACTCAGCCAGCCTGTGTATGAAGTGGAAATTGCAGATTTTCTAATAGTTACTACAAACCATTTCTTAATGTTAACTAATAGTTCCAACTCATCCAGCACTCCTAAAATACACAAGCTTGGAGAAGGGAAAATAGTGACAATGTTTTTGAGAGAACACTATATATAATAATCCGTAACATGTGTTTGAGGGGTTTAGAGGATGTGCGAAACGTTGGTATGGTCTCCAACACTCACTCTGCATTGCTAATCTAGCCTTAAAGAGTCTGGAGTCCAGTAGCACCTGTTTAATATCTTGCTCTGGAAGAATGGCAGGGACTTGAAGTATCTTTCACATTAAGCCAGGTATCTTTCCAGATTTCTGTTGAGATAGTAAGGCTAATTTCTTTTTCCAATTTTCTTCGAGACTGAGAGGATACTGCAAAATATTAAGCCATCTAGAAGTAATTTCTACACAGTTACTTGTTTCCGTATTTCTTAACTTGTTCACCTAGAGGAGAGAGAGTTAAACAGACCAATTGTTCCCTATCAGTGTATAAATCCTTGAGCATAGTCACTGAAAGAAGGAACTGAGAAACAGCAGTGGCTAGTATTTGTTACACATGTAATAGAAAATCAGTTGATCATCTTCAATTTTTGTTAATTCTTTTTCTATCCAAATGGTCTTAAGCATGGAGTTGGCCCTGATCCTGAGGTGCGGGTTATCCTATAGTGATACAGAGGATAAGTAAGATTGGATGCTGTAACGTATTGCAGTATGCCCCACGTAGAAGCAAAGATTGGATTTTTCCTTAAGGATAGGTTTCAGAGTAGCAGCCGTGTTAGTCTGTATTCGCAAAAAGAAAAGGAGTACTTGTGGCACCTTAGAGACTAACAAATTTATTAGAGCATAAGCTTTCGTGAGCTACAGCTCACTTCATCGGATGCATTCCTTAAGGATAGACTCCAAATGGCATAAGCCACCACTGGATCTGAACCACCTTACAATAGAACACATTTGGAATGCTGGATAATATAAATACAAATCTGGCAATACCATACCTCCAGTTGTCCAGGATTTCACGGTCTTGTGACACCCAAGAGGCAATTTTTTATCCCATTTAAACTTCATAATAAACCTATTTTTATTTGAACAAAGGGCATGGGAAAGATTTTGAAAGGCAAGAGGCTAATCACATAAGTCAATCCTGGGAAAACATTCATTTTGGCTACTTCTATTCTCCCCAGTAAAGATGACAGGACAAGACACCATCTCGCTACAACTTTGGAAGTTTAACTATATAGTGCATACTCACAGAAACAATTTTCAGAAGATCAGGACAAATCTTAACACATTAGTAAGTGATTTCCATGTATATTTGAAATTGAGAAGGGTCTAATCTTTTGGATATACCCATTGCTTGTGATTCATTCCAATTAATGAGAAAACAAGAGATCTCTCCAAAAATGTCAACTACATCAATTATGGGCACAAATGAGGATGGATTCTTCAAAAGTACAAAAATGTCATCAGCATATAAACTGATTTTGTTCTTCTCAGTTCATATCTTCAATTGCGGAGAACAGATTACGTTCACAGCAGTGTTTCAAGAGAGATTAAAAAAGGAGAGAAGACGGAGGACAACTCTGTTGTCCTATTTTCTAGTTGAAATCATGGAGAAAAAAATCCATTAGTTGACAAGGGAGAACTATATAATACACTAATCCAGTTCAGGAATATTGGACCAAATTCAATTTATTTTTATTTTTATTATTTTTTTTTTTAAAAGAACAGCCATTGGATAAATCCATTCAACACTGTCAAACACCTTCTCAGCATCCAGCGATAAAGCTATAGAGGAAATTTCTAACATATGAGCTTGCTGGATTGAGTAATTTTTCTCTTACTATCACCAGTCAATCTTCCTTTAATGAAACCAGCCCGATGGGATGATGATGTTCAGTTATTTAGCAAAAATTTTTAGTTATTTCACAATCTGTATTCGACAGATATGGGCAGAAGCTGATACAGTTGCAACTGTCTTTGATCTTCTTCAGTATTAAAATAAATAAAGCAGTTGTCATTTCACTAGATATAGCTTCTTTTTGGACTGTTCCAGTGAAGATCTTTGAAAGAATAGAAGATAACGGATTACAATGTGTTTTGTAATTTACAAAAATTATCATGTTTCATCCATTCCTGGAGCCTTGCCAGAATTAATTTTTTTATAGCATGTTCAATCTCTTGTATTGCGAAATCTTTGTCAAAAAACATTTGTTCTGAAGTTAGGATATTAAAAGGCAAGTCTTCAACAAAATGATCAAATGTTAGTGTCAAACTGGTTGTCTGATTTATATAAAAGCTTGACAAAATTGCTTTAAGTGATTATTTACATCTATTAGTTCAAAGATGACATTCCCATCTCCTTGTAATATGGAAGAAATATTGTTACCGGATAGTTCCATCTTAAGTTTTCTGGCAAGTAGTTTACCTCCTTTATCTTCCCCATTCATAAATGTCTTTGTTTGGCCGTCAAGTGTAAATTCAATTTGGCTGGATAAGCATTTATTAGATTATATTTGGAGCGGATTAGGGAACATAGGAGTTATTCACTATTTGGGTCAGTCTTGTGCATTCTCTCCAAATCATCTATTTCCTTGGCCAGAGTCTAGTAACTTGAGTCTTTCTCCTTTTGGGAGGTATACTTTAGCATCCACCCAGTAGCTTTGCAGTAGCTTTCAGAGCCTCTCAAAAGATGGTAACTCAGGCAACCGAGTCCTTATTTTCTCATATGAAGTTATAGTTGACTGAATCAACTATGCAACAAATTTTTGCATCTTTTAGTAGCAGAGTATTCAGCTTCCCACCTAGAAGACTTTAATGAAGTGTAACCAGCAACTATGGTGAATATAATTGGCATATGATACAAAATTAGCATATCATCAATACCTATTCTAGGCATGCTAGAATCAGATAGGAAAGAAAAGTCAATTCTAGGAGTAAGATGAACGTAGTATACAGAAATAAGTATAGCCATGCTCCTCGGCGTGTTTCAGTCTCCATATAGCTTTTAAATAAAATTCATTAATTAATGATGATGGCTGGCCTATTGTGTTTTGAAGCTGAGTCTTAAGTAATTGGATTTGTCCAGATGTCTTTCTAGGATAGCATTTCAATCGCTTTAGTACAAGACTATCTTTTATATTACAAGGATGTTGGCAGTGTCTTTGAAAAATTTAGAATGACCTCCACTTGGATCGTAAAGGCTTCCTAGAATTAACCTTTTTGAGTCAAAACCAGGATCATCCTTTAAGAAGGATCATCTTCCCTCAGGATCAGACCAACACTGTATAAACTAAGACAGATGTGCTTCTGCTCTTAGAATTCTATAATGAATGATATACTACACCTTCTTGATTCTGTTGGCATCTATTTGTCAGGCTTGACAAAGCCCTGGCTGGAATGATTTAGTTGAGGATTGGTCCTGCTTTGAGCAGGGGGTTGGACTACATGACCTCCTAAGGTCCCCTCCAATCCCGATATTCTATGATTTCTGCTAGATTAATTTCCTGCAATAAAGCTACTTGACATTTATTTTAAAATCTGAGATGTCTCAAGATTTTTAATTATTTTGGAAGATTTATTGAGTCCCCTCATGTTCCGGGATCATACCCTAAGATAATTCATGGCAAAGTTTTAAAAAAGATATATTAAGATGTATAACTTGATTGTAAAGATATGTATATCTAGTTAATATTGTCAAACCACATCTCTAAAATATGGTGTGTATTTATACACGTTCAATACTGGTTAGTTTTCAATGAATTTATGCCTTCAATTTGGCCTCTAAGGTTTCAGGTATACAAAAAGATCTATAGTTAAATATCCAAAGAATAAATAGTTGTATTCCAAAGTATATTTGTAACGGGGGCAGTGGAAGTCATTTAAAATAAGCCACTGTGAGCATGTTCAGATCCCTGATGGCATCTGTTTCATTCCCTCTTCCCCTCCCATGTTATCTAATGTTATTCTAATCATCACTAAATGCAAACACATTTTCTAAGAACATGTATAATAAATATATGCATATACACACATGGAGTCATCACATAAATTTCCAACTGATTTGGTCAATGAATTACTAATCTGAGTAAGTACAAAATATTCATATTCATAATATGAAAATGTCCTGCACAAACTGAGTAACTAGTGTTATTTATGGTTTAGGTTTGAAGTACTTTTCATATCTGAAATATTGACTGATCCAAAGGACTTGTGGTTAACATAACATGATCTATCAGAAGAAGAACTAGTGAAGAGACTGTTTAGAATGCAAGTTGTGATGACTGGGATTGATAATACTTCCTTGAGTACATGGTGCTATATCCCCCAGCATAGCATTAAACTGTTACTCCATGCATTGCAGTGTTTGTACTCAGCTCCAAAGTGGGTAAACTGAAGAGTTCAGCCTAACTGCTAGATTATATAGGTGATTATTATAGCAGCATATCTACAAGGATACATAAGAAAAATGGATTTTTCAGCATGTGGAAGTATGCTCTTTATGGTGAACCATTATGGTTTTTTTGGTAAAATCTGGCTGCAATATTAAGCATCTTACAAATTTTGCAGGAAGTTCTGCAAAACCTTGTGAAGCCTGCTAAATCCATAGTGAAAGTATATGGGACTTGATGCTGTATCTGATATTGGTCCCCTGGGATTTGCTTTATGTCACTGAATGCAGTCCTCTTTTTGTTAAGCTCAGCTGAGAAGTCAGGTCAAAGAAATTTTGTGCCCTTTGTACATAAGGGTTTTGGCTTTTCTGGCAGCATTCATTAACATTACTTTATCACTGAACTTCAGCAACTTGAAGATAAGTCTGGACTTGTCAGATTCCAACTTTCTAGCATCAGGAATTCAATGGATCTTTCAATATATTGGGGGGCGGGCAACAAGGAGTCCAATTTAAATGTCAGGGAGCAGCTTCTGGAGAAAGCGGATAATATTCTTTTCCTTTAGACCTTCAGCAATACCCAAGATGTGAAGATTGTTTCTTTGAGATCTGTTTTCCAAATAATCCTGTTTTTCTTCCAATTCGTTTAGTCTAAGTTTTAAGGAGGCAGTTTCTTCTTTAAATTTTACTTGTTTCAATGGCAGCCTATTGTGGCTCATTTTCCAAGTAACCAATTCTCGATTTTACATATACTTCTTGAGAGAGGCCACAAATATCTTTTGAGATTAAATCCACTTGGTCCTGAGGAATTCCTTCAATGCCATGCATCCGACAAAGTGGGTATTCACCCACAAAAGCTTATGCTCCAATTCATCTGTCAGTCTATAAGGTGCCACAGGACTCTCTGCCGCTTTTTCAGTGCCACGATATCCTGAGGTAGGTTCTGCTATGGCCCTTCTCCCCCAGCTCTTTAGGTGATTCAGGCTTAGGTCTTGGATTGCCCCTCATTTTTTCCCACTGGAATCCATGTTCAACAGTTTGAAGTTTATCCACGGAATTTAGAGCTTTAGGACAGAAACTTAATCAAATTTGCTAGAAAAGTAATAATTAAATTAATATATGGGGTGACAGGAGCTCTAGGACTAGGCAGTCATCTTTCTCACAGAAACCTTCAAGGTGAGAGTCATGTAGTATCCAACTGTAGATTTTTTTTAAAAAAATGATTCTAGCTATATCAAAATTTGGCTACAATAAAGTAGAAAATTACTGTCAACTGTTATATTACATTTTGTATTGTGTTTTGTATAAAGACACTACAATGTTAATTAAATGAGAAAAGGGGGGAATTTATGGGTTGCCACTCCATTCTTAATTAGCAAGCAATGTACAAGCCTTGCAGTGTGTCCAAAATATAGCTACTAAATGATACACAAATAAATACAAAAGTCAAATTAATGTAGTATTATGTATTAAAAACAATAAAATATTTCTGTGTTGACAAAGTAATAAAATGAAGGAATTTAAATATGAAAAACACTTATCAACTAGCTCATCTCTCTGTCAATAAAGGATTGTTTCCAAGTACACATTTTCTAGTGTTAAGTCAGTCTCCAACTACACGCGTTTTTTCCTACTTCACACAAAGAGACATGAATGATCAATTGCATTTAAAAAAAAAAAATTTCGCTGGAGGCAATTGCACTTTGGCTTCTCTCTTTCTTACCAGGATCATGGACAATTGCTGCGGCAAAAATTGCCTCAATCTCAGAAAGAAAGTTCTTTTCAGCGCCAATTAATCACAGTGTAAGTCCATATAATGGAGTCTTGATATACATAGGAACAACATACAGATAACATGCAAATAAAACTTATGTACTCTTCTAGTTACTGTATCTATATATCTTAAGTATTTTAAAGAAAACTTAGCAGAATTCAATTTTTATATTTTATAATTTCAACTGATTTTTAAGCTTTAGATCTTTACTGATTTAAATTTTCACCATTGCACAAATTTATGGGTTTTAAAATTTTCTTTCATAAATTTTAATTTTCACAGTTGTTGGAAATCATGGGAGGTCTGAATTATTAACAACAAACATTGAGATTAAAAAAGTTAAAGATTTTTAATCCTTAAAACACACATTGTCAACATCATGTCAAAATATGCAAAGTAAATATCCCTAAATCAAACTCTAATACATTTTCAAGCAGCATTTTTCTTACTTTGCCTATCTGTAAATTTTAACAGTGATGTAATATTTTTGGATGATGTGTGTGCACACGCGTGTACGTACACACACAGTAAGAAAATCTGTTTACCAACTTTTACAAATAAAATCTAATCCTTCCAAGGCTCTTTACAAGGCCCTGATTACTGTAGTATACAACTGCCACATGATCTTTCATGTATTTATCCCCACAACACCCTTGTGAAGCAGAGCACTGCTATTATCTTTATTTTACAGAAGGGGAATTGAGATACAGAGAGGCTAAGTGATCTATCCAAGATCACACAGGAAATCTGTGGAGGACTTGGATCCAGCTCTTTCATGTCCTAAGCAAGCAACCTAATCACTCTACCAATCTTCCTACCATTAATGTTAAAATTAAGGGTTAAAAATACAGAAGAAACACACACGAAATACCTCCTAGAAATGCACACAGTTTTAGAATACTATTCCCTCTGTAATTATCTGATTTATTGCCTACCCGTATTTCCATATTTGGTATACAAAGTACCCCAATAAGAGACTGGATCCCAGAGTTGCCAGGCTTGCATAAACTGATAATACCTAGAACATACAAAATATATAATTAGTGTCTCAATCAAACCAACAAATGCTTTAAAAAACACTGCTTGAAATACTAATAAAAATAACTAAACAATTGTCTCATAGGATTATGAAGTTACTAAATCACTAAATTACATAGGATTATGCAATTACTAAATCATAACTGCAGTTTTCCCTCTAGTTATTCAATCCCCAGAAACAGGCCATGTGTGCTTTGCATATTCACTAGTTATTTCTCAATAAATTATGGTCTCTATGCAGCTCCTTGTATTCTGACTGATAATTGTGTAATTATTAAATTAAAATGTAATAGATTGCTCTGCCTCCTGTATACAGAAATTTCAATTTGTTTGCAAGCAATAAGCCTGAGCTTTAGCTGTAAATTAATTTTAAATGAAGGAAAAGCAATACAAGGCAAACAAAATGAGGTTGTCCAACTTTATTTTTGTACTTGTTTCTCCATTTTCTCTTCTCCTTTCTACAAGATAGTTATTATGGACACAAGTGCATTGCTATCTTATCCCAGACACTCCCTCTCAATTCTGGGGGTTAATGGAGATTTTCTTACATTGAGCTAAAGACATAATTCCTCGAAAAAAGGAAGAACCATTTGAGTGGATGACAGTACTGCTTTGTAAAATCAGCCCTTGAATAAGTTGTCACGGTACGGGAAGCCTAAAATCACTTCCCGAAGAAAGCAAGTGATCGCCGTCGCTAGGAGCCTTGAGGACACCCTTGGCACTGAGGGGAGGCTGAAGGAAAGTACTTTGTATTGAAAATGTTCCTGGCCTGTATTTAAGCATAGTTATTTTCTGTAAGATGGGTGTATCACTACATGGAAATAGAGATCTTGTAGGCTGAGGGCCGAAAACCAATCTGCTTCTAGTGAAGTGATTTATAGTTGCCGGTCATCATCCTGAACTTTTGAGACTAAGAATGTATTTAGTACTCTAAGATCAAAAAAATCAGTGTCCACCCTCTGTCCTCCTTTGGCACAAGGAAATACCTCTTTAGAACCCCTTTCCTTTGTGAGGAGCTGAAATCAGATCTAGGGATCCTAATCAAAGGAGAGAGTCAATTTCTGGTCTCAGTAAAAGCTCATGAGAAGGGTCCCTGCACAGGGATGGGGAATAAGGGTAGTGGGATGGTGTAGCCCAATGCTATAATTTCTACGACCTACTTGGCTGTACAGATCCACCTCCAGGCATGATGGAAATGGCAAAGGCAGTCCTCCAAAAGGGGATATGTGGGCAAAGCATTGCACCTGCTGAACTAGAAGTGTGAGAGGATTCAAACACTTGACTGATCCAACAAAAATGTTGTTTTGATAGTGACTGGGTACTTGCTGAAAAAGGAAGAGCACCCCTCTTTCTTTGGAACTTATGTCTTTCTGTGCAGTTCAGTGGATCTGTGAAACCCAGAGATCTGACCAAGGCAAGATCTCTGGGAAGTCTGTGACCTACTAAATCATCTTTTATTTGCAGGAGTATATATAGCCAGAGATTTTAATGTGGCGCGGGAGTCTTTAGCGTGTGAAGAGAGTCATCTGTGGTTTCTGAGAACTTTCGACCACTAAAGAGGAGGTTCTCAGTTTTCTGAACCACTCTCACGATCCCAAGAATTGGAGCCATGACACCCTGCATATAACTACTGCCATAGAGATAGACCTGGCAGCAGCGTGTGCGACATCCAAGGATGCTTGAAAAGACTTCCTGGCTAATAACTGACCCTCCGTGACAGTAGCCTGCAATTATTCTGTGTTCCTGTGGAATATGATCAATGAAGGCCACATATTTATTATACTTTGTGAAATTATATTTTACCACAACTGGCTGATAGTTTGCAGTCTGAAATTGTAGTGTTGCAGATGAACAGGATTTCCAACCAAAGTGGTCTAAGCACTTTTGGTCTTTGTTATATAGGGTACACTTGGAGCAGTGTTTGCTTAATGAGCTCATTCACTCAGAGAATTAGGGGAGGGGTGGAGCAACAAAAATTCAGCGTTCTTGGAGGGGACATAATATTTTTGTATCCACTCATTTGCAAGTTGGTAGAACAGTTGCAGGTGTTGCCAAACAGTTTTTGCTGAGTCCAGGAGTGCCTCATTAAAGAGTAACATTCCTCCAGTGGTTTTGCTGATTGTAAAACATCAAGCAATTTGTGATGCTAATCCTTCATCTCCTTGAGTGGTATTTGAAGATCACCAGCTACCCCCTTTATAAGGTCTTGAACCTGCTGGAAATCATTGGTCACAGATGGTGGTGGAGGCATGATCACATCAGCTGCAGAAAATGAGATAGGAGTTTGAGGGATGGCTTCTTTATCTGCTCTCGCCTCCTTTTCCTCAAACGTCTCCTTGTGTTGGGGTCCCAGTTAAGGAGGAGAAGACTGAGCATCTCTAGCCTCCCAATTCTTCGGAGCTGGTGGCCTGGCAAATTGCTGTCCGTATGCAGCCCTGGCATCCCAGTACGGCCACTGCAGGGGCCCATATAGGAGAAGGGGCGGCATTCAGGGTTGGAACCACCACCTTTGGTGTTGTGCACCAAAGGTCTTCCCTATGGGTGTCAAAGAACTGGTTTCTGTATGGATGGCTATGAGAACCCTGCAGTGACATGGAAGAGACTGAATAGAGGTCTCCCTCACCTTCTTGATATCCTCCAATGGGTAAGGGGGCACCAGCAGAAAAGGGTGGAGAGCCTGGCAGTACCAGAGAGCGACAGTAGTCCAGAGACCAAGGTGTCAGTATTGAGAGGCATTCAGTAACCATGAGCAGTGGAGATTCTGATTCATCTGCCACTGATAAATCTTTTAGGTATCTAAATTCCTGTGGTACCAAGTGGAGGATTGGTGCTGATGCGGTAGCATGCTTGGCAATTGAAGCAGAGTGTACCAGAGATTTAAAGTGTAACAAAATAGGCATCGATGATGTCTAATGCTTTAGTTTTGCATGGTACCGAGGTTCCCAATTGGGGAGGTATCAATGACAGAGTTGTACTTGATGGTACCAATCTAGAGGAGTGCTTGTCCTTGCCCTCCTTGTACTTTGTAGATGGTACTGGGGTTCTGTCGGAGCACTGTTTCTCCTTAGAGCTCAGGGACTTGCCAGTACCAGAGAAAGTCTTTCACCTCTAAGGCACTGAACTAAGAGGTCGAAGCTTCTGATACCATGGACCATGGTCGAAGCTTCCGATACCAAGGTTTTTGGGAGCAGCCTCCTTATGATGAGAGCGAGAGCTCTGCTTCTGGGAATCACTGGGATCTCAAGAGTCTTTCTTAGGGGAAGATCTGCACCAAAGTCAATTGGTGCCTAGACACAGATGTTCAGGGAGGGTCTCATAACCTGATTCGGAAGCAGATAAAAGGGAGTGCTTCAATCAGCATCACTAGCCGCAACTTGGTCTCCTGGTTCTTCCTTGCTCTAGATCCAAGGGCCAGGCAGAAGTTACACATCTGGGATATGCGTAACTGTCCCAGGCAGGTAATGGTCTCAAGTTGCAGTGGGGGATGTTTAGGTTGGATATTAGGAAAAGCTTTTTCACTAGGAGGGTGGTGAAGCACTGCGTTACCTAGGCAGGTGGTGGAATCTCCTTCCTTTGAGGCTTTTAAGGTCAGGCTTGACAAAGCCCTGGCTGGGATGATTTAGTTGGGGATTTGTCCTGCTTTGAGCAGGGGTTGGACTAGATGACCTCCTGAAGTCCCTTCCAACCCTGATATTCTATGATCAGGCAGCAAACACATTTAGAGGGGCTGTCACTAACAACAGAGGCAACTTTTGAATCCTAGAGAGCTGGGCATGCCCTGCCAGGAGAGTAAGGGTCTCCAGAGGGAGAAAGCGGAATAAAGTTAATCCTCTCATTATGTATCTACTAACTACCTAAAAACTACCACCTAATACTAAACTATAAACAAACAGTTAACTGAAGCATGCTCAAGGCAGACAAGCTAGGCCTCAGTCTCAGGCTGAGACGGTTGAGAAGAAATTGAGGGTGATTCACCTGTGCAGTCCCATATAGCTATACACGAGCAGGCCAAATGGACACTGCTATTGAAAAATCTCGAGTCAAGGGCTCACAAAGAACTTGAAGTGAAGCACCTACGTGGACACTACTTGAAGAAGAATACACTATCCCAGGATATGTTTATCATATTGGAAAGTGGAAGCATCCTTAAGTTATCACTGTATTATAAAATAACCTAACAGAGAAATTAGGTATGGAACAGCCCAACAGGACGAGCCCATAACTACCAAAAAACATGCATGCTCTGTCTTAAATGCAATCTCCAATGAACAAAAATTTGGGCTTCTGACCTTTTTAGTTCTTTGATTTACAAAAAAAGCCTGAAGTTTATGTATTTGTTTTAAAAAGGTATTTTCCATTTGAGACTGGAAAACTACGGATGACTAGGAAAACTACTGAAATGGTGACATCACGAAAGCTAAAAGTGAAAGTTAAGCAAGTGAGAAGGAAAGGGATTTTTAGACAAACTTTAAAAATTAAATGTATTTACTTCTGTAAATATTTCGATGACTAATTTTTTGGATAGAAGGAAGGTTTTATCCAAACACCCTTATACCACAGCTCACAATATGCACTTCTGAGCCCTCCCAATTCTACATTCCTGATATTTATAAAAGGTAAAAAACACAAGTAGGAAAATGTTAGCTTTTTATTTGTTTTAAAATATTTAAAGCCACCTTTATGTATGAAAGCAGCAAAAGAGGGCACAACCCCTTTTTAAAAATCCTTTAAAAGTACACCTTAAAAACTAAAATTATGGGAGGGGGAAACCAAAGGGGCAGAAAAAGGGACAAATAATAAGGAAAATGTCAAGGGAAGTGGCATATTTCAAGCCCACTGTTCCTTCAGTCTTCCAAAGGGCCTTTCAGGTAACTCCCAGTGCATGGGTGAGGGAGGTTGTACAAGAGGCAACCAGGGAAATGGTTTGTTAGATGTTTCTAATCAGTCATCTGCCTGAAGAGTTTGCACCAGTGTAGCCTCACCAATGACTGGCCACTGATTGCTGTAATTGGGGCAAATCCCTCAAAAACCTTAGGTGATGTCTAAATTGGGGATTTGCCCCAGTTACAGCAATCAGTGGCCAGTCATTGGTGAGGCTACACTGGTGCAAACTCTTCAGGCAGACGAACAGTGGCGTTATTTGCACTGGTTAGTGAATAGGGCAGATCTCCAGTGTAGATGAAACTTTAGACTATGGTGATCATCAGCCTCACCCATCAAATATCAGGAAACACAGCTAAAGTAAACAGATATCGGATACGGAATTCCCAAATTGGCAACAAGAGTTGCATATCTTGGTGAGGAATGACAATCAGAGCACACCACATAGTGGAACCCCATCTGATGTGACACATCAAAACACATTAATATCACTGAAGACAAGGTACTGATGAAGACGATACAAAGTAGACTCATAGGAACAGATTCTATACTTAAACGAGCCACTCTCTCACTCTTTAAACTCCCTTCTCTACACACAAATAGGGGGTGGGGAGAAAAAAACAAAAACCACTTACCTGCCCATGACCGAAATGCTGCCACTATTCCCATTTTGCTAGCTAGGAAGCGTGCTTCTCTGTCCTCTCTGTTATAAAAACAACAAATGCCAGACAGATATACTACCATTACGTTACTGTTAAATCTAGAGTGGTACTTTGTTTACTAGCTACTTCAAACAAGAGTACAACTAACTATTAGAAGCTCTTTGACAGGGAATGGGATCCAACATAAAAAATTCAGGTTCTATATTTATAATATAAAGGTTACAGAATCAGAGTTTTAATTCCATGACTTTTTTCTTGTAAAATTGAAGAACCCAATCTCCCTAGCGAGTTACCTTGCTAGCCATGGAATGCTTCTCTAATCTACAAATGAAAAAGCCAATTATAAACAAGCTTTTTTTTTTTAAATTTTAAAGGTAGTGGAGGGGATAAAAGATCAGGTTTTAAAAATATTTAGAAAGTGATTCATACAGAGGTGTCATTGTTATTTGTCAAATTTTTTACTATGGTTAACAATGAACTTTTATACTACTGTGATAGGCAACAACCCCCAAGATAAAACATTCAGGCCTTTTCTGTTGAAAAATGTATTTCTGAGAAGATGTAAATTCTGATTTAGACCACTACCATCATAGACCAAAATAAAATCCCACAATAATTTTATAAAGAAGTCACATAACTTTATAAGCATTTGGATAGCAGATTTTTCTTCAGTTGGCATAATATTTTCAGAAAGATGCATCTTGGCATTTTTGACCATCAAGCCAAGAGAAGTTATTGTGATAGTAAATGTTATAGATAGATATTCCCCAGTCAACTACACAAAACTACGCAGCTTCACAGAATTCACAGAAAGGGATTCTCCTCCCCATAGACCAACCCCTGAATGCAGCTGTAGCAGCATAAAGTGATCATGAAGCCATTTCACTGGCTGGGACAAAATTCTCCAAACACAAACACTACATAATGTTGCCATAGCAGCCTTAGACACAATCTCTTGTGAGGCCCAGCATAGAGGGTGCAGGGTAGGGCCAGAGCATATCACTGTGAATATTTTGGGCAGCACTGCCAAAAATTATGCTAGGACCACTCCAACCTCCAGAACAGCCCAGAATCAGGAAGGCAAAAAAGGCATCTTAAAGCCACTAAGATCCCATCTACCATGGACTGTACCCCCTCTAATTTTCTGGTAGTATAACACACAACCATACCCATAGATTTTTAAGGCCAAAAGGGGTCTATAGTCTGACCTCCATAACGCACATCACAATTTTATACAGTAATTCCTGCATCAAGCCTACAATTTCTGATTGAGTTAGAGAATCTATTAGAAAGCCATCCACTTTTGATTTAAAAAAATTAAGCAATGGAGACTGACAACCCTGGTAAGATGATACAATGAGTAATTATTAAACTCACTGGTAAAAATGTGCACTTTTTTTCTAATTTGAATGTGTCTAGCTTCAACCTGAAGCCACTGGATCTTGATTTGCCTATATTATATTAAAGCCCCTTTACTCTCAGTAATACTCTGCCCATACAAGTATCTTTAGACCATGATGAAGTTGCCCCTAACTTCTCTGATAAGTTCAATCTATTTAGCTTGTCTTTTACTGTAAGGTAGGTTTTCCATACTTCAAAAAGATTTGTAGATCTTTCTAAACCCTTTCCAATTTTTTCCAACATCTTAAGTATGGACACCAGAACTGCACTTAGGATTTCAACAACAGCCTCACATAGGTGGTATACAAAGTGATGCCAGTTCCATCTTGCTATGTGATATTTCTGTGTTTGTACAGCCAAGGATTTCATTAGCCTTCTTAGCCACATCATTGTGCTGACAACATATATTCAGTTACTTATGATATCTGTGTCTTTTTCAGAGTCGCTGCTTTCTAGGATGCAATTCGCAATCCTTTACATAAACATCACCACTATATTTTGTTCCTAGATGTAGGTCTCTGCATTAGATATTAAAAGACATGCTGTTTAATGAGCCCATTTTACCAAGCAATCCGGATCATTCAGTATAAATTACCTGTTCTCATTACTTACCCAGTCTGTGTCATGAACATTTTACCAACAATTTTACATTTTCTTCCAGCTCACTGATAGAGGCACAGAATAGGAATGAGCCAAGAACAGAGCCTTATGGGACCACACCAGAAACACCCACATTTGATTATGATTCCCCATTAATAATTACTTTGAGATCTGCAAGTTAGCCAGTGATTATTTCCTTTAATATGTGTTATATTGATTTTATATAGAACTAATTTTGTAATCAGAATATTGTTCAGTACTGGTTCAAATGTTATAAATAAATAGCATATTGTCAGTTTCCATCAATCAAACCTGTAATCTGACCACAAAACAATACCAAGTTTGACAAGATGTATTTCCAAAAAAACATGTTGACTGTCATTAGTTATGCTTCAAATCTCTTAATTCTTTACTGATTGCATCCCATATCATTCATTCCATTATTATTCTGCTCTGGATTAATGTCACACTAACAGGCCAATAGATGCCCAGGTTAACCAATTTACATTTTTGAAATACGAGCACGATATTAGTTTTTTCCCCTCAGTCCTGTTGAACTTCCTCAGTTTTCCAATAATTATTTAAAAAAATAAAACCAACGTCAGTGGTTCAGAGAACTCCTTGAACAATTTAAAAAAAAAAAAAAAACTCTAGGGTGCCAGTTAAATGGTCTTGCAGACTTAATGTTTTACTTTAATTGGTGCTATGTAACAACAACTTACTGCTCAATACAAACTGTTCCTTTACTAATAATATATGAATTCATCATCCAACTTCTTTTCAAATACAGTCAGAAATATTTATTGAATCTTTTGCCTTTTCAGTATCATAACTGAATTCTAATTCTACCTTCTCCATCTAGAAATGAACCTATGTCATTGCTAGGATTTATTCTTTTCCTGAATTTAATAAAATTTTAAAATTCTCATTCTCTTTAGCTTCCTTTTTCAAACCTCTGTACTTCATAATTTATAGTCATTGCTGTTAACTTTTTTCCATGTTTATATACTGTATTTTGTCACTATTTTCACTTCGCTTATTAGGCAGGATGTTTTGAGAGGTTTTTTTTTTTAAACCCTAAATAGTCACCTTAACTGATTACAGACTTGTTCCGGTTTAATTATCTAGAAACATTATTAAACAATTCCCAATTAAATTTTTTCCTTCATATCAATTTTGCTGTAATTTTTCAGCTTTGGGAAATTGGCATTGTAAAGTGCCAAATACGTTACATTTTGTGATTATATTCTGTTTGAATCTAACAAATGTACTCAGATTGTGATTACTGGCATGTAGGCAACCACTAATTTTTAGTTGAGCAATCAACTGTTTTATGTCAAAAAAAAGATATGTAATACTAAATTACCCAAAGTTGAGTACAATACTTGGTTAGAAAATTATCTATAATTTAGAAGAGAAAATTAGATCTTACCTATAAGGTTCTTATTACACTCTGGTCCAACATTGCTCCCTGCCCAGGAATGGAGGCAGAAAACTCTGGAGAACTTTAGTATGGTATGGGCCTAGCCTCTGTATGCAGACAAATCTATTGTTTTGTCTCCCTGCTTCAGGGACATGGAAACACCCCATAGTTCAGAGTGTTGTGCACAGAGATGCCATAAACTCCAAAGATGGTTTACTACTGGCAGAATGAGACCTTGAGCATATGTCCTCCAGGCTGAAAACCTACAAGATAATGACGTTTTCCCTCTATCTATATATTATAGACAGAAGCTTTATGGAATTGTTTCTCCTGTTTTCTAGTCTGATATGATGGTCTACACTAGACCTCTACTAATCCCCCTCTCTTTGCTTTATTGGTTAGAAAATGATCTAAGAACATTCCAGGTCCTATGCTTCTAAGCTGTCAATTTACATCAAAGATACCATTACCTGGTTTAGAATAGCATTTCTGCAAACTCTATCCTTCCTAAATTGAGTGTATGCAGAAATTTTAACATTCTATTCATGTGATTTCTACCACATTTCAGTAATACCAGTTTCTTCTGATGAATGAGCACTTAACTTTTGTTTATTTCTCAGGCTTCTAGCATTGATATACAGGCAATTATTTTTTTTCTCTTTTTGTCCCTTCATTAAGGGTTATATGCTTGAGCATTAGCATTATGTTTAGCCCCTTTCCTTTTGTTGTTAGGTTAGTCCAGGAGGGTATTATACTAACTCGACTGTCACCCTTAAGTCTGATTTGCCTACTACTGAAATGACACAAAAGGGGTCCAATGTTCCTTGACACCAAAACTCTCTACTTCACACAACGTTTATAACTCCATTTCTAATTCATGCCTTTGATAATTTAAAGAGAACTATGTTTATAACCCATTTAGTTTTTAAGTGTTTAAGTTCTAAGTAACTCAACAAGCTACACAGTTTACACTTTTAATTTTACCTAGGCTACTATAACTCTTTATTCTTTCACTTTTGTGAACTATAGTATATTTAAATCTCTTAGAATGGAAAAAAATGTTCAGTTATAATACTGCAACTTTACCACAACCCGTGACACAAGAAATAGTACTAAGTACTTACTTCAGCTGTCCTTCTGCTGTGTCCGGATTGTGCCTGTAGTGAAAGTCTGTGTATGGAGCTAAAATTCGCTAAGCAGACAGAAACACACACATAAGTGTATCCTCTTGACAAATTAAAGATCTTTGTTCCTTCCCCACCCCCACCTCTCAAGTCTCCAATTTATGATTTTATTTATTCATTTAAAGATTTTAACGTGTTTAAAAATGAACTTAAAAATGAACACTTTTATAGTGAGTACAGAATAAAATTTGAAGTGAACAGTAAATTATTATGATTTAATTATTCATGTCACTGATTAGTAACAAAATAACCAAAACAAACTTTTACCCCTCCCCACCTTCAGGAAGAAAGAAATTATTAGCCTAAATGGCACTGTTTTCCCACTTGTCAGAGACAGCTTTCAGTTACTAGCAAGAGTTGCAGTAAATTCTACACTGTGTTCACAAAAAGGACCCATTAGTCAAGACAGAATAAACAGCTATATCCATGAGCACGAAGTATCTGCCTAATTCTCATTTCAAAACTCAACGATGCTCAATTCTATTAACATTCGTGATACAAATCAGCATCTGATTTATCAATTTATTCTTGTACAGCTAGATATATTCCTCTCCTTGTCCAGAGAAGCAAACCAGAAGGCTCATGTAGTAATGTGAACTAGCACATATTTTGAAGTTGTAAAGTAAATCCAAAACCTTATTAATTTCTCTCATATACAGCGCAAACAGTTCTTTTCCTAGAAGCTGGAACAACTGATTACAGGTTTGAGTCAAGCTTATTCTCAAAAGTGAAACCCTCAGTTACTATACAATAAGTTATACCAGCTACTATGGTCCACTTCCATTTTTTTCCTATTTTGAAATGGTACTGCATCTTGCATGTGACACGTCACCCACATTTCAGGATTTCAAAATAAATAATATAAATTTAACAACATATTTAAGACTGGAAAAGAAAATGAAATTACTACCTCTAATTCAACATCTGCTCGCACATATTGTCGAGTCTTTGGATGATTAAGGAGGTGCAAAACTGTAGTTATGAGAGCCTCATTTATTCGGCTTAATTGACAATCAATCACATTTTTCAAGATGGTACTTAGTCCACCCCGAAGAGCTACCACCTCTGGATTTTGAAGTGCTAAAATAGGAGAAAAACGTCAATTTAACAACTCAAACGAAAGTAAAAATTTTAAGTGCCTCCAATATAGTAAATGCCATACTGGATCAGAACCTTGATCCATCTAGTTCAGTACCTTGTCTCCAACAGTGACCACCCCACAGATGCTTCAGAGGAAAGTGCAAGAAACCCTACAATAGGCAGATGTGGGGTAATCGGTTGCCCATGAAGGTTTCATCCTAATCCCTAATAGTTAGAGATTGGATTAAATCCTGAAGCAAAAAGTTTTAGCTCCCTTCCAATACTCTTTGTTAGAATTAACTTATTTAAACCCTGGATATTCTTATCCACATAAACCTCTGAAGCCTCTTTGAATCTTGCTAACTATGGCTAATACTGGAATATGTAATGGGACTATTTATAAACTTGCAGCAAGGAATCAGGAGTACAACCCATTATATTTGAGATTAATTTATCAAAGATTTGTTTATAAACTTTTTTCCTGTGAATGCTGTCAGGTGGTGGTGGTCATAAAAAGCTTTAATGGAGTCAAGTTATGTTGTTGATACCCCCATCAGCTGCCGACATATTGTAATAATATTTCATCAATATAAATACTGGCAAGAGTCAGTCATTACACGGTGTTTCTTGACAAAGACAAATATGCTTGCTTCAAAGCACACGCACAATAGTACATGGACATTTCATTATAGGTATATTGTTTTTGGAATAGAATGAATTTGTACTGCGGTATAAAATGTTGTATATATGGCAAAGATAGTTCAGTTTCTACTTTTTTAAATCTAAAATTTAAATCCTGAAAACAGCAGTTACACTTATTTCCCATCAGTTGATACTAGCATGTAATGATCTCAATGAAACTAATTCTACAAATCATGGTGGATGCAATAAAGGTCACATTGTCTAAATGATCTCTGTGAAAACAGACTTATTATTTTGTTGTCAGTGGATATTATCAATTTTAAAACTTTTCATGCAAATTAAATGTTACAGTTTAATATCTAATTGGAATGCATATTAACATGAGTAATAAATGTGGGGATTAAAATATTAAAAAGATATGCTCAACTTAAATACTTCCAATTTTCTCTGAAACTGTTGCCACCTATTATTACACGTAATGGTCACCATTACTATAACTGAAAAGTACTTGAGAAAAACATTTTGCAGCTTCATTTGCACATTTGACAGTGCCTAGTAATTTTCAAAAAAAGAAAAGGAGTACTTATGGCACCTTCGAGACTGACAACTAACTCTAAGGTGCCACAAGTACTCCTTTTCTTTTTGCGAATACAGACTAACACGGCTGCTACTCTGAAACCTAGTAATTTTCAGTTTCCCCTCCCCACAAAGACAATTATTGCTAGTTTGTGTGCGTCTTTTACACAGCAGCTGACATGGGGTGGGGACGGGGGACTTTTTTTTATAGCAAAGGTTAATTGTAGAAACCACAACAAAATGGCAAAGAGCTCAGGGCAACGGTAAAACTGTCAATTTCTTTGGGTTTTGGGTGTGCTTTTTTTTTTTTTTTTTTAAACTGAATAGATTTCAGATTGACTGACTTTTTTGACAACTAAAAAAATTCACTAGATTTGTGACAATTATCTGCTTTACAAACTACCTACTATAATATATTCAATTACTTGGGGGGAAAAGCACTTTAGTAAAAACCTACAAAAGAAAGGATCGTTTAAAGATTTGATGAGTTGATGCTTTGTATTGAATTTGATAATTGTTTCAACATTCTCACCTAGTTCACAGATAATGGCAATACAAGCTCGAACCATTCTGTCTCTCTCCTGAAGGCCATCATTTCCAACTGCTATCAAGGAATTAGTAATAGAGCTAGGGAACAAGGAAGCATTCACAGTGATCATCTGCCAAAAGAACAAAAACCAAAAAAGGATGAGCAATTTCTAGGTTGCCACATTCACACCCACTTCCAGAATCATGTGTATAATATGATGTAGCCAAACATATAGCCCCTTATATTACCTGCTTATATCACAAATCCTCTAAACCACTGCCTTCTGCTCTTGAGCTTCTTGGCTGACCATTTTGCTTCTCTCTCTTATTCCTCCGTTTGTAATTTAACTTCTGCACATGGGCATTAAGAAAATGGAAGGGGAGATTGTTCCAAAGGGTAAAGCAGCAATGAAAAAAGCAATTACTAGCCTACTCAGAACTTCTGCAGGAGCCTCTGTTAAATTTTACTGAGAGAGAGAGAGAGAGAGAGAGAGAGAGAGAGAGAGAGAGAGAGAGAGAGGTGGACTGCAGTATCTTAGGCCTTGTCTACACTAGACAGTTTTTTCAACAAAAGTCGGGTTTCATCAACAAAACAGTGGAGGTATACAAACTGCAATGCTCCTTCTACCGACAAAATGCTCCTGCTTTGCCAACAAAATAGTATCACCTCGACGAAAGACGTAGAGACTTTTGTGGCAAAGTTATATTGACAAAGTGTCAGTGTAGACACAATGCTTGATTATATCGCTCTAAATAGCCTCCAGGAGGTGTCTCACAATGCCCATCCTAACAGCTTTGGGCAGTGGTTCAAACTCCGCTGTCCTACACCATGTACACCGGCATCCACCCCTCCCCCTTTAAAAGCATGGAAATTACTGAAATTCCACTTTGTTTGCTGGGTGTGGACAGCTCACATCGCATCTTCTCAGCTGACCACGGTGGCTCCATGCAGCAAACGCTCTCCTGCTTTGAGCACACCCGAGCTGCTTGATCTGCTGGCACTGTGGAGAGAACCGGCTGCTCAGTCCCAGCT
This sequence comes from Dermochelys coriacea, assembly GCF_009764565.3. Classification (NCBI taxonomy): domain Eukaryota; kingdom Metazoa; phylum Chordata; order Testudines; family Dermochelyidae; genus Dermochelys; species Dermochelys coriacea. The sequence goes on from NC_050072.1 coordinate 28,183,586, forward strand.
CTGCTCTAGCAATAGGAACTTTGATACTGATTGTCAGATTTCTCATGGCTTGTTAGATACAGACTATGTATGGGACATGCATCAGTGCCGTGTGAAGACAAAGGAGCTAAGGCAGGCATACAAGGGAAACAAACCGTCGCTCTGGTGCTGAATACCTGATGCTTCTATAAGGAGCTGGACGCCATCCTTGATGGCAATCCCACCTCCACCGCCAAAAGCCCTGGAGATACTTCAAACGGGGCTGGAAGTGGCGGACAGTGGACTGACCCCGAAGACGAAGTCATGGACAAGGAGGTTGAGTTGGAGGACGATGTGGCGCACACGTCAGGGTTGTCCAGTGGCGCACCAAGTCAGGACCTCTTTTCCACATTAGAGGGGTCTACCCAGTCGCATCAGTCCGTCTCTGGTACGCATGACACAGGAGAGGAGAGCCCTGGTAAGTGAACTCTTTGAATTGATGCTCCTCGATTATATGAGGTAGAGCTGTCCTTTGCTCTGTATATTCAAGAAGTGGGTGAGGAATAGAAACATACAAGACTAGCGGTGTTTGAGTGTGCTCCACATTTCCTTCTGCAGCTAAGCAGTACAGCAGAACAGTGTGTTAAGGCGCACCAAGATTTCATGGGACTCCTACAGAGAGATTTCAGGGAAACTTTCCTAGGAGGTACTCACGAATCCTCTGCAAAGGTTCCTTCCTCCACTTTCCCGCACCAATTGGCAATCACTTGTGCAGGGACCAAAGTAACACAAAGGCGAGCAGCATAGGGACTGGGTCTGAAGCAGCACACATGCAGAAGATGCACCCTTGCATCTTTGTTTACCCTCAGAAGTGAGAGATTGGCTTCAATGACCCGATGTGTAAAATGGTGACAGAATTTACAATATTGGCCCTAATCCATGCAGACTGTTACTTATTACAGTATCATCTTCTACATGTTTGCAAACTGATTGCTTAATTATTTGCTCCGTTATTTTTCTGGGTACAGAAGTTAAGCTGACTGGTCTGTAATTTCCTGGGTTGTCCTTATTTCCATTTTTATAGATGGGCACTATCTTTGCTCTTTTCTAGTCTTCTGGAATCTCTCCCATCTTCCACGACTTCTCAAAGATAATCGCTAATGGCTAAGATATCTCCTCAGTCAGCTCCTTGTGTATTCTAGGATTTCATCAGGCCCTGGTGACTTGAAGACATCTAATTTATCCAAATAATTTTTAACTTGTTCTTTCCCTATTTTGTAATGGACTACATCAGTAGAAAGGGGTACTTCTGAATGGTATTACAGGCTCTTGTGGATCACTGAGTGTTTCACTGACATGAACACAGGGTGGTCCAGGAAGGAGCATGACGTATGCATCTTCAGTAACACTGGCCTGTACAGAAAGCTCCAAGTAGGAGCTTCATTTCCAGATCAGAAGATTCCATTGGGGAATGTTGAAATGCCCCATAGTGATCCTGGGAGACCCAGCATATCCCTTACTCCTATGGCTCTTGAAGCCTTACATGGGAAACCTGGACAGCAGCAAGGAGTGCTTCAACAATAGGCTGAGCAGGTGCACAATGATCATAGAACGTGCCTTTGGCAGATTAAAAGTACGCTGATGCTGCCTTTACGGCAGGTTAGACATAAGTGACCAAAATATTCCTGTGGTCATAGCAGCCTGCTGTGCACTCCATAATATTTCCGAAGCTAAGGGTAAAAAGTTCCCCCCAGGTGGGGCGTGAAGGTGGATCGCCTGGCAGCTGAATCTGCGCAGCCAGATACCAGGGCTATTGGAGGTGCCCAACTGGGGGGCTATTCAAATCACGGAGGTTTTGAGGCAACATTTTGACAATCAGCATGAATAATGTGGTTTTTCTATACTGCACTCTGCCATGCTTTGTTAACTTGCCATCTTGCATAAAAATTGTGATGATTCCTGACTGGGATTTGTAGTCAGCAAATGATTAGACTGCCACTATATATTACTACCAGCAGCAACCACCGTCTGTAGGAGACAAAGATTGGTTATCTTTCAGAGAGTTTGTTTTAAATACTAATTAACAACACCCACAAGACTTGGTGGGAAGGGAGATAAGAGTGCAGGGCAGTGAAGGCGCTAATAGCCGTGTGTAAGTCCAGCTATCATTTCAGAAGCTGTACGAAAGGGTGGAGTGAATGGGGTACCAAGACGTTCTGGGAGAGTGCAAAGAATGTGTGGGAGGAGTTTGGAGAAGGCATGGAAAGCAGTTCTGTATCAGCTGCAGAGAGGGGCAAGTATGCACATGTTCTGCCAGGAGAATGATGCAATCCCACCACTCTGCGCTCTTTTCCTGAGCCCAAAAGTGACGGTACCCTGTGTGCAGCTGTTCTGTGAATGCCAAAAGTTATCTGGTATTGTTTCTTTTCATGGCACACAGCAGGTCAGGCAACTCTGATTCCTGTTCAGATTGGGAGCTCATGATATATTGCATGATCATCCACGATGTATTCGTAACAGTGACCACAACAGTAGAGAGCAGTGCAGGATCCATCCTTTCACACAGAGATGGCATGCACATAGTAAACAGGAGCCATTGAAAAATGTCACAAAACGCAGTCGGAAGCCCATGGAATGCTGGGACGGAAATAACCGCATCATGAGACATTGAGCCCCCACCCACGCTGCACTCGATTCACTCTGCCTTGCCACAACTCCTAGCTGCAGAAGGTGGCAAGCAGAAGAGTGGGATAGCTACCCACAGTGCACTGCTCTCACTGTTGATGCTAGAGCACCGACTGTAAACGCACTCAGCCAACAGAAGGAGCGTTGTATTAACATGCACAAGCGATATAATTACACCAGTTTTTAACCTGTCGGCTTAACTTGCGTTGACGAAACTCTGTAGTATAGACAAGGCCTTTCAAGCTACTTCCTTCCTTGAGGGCTTAGGAGCTCTGTGTGGCAGCCACGTGACAGCTACTCAGCTGCTGAACTGCAGGAATGGGCCTCCCATCTTGCGGAGCTATAAGGCCCATAGGAAGAGAGACGGTGTTGCAGACTGGAGTAGAAAGAGCAGCCAGCAGCAGAAGGGACTACAGTACTCCTGGGGTTAGACGGAGGTGGCTGCCATGTGAAGCTCATAAATCCTGCTTTAATGAAGCTGTTCTCCCAAATATTACAACACAATTCAACTCTGCTATATAATCTGTGGGGCTGTGCCACAAACTTTAGGTCTAACACACGACATAAGTACACAGGGCCTTTTAAATACATATACAGCACTACATGGCAAGTAGGGATAGTTAATTAAAGTTAGGCAAACTTAAGCTAAGAAAATATCTGCTTTATGGTTTGAGGCAAGTACAGAAAAGGCCTCAGTCAGCAAGTAAAAGGTCAAGAGAAGAATAAGCATATTGCTTACAGTGTGGGAAAGATGTATGGTTCAAAAGTAACTGACAACATGAAAAGCTGCAGAAACAAGACAAAGGAAAACTGTCTTAAAAGAAACAAGCATAAACCCTCCCACTGTTTTACTGGTAAGCAAAAGGGCTGTGGAGAAAGGAAGGACTTGGAAGAAGGAAAGTAGCAAGAATGAACTGCTTCAAACTGAGTTTTTGCAAAAGCTAGCTGAGGTGTATAAAAAAAGAGCTATGAATTTGAAGGTTCTTTGTCAGTCTCTACCTGATCATGCTAGGGCATGTCTGAATAAGATGATCATCCCTCAGTGTGGCCAGTTTGTAAGTGTACTGCTCATATGCTTATAAATACTTTGTTACTGTATTGGATATAGTGACTGCTTGTTTTCAGGCAGATAGATACGTTTACTGCAATTGTATAAATACCACATGGCCTTTGGGCCATAAATTACTTTATTAAATCCAATTAGCGTTGTGGCAATACCTTTCATAAATAATAATTCTAACATTCTGACAACCATGAAGGGACTTCCACCAACATTAATTTCAGTTGCTCTAAAACCCCAGGGTAAAGTGTAGTGACTTATCCTCTGGAGCCATTATAATTTCTCTCCTAAAGTAAAAATCACTAACAAAAGAGAAATGGAAAGTACCTTGGATACCTATGCAGAAAGCTTCTTGGCAAAACATGGCAGAGGTCCATTGAATACCACTGAAATTTTAAAGAGTAAGACCAGAGGAGACCAATATTAATACTGCCTTCTTAAACAATCCCAAGGTAAAGAAAGCATAGACAAAGGCAGCTGTGTTACAGGGATTGTACTTGGCTAAGGGCGTGTCTACACTACAAAATTAAGTCTACTTAATTTAGGTCAACCTACAGCCATCACAGTCATTTCAATCAGCTGTTGGTGTCCACACTACCCTCCTTCTGCTGATGGAGCATATCCTCACCAGAGGTGCTTGCAGTGACTAAAGTGGGGCATTGTGGAAAAATGACAGCCATGCGGGGCTCCCAACTGGAGCCCCTCCATTCACATGAGGGTGACAGCCCCAGCTGTGAGCCCCAGCCAGGCTCAATTTTATGCTGCTATTGTCTCCCCTCAGAGCAGCTGCACTGTGGGGAGCTGGGAGGCCCGGCCCTCAGCACCCGGCTGCTGTGTTCAGAGCGGGGAGCCCAGGCAGCAGCCTGGCTGGGAGCGGGGAAACCGGGGGAAAGCAGGGCTCCCTGCTGGGAGTGGGGAGCCTGGGCAGCAGGCCATTGGGAACAGGTAGCTGGGAGCCCAGGGGGCAGCTGGGCTCTAGTTGGAGCCCCCCACCCACCCAAGGGTGACAGCCTGATCTGTGAGCCAGGGATGGAGCCGTGAAAATGAAAAGAAATGTAGTCAACAACCCATGTTAAGTAACACAATGTCTACATGGACACTGCGCTGCCCTAACTACATCGACAAATGCCCTACGCTTTTTGTGGAGCAAGACTGTAGTGTAGACGGACACACTTAGGGCAACGTAAGCTGCCTTACACTGACCTAACTCTCTAGTGCAGATCAAGCTAGTCTTTGCAAGCAAAGTGCACCATCTTGAAGAATGAGTACAAAAAGCACAGAAATAAGCTCAGAGCTGCTGAGAGAAATCATATGATGAATGTGTCATTTTGGGAGATAAACAAGTGATTTTTAAGGAGAGAGAGAGAGAGAGTTAAAAAAGTAGCTTTTGCACAAATTAATGCTGCAAATTTTAGAGGGAACTGAATAGTTGAGGTTTGCAGAAGTGTTAACAATAGAAACAGAACTGTTAATGAGGATGTTAAAGTGTTAAAAGGTTGGCTTAATAATGAAACTAATTTATGGCAATTCAATACAATTCTAGTAGTCACGCCCAATGGAAAACAGGTAGTCAAATCACGCAAAGGGCTGGTCAGGTGGTGAGACTACCCCCACTACACTTTTGCCCCAGTAGCCTTTACAGATCCTCTGAAGGAAAATGGGCTCTTTTCCCAAAGGAATGATATGTAAATAATCAGTTGTAAATGACTGCTGCATGCATAGACACATCATCATTTGACTATGGATGATTTAGTCAAAAATCACTGAAAATGAAATAGGGACTTCTACACGGCTTGAGTACTTCCATATGTACAAATGGGGACATAATCTATGTACAGTTGTGCAGAAAGATTATTAAGAGCAACACAAAGGATGCTGATCAGCTAAAACAGACTGCAAGAAAAAAAAGGGGACAAACACCTAGTAAATTAAAACAGAAATACTGCCCGTCAGAAAAAGAAAAAATGTAAGTGTAAATGAGCTTACTAAAGTTGCAGATAGCTGAGACACTGAGGAAAATAAGGGAGTGAAAACAGCAGTTAAAAAAAAAAACATTACTAGGATTCAGCAATTAGCAGAGCCTAGGCCCAAAAAGTTATCTTGCCTGTGAAAATTTATCCAAAGCATAAATATAAAAACACAATGGCAGTTTAGAAATGTGAGGAACTTAAAAGTATCATATACTCATAAACTGCAATTTGCAAAGGTAACCATTTTAGGAAAGAAGGTTCAAAGGCTCAGTGGCAAGGGTAAACTGAGCAAGTTTAAAGTATTTATTTGGTCTTTCATAATAATCTGTTTACAGTACAGCAATGGACCTCAGAATTTAAAAAAAACAAAAGATCTAAAAAGAAAATGTAAAATGTGTGAAATAAATTGGCTTTTAAAAAAATTCCACTAATCATCTATCCAAATCTTTCATTCAAAGTTGCAAAGTGGATAGAGATGTTTTGCCAAAACACAGATATCTAGTGTCATGTGGTTTTGTTATTTAGCATTTATAAAAGCACTGAGGTACCAAGAGGGTTAAAATTCAATATCTTCTTAAATAAGAGCCAGAGGATATGGTCAGAACTGTGGCAGGGCCAGCCAGAACCAGGATAATGGGGAGAGATCCTTTTTCAGTAATAAAAAGCATCTAAAAGCATTGCAGGAAAAGAATGAAAAAGTAAAGACGGTGCACCTCTTAAGAAACAGCGGGGGAGGGGAGGGAGGAAGTGCACAAGAGACACCATATTAGGAACATTGATAAGGATACATGGAAACTCTTTAAGCACCAGAACAGTTTACACTTCATGTGGAAATCGATATGGCTAATATAATGCAATAGCAAATAAAAAGTGGAAATTAAACTATAAGAGTTCTGATTAATTGTGAAGTAAATGTTATTAGGGAGTAAAAATCTATATGGTGATGTTTTGTAAGTGGAAAAGATTAACAGTATAAAAACTAAGAAATTGTTTAATAGATTGAAATGCCCCAGATTGAAAACAAATCCTACTAATGGCTTAGGGCTAAACTTAAGAAAATGCTGTGCAATATGTAGATGATATTCTGGTGCATACTTCTGATAGGGAAAACCATTTAAAATGTACTGGAAACCTGTTTGCAGGAGGTTTCCTTCCTGGAACTAACCCTGCATCCTGGCCAGCAAGCTCCAGAAAAACAAAAGGTTGAAGTGATTTTGGAGCTGCCCTTCCCTAACACAGAAACAGTGCTGCTATCTCACTGGGCAGAACAGGATTTTGGCAGGATTTCTTCCCTGACTACACAGCAAATGCTGCATCTCTCTACCAACTCCTGCAGAAAACGGTAGAATGGGAATGGACATCCCCCCGTAGCATACAAGTTAAAAGAGGCTTTAACGAAAGCTCCAGTTCTTAGCACTCAAAGTTATACAAAACCTTTTGGATTGTTTGTTGCAAACAGGGACACAGCCATTTCAGCTGTGTTAATTCAGGACTATCATGACAGAAAAAAACCTATTGCTTATGCTTCCAGGATACTGAATGGAGCTGGAAAGTAGTATACCTGATGTGAAAAACATTTATCGACTGTTTGGTGAGCTTGATACATTTAAGATGTCTGATGGGCACACAAAACTGTACACTGCTCATACTCCTTTAAAGTATCTTTTGACACTATACCATCTCTGATTTTACCAGACTAGTCCTATTTGACACTGTGGTCCTTGCTGCTGGAAGAGCACCAAATTGAAGTCTGTCATCTTAAACAACCATCATCTTTGCCTGCGAGACTGTTAATTGTGGTACTCCAAGCAAGTATCCTAGAAAAGGGGCCTCTAACCATTTTATCCCATGTGCAGTACATATTTTAAATTCTTAATGGCTTCACCCTGAGAGTCTGACAATATATGTTGATGAGTTGTCTTATCACCAAAAATAAGATGTATAGTTTGGGTGCCTTCGGTTCAGGTTGAACATGTGCAGTACAGGTGTAGTACACACTCAACCCACTATGCTGAAGTGGCTGCTGTAGGAGAGGCATCATCACTCTGTAATAAAGGACAAGCACCGGCAAGTATAACACGTTCAGACTCTCAGTGCATCTGTGATGCTCTGACAACATATCTCCCTTGGTGGAGTATGAATTTATTTTGCAGTACAGATCAAAAGCCTTTACACTATTAAGCCCTTTTGTCCTGTGTATGGGAGCTAGCAAACAAATTTGGTACTCAGTGGGTATGTGTGCTTAAGGTAAAAGCTCATTCCACACATGGGGAAGTGAGCAAGAAAAACAATAGGGTGGATGAAGCTGAAGCTAGTGGAGCTCCAGTATAGGTCCCACTCATGATTATCCAGTCCTTGGTGTTACCACTTGAGCACAAGCAGAAAACACTGATTTAACAACATTACAAGAATCTGATCCAGAAGTATCTGCTCTTAAACAAAAAGTATTACATGGGGGAGTTAAATCAGTTAAATGGCAAATTGCTCCTTGTGAGGGAAAATTTGTTGCTCACTGAAGGGGATGATTTACCTTACCTGGTCTGAATTCTCCCACAGCCCCTTAAAAGGGAAATGTTAAGATCTGTGCATGATGTACCATTGGGAGCCCAACAAAATACTGATGCCACTTATCAGTGACAGATTAAAGTGGCCTGATTATAAAAAAAAAAAAAAAAAAAAGTTAAATAGATCATGTTAACAATTGTGTTATTTGGTGCTAAAAGCTATTCACCAGGGAAAACAAAATGTGGATTTACTCAGGTAGAGCACCTCAGGGTTCCTTGAGAAAGACTGCAGATTAACCATGCTGGGAAGTTATTGCACACAAGAGGCAGCAAACCAATATCTACTTGTAATTGTTGATGTCTTTACTAAATGGATAAAAGCCTTGTCTACTGGAAAAGCCACCTGCTCCTGTTACAGCAAAACTATCACTACAAAATGTCTTTTCCAGATGGGGAATGCTCCAGAGACAGAGACCAGGGAACAACGTTCACAGTGAAAGTGATGGAAATGCTTGCATTACGCTGGGACTAGAGCAAAAATTTCACATTACTTTTCAGTCACACGCTTCTGGCTTGGTAGAAAGTACAAACAGAACAGTCAAAACAATGCTAAAGAAGATAGTGTGTGAATCAGGCAAAGATGAAAAAATGCCTATGACTCTTCTGACTTTAATGGGAACCCAAAATAAAACTGGTGTGTCTCCTTTTACTGCTTTAACAGGCAGAGAAATCAGACTCCCAGAGCAGAAGGGTTGGCCACAAAACAATGGATAAGACAGATAGGGAAAAATTATAATTTATGTGTCTAGTGCACAGCAGGATCATGCCAAAAACGAGGACATGCTTTAACTGACAAGCCCAAAATGCAGACTGGTAAGTAGGGGACAGAGTGCTGGTACAGATAACCTTGGGAAAAAAAACATTTCCAGCTCCTAGATGAGGAGGCCCCTAGTATAGAATACAAAAAAGCCAGCACTGCAGTTTATCTGGCACACTACCTTGAATTTTTCATGTGTATGTTAGACATGAGGGGCATTATACGTGCTTTGTGTTTCCTGTAAATTTTACTCAAATAAGGTCTCATGAATATGTACCTTTTTGAGAATCAAGAGCAGCAGAAATAAGTGTGGCACAAATACCATACAATAATAATAATAATAATAATAATAAAAAAAGAATTCCCCAAGGTGGAGGTAGAACTCAGTAATAGATTGGTATTATAGTCCCTTAAAGAAGTGCTGTACAGTGATGTTCAACTGATACATGTACCTATGTTGTTCAGCTTGACTTCACTGCATTTGCCAAAAGGATTATGTCCACTAGAGCTTGACCAATTGTATGGCAAATGATAAAGGACTATTGTAAAGACTTTGTTGATAGAAATGTAGAGGTAAAGGCACCCGAATCAATTCAAAAGAGATGCCAACAGAGCCCTATCTGCCAGTGATTTAGCAGGGTGGTTTAGAACAGGAGCATCAATCTGAAACCTGGACTTGGTGAACATTAAGATCCTGTGGGAACATGACTGAGCATCCCAACACAAGCTGGCTGCGGACATACTAAGCCCAATGAATGAGCAAAGCAAAGAACTCGTTAATCAGGAACTTCTGAATGTATATACTATGTACAGTATAGTGAATTTATTTATTTCATTTACTTTATGCTGTACTTCCTTAATCAACCAAACCAGTGAGGACCATCAAAGCAGGACAACAGCCAGGCCATAACATACCCTCCATACACAGGGTATGCACTAGACAAAATCAGCCTCTCTCATTGATACATAAGGTAAACTGCCATCTTTATCAACAGAGAAATTGAAAACTTGGTATGGCAGAGATCATATTGATTGGGATAAGGAGCCCTACCGCCTTTCCACAATTAACCCCCATGATATTGGGCCCTTGAGAGGGTTGGGTGGTTTGTTTTTGTTTTTTTGCGCAGTTTTCTCTTTGGTGGGTGGGGGGGGTTGTTTTACACCATTTATACTATCCATATCAGTAACTACAAAATACCACCAGTAGGAGTACTAAAAGACAATGAAGCCGATAAGGTTTGAGAAGTTTGTTCTCCTCAAATACTGTGGCAAGATAACAGGTTCTGGAAAACCCTGGACTTGTCCTGTTGCTTGCACCTAGGGGACACCCATATGTGCAGGTACAACATTTTACAGCGTTGCCAGAATGTGGGTTCTCTCTGGGGGAGAATCTCCAAACTTCACAGTACTTTTGAGACACTGGGAAACTGGTGAAGTGTAAACCACTTATGCTGGGAATGGTAAATATTGCATGGTGGCTGGAAATCATCACTTTTGGTATGAATCCAAAGATTATTCTGATTGGTCAATGTTTTGTTTCCACACCAAAATTCACTATGGGGATAAATGGAAAGACCTTACAGTATGAAAAATGGGCATGGAATGTAACTGAATTACAGGCTGAAGTCAAATTGCGGTAGAACGCTTGAAAAGCAGTACCCAAGTTTGGGCATCCTTGAGCTTGGAAAAGACAGTTGTAACTGTCTTTTCTTCTTTGAGTGATTGCTCATGTGTATTCCACAATAGGCGATTCCAGGCTACATCTGTTGGAAGTGGGTACGAGTTCACAAGTTCCCAGGTCAGAGGACAGCCCTGCTAAACCCAGCATCATCCCTGGTTTGGAGGATGATCGCATAGTGCGAGGTGAATGTGTGAACCAAAGACCACCTGGCGGCTCTATAAATGTCCTGGATAGGGCCACGGGCCACAAAGGCAGCTGACGAAGTCTGTGCCTGAATCAAGTGTGCCCTCACAGTGGGTGGCAGGGGGACACCCACCAGCTCATAACAGGAATGGATGCATGAAATGATCCAATCGGAAAGCCACTGAGTGGAAAATCGGCTGGTTCCTTGCACGCTCAGCCGAGGCAATGAACAGTTGCGAGGACTTTCTGAATGGCTTGTTCTGCTCGAGGTAGAAAGCCAGAGCCTGCCTCACTTCGAGTGTGTGGAGACGACAGTCCTCATTGGAGGCATGAGGTCTGGGGCAGTGGACCGGTAGAAAAATGTCCTAACCCATGTCATAGGCAGAGAGCACCTTCGGGAGGTTAGGGCCCTGAGCTCTGAGACTCGCCTGGCCGACATGACTGCAACCAGGAAGGCCACCTTCCGTAAGAGGCGAGACCAGGAGCACATGGCCAATGGTTCAAAAGGGAGCCCCGTGAAACAAGCCAACACCAGGTTTAGGTCCCACTCCGGGACCGGGGGGGAAGGGGGGAGGAGGAAGAGGGCTAGAATACGGAAAAAGACTGTCCAAACCCTTAAGGAACTGGCCAGTCTTGGCATGGGAAAATACCAAGTGCCCTTGCACCGGTGGATGGGAGGCCGATATGGCTGCCAGATGCGCCTTGACTGACGAGGGCGCCAGGCCCTGGGCCCTCAGGTGGAGGAGGTAATCGAGGATAAGCTGAATCAGGGCAGCCACAGGAGACACCTGGTCCACTGCCCACCTAGAAAACAGAGACCACTTCGCCAAATAAGTGCAGCGAGTGGAGGGCTATCTACTTTTGAGGAGACTGCACTGAACCTGTTCTGAGTATGTCCTTTCCTCTCCACCTAACCACTGAGCAGCCACCCATGAGGTGAAGAGCTGCTAGGTTGGGATGGAGGCGGCGGCCCTGGTCCTGAGAGAGCAGGTCCGGGCGGAGCGGCAACGGCCACAGCAGAGCTACCGCCAGGCCCGTGAGGGTCCCGTACCAAAGCTGCTTGGGCCACGCTGGGGCAATCAGGAGGACCCCGGTCTTGACCGTCTTTATCTTCTCCAGGACCCTGCTGATTAGAGGGAACAGGGGAAAGGCGTAGAGAAGCCGGCCTGACCAGGACAGGATAAAGGCATTGGAGATAGCGCCCCTCCCCAGGCCCTCCTGGAGCAGATCCGGGGTCATCGACGGTTCTGCCAAGTTGCAAATAGGTCCACCTGGGGAGTTCCCCAACTTCGGAAGACCCAGTGGTCCTTCCGGGTGGAGGGACCACTCGTGTTGTAAGGAAAAGTTCCTGCTCAAGTGATCCACCCTCTCGTTCCAGGTGCCCGGTAGTGGAAGGCCTTCGGGTGGCTGTCATAGGCTATACAGAAGTCTCACAGCCTGAGGGCTTTGTGGCAGAGGGCAAAGGAACATGCCCCGCCTTGCCTGTTGATACAGAATATAGAGGCCGTGTTGTCCGTGAGGACCCTGACTACCTTGCCCTCCAGGTGTGAGCGGAAAGTCATATACGCCAGCCACACCGCCCTGAGCTCCTTGACATTTATATGTAGGGCCAGGTGTTGAGCTGTCCACCAGCCTTGGGTCTGAGAGTTCCCTACATAGGCCCCCCAACCCAGGTCCTACACATCGGATACCAGATCCAACGACAGGGCCCTGTCCCTGAACGGGACCCTTTGGAGATTGTTGTCTGGGGCAGACCACCACCGTAGGGAGGTGATCGCAGTGTCTGACATGGTGAGGACCTTGTCTATCCTGTTAGTGGCCTGCGAGAACTTCGAGGCCAACCAGAGCTGGAGCAGCCTCATCCTGAGTCTGGCGTGATGGACCACGTACGTGCATACCAACATGTGACCCAAGAGCTGCAGGCAAACTCTGGCTGTTGTCACCGGGAACCTTGTGATCGAGTCAACGAGACCTTTCAGAGTCTCGAATCTATCTGGCAAGAGAGAGGCCTTGGCCGACACTACGTCCAGGAGTGCCCCGATAAACCCTATGCGTTGGACTGGGACTAACATGGACTTGGTGGCGTTTACCAACAGGCCCAAGCTGTGCACGTGGACAGGAGGAGTACCACATGATCCCTCACCTGCGACCAGGAAGTGCCCTTGACAAGCCAATCGTCCAGATAGGGAAATATCTGGACCCCCTGCCATCTGGGTAGGCCGCTACCACCTACATGCATTTTGTAAACACCTTGGGGGCAGTGGACAGACCAAATGGAAGGAGCATGAATTGGTAATGATTCTGCCCCAACACAAAACGGAGAAAGCACCTGTGCCCCTCAAATATGTGGATGTGGAATTACTCATCCTGTAGATCAAGGGCAGCGTACCAGTCCCCAGGACCCAAGGAGGGAATGATGAAAGCCAGGGAAACCACATGGAACTTGAGTTTCACCATGTACTGGTTCAGACCTCGCAGGTCCAGGATGGGCCTGAGCTCCCTCGGCCTTTGGGATAAGGAAATAAACAGGATTAATACTTCTTGCCCATGAACTCCTCGGGCACCGCCTCTATCACTCCTAGTCCTAGGAGCCGCCCCACCTCCTGCTCGAGCAGAACTTCATGCAAGGAATCCCCCAAGAAGGGACGGGGGGTGATTGGGCAGAGAAGAAGTAAACTGGAGGGTGTAACCCTGGGAGATGGTGTTGAAGACCCATCGGTCCGAGGTTAGCTGCGACCATTCTGGGAGGAAAGCACACAACTGGCTGGAGAAAGGGAGCTTTACTGGGGTGGATCCCTGATGAGGACTGGCGGGGTGCCTCCAAGCATCCCATCAAAAGCGCCTTTTCCCCACCTGCTTGCCCTTGGAGGACCCAGGCTGGGGGGCAGGCCAAAACTGCCTCTGAGGGCATCTCTTATAGTCCCTCTGCTTCTTATGGGCGGCCTCATACTTCGGTAGGGCAGCCTGGGCGGGAGTCATAGATTCATAGATACTAAGGTCAGAAGGGACCACTCTGATCATCTAGTCCGACCTCCTGCACAGCGCAGGCCACAGAATGTCACCCACCACTCCTATGAAAAACCTCACCCATGTCTGAGCTATTGAAGTCCTCAAATCATGGTTCAAAACTTCAAGGAGCAGAGAAGCCTCCCTCCAGTCAACCATGCCCCATGCTACAGAGGAAGGCGAAAAACCTCCAGGGCCTCTCCAATCTGCCCTGGAGGAAAATTCCTTCCCGACCCCAAATATGGCAATCAGCTAAACCCTGAGCATATGGGCAAGATTCACCAGCCAGATACCCAGGAAAGAATTTTCTATAGTAACTCAGATCCCATCTCAGGGGATTTGGCCTATTTACCCTGAATATTTAAAGATCAGTTACTTACCAAAATCCCATTATCCCATCATACCATCTCCTCCATAAACTTATCGAGTAGAATCTTAAAACCAGATAGATCTTTTGCCCCCACTGCTTCCCTTGGAAGGCTATTCCAAAACTTCACTCCTCTGATGGTTAAAAACCTTCGTCTGATTTCAAGTCTAAAACTTCCTGGTGGCCAGATTATACCCTTTTGTTCTTGTGTCCACATTGGTGCTGAGCTTAAATAATTCCTCTCCCTCTCCTATATTTATCCCTCTGATATATTTATAGAGAGCAATCATATCTCCCCTCAACCTTCTTTTAGTTAGGCTAAACAAGCCAAGCTCCTTAAGTCTCCTTTCATAAGACAAGTTTTCCATTCCTCAGATCATCCTAGTAGCCCTTCTCTGTACCTGCTCCAGTTTGAATTCATCCTTTTTAAACATGGGAGACCAGAACTGCACACAGTATTCTAGGTGAGGTCTCACCAGTGCCTTGTATAACGGTACTAAAACCTCCTTATCCCTACTGGAAATGCCTCTCCTGATGCATCCCAAAACCGCATTAGCTTTTTTCACAGCCATATCACATTGGCAGCTCATAGTCATCCTATGATCAACCAATACTCCAAGGTATTGGAGTCTGCTGTGGTTTGAACTTAGGTTTTGCCAGAGCCGGGACAGAAGCCCAGAGTCTGGAGGATTGTGAGGGAGTCTTTCATGCCATGCAGCCTTGCATCTGTTTCTGCTGCAAACAGAGCTTCCCCATCAAACAGGAGATCCTGCATGGAAGACTGCGCCTCGCTGGACAGCCCAGAGAGAGGGAGCCATGATGCCTGGTCTCATGGACACCGCAGAGGCCATGGATTGTGGGGCTGTGTCCACAGCATCCGAGGCTGCCTGCAGGGATGCCCGAGCAGCCGATGCCCCTTCCTCCACTAGTGCCTTGAACTCCTTCCTATCACGCTCCTGGAGGGAGTCCTTAAACTTGGGCAGGGAGCCCCACAGATTGAATTTGTACTGGCCCAGGAGAGCCTGATTGTTTGCCACTCAAAACTGGAAGCTCAAAGAAGAATAAATTTTCCTTCCGAAAGAGTCCAAGTTTCCTCCGAGAGTCTTTGTTCTTTGGGGTCGGGGCTGGCTGACCCTGATGTTCCCTGTGGTTGACCGACTCGATCGCCAGGGAGTTGGGCGCTCGGTGGGTATACAAGTACTCATGCCCCTTAGTGGGTACAAAGTACTTGCTTTCCGCCTTCTTAGAGATGGGGCTGGTGTTTGCCACAAGGCATTAGAAATTTTAGCCACCCTTTCATGGGAGGGGCAAGGCCACCCTACCCGGTGCCGATGGGGACAGCACATTAAACAGGGAGTCCGAGGGCTCTTCCCTCTCCTCTGCCTAGAGGCAAAGGCTTGCTGCCACCCTCTAAGAGTTCTTGATGGGCCCTGAAGTCCTCCTGTGGGGCAGAGGGGGAGAGGGGCAGCAATCACCTCCTCCAGATGGGGCAAGGAGGCCGGTACAATGCTCTGGGTATCGGCCAGCACTGGAGGGTCCACCACCTGGTCGGATTCCGGGCATGGTGCCAAGGACTTACGTCCCACCGACTTCTTTCTCGGGGGTCTGGAGAGGGAGGCCGACAGTGCTTCCAAAGCTCTGGCCACCAAGCAAGCTCCTGCTGGGGGCCACGGTGCCCACTGGGCTGGCCACAATGTTCAGTGCCAATGCACCTGCTGTGGCACCGGCAGGGCCAGCTGTTTGGGTTGGCTGGCCTGGCCCACTGAAGGACGGCTATGAGTGGAGGCCAGGCTGGCATAAAATCTGCTGTCTCTGAACCAGGAGGAGTGGCATTGCCGGGATCTATGTCAGCCATGGGACTGCAATCTTGACGTGGAGGACTGGTACTGACGGCAACAGCTGCTCTGTGAACGGCCTCGATGGGCAGACCCGCAACGGCAATCAACGCCCAGGGCTGCAATGTCTTGGCAGAGACTTGGAGCAGGAGTCCGAGCAGGAACAGCATCAACGACTGTGCCATGACTGACTGCGGTACATCCTCCGAGACAAGGACCGTTGGCGACGCCTGCCGTGGTCCCGTCGATATTTGCTCCTTGAGGACAAGCGGTGCCGAGAGTCCCGGCTGGCCGGAACCCAGCCAGACAGTCTGGTCGGCGTCGAGGGCAATCCATGTGGACTCTGCCCTGAACGGTTGCTGGGTGGTGAATGGCATCGGGAACGTTCCCTTGACCGAGACCGGTACCAGGCTGAAGGCGACTGAGAAGATCCCAGCAGCAGCTTGCCTCTGGAGCGTGGGGCCGACATTGGCAGCACTCCAGGCACTGGCATAGATATAGCATCCTGGGCTGCCTGGAGGGCTTCAGGCGTGGATGGCATCTGGACAGGCCTGTTCCAAAGGGGCCAGGCCACTCTGCTCAATGTGAGTCAGAGGCCTGGGACCTGGTGGAGATCAAGGACTACCCGACATGGGCCTAGCATCTTTCCCAGACTTCCCTCGGTGCCGCTGCGAAGAGGGAGTCTTTCTGGCCCTCTTGGCATGCCTCATGGATGGGGAGTTGTGCCGACTGGTCGATGGTACCGGAGGATCGTAGCGTACCGATGCTGCGGTGCTGGGTACCGGTTCAGAGCTGCATGCTGGAGTCAGGGTCAGTGCCGACTCCATCAGGATGGCCCAGAGCCTAATGTCCCTTTTTCTTTTGGTCCGAAGCTTAAACAACTTGCAAATCTTGCACCTTTTGCCGATATGGGTTTCACCCAAACAGCGCAAACAGTCTGCGTGCAGGTCACTTCTTGGCACAGAACGCCTACAAGAGCAGAACGACTTAAACCCCGGGGCGTGGGACATGCCTCGGCCGGGTCAGACTGACTGACTAAACTAACTACACAGCTAATTAACTACAGGTATTAACACTGAATGAACAAACAGTTCTGGGGACGAGCTACAGCAAAGCTGGAGCAGAGTAGTTCCGACGCATCTTCACTGGTGGCAAGAAGGAACTGAGGGTGGGGGAGCGCACAGCTCCCCTTATACCACACCAGGCAGGCGACACTCCAGCTCCCCCTGCCCCGGGTACTGCTAGGGGAAAAACATCTGGCACCAGTGCACACGGCGAGCACACACACACACACACACACACACACCTATTGTGGAATACACATGAGCAATCACTCGAAGAAGAACTAAAAATTGTAAATAGGCAGGAACAGGGAATTTGGTAGTTAACTAGTCCTTCCTGGTCGGAACACTTACAAAGTAGGATTACATCCATGGTGAAGATGGTCATTCAAAGCTTTGGCAGTTGTCAATGTGACTGTGGTAACTTATTTTGAGGTTGTATTTGTCAAGTTTATTAGTTGTGCAAAATGTTGCAAAATAAAAAGAAATGTTTGAAATGCTTAAATGTAGTAAAACCCACATGGTATGTATGGTTTTCAGGTGGGTATCGTAGGGAGAGTTAATTAAAGTTAGTGTAAGTTTGCTTAAAAAAAAAAAAATAGTATCTTTATGATTTGTGGCTAGTAAGGAAAAAATCCCAATCAGCAAGTAAAAGAAGATCATGAGAATAAGTACTATTGCTTACAGAGTGGGAAAGATATATGATCAAAAAGTAACTGATAAAGTAAAAAGCTGCATTAATAAGACAAAGGAAAACTGTCTTAAAAGAAACAAGCATAAACATTCTCACTGTTCTAATAGAAAGCAGGGGTTGAGGAGTGGGGAAGAATAGGAAAGGAAGGCCTTAGAGAAAGAAAAGTAGCAAGGATGAACTGCTTCAAAGTAGGTTTTTGCCAGCACTAGCAAGTTAGCTGAAGAGTTTTGAATTTGAAGGTTCTTTGTCAGACTCTACCTGATCATGCTGAGCCATGCCAGAATGAGACTGTCATCCCTAGGTCTGGCTTATTTGTAAGTAAACTGATCGCATGCTTATGAATACTTTATTACTGTGTTGGATGTAGGGACTGCTTATTTTTAGGCTGTTAGACATGTTTATATCAATTGTAAATACCATTTGGCCTTTGGATTTAATAAAGGAATTTATGAGTAAATTAGTGTCATGGTAATACTCTACATAAATAATAATAATTCCAACACTGCCCCCCAAAGTAGACTATTCAGGACCCCACGTTACAGAAGGACATACTTTATAGAGAAGTGCAGTGATGCAACAAGAGAGTCTTAAATAACTGTCTAGCCATCACATTTAGGTCAGATTAAAAAAACAAAACCAGCTAGCAATAAAATTTAGACAATCTCAGCACAGTTCTGTTCAGCTGATATTAATTCAAAAGAGTATGGCAAGGAAGTAAGTACATATAAAGTACTCTACAGGGAGCTCGACAGGCTGTTTCATTTTGCCTCCTGCTCTTGAGCTTTCCCCCAGTTTTGCAATGTACTTTGACATTAAAGGAAACTATCACTAATACATTCAATAAACAGCACAAACAGGGAACAGCATCTTTTTTGTTTGCACTACTATATTAGGCAAAAAGTTAGCACATTTGTTATTACTACATGTATTTTCTATGGTGCCTCTCTATGTAATATCTTGGCCTTATTTACACGAGTTGGAATTTACATGGACAGGATGAAGTTAGCTTCCACAGAGAACCCTTAGGCGTGGAATTTCCTCTGCCGAATATCAGACAGATCATGAATCTGGCCAATTTTTATACAATTGTATGAGACTCATCTTTCTACTAGTCTAAGAATTTCATCTGAAGAACAGCCGCTTGCTGTGAGCTCTGAGGAAAACAGAGACCTGGTTTTGCCTCAAGATAGCTGATCTCCTTGGGACAGAGTACAAATTTTGTTTCTCTTCTTTGAGGAGCTTATATGTAAATACAGTGTAATATGTTCCCAGGAGTCTTTCCCATCAAACAGATGAGTTATGTAGTGAACCAGTTCTATAAAGATACACCATCTTTAAATAGAAAACGCTTCCAATATACATTCAGGAACTTTCGACAATTCTTCCCTTAAACCCCATACAGACCAGGCTTGGTATTCTTGATAGTTCTAAAATTTAAAAAGACAAACAGAACCCCTTTTCTCAACTTTTATTTGGTTTACACACATTTCAGGCCTTCTTTATGTTTCACATAAAGCAGCAAAAAAAATGAACGAGCCTAGTTTGCTTCCTTTGCAGGTCACTATTAAATGAGAAGTCATTAATGCTACACTGACAGATTTAAACATACAAAACAAGTTTATTTTTATAAGATGTTTTTAAGAAACTACTGCTTGTCATACCATGATGCTCTTACCCACAAAACAGGAAGCTCTTTAAAACCGGACTTTAGAGAAAAACCCCAAATTCCTCACCCACCCACATACATACTGAGCCTTTCATTTACTATAATGGTAAAAAATAAATTAATTAGCAATAGTGGGTGGGACTAATCACTTTTACAAAATATCCCCTCCTGGTCTTGAACTGACGGGATAAACGTTATTACACTCATCACGTTGGGAGAGTGCAAACAATCTCTTAGGCTGCTTTGCTTCTCAGGTTTCTTTCTGTTTTTAGAATATGGGAAGGAAAAGATCTTCTGTTAAATAATCAAATTCCTAATGTTTTATTACAGTAAATGTCAGCTGAACTCTGCCTTTATTTTAATGCAGATTTACATAAATTTGGGCCTCTGAAAGATCAGTGATAGGTAAATGAGCTTCTTGGAGGCAACCAGGAGGTTTTGTCAAGAAGAAAGCCAAATGTAGAGTCTTAAAAAAAACGCATCTCTCCTTTAAAGAGTAAGGGGTCACATTGAAATTACCACATCTCTGTCTGTAAGGTCTGAAATAGAACAGTCTCCTTTTTGAATTATCCAGGCGAGAGAATGATCCAGGATTCCTTCAGATATGGAGAAGTGTTTTACGGAGCTACTCTGCAATGCTTTCTTCAGAGTCCCAACACTGAAGACAGCTTCTACAAGAGCTTCAAAGTTCCCAGTAGGAAACTGGCTGCCAGATCTGTTTGGAGATGGCAAGTATCTAGCATGAATGACCTCCAAAGGGTACAGGCACAAGAGAAAAAGAACGCTTGTGCTAAGGCCCTCCATGAAGCTAAAAGTGAGGATAAAAAGGAGAGTTTATAATGGTCCACAATGAAGATGTTTTTCTTTCCGTCTCCTATTTTATTTTGGATTTTATACCAATCCCGTCACTGAGATCTGAGTACCTTCCAGAAGCACATAAAGCAATAGAGTTATCATTATACGTATGTGAAGTTTTATTTTATATCTGTAGTACTATGATATTTTGTATGGTTATTGAAGGCAAGGTTGAAGAAGTGAACCTCGAACTTGGAGCAGAAAGTGGTGAATTCTTTGGTGGTTCTGAAATCCAGAGGGAACCCACTCCAGTGTCTGACTGGCTCCAAAGAAAGCAAGGTCTCTTACACAAACAAGATTTACACATGCAACAAACAACTTCACTGTGGAGAAGCATAGCTATGGTCCTTGTCTTGGAGCTTTAGACAATTTTTTAGGTATCCTGAACTCAAAACACTGAATACTTTGAAGAGAAGGACTGAGACATTGAATTTGACTGTAGGATGCTAGCGTACTTCACAGAGGACAGGTCTGATATATCGTATGCTGCAAAGGAGATCTGTTGCAATGTTCTTTACTAGCTGGAGTTTCCTAAGGGCTGACTTCTTCATGCCCAGATATATTGCACTGCTGTAGTCGAGTCAGGAGATGACCACAGTGTGTATTACTGAGGCCAGGTCATTTTCCTCCCAGGATAGGACACAGTATCCTTGTCAGCCAAAGATGTTAGGAAACATTGCTCACCAGTGTTGCTATATGAGGGCATAGCATCACAGAGGAATCCAGTGGCACTCAGACTAGGGACTGAATTGACTAATTGCGGTTGTGTATCTTCAACCAAAGGAGACTATATCAAGTCTACACATTCCTCAAAGACATTTCCTCTGCATCCATCTTACTGAGGTTCATCTTCAACTAGCTGTCCTTCTGTGTCCTGATCTTGACCAAACATCGCACAAACTTGGGTGACTGCTTTGTTATATGTTGTGACCCAGAAGGTAAAAAGCTGTGCCTTATCTATGTCCCATTGGCATGCAAGTCCATGATAATTCACCAGATCTAGTAGTTGCATATAGATGTTAAACAGGACTGAAGGAGAATAGTACTTGTGTGACTATGCAAGTGTAAGTTTTAGTAGTGAAAGGAGTAATTTTCTATCACTATCCTTTGGGTGCATTGTAGGATGGACTAAAGCAATTTGAGTGTTCCTCTGCACTCCAGTGGCATTCCTTGATCTACTATGAAATGAGGGAGAGAGGTCAAGGAATATGAGAATGGATGCGTGCCCTCCAGCCATCAACAAGAAACTATATCTATCAGCATTATTAATAGTATCCATTCCATGTATTGATCTGAAACCAGACTATACTTGTCTAGATTATGGAAGGTCTCCATTTAGCTGGATTGTGACTTTTGTCCATATCAGAGAATCCAGTGAAGGAAAACGTCACTATTACCTTAAGGGAGTTTGCTTTTTTCCCCCCTCATTCTTCGAGGCAAAGCTGTTTTACCCAAGAACATAAGGCTTGTGTGTAAGAGCTATGAATGCCACAACTGAGATACATGTGAACAACAAAGGTTTTCTTAAAATGGACTCTAAATTTTGGTGTCACAGATATTTTCAAACAACTACATAAACACAGGAAAAGCAGTCATTCTGAACTCACTGTTCCTGTGGAAACCACCCTTTGGAACTGCTCCAAACCTCAACCGAGTCTTTAGGTAAACCTTTGTTCTGTTTCTGTGATGTTGATGCTGCCTAGAGGAGTAGGAGCTGAATGCAGAACACTCAGGTCCAGTCAAAGGCAGAGTACCTTATGCCAGAATAAAGATATCATCTGTAACTAATCTACAAGTGTCAAGTACTCGGGAAGGAATTACAGGTGCTAGCTACAGCCCTACAAATCTCATGCATTTGAGCTCAGGACTGACCAGCATAGTAGCTAGCTCAGATTGACTAGGTCCTCTTGCAGCCCTGAGAAAGGTACCAAATAAAGCTGTGGAATAATCCTCAGAGTCAGAGGATTCTAAAGAAGGGGGCCATCATTCTTACAGGGCAGAGACACAAGCTCCTCTATCCATGACTGTCCATCTAGAAAAGTAACACAGGAAGGCCTAAACCAGCAAACCAGACTTGCATTGTTGTTCCCAGGCTGTCTTACCCTCTGAAGAGGACTGGGCCTCTTTAGGGTGATATCAAGAGAGCCAAAGCTCCTGCCAAAACTCTATCCAAAATAGGTGTATTCAGTGGGATTCCCTTTCCTCACTCAGGGGAAAGTTGCCAATGGCAAAAGATGAAAAAATCGAGCCAGGTCTCATCTAGTACCTTTCCTTTTTTCTTTAGAGATAGCAGCCAAGATACCTGCTGCCAGCATAAAGTGAGATAGGGAACCAGAGGCTGTCCAAAGATGGACTGTTGATGGGACAGTTCTGGAGCCAATATGACTGACTGGCTTGGCTACTGGTGTAGCCAACATGAGAACAGTACACAGTTAAATTTTTACCTTTCTCACTAATCGAAGAGCTTGTGTTCTCTCTACTTCATTACTCTGCTGTATGTCAATGCACCTAAAATAAAACAAAAAAGTTAAATAAAAAATGTGGTTTGTAGATAGGAATAGGGGTAACTATTAACAACTTGGTGCTACTATTTAAGAGATTGAATGAATACTATAACAAAACTTACTATCCAGAAATTCTAATTTTCAGAGAGCACATGGATCATGACTGATTACAGAACTTTAGTTTGAGGTTTTCCGTCAATAATAATCTTTATTATAGAAGAAGGATCATTAAAACAATTTCTTGTATACACGCATTTACATAATGCTGTGGTGAGATATAAAAGATCTTAACAGTAGTTTTGAGCTGCCTGCAAAACTGCTAGTCATTTCAGAGGAGTACCAATAACATTTATAATATACCATATCATCAATCTCATCTTTCCAGACAAAAGAAACTAAATTAAATGGCATTAGGATTGAGAGTAACTATCCCCAAAACAGAAAAGGAGTACTTGTGGCACCTTAGAAACTAAGAAATTTATTTGAGCATAAGCTTTCGTGAGCTACAGCTCACTTCATCGGATGCATTCGGTGGAAAAATACAGTGGGAAGATCCCCAAAACAAACATGGAAATTCAGAGTTACAATTAAACTGTAAAGAAATCAAAACATGTTAAGGTATGGAAATACAGTTAAGGTATCAAATTTTATTTCTGGACTTGTAGTCATGTCATACAATTACAATTACAATTAATTCAGAGTTCAGGATCACATTCAACTGATTTTTAGAGACAAGTTTATTTCCCCCCATGCATATACTTTTGTTTCCTCATGGTATCATTTCACATGACAGCATTTTCTTTGAATTTGTATTTCTTTTGATTTGGTTGGCATTCTTGTATAATATTTTATTTAAAAAGGAAGTTTCCCAAAAGAAAATAAAAAAATACCTTAGAATACCAAGAATCAACATTTACAGAGAATATTAACAGTCATTTTCACATATACCCCACGATCAGTCAAAGATGAGAAAATTAAATAAGTTATTGTAATATAATAAAATCTAGGAAAATTACCTAGCTATCAAGTAATCCACTTTCAATTTTAGCACCTTTTGTAGAACACTGGAGTCTCGGATGAGATAGCGAAGGGCTCGCAACCCTGCTGCTCGCACCTCTTTTGCTTCATTCAGTAAAGCTAATCGCAAACTACAATGGAAAAAAAAATAAGTGGGAAAACAAATTACACAGCAACAAACAGAGCTCCCCATTTGAGGGATAGACACTGTTTACTTACATGAAAATAAGTTAACACTTAAAGGGAAAATTTTCTTTACCTTATTAATTTTCTTCCTTTGAGATCTACGCCAGTCCAGTCACTTGGGTAAAGCACCTTTCAGCCAGCAGATATAGACAGTACATTGAGATTTTTGGTTCTGTCACTCCCCCCATACACAGAGGTTTGAAGGCTCCCAGACTTAAGATGAATCTTTGAAAGCAGGTCATATAATATTATTTGCTAAGTGAAATATATCAGAGAACTGATACTTTGTTCTCTCATGTATGACTTGCTACTTGGGAGAAAAAAATCAAGAGGAGATAATACTGGTCTTCAAAAGAAGGTGTTCTGCACTGTCAATATTATAAAGAAAATGGTTAGGAAAATTTCCCTCTCCAGTAGACCATGTCAGTTCATACATATGGAACTTCAAAGCAGCGTCCTGCGTAGAATAAGGAAAGAGTAGTGCCTGATTGCCTACACTACTCACTAAGTCACATAGTGGCCACTTCCTGAACATTAATTTGAAGTACTTAGAGAAAGTAAACAAGGGAAAATATGTAATCTGGGTGGCTGCTTACATATCACTAGTAATGATGCAGCTCATAATATAGATAACTTTCTAGTCAGGTAGACTGAAGGAAAAAAAAAAAAAAGTCTTATCTGCACTGTAGCCAGTTTCCCTACCTAAAACTTTATCCATTTAAGGATACTGATGCCGCACACTTTTTTTTTTTTTTTAACCCCTTCTCTTTCCTTGTAAGGTAAGGTGCTTGTGCACGATAAGCAGCTATTCCAAAAACCCAATCTGTTGCACCTTTTTGAAGATTAACCTTTGTAAGATTTAGATGCTAGGACCTGGTTTCTTTGCTATTTCTAGACTTAAAGCAGAAAAACAGCAAATCTGATCATATATCATCCAAAATCGGCTCATATACCACCTTCAGCATTAAGAGTTTCACCATTAAGGAAATATTCTAAGAATTGCCTCCTCTCGGTGAAAAAAATCAAGTACGTCTCTTTATAGGACAGGGCCCCACAAGTTTTTCTTCTGCTAGCTGAATTGGTGGCAAACAAACAGTGGCTGGCTAAGAGATATTCTTCCTCTAACAAGGTTCAAATGCAGGAATGGAAATGAACTGGATATCAGATTTAAGTTCCAAGTAAGTCTGGGTGGGCATGACTACTAGCTTCTTAAGAGTGTTTAGTAAGGATAATGTTCTTATGAATTTTGGCTGTGTCACCTGACAAGTACTCTAACATTTTATACTAGGAAGCCTAAAGGATGGATCCAGATTACTTAACAACTCTTTTCAATATAGTAGCCTTTATTTTCCTGTTCTGGGTCCTTAAGGGTGCCAAGGAGTAGTTTGTTTGGCTACTCAGGACACATCAATCCAAGGGTTTTCAGTTAGGACACCTAATTTCTTCCTTCTCACCTGGAGCATCCCCGACAGTCAATTATATTTCTGCCATGAGAGTGCACAAACAAAGCTTTTGGAACCTTGTACTAGCTCAAGAGACTAGAATTTCCTGGTATTAAAAATACTGGATGTTTCCTCTCCAAATTTAAAGTAGGGGCTACTTTTATAATTAAGAACAGATCCTTCTTGAATGACAAAAGGACAAAGTTTAGGGAAACAATTTTTAATAGTTCAAGTGACTTGGACTAGTTCTACAGCTAGTTCTAGAGCTCAAAAGAGGATAAGATATTTCTTGACTTAGTCTTAAGTTACACACAAGAGCTAATTCAAGAACTGACAATAGTTTAGCAACTAATGGTGACCACATTATATTTAGGGTTAAGGCTCAAGGGGGAGGCAGGGTACCAAAAGTAACTGACACTAAACTTTAGAAAGGGAGATTTTAAATAAACCCCTAAAGTTACAAGCAAAGAAGAAAAATCCACAAGTAAAATCCATGGTATAGATGCTACTTTTTTAAAAAATAGAGTCTTAGAAGACATGCATATTGCTAAACAAAAAGTGACCCCAAAAGACCAGGAATAAATCAAAATGACTGAATGGCAAGGTTTGAGAGGCTATTCAAACACACAGACTGTTACTGCCTTTCAGGAGTCGTCCCATAATGCTCCACACTGACAATACAATCGATACAAGCACTCCTGGTGAGAATGTGCACTACTGACAAGTGTAGTGTGGACACACACAAGCGATGTGTGTGTCTTAGAGGAGAGGAAAGTGATCAGGAACAGTGATCAGGAACAGTCAGCATGGATTCACCAAGGGAAGGTCATGCCTGACTAATCTAATCGCCTTTTATGATAAGATTACTGGTTCTGTGGATGAAGGGAAAGCAGTGGATGTATTGTTTCTTGACTTTAGCAAAGCTTTTGACACGGTCTCCCACAGCATTCTTGTCAGCAAGTTAAGGAAGTATGGGCTGGATGAATGCACTATAAGGTGGGTAGAAAGCTGGCTAGATTGTCGGGCTCAACGGGTAGTGATCAATGGCTCCATGTCTAGTTGGCAGCCGGTGTCAAGTGGAGTGCCCCAGGGGTCGGTCCTGGGGCCCGTTTTGTTCAATATCTTCATAAATGATCTGGAGGATGGTGTGGATTGCACTCTCAGCAAATTTGCGGATGATACTAAACTGGGAGGAGTGGTAGATACGCTGGAGGGGAGGGATAGGATACAGAAGGACCTAGACAAATTGGAAGATTGGGCCAAAAGAAATCTAATGAGGTTCAATAAGGATAAGTGCAGGGTCCTGCACTTAGGATGGAAGAATCCAATGCACCGCTACAGACTAGGGACCGAATGGCTCGGCAGCAGTTCTGCGGAAAAGGACCTAGGGGTGACAGTGGACGAGAAGCTGGATATGAGTCAGCAGTGTGCCCTTGTTGCCAAGAAGGCCAATGGCATTTTGGGATGTATAAGTAGGGGCATAGCGAGCAGATCGAGGGACGTGATCGTTCCCCTCTATTCGACACTGGTGAGGCCTCATCTGGAGTACTGTGTCCAGTTTTGGGCCCCACACTACAAGAAGGATGTGGATAAATTGGAAAGAGTCCAGCGAAGGGCAACAAAAATGATTAGGGGTCTAGAGCACATGACTTATGAGGAGAGGCTGAGGGAGCTGGGATTGTTTAGTCTGCAGAAGAGAAGAATGAGGGGGGATTTGATAGCTGCTTTCAACTACCTGAAAGGGGGTTTCAAAGAGGATGGCTCTAGACTGTTCTCAATGGTAGCAGATGACAGAACGAGGAGTAATGGTCTCAAGTTGCAATGGGGGAGGTTTAGATTGGATATTAGGAAAAACTTTTTCACTAGGAGGTGGTGAAACACTGGAATGCATTACCTAGGGAGGTGGTAGAATCTCCTTCCTTAGAGGTTTTTAAGGTCAGGCTTGACAAAGCCCTGGCTAGGATGATTTAACTGGGACTTGGTCCTGCTTTGAGCAGGGGGTTGGACTAGATGACCTTCTGGGGTCCCTTCCAACCCTGATATTCTATGATTCTATGATGTAATACCTTCAGCTACTGTATGCTGATATGACTTAGGTCAGATCGAAACGGTATTTCCAAGAGTTCTGAAGGAACTTATGAAGTAGATGAGCTGCAAATAAAAATATGCTATCATTAAAAACAGCCACTGTCCAAGAAAATTCAAATGTAGCAAAAGTAAGTATATTTTAAAAAAGCTTGTAGGAGTGATCCAAGCAATTACAGAGGAGTGAGCCTTATATACGCACCTGGAAAACTGGTTGAAATGTTAGTTAAAATAGAACAAAACTCTTATAAGATCATATGACAGAATGTGACCAGCACCGTTTGTGAACTGGAAAACTGTGTCTCACTAATCTCTTAGAATTCTTTGGACATATCAATAAAGCGGTGGATAAAGGAGAACCAACTGGCATATTACTTCCAAAAGATCTCTGATAAAAGTTCTGCAGAAGAGGCTATTAAAGAAGCTAAATAGCCATGAGGTGAGAGGAAAAGTATTGTCATCGATCACAAACTAATCCTATTCTTTATTTTGTCTTCTATGTAAATAGTTAATTTTCATCATGACAAAAGATGAACAGCATGGTCCCTCAAGGATCCCTAGTTGGTTCCTTGGTGTGTGGATCACATTTATTGTGATCTGGAAAGGGAGATGAGGTAGCAAACCTTGAAAGAAGAAGGGTTTAAGTTAATCAGGATCAGAGAGAACTATGAGGAACTTCAGAGAAACAAACATGCTAGGTGAATGGGCAATTTGATGGCATAAGAAATTCAATATTGATAAATGTAAAGTAATGCACAGTGATGGGGAAAAAGTTATACTATCCATATTTATTACAGGATTCTAAATTAACTGATCAGCTCAAGGAAGGGCCTTGGGTATTACTACATACGAATCAATGTGAAGCTGTGATTAAAAAAAAAGCTAACAAGCTGTTAGGATGCATAAGGAATAGGATGGTGACTAATACAAATACTTTCATATAAATCAATATAGTGCAGCCTCATCTGGAATATTGTGTATAGTACTGGTCACCCCACCTCAAAAAGGACACTTTAGAACTAGAAGGGAGTTCAAAGAAGAAAGACTAGAATGATCAAGGTCAGAGAGACCTAATGTGAGGGTCTGAGGCAGTAGGGCTATTCCTATGAATATCTTGAATTTTCCCTCTCAACTGTGGAGGGAGGGAAGGGGGAGGAAAAAAAAAAATCAGACATTTCCAAGTTGCCCTCATCGCTGTGGCTCTCCTTTCTGAAGAGGATTTTTGTTCCCTAGTGATTACCTCTTATAAACAGGGTATCTGAAGGACTTCAAGTCACCAGTCTTGACAAAGCACTGGTCCCCATGGTGGGTATCAGGAAGAGAGAGAAGATATTTGATCCTAGAGGAGATTAAATATTCCCTCTTATGCTTACCCTGGCCACTCTGACTACCCCAAGGTGAAATGACATTCCTGTGTACCTTTTTTACTTCGTAGTCCTTGAGCTTGGGTAGAGGGGGGCATGAACCCCATGTATGGATCTGCTTTGTGTGTGTGAAAGCCTGGCACTTCTTGGAATTTTTGTAGGAGTCAGTTATGCTATGAGGACTAAATCACTGCACGTGGGATAGAGCCCACAGACTGACAGCTACTCCAGGACAGGGCTAAGAACCTCAAAGACTTCTGAGGCCCAAAAGTACTCCACTCTCTCCTTTGCTCAGGAGTTTCTTTCACCTGTCAATGACACAGACTCCATCTGTTGGAGAAAAAACAACGGAGCTCTGTGAGCTGTCAAGATCCTTCTATGCAGGAAATGATGTCAAAATCTGTCAGTGTACTGTCTCCATATGTTGGCAGGAAGAAATTATAATCAAGCACATGGACTAGCAAAAAGGACCAAAGAACAAATTCTAACAATTGCATTTATTCTTGGATAAAAATCTAGCAAATATACAAGTGGTCTTTAGTTTGCTTAAATATTCCATTGTAATAATAGGTTAAATTAGCAACCTTATACACCTCTACCCCGATATAACGCGGTCCTTGAGAGCCAAAAAAATCTTACCGCGTTATAGGTGAAACCGCATTATATCAAACTTGCTTTGATCCATCGGAGCGTGCAGCCCCGCCCCCCCCGGAGCGCTGCTTTACCGCATTATATCTGAATTCGTGTTATATCGGATCGCATTATATTGGAGTAGAGGTGTATGACCAATTCTTAACCTCATGGTTCAAGAATGCACAAACATTTTTGTAGAATACTTCCTGTGTCTCCAGCAAAACAAATGTATTCTTTAAAATAAATTAAAAACAAAAAGCAAGTTCTTTAAACAGGCTTCTATCTGAACACTAAGCATTCTGACATAGGTATTTTTGAAAATGTTAGCCTAAATGACTTCGGAGTCAAAGTCTTATTTTCAGAAGTGACTCAATCACTTAGTCTCCACTCCTACTGACTTCAATTAAACTCAAGTTCCCAAGGCATTTTTGAAAATGGAATATAGGCATTTTTGACATTTTTACCCCATAGTTAAATACAAGAAATCAAAGAAGAAAATAGCAACACTATACACTTAAGGATCCAGCCAGAACAAAAAAAGACCAATTCTTTATTCTTCTTTTAAAAGATCAGCCTCAACAATACTGGCTTCAACAGCAAGCATTGTTTTAAAAATGAGCATTTCTATATAAAGTTCTTTATCCTACAATGACATTTTCAAAAGATCACAAATGACACAACCAAGGCTGACTGTTCATCTCTGAAGACTTAGTCACCTTCTATACCCATCTGATCACTGCTATGGCAGAATAAACTGCATATATAAATGCATGAAGGTACTGAATAAATTATTTCAGTGCCTTTTTAAAGACAGACTCTCATGCAGATCCTTGAGCAAAGCATTTTCCATGAAAAGGGTCATCCTCTTTTGCACATCTGCCTATGGATTTTCAGAAAATATTGTCATTCTTCCTAGAGAGAACTTATAGATTTTTTTATGAGTCTGCTGGGTGTGAAATTTATATCTAAAAATGTTTATTCTTCCTTAGTCATGTCCTGGACTAGGAGGACTTCCTGACTTGGAATTGGAGTACTTGTGGCATCTTAGAGACTAACAAATTTGAGCATAAGCCTTCGTGGGCTCTATGCTCAAATAAATTTGTTAGTCTCTAAGGTGCCACAAGTACTCCTTTTCTTTTTGCGGATACAGACTAACACGGCTTCTACTCTGAAATATGACTTGGAATTGTATAACAAAATGCATTAGACAGGCACCTCTTGAGACCTATATTAAAATTTGATTTGGTAAAGAAATGAAACTTAATTTGGACATTACAGTCTCCACATCACAAAGCAAGCAAACAATCTGACATGATTCTAATATACTCAGAAAGAGGAAAATGAAAGTGTTATAATTCACAACAAAAAGGAGTATTAACAGAAAGGAACTCAGTAGCACTGACTGAAGCATTCAGTTCCATCTGAGAAAACTCATCATTTGTGAAAAGAAAGTTGCAACATGGTCAGTTTTTCTGAAAGAAACTGAACAAAATCCCCACAAAATTTAAGGCAATGTTTTCCGATTTGATTTGATTTTTCATTGGAGTTCTCAATATCAGAAGTTCACCTACACTGAATGGCAAAACAATTAGGCTGACTGGAAGAGCCAGCCGCATTTTTGTTATTTCCGCTACCCAGGCTGAATCCATAGCAAGTTAGCAATGTCTGTGCAGAAAAGAAGGGATTTAATAAATATAAACAAAAATATTTTTATTCTAAAGACATGGTGATAAGATCGAGGCAGATTCCTTTAAAAAGTTTATCTAAAAGTTGCCTTAGTTGCCAAGAGGATGATACTGCAAAAAAATTGTAAGGCTCTCTTCAGGGAATATAGTAAACTATTATAGAAACTTACAGGTGAAATCCTGGCCCCACTTATATGAAAGGAAGTTTTGCCATTGACTTCAGTAGGGGCAAAATTC
This sequence comes from Dermochelys coriacea, assembly GCF_009764565.3. Classification (NCBI taxonomy): domain Eukaryota; kingdom Metazoa; phylum Chordata; order Testudines; family Dermochelyidae; genus Dermochelys; species Dermochelys coriacea. Next base: position 28,215,081 of record NC_050072.1, read on the forward strand.
CATCCCAAGAGTTTCTGCAAGCCTTTATAAGAGCTACATTTCAAAATATTCTTATTTTATTTTACATTTGTGATTAGTGCAGCATAAGTTCTGTGCCTTACCTAGAAATGATGTTCTAGTTTATTATTTGCTGAGTTTCTCTTTCCTATTTCCATAAAACTGTTTTATACTTGTATGATTTTACATAGTGTGTGTTATGGAATATTAAAATATTAAAAAATAAGAACTACAAAATACTTGAATTGGGTTTTAAAACTACTTAAGGCTGTTTTCTTTCATTTAATTCAAAACAGCTACTTTAAATGCATATTGTTTAAAGTGTCCAAATATTGCTCAGAAATAATTTACAGAATACTTACCATATTATGATGTCATCATAGGTAAAACCTAATTTTTCTTCAGTGTGGCCAGTATTACAAAGAAGCTGCAAGCAAAATAAAATATTCATGTTTGACAATGCTTTAAAACTCTGATTTATTCTTTAATGCTTAAAAATATTGCCTGAGATTTTCAAAGAAATCTGGAGGATTTAGCACTTCTTCCATGAAATTAACAGATTATGTGTCAATCTCAGAGTGATTTAAAAATCTCAACCATTACTTTTATATAGAATATTTCATTCATTTAACAGTGGACATACCCAGTCCTTCTGCAAAGCTGTACAGAAACAGTGTAGCGTGAGAGTCAACAGAATTGCCTCCCAGTCAATTATTGGACTACTCAGTCGTACAAGCACTACTTCTGAAGCGGTTTCCCCCGTCTTCTTGAAACACTGATCAGATGATCCACTGCATGCACTAGTTGGGTGACTGTTCAAGAAGCCTGAAGATGGCTAAGATGGACTACAGTCAAAGCACTTTCTTTTAAAGATCTGCACTCAGAGGGTTCTTTAAGCAAAGAGAAACAGACAGTCCATTTTCATGTTTTGTAACAGCAGCACAGACTTTCGGACCAAAATTTTCAGAAGCAGCCACTGATTTTGGGTGTCCAATGTAATCTTTGGCTTGATATTCAGAGGTGCTGAACTCCCATAGCTCTTCAGAATCAATATCAAATGAGGCCCACGGTGTCAAGTCGAGTACCCAAAAAGGGAGGCAATCTTTAATTAGCGTCCTCTTTTGAATGGTTTGGTTTTATCTATGACTTTCCAGCAACAGATTGATAAGTACAGTTACCATACCATATCTGGGCCTAAAACTAGACAGAGGTGTCAAGAAAAAGGTCCAGAAAGTGCTAGTGTTACTTCTCCACAATCTTCCCTAAAGAAGGAAGACTGGAAATAAGATAACTGATAAAAACCTCAACATCTAGTTTTGGCTTCTTGAGTGGGACCTGACAATTCCTTTTAAAAAGGTGCTCACTTTTTGCCTTTCCACTAACAAACTCCTCTAATAATGGCCTCATCACCCCATGATTCAATTAGACTATTTGAGTACAATACATCAGACTGGAGCTCAACCTTTTTCCAAGCACTTCCAGAACCACAGTGAGTAACACTGGTTGAAACAGAACAGACTTTGCATATGCCCCCTCTGTCCTGTCTGACATTAGAGGCTGACAGAATCTAAATCAGAATGATCTTACTAATGTACACTAAAACCCCTCACAATGAGAAACTCAACAGGAAAGGGGTATACCAACCTCAAAATAGCAATCTTTAATATTTGCCTAAGATTCTTACTATATTTCTGGCTCAGTATTCACAGTGTGTGTTTAGTGCCATCAATAATACACAAATTCATAATAAAATGTAATATTTAAAATTTAGTATCCAATATACTTACTGTTCAATGTACTAAGCCAAAATATTTAATGTGTATTCTGTATTCTCCCTACCTCTGTCACTCAGACTCCTGTAACCAGTGGAGTGCAAATCATTTATATAGGATTCTATTTTTAATAACCAGATTTTGCTGACGATAAACTAGATTTAAATGATTTTTTAGGTATACTTCCTGCAAAAAGTGTGACCCTTCTAGGTTTTATGTTGGGGCTCTTAGTCCTTTCAATGTTGAGGCCATTTAAATTTAAAAACCACTTCACAAATGCATGTAATTAGATGCAAGTACGTCTTGCTTAATGAATTTTTTTCTATATTGTGAGAAAACAAAAAAAACTAACAGTTGTATGTTGAACTCCAACACAATTAAAAAGGAGCAGACCAGATAGTAAAAACTTGATCTAGAATGGCTATATTTTGCTTCAAAAACTATTCTGAAATATTTGGGATTATGTATTCGTCTTAAAAATAAGTACACACATTGTTACAAGGTAATTTCAATAAATTTACAAATATAAAGGCCTAATTTTTCTCCTTGTTTCCAAATTGCAGTGAGCTCAACACCAGACATCTGCATGCATTAACTGGTTATGACAGTGTGTCACATCCTGGTGTTAATCTATTTTTGTGACACCACTAATGTTGAATTGCCTATGGTCACTTTAGCATTTCTACTGACGTCTTATGAAGTATAAAAATTGGTTGACAAAACAGTGTGAGAAATACTTGCTAAAAGTGTTTTTTTGTTGTATTCCAGACAAGTGAGTCAATACTTGTTTAGACACATCATTTTAGGAAAAATTATTCACACCCTCTCCCCCCGAATGTAAATATCTGTGAAACAAGAAAGTAACGCTATCATAGAAATTTCTTCAGGATCCTTAACAAGCATTTTCAGTCTTTGAAAAATCTGAGTGATAATTTAAGTATGAAAAAAACATCTTTCCAAAGAGCAAAAATATTCCCTACTGAGTAGAGAGATTTCTTTTTTTCCTGTATAAGAAGGTGTGAGAACTAGAAAACAATTTCAGACAACAGTAGTACTGGCAGGTCTCAAAGCATGGGTAATTCTGCAAAGGGTAAGAGAAAGATGAGTTTTTTCAGTATCATGCACCAGGATTACGATTACACCACTGGCCTGGAAATTACTTTAAAATGGGATTAGTTATAAATTACAAAGTAATATCTCTTTGAAGAAGGGAAGCTGGAAGACTGTCCACCATGTCAAAGTTGGTGAATCATAAAATAATTTTAGATACATCAGATATCTGCAAGATTCCTCTCTACTGTATATTCTTAGTGCTTTGTACTGTCCATTCTCCAATAAAGTTCCTTTGAGAAAATATTCAAATTCAAATTTATAAAACTTAATCTGATTACACACGTGGTTCCATAATTCTGTTTCTATCCTAATAGTTTTAATGTGAATTGGAGAGGAGAAAAAAAAAAAAAAAAAAAAAAGATATATACAGATACAGAATTCACACTAATATAAGAGCCAGCCGTTAACTATAACTAGTGGGTATATGCCATCTAATATGCTACAGAAGTAAAATGTAACATTGGAATTTTCTCTCATCAAACCAACAGACAGCATTCTATTGTTTTTAAAAACTGGTCAAAAAAGAAACCTGGTTTGACTGCAATGGTTTCAGTTTTCCATCAGTGTAGAAGAATACATGCCTTCCAGCACTCCCAAACCCCACTAGTCCTCACTGAGTTCCCTCTGTTCCCACTATTGCAATAATGGAAACAACTCTCCAGGGATCTGAGAACAATCTTTTAAAGACTTCATCTCCATGGACAATAGGAGCATCAAAACCATACTATCTCAGCCTACAATACCCTGACAACATCATCAGAGTTCTTCACTGTTCTCATCAAGTCTTCTCACTTCTTCTGTAAGGTCTCCAGACAACTTCTCAGTTAAAAATACATTAAATAATTTCCTAATACTATTTTCCATGCAAGCCATTGCCATTAACTGGGCCATCTGCATTGTTATTAGATTTAGTTCACTAACTCCCTGTTGCCAAGCCTATTTAATGATGTCACCTGTACTTATGATTTTGTCCCTTATTTCTCTTCCCTTTGATCACTGTTACCCCTTCATCTTTGACTTTGCCGTATATCTCCTCCTCTCACTATTTTTCTACTTTCATTACTCTAGTTACTTCATTTCCGCAACACAACTGCATTATGGAGGGGGAAGAAATGGAGGAGAAGGGAAATTAAAACAATGGTCTAGAACAGTGGTGAGTAACCTGCGGCCCACCAGGGTAATCCACTGGTGGGCTGTGAGACAGTGTTTACATTGACCATCCACAGGCACGGCTTCCCACAGCTCCCATTGGCCGGGAATGGCAAACCGCAGCCACTGAGAGCTGCGGGCAGCCATGCCTGCAGATGGGCTACTTCCTATTGAACCACCAAGATGGACTCATAGCCACAATGATCTTATTGATGAAACCTTCACCCTTCCTCTCTTCATCTCCGCCCTACCATTTTCTGTCATGTTTAAAATCAGATTTTAAGAAATTCAAAGCAAGGTCTTGGTCTTTTTATTTGTCCTGTAAAGTGCCAGGCACTCTTACAAATAGGAATATGAAAAATTATGCTTGCTATAAGGAAGGCAAGGTAAAGATCTTAATGTAAAAAAAAAAAAAAAAAAAGACAAGATAAGGAGGAAGTAAGATGGATTGCATATGTGAGGGAGAAAAAATTTAAGGTATTTGATATTACAAGCATTTTGTTCACTTTCCATAAGACATCGTTTCTGAAGATCAACATTACTCAACAAAATAAGCCATTTGTAAATGTTTCTAATCTGGTTCATTAAAAAAATACTTGCAGAATATTGTCTTCAACTAAATAAGAGAATAAGTGTCTTTACAATGCCTCCCTTCCCATCCCCAATTACTTAAACGAAGAATGAAGTTCATATCTGGAATAATTTAAATGGTATGTTATGCAAAGCACATTAAAAATATTTTTACGTTCATTCTTCTTCTCCCCCTTCAACGCCCCCCTCAAGTTGGAATGTTGAGGAAGGAGTGATACAGGGGGAAAGAACATGCTGTAAAATTTCCAATAATAAAAAGGATAAACCTTTAGATTTTTTACTTCAGTTCAACTATTGTTCAAATACAAAATTATTTCTATTGAGAGAGACTGGAGTCTAGTAAACATTTTTCTATCACCAACGCTTAGTGAACTTCATTAATATAAGTTACAATAAAATGTAAAAATCAATAAAGATTATAAATACAAATAAATGCCTCTGCATAACAAGCATTCTTGACAGCAATTTCACCAAGACCAAAGACCACAGAGGTTTGGGGAATAAGCTATCATTTTACCCTCTACTGGTGGTTCTGTCTCATCAGGCATGAAAATGTAGACTATTACACTGACTCGTCATGTATCTTAATGGTTTCTCAAACTTTTGTTCACAGAACATGTGTCCTTTTTGGTCCAGAGAACAGCATAAGAACCCAAGCGTAGGGAAATGGGAAGTTGCTAGGAGGAGGTCTCTCTTCATGAATGATCAAAATGGTCCCTTCTGGTCTTGGGATCTGAAAGTGATGGTAAGCCACTCTTGAATCTCTTAGGACATGTCTAAACTTCCAAAATAAAAACAAAGCCACACGCACACATGGCAGAGCATCTCAAAGCCCATGTCAAGTGACTTGGCTTTGCAGGGCTCAGACTATGAAACTAAAAATAGTGATGTAGACATTCCTGCTCAGGCTGTGGATAGGTGAGGTTCTGTAGCCTGATATGTGCAGACTACAATCAGGTCAGACTAGAATCGTTATGGTTCCTTCTGGCCTTAAAAAAAATCTATGACTCTGTGCTGTTATATTAAGCCCCGTGGTGTGAGCCCTGCAAGCCCAAACTCAGTTGACCCAGGCTCTGAGACTCTGCTGTGGATTTTTTTTTTAAAAAAACACACAGTGTAGACATACTCAGAGAGGGCTTAAGATTACAAGTCTTCATAAATTTGGCACCTTTCACTAATGCTAGTTTACATATTTCAAAAGCCCACAAAGTAAGACTGAAGAAATTCAGTCCTTCACAAATTAACACAGCTGTTCTCCAGTTATGGTCCACAGAACACTGGTGATCCATGAAGCACTTGCTGATCACATGGTTGTGGTTCCTCTATGTTTGCTGATGCTAAATTGTGTAAAAATCAGTTAAAAATACATTAGTTTTCCAATATTACTTTTTCATGCAAGCAATCACTACAGTTGCCACACGTGTTATGGAATCAAATAAGGAGGGAAGTGCTCCACACAATCACAAATGGGAGGGGCAGATGGTCCACAAGATTCTCAGTATTAAAGCCCATATATCTATAAATATAAAAAACATTTGGTAACTTTTGTACATCTGTACTCCTATTGTATATAATGGAGAAGAGGTTGCAATTTAATCCGAAAGTTTTATTAGTAAATGAAACCCTCTTAATTACATTAAGTTTTAGAACAAATCTACAATCTATTAATTTGCCAATTTCTTCTCATTTCACCTTCATATGCCTTAAGTAGATCAATCTATTTGTACAGAATGCTAAAAACTCTTGTTAAGAATAGATACACTGATCACAAGGACTTTTGACCTCCACATTTAACAATCAACATGCGCTTCATTTTATATATCTATAAGTTCAAACATTACCAGAATACAAAAAACTGTCCTCTACATTCCAATATTTGGCTTAGATACACATGTAACTTACTAAAATGGAAATGGGCTAGTATAGCTTTTAAATTCCTGGAATTAATACAAGCATACCAAAAGAATTAGTTTTTAAGTTTTAACATGAATACACCTTTTCTACCCATCACTCATTTTTATTTACTGGCTATAATTCAGCTCTGAAATTCACATATTTCAATACAACAGCAAATCAAAAAGAAAAATAGAACAGATTCCTGGAATGGTTAATTTAATATTAGCACAAAAATGTTACACTAGGCCACATACTGGCTTTTTATCCCACATATTTCAATGAAGATCTTTTTGTGCTTACTGTCACCCATGAGTTGTTCATGTTACTGGGATGAGTCATAGTAATTCTAGCACCACAGAAGCATGACTTAGAAACAGCAGCTCAAAACAGCAAAACCACAGAAGGTCCACAGCACATACAAAACTGAATATAGTCTATTAAACTGTAATGAATAGGTAATACATTAATGAGATACAGAATAACATAGAATTAAATAATAATGAAAGGCCTTGTGACATGCCCTAAAGATGGCCACAGAATCTAGATTTGAACTAGTCTATTCTGAAAGTTTGTTACACAGCTGGATCTCTTTGACAGAAAGTCATTGCGGGCTCTTTCATGTTTCATCATAGGCTTTCTGAACCACTTTGTACCACAGTAACGTAACTGTCATGGTGGGTCACGCAGTCAGTCATTGATGAATGCAAGTGTTAACACAACAACTTGAAAAGGCAAAGTTGGCAGACTAGGAGCCAATGCAAGGACAAAAGGTACAGCCTATCCTGTTGAGCTGTCAGGTTACTATGTATTGCACGAACTGAAGGTTCTGCCTTACAACTTCCCCATTCTGCCCTTGCTACAGTGAATGTCAGCAAATATATGGACCACTGTAGCTGGATTCTCATCTATCAGGAAGGGGGCAAAGTTTTTAGTAAATTGGAAGTCAGCAATATGGAAGGGAAGGGGAAAACAGCTTTGACAACATTTCACCAAAAAGAACCCCCACAACTTTCCTGACTTGCTTACAATCTCTTTTCATTCTCTTCCAGAACAAAATGTTGCAGTCAAAGTCATTTCTGCTCCTATTTCTTTCTACTCTCTCACGCCATTCATTCACCAAATTCTCATGCCTTCTTCCTTTTTCACCTCAAAGCTTGCAACAGCTTTCCTTGTGCAATCAGACCTCTCCACATTAAAATCCCTACAGCAAACACGCTTCTGTTAAGCCCTAAGATGATGTTCACTGCTCTACTTTAAACACATCCAACTGCTACTGGCACAGCACATAAATTTTCATCTGAATTAGTTCACAACATCCTTAGTACAAGGAGCATGTCATCTTTACATATAAAATTCCAAAGTTAGTACTCAAAATTAGTAGTAATTATGATCTTTACAGAACAGAAGAAATGCACAGAACAAGAAAAATGAAGTGTCTTTTCTGTTACACAAGCCTAGTGAACTGCTTCATTAAAAAGCCAGTTTGAATTTTTGCTAGAATTAAAATGCTGCTAATAGGCTTGAAAAAAAATTTTTTCTTCATAAGAGCACATGATGGTGGCAAAAATTACAGAGCCTGCAAAACTAATTCTTTATACCGGCAAACTCTCATTCTCAAGAGAACTGGACTTGTAACGCTTATAATAAGCTATCTGAAAAAAGTCAGAGCCAATATTCTAAATAGCTATTGGACAAATATATTTAACTGCAGCACACGAGTCTTTAAATTAAAATAAAATCCTCAGATTTGGCAGAAATATTACCCACTTTTACTAAACCTACATTTGGTAAAACTGAACTAAGGGATCTTTGTTCATGCAGAAGTCAGATAAATTAATTTGGACTTTTCCTGGCAGAACTCATGTCTGATGTTATGATTTCTAGCCATTCTGGGACATTTGAATGTGTTAGCTTCAGATTTATTTTCTTTAAAAAGGAATGGTTTTTGAACAGAATTTATTGCAAAAAATATATCTACTTTTTTTTTTTTTTTTAAAGAACGTATGTATTTACATTCCAGGAATTTTCAAATAAACTCCTTTAGGATTTTTTTGGTCTGGAGTAGCTATACTCATTACTTTATCTACTGAAGTGATATCAGAAGGTAGGCATGATTGTAACACATGCACATGCTTAAGAGATCATATCACCAGTTCCCTCTGCCCTCACCTTAAAAGGAGCTTTTAACTCTTAGGATATAGTCCTCACTAAATAATGGCATTTCAATCATCACATCAGCAAGTGTTACCACAGAAAACATATCTATAAATAGGATAATTCTGAAAATGTTACATTTTTTCATGACATACTTAATTTTACCTAATGCTGCTGACTAGCAACCCACAAAAACAATGCTTATATACTGCTGGCCCTCTGACTGAACATTTGCTTGTTTTCCCATTATTAAGGCTACAGTTTTGTCACCGAGGTTGCGGAAGTCACAGAACCTATGACTTCCAAAGACCTCCATGACTTCAGCCCCGGCGGCTGGGCGCTGCAAGGTCCCATCACCTCCTGCACCGGCAGGGCGCTGTGAGGTACCCCTGCTGCCTGAAGCAGCAGGCCCCCAAGCTCTGAGCCTCATGGGCAACAGAGGTACCCCAAAGCCCCCCAGCTGCAGCAGCAGCAGGGGGACCTCCGCAAGCCCCTGGCTGCCACTGAGGGGGACCCCGCACAGCTCCCCACTGCAGCAGCAGCAGGGATCCCTGCAGCTCCCCATCACCAGAGAGGGGTAGGGGGACCCTGCAACTCCCCACCATCATGGGGTTTGGGGGGGACTCTGGACCCTCAGAAATGATGGGAGCGCCGGAGCACCCTACAGTTGCCCAACCCATTCCCATTTTATCATGGATATTTTTAGTAGAAGTCAGGGATAGGTCATGGGCTTCCATGATTTTTTCTTTATTGCTCATGACCAGTCCGTGATTTTTACTAAAAATATTCATGACAAAAAATCTTAGCCTTACCCATTATCAAATCTAAAGAGGACCCACCCATCTTTGATCCCTTCTGTGATCACAGAAGGTCTGTAAGGTTCCCAGCTTCTCGCTGGTTAATATTAAAACCATGTTAAACCTTTTTTTAATGAATTTCCTTGGGTTTCTCCCCACCCCAATGGTATTTGGGAAGGAAATGACAAGTGGTTTATATACCAGCATTTGCTCTACTTTTGCAATTGTAATCCAGTGGAAAATATCCACTGGATTCCAAGTATATAATTCAGAAGCCATTTATAGAAGCCTAAATTATAAAAATTGTAAAAAAGTTCATGTGAATAAATTTAATCTCATATTTGCCTAGTGTGAGGTTTCTTGCCCCTTTCAAACCTAAGAGTAGAATATAAATAATGAACAGCAAAAAAAAATCTTTCACAGGATATTATAAAAACCTCTTTCCAAGAGACAGAGGTTTATTTAAAAAACAAAAATTAAAAAAAACACGTTGATTTCCACTTGCATTTCCTATCAAACCACTCACTAAGGAAAATCACCTATCCAGCTTACAAACATTACAGTCTAGATCAATCTAATATCTTAACTCCAAAACATAATACTCAAACACATTCAGACTCCTTAGGTCCGTAACAAACTCCTTTTCAATACCAGCACACAACCATCAACAGCTCATACATCTTTTAATTCCTCAAAAATCACAGAGATGTAAAATCTTATCTTTGTCATCAGCAAGATTAAGAATCATGCTTGTGGCAGAAAAAAAATCTATAAGGTATTTATCGAGAAAGAAATATAAAGGTCAGAGTTAAGTTGTGCAAGAAACTTTTTATGAGGATTTGGAGGGTACATCTTAAGTGAAATCTGCCTACAAGTCTAATCTTTCCCTTTCCCATTTTACTCTCCTTTGTGCCTCCATTACTACCAATACTGGGGGATGGGCAGCCTTGCAGGCAAATTTGCCTAACACGTACAGCTTGCGTCTCCTAGCCCCCTCCCTCCAACCTTTTTCCAACTCTTATGGTATGTCTACACTTAAAATGCTACAGCAGCGCAGCTGTACCATTTCAATGTAGACACTACCTATGGTGATGGGAGAAATTCTCCCATCAGCGTAGGTAATCCACCTCTCTGAGAGCTTGTCTACACTGGCAAGTTTTGTCACCAAAAACTGCCTTTTGGCGACAAAACAGCAAGACCATACGCATTACAATGGGACTTTTGTCGTGAAAAAAGCCCAGTTTTGGCGACAAAAAACTTCCACCCCTATGAGAGACTTTAGTCTTTTCCCCTCCCTTTATTGACAACAAAGAGCCAGTGTAGACACTGCTGATTGTTTTGTCGACAGAACTGGCTTCTGCCAGTATCTCACAATGCCTGCCCCGATTGCTTTGCTCAGTGTTTTGATCTCTGCTGCCCTGCAGGCATGCGCCCAGCCCCTTTCAAAGCTCTGAGAAGTATCTGTGTGCTGCTCAGTTTGCAAATCATTGGAATGCTCCTGTTCTGCCCAGCACTAGGAACACAGCAGCAGGCAGACTGCTGCTGCAAGGGGAGGGGGACAGACTGCTGTGCTGCTTTGCCATTCCTCAGCATGGAGAGCTCACAGAGCTACTCATGATGCTGCTCTTAGCAGCTGAGGGGGCTGTGGGAGGACTCTGAGAAGAAAGGCATCTAGGACAATACCATGTCTCTATCAATAGCCTGCAGTTAGAATGACAGCCTGGCATAAAACTGTAGAAGGGAACAGGGCTGGCTTGGGAGTAGAGTAGAGTAGAGATGTTTATGAGAGAAGTGGTGCTGTGGAGCTGGGAAAGTTGAGCAGTAGCATCATGAAAAAAAGTGGTTGACAACATGTACGACAACGGAAAGTACACGATGGACACTGGGACATCTGTAAGCTCTTGATCACTAAGGCTTTGTCTACACTGGAAACTGAATGACAGTTTAGGTTGCCTGGTGGTATCTCGTGTACCTCCAAAAAGTCAAGTTCAGCAAAACTCAAAACTTCTAAAACCAAGAAATACAGAATTGAGGTAAAGGCCAATGCAACCTTACTTTTGACTTCCTTGAGCTATAGGAATAATCTCCGTGCACTTCAGCTGCTCTCACTGTATAAGCAGTAGCTGTGTTGAATGATGCAGGAATTAGATGGAGCAATTCGGCTGAGTTCTGATTGTTATATAAGGTGATGGGGGGATATGACTCCACCCCTCACCTCACCCCCGTGAATGATTAAAGGAAAGAGATGCATGGGTTCTTTCAAAGATCTAGTATGCCTCCTTCCAGAACTGTGTTGCGTAGGTTGCATTGGTAGCAGGGCTTCTTCTTGCCATGGAGCTTCCCAACAGTTAGTTAGAATATGAGTGTGGACTATGGGCTTAATGAAAAGTAAGTGAAATTTAGCAATAAGTGGTATTGCGTGCGTAAGGTGAAGGGGTTGCAAAATTTAAACGGATGTGAGGGTTTTTTCTGAGTAGGGCTAAGCACTTGAGTGTTGAGCAGGTGGAAGTAGCTCCTGTTCAGTACAGTGCAAAGGCAGAGTGCAGGTATGTGCGTTATGGGCATACTAGGCCATCTTTCAAACAGAGCAGAGTTAAGATTATGTGGAACTGTACTTTAGCTCTATTTCATAGTTTTCAGCCTTTAAGATTTGCTGAACTCAACTTTCTGGAAGAGCATGAGATAACACAGAATTAATGTAACAGAGTTAATGTTGTCCATTGGTAATCAAGTATGTCAGTGAATTTCCTTCTTTTGTCAACTGGCTCCTACAAAGAGTGCCATATATAGCTAGGGTAAATGTCCAGGGACTGAAACAATTTTGGCTGGGGACAGGAGAAGGGTGTTGGCAGAATGTGTCAATCTTAAAAATAAATAATTCCCCCCCCCCCATCTCCAGGGGGCTTTATCTCAGAAATCCCTTGGTAAAATGACCCCAAATGGGGACCACCAATCCTACCCTGCATACCACATTTCAAAGATATTCTGAGAAGCCATGTGGATTTCAGAGCACTTAGAAGAGTCTAAGCTTTAAAACAAAGTTAATTTTAACCTTTTATAACTGGAGATCTGCAATAATCACAGAATCGTAGAACTGGAAAGGACCTCAAGAGGTCATCTAGTCCAGTCCCCTGCACTCAAGGCAGGACTAAGTTATCATCTAGACCATCCCAGACAGGTGTTTGCCTAACCTGCTCTTAAATATCTCCAATGACAGAGTCTAGAACCTTCCTAGACAATTTATTCCAGTGCTTAACCACCCTGACAGTTAGGAAGCTTTTCCAACCTAAACAACCATTGCTGCAATTTAAGTTCATTGCTTCTTAGCCTATCCTCAGAAGTTAAGGAGAACATTTTTTCTCCTTGCTTCTTGTAACAATCTTTTAAGTACTTGAAAACCATTATCCACATTTAATTCTCCACATTAAACAAACCCACTTTAAAAAAAAAAAAAAACTTTCCTCCATCATCATGTTTTTCAGACCTTTAATAATTTTTATTGCTCTTCTCTGGACTTTCTTCGATTTGTCCACATCTTTCCGGATATATGGTTCCCTGAACTGGACACAATATGTCACTAGATGCCTACTCTGCGCAGAGTAGAGAGGAAGGATTACTTCTTGCATCTTGCTTATAACACTCCGGCTAATGCTTCCCAGAATGATGTTTGATTTTTTTGCAACAATGTTACACTGTTGATTCATATTTAGCTTGTGATCCACTAGGATCCCTGGATCCTTTTCCACAGTACTCCTTCCTGGGCAGTCATTTCCCATATTGTATGCGTGCAACTGATTTTTCCTTCCTAAGTGGGGTACTTTGTATTTGTCCTTATTGAATTTCACCCTATTTCAGACCATTTCTCCAATTTGTCCAGATCATTTTGAATTTTAATCCTATGCTTCAAAGTACTTGTAATCTCTCCCAGTTTGGTATCGTCTGCAAACTTTATAAAAGTGTACTCTCTTTGTCGTTATCTAAATCATTAAGATATTGAACAGAAGTGGACCCACAACTGATCCCCGCAGGACCCCACTCGATATGCTCTTCCAGCTGGACCGTGAACCACAGCTAACTACTCTCTAGGAATAGTTTTCCAACCACTTATGCACCCACCTAACAGTAGCTTCATCTAGGTTGTATTTCCCTCGTTTGTTTATAAGAAGACCATGTGAGACAGTATCAAAAAGTCTTACTATAGTCAAGATATACCACATCTACCACTTTCCCCCCTCCCTATCCACAAGGCTTGTTGCCCTGTCAGAGAAAGCTATTATTTTTGGTGGACACTATTTGTAATGAAGACTTGTGCCAAACAAGATTTTTTTCCCCATTTTAAAATTTCAACAGAATTCTGTGTTCAAAGCACCATGATAATGCAGAGTGAGTGAGTGTAGTTTTGATTTGCAGTAACTGTGGTGGTTTAAACTAAAAGATGCTAAACACACATACAAAAACACCCTTTCGGGGCTAAAGTTCAAAACAGATTGATTTGTTTTTCCTAGAAGAATTAAACTATTTCATTCAAAATGTTTCAGAAAATTCAGTTGTCCTCTCAACAGTACTTGTGGTAAACTAACACTGGAGTCACTACTAATTTCATAATATTGACACACTATGGATCAAATGACTGATTGTCCTGCACACTTACACATGGCTTTAGCGTCCAGCCAATCAAATTAGAAATTTGGCACATTTTCTTAACTGTGAGGGTGACTCATTAGAACAACCCACAAATAGATTTGTCAGAATCCGAATCTCTTGGATGTCTTAAAATCAAGACTGAATGCCTTCCTGGAATAAATGTTTTAGCCAAACTCAAGTTATGGAGCTCAGTACAGGGTAACTGGGTGAAATGTAAGGCTTGGAATATAGAGGCCATACTAGATGATATAATCGCAAAAAGAAAAGGAGTACTTGTGGCACCTTAGAGACTAAAATTATTTGAGCATGAGCTTTCGTGAGCTACAGCTCACTTCATCGGATGAAGGTGCCACAAGTACTCCTTTTCTTTTTGCGAATACAGACTAACACGGCTGCTACTCTGAAAGATGATATAATGGTCCCCTTCTGGCCTTAAACTTTATGAATCTATGAATTATCAGTTGCCTAAAGAAATAAGCATCTCCTGTGAAGAAGAATATGAAAACATACTTTGGCTACAGAATTAAGCATGTACATACTTTGTTTGTGCTTTGTTAGACTCATTTGGGATATCCTCATGAGGATGACATGACCTTTCATAGTATAATCCACAAGTATTTATTTCTCCTGAGGGCATTCTGTGCCTAAAATATTCTCTACACGATATTTTAAAATTCTGCAAATTTTATTTGTCAAAACAACACTATATAATCATGCCAGTTTCAATTATTTTGGTAATTTATTTCAAAATACCTGTCAGCAAGTATGTCTGTAACAATACAGAGACACACAAAAATTACCCCAGGAGGAGAGAGTTAAAGAAACCCCTATGACAACCCAGTTCCTATTTCTCTGCCCCCTTTCTCCTCTCCCTGAGCCAAGCTGCGGGCCCCCCCAACCAATAGCTTTTCAGGTCCTTCTAAATACAGGTCCTTCTTTATTTTGTGCTATACCGATTATATGAATTGGCTGCACTTCTGTACAGTGTGCCAAGTACATACTTATATAAGATTTAGTTCTGCAAACATGCACAAAGTTTCATAATTTAAAATAATTTTTAAGTTCCTTTGGAGAAGTTACTTTGTATAATGGATTCCAAATTATGTTTACTCTTGAAAATACATCTGATTTTCCTTAGCATGGAAGTGTCAAAAGAGCTTATGAAAATCAAGTTCACTTGCTTCTGCTTCATGTACTGCCTCTAACCCACAGAAAATATTTTCTTAATGTAGAATCATTATGAGGAGAAATGATGGCTGTAAGTTGAAGGAAACCAAAAAGTCTCTTATGGGTAAATCCATATATATATTCTAGAGTAGAAGCAACTTTTTAACCCGAAAGCTATGTAAAGATGCAAGACCGTGTGCTCTTCAATTTAGACACACTGATCTAAACAAGAACCGCTCCGCATCCAAAAAAAAAAAGGGGGGGGGGACATTAACCTAAGATGCCAACAGCACTCTGGACTCACTTTAAAATGTTCCAATTTTTCCACAAAGCAAAGAGACTTTCCGAATCTGGCAGTCCGCTTTTGAATCTAAAAAATGGGTATCTAGAGGAAAACTTAGAAGCAGTTACTGGATCAGCAACTACTGATCTAATTACTACTACTTACTGCTAACTACTAATTACTGAAACAAACGGTTGTATTTAGACTAGGTTTCTACATTCTTGGCTTAAGGTCATACGCATAAAACATAGTATCTATCTTTTAGGACAGGGATAGGCAAACTTTTTAGCCCGAGGGCCACATCGGCATTGCGAAACTGTATGGAGGGCCGGGTAGGGAAGGCTGTGCCTCCCCAAACAGCCTGGCCCCCGCCCCCTATCCAACCCCCCTACTCCCCATCCCCTTACACACACACCCCAGAACCTCCACCCCATCCAACCTCTCCCTGCTTCCTGTCCCCTGACTGCCCCAACCCTATCCATACCCCCACCCCCAACTGCCCCCCTGGGACCTCACCCCCTATCCAACCCCCCTGCTCCCTGTCCCCTGACTGCCCTCAGGACCCCCTGTTCCTTATCCAAACCCTCTCCCTCCCCCCACCACCGCATTTCCATGCTGCTCAGAGCAGCAGGAGCTCGCAGCCCCACTGCCCAGCAGAAGTGCGCTCCCCGGTAGGAGTGGCAGTCCAGAGTGCTGGTGGCATGGCACGCTGAGGCTGAGGGGGAAGGGCCAGGGACTAACCTCTGCAGCTGGGAGCTCATTGGCCGGGCAGGACGGTCGGCTGTAGTTTGCCCACCTCTGTTTTAGGAGATATGTTGAATGTTGTACTATTGATGCAGCAGAAGTAAATGCAATACATTCTAGAGCATAGGACATAATTTAGGGAAAGCAAACAGAGGGAAGACAAGATGGTGGGAGCACTTCCATTTACATTAGTTTACTTAAATAAAGAATCCAATTGTATCTGAAATGCCTGCTTAAATTAAAAAGCAATTTAAATCCTGTCTTCCTACTTGTATCAAATTCCACCACTGTTTCATAGAGAGTTCATATTCAATTAGTCATATGTATTCCTGTCTCTTTCTGAAATACAGCTGAACAGAGGAGAAATTTAGCCAAAAAGTAACTGTGTGATGGCATTCACAAGGAAACTGTAAAAGGAATATATAAACAGAAACAAAACAGGAAAAAATACTGATTCCCTGTTTTGGAAATAAAGATAAGCCTCATCTCATCCTATTCACTGACTCTGAACATAAAATGATCAATATGACCAGAAGTCGCCCGTTCCAGGAAGAGATAATGAAGTATTAAAATTGAAAATAATTTTTACTGTACATCTAGAATATACCACATTTACTCCTTCATTTTTCCTTAAAGAAAAATGAAAAATAAAACCCGAAGATAGGAAAGCATAATGAATTAAAGAGTAAACAACTAGTATCTCTAAATATCCTGGGACCAACAATAACACCGCCTATGAGTAAGAAACTGGCAGTTGGTATCTGGGTCAGTATGTTTCCTAGGGTCACATAACTGAGGCTCTGCCTAGGGTTCTAAATTCTTGGCTTGTTACTCAGCTCTGTCAGTCATATGCTGCAGACTGTGTCAAGTGTGGGAATCTATAAGATTCACCTTAGCAGTAAACTATTTCTTCAAAATATTCCACATATACACTCATATCTTCAAAAAAATGAAAAAAAACATTAGATAACTCAAAACTGTTTTTTGAAGAGGAAAAGTATGCACTTTGTAAAAGTCAGTCTTAGGAATACCAAACTGACACAAAAACCAGAAATATTTAGACTATTTGCAGTTGGTTGGAATTCTATAATCACTTTAAAAACTCTAATCTTTTGCAAGACACTGAAAACCTGAGTACCTAACCCCAATTATGTCATTCATCTTATTTCAAAGTTTCAAGACATTGTTTCTAGCTTGATGCAAAATATGATATTTTCAATAAATATACAATATACTCTGCAAAGAGGTAGATATTTCATATATATTTGTCAAGGGAAAAAAAGTTTGTCAATGTACAAAACTGTGTTAGAAGTTGGTCTACTCTTAGTTCTGCCACTAATCTGTTTTTCCTAATCTTCCTAGCCACTAGATTTTTCACAGAATTCTGAACTAGGTGAAAGGAAACTGCCTCTGTCCTCCAGGCCTCTGGATGATAGTGTCTTCAGTTGAACAGATAACAGTATATTTGGATGCTTCACTCCTCAAATTTTGAGACCATAATTATTGCTAGGTTTGCTAACCACAGCATCAAAGATGATGAAAGAGACTGCACGACATGGCTACAAAGTATTGGTCCTCAAGTGCAATTCTCAAGAACCATAGTTGGCATGGGAATTGGGATGTGAAGATAACACAGTGGAGTTGCATCTTACACAGGGGTTAGGTTCTCAAGTCAGCACGTAAGGCGAAAATCGCTTTATAGTCAAAATTACCCTTGAAAATCCCTTAAATTGCCCATAAAGTACAGTATACTGTACAGGGTTGTGTACACAACCCTGTACAGTAATATGCATAAATGTATAACGCATACAGCAAAGAGTACATATGCAAAATATAATTTTACAGTACTGTATTTTTAATTACAGGGGATAATTACAGGGGGTCTCAGGGCTTGATGTCGATCCAGGAGACGGAGATGACAGAGCTTGGGTGATGGAAAGCGAGTCGTAGATGAAGTGGTTGGCTCTGGTTCAGCTCGAGAAGTTGATTGCGTAGGCTCATCTGCTGTTGGTTGTTTATCCTTGAAAAACATGGTGGTGATTAGCATCTGTCGCTATTGTCTCTTGAGGTGCTCAAACATTTATTGATATGGTCTCAAATCATCTGTAATACGACCTGTGATTTTGTGGCTTCATTCCATGGAGGGATCATATTCAGAAATTAAATCATTCAAGTGTTTCGCTGCTTGGAACACTTCAGCAAATGTATGAAGATTCCAACTTGCTGGCTCTTCCTGTTAGTCGTCATCATCTTAGTCTTCTTTAGACCAGTGCTACTCAAAGCAGTGGTCTGCGGACTGGTGCCGGTCTGCAAGCCATCGACTGCCGCTCTGCACACACATTGGAAAAAAAATTGCCGGTCCCCCACATCAGATAACTTGAGAAGCATTGTTGTAGACGATTTCATCAGTTCCTCTAACTCTTCGTTAGTCAATGTTTCTCTATGGCTCTCAATTAATTCTTCAATTTCTTCCTCAAGGATGTCGACGAAGCCATCACCACCCACTTGCCTGGCCACCTGAACAATGCGTTTCACTTCTTTGTCAATAGTCAGGAAACCCTTAAAATCATTCACGCAGTCTTTCGATAGGTTTCGCCAACATGCATTGACTGTTTCAGGCTTGATTGCATCCATTGCCTGTTTAATATAAGTGATACAATTGGCAATATTGAAGGACTTCCAACACTCCATCACAAAGATTGGGATCAGCATCCATAGCGCTACATATCTGTGAGAATATAAGCATTGCGTACGTGGCCTTGAAACAGCGAATCACGTCTTGGTCGAGAGGTTGGAGGATGGAGCTGGTATCGGAGGGAGAAAGATTACTTCAAGTCGTTATGCGCAAACCAGAGTGCCACAGGGTGGCCAGGAGCACTGTCTATGATCAGCAATACTTTAAAGTCAAGTCGTTTCTCTTCAAGGTACCGCTTGACCTCCAAAACGAAACAAACACTTGTGGAACGAATCCAGAAATAATGCTGCCATCACCCAAGCCTTTTTATTTGATTGCCAGAACACAGGCAGGAGATTTCTGTTCTTGCCTTTTAGGGCACGGGGATTTGCAGCCCTGTAGAGCAAGCCCGGCTTTATTAAATGCCCAGCCACATTGCCACAAAACAACACAGACACACTGTCTAACTGCTTTGAAGCCAGGGGCTTGTCTTTCTGATCTTGAAGTGTGGTTGGGCTTTTTTTTCCCCCCAGAAGAGCCCAGTCTCGTCAGCTTTAAAAACTTGTTCCGGAAGATAGCCCTTTTCTTTTATGATTTTCTTTAATTGTTCGGGGTAGGCTTTTGCTGCCTCTTCATTGGCAGATGCAGCTTCACCAGTAGTCTGCATGTTTTTGAGGTTGAAGTGGTTCCTAAAACTGTTAAGCGAACCTTAGCTGGCTTTGAATTCCTTCTCATCAGAAGGCTGTCCCTCTTCGGCGGGAGCTTTGAACAGCGCATAGAGGCTAAAAGCCTTCTCTTCCAACGTGTTGCCATCGATAGGCACAGGTTTATGATTCATGTCTTCCAGCCATAAATTTAATGCCTTTTCAGTCTTCACTGAAGTTTTATCACGCACCTGGCTCATCACTGTAGCAGTTATTGGAGCACTTGATGCCACGGCTTGACGAATTTCTCACTCTCGAATCTTGACAGGATGGATGCTAGATTCGTTGCGGCCATATTTATGCGCCACGTTGGAGACTGACATACCATCTCTCAGTAAGTCCATCACAGCCAGTTTTTCCTCCAGCATTGGAACAGATCATCTGGTGCTCAACCGAAAAAACAGTGAAGTAGTTGACTTGCATTTAGGGGCCATGTTGTATGAAAATACGTACAGTATCTTTAAACACTAGAATCCCACTCAGCACAGCGAGATGCTCACACTATGAGAGGCACGCGAGAACTGAGAGTGAATGAGGGAACAGCAGATTCCTCTCTCCCATCTCACGCTTACTCTGAGGCATATGCTCAAGTGGAATGGTGGGCAGAAGCGCCCGGACTATTTACAGATATCTTGTTGTTTTGTTTTTGTTTTTTTTTGCCAAGCACGTATAGCTGAATTCGCTCAAGTTAAATGCGCATATGATGTACTCACCTGTAGCTCTAAAGGAAGCCAAACTATATCCTGATGAGTATCAAGATGGTTAGTGTCTCTATGGGAAATCTCACTTTCATGTCAAAGTTAAACAAAATTTAAAATAAGCCTATGAAACTGAGGTAAGGCTTCTTATCTACCTGTAAAACTCTATGCATACTTTAAAATGTTAAATATGAAATGGCCCTGCTCCCATTTGTGTGCAAAAGACTCAATGTATAATATCTAGATGTCTGAGCATCATAATCATTTTTGCAAATGCTTTTTATGACATAAGGAATAGACTGAGGCAGTTAACAGTATAATATAAATGACATAATTGGTCCAGTGGACATTGCACTGCACTCAGACTCATGAGATTTGATCCTGTTCCTGGCTCTGCCACTAACCTCACTGGGTGACCATGGGCAAGTCATCTCCCCTCTCCATACCTCTGTTTCCCTCCCACTCTGTCTTCTCCATGTAGACTGTGAACATATCAGATAAAAACATATAGTAAGAAACAGTCTATCGTGCCCATATAATGAATTTATATTTGAAAGATCAGGACTGGTCACAAGTCCCACTCTTTTTTGATACTTGAAAAAAATTTAAAGTAGAAATCTATGCTTTTTTTCCCCCGATAGGGACAGTAATGATGGATCCAATGTCTACCAGGGTGTACGTCACTAACATTTGTAATTAGATGGGAGAAGAAGAAAGATTAAAATTTATTTTTCATTTAGAATTGAAGTTGGGGCCTGGCCTTCAATCACAAAATATTAGGGTTGGAAGAGACCTCAGGAGGTCATCTAGTCCAATCCCCTGCTTAAAGCAGGACCAAAACAGCAACTAAATTATCCCAGCCAAGGTTTTGTCAAGCTAGGCCTTAAAACCTCTAAGGATGGAGATTCCACTACCTCCCTAAGTAACCCATTCCAGTGCTTCACCACCCTCCTAGAGAAATAGTGTTTCCTAATATCCAGACCTCCCCCACTGCAACTTGAGACCATTGCTTCTTGTTCTCTCATCTGCCACCACTCAGAACAGCCTAGCTCTATCCTCTTTGGAACCCCCCTTCAGGTAACTGAAGGCTGCCATCAAATCCCCCCTCACTCTTCTCTTCTGCAGACTAAATAACCCCAGTTCGCTCAGCCTCTCCTCATAAGTCATGTGCCCCAACTCCCTAATCATTTTTGTTGCCCTCTGCTGGACTCTCTCCAATTTGTCCACATCCCTTCTGTGGGGGGGGGGGACGACCAAAACTGGATGCAATACACCAGGTGTGGCCTCATCAGTGCCAAATAGAAGGGAATAATCACTTCCCTCAATTTGCTGGCAATGCTCCTACTAATACAGCCCAATATGCCATTGGCCTTTTTGGCAACAAGGGCACACTGCTGACTCTCATGCAGCTTCTCATCCACTGTAATCCCCAGGTCCTTTTCTGCAGAACTGCTCTTTAGCCAGTCGGTCCCCAGCCTCTAGCGGTGCAGAACTTCCTTCCTAAGTGCAGAACTCTGCACGTGTTCTTGTTGAACCTCATTAGATTTCTTTTGGCCCAATCCTTCAATTTGTCTAGGTCACTCTGGACCCTATCCCTACCCTCCAGCTTTTCTACCTCTCCCCCAAGTTTAATGTCATCTGCGAACTTGCTGAGGGTGCAATTAATCCCATCATCCAGACCATTAATAAGTATGTTGAACAAAACTGGCCCCAGGACCAACCCTTGGGGCACTCCACTTGATACCGGCTGCCAACTAGACATCGAGCCGTTGATCACGACAATCTAGCCAGCTTTCTATCCACCTTATAGTCCGTTCATCAAGCCTTACTTCTTTAACTTGCTGGCAAGAATACTGTGGGAGACCATACCAAAAGCTTTGCTAAAGTCAAGATGCATCACATCCACCACCTTCCCCATATCCACAGAGTCCATTATCTCATCACAGAAGGCAATTAGATTGGTCAGGCATGATTTGCTCTTGGTGAATCCATATTGACTGTTCCTGATCACCTTCTTCTCCAAGAGCTTCAAAATGGATTCCTTGAGGACCTGCTCCATGATTTTACCAGAAACTGAAGTGAGGCTGACTGGTCTGTAGTTCCCCAGAGTCTTTATTCCCTTTTTTAAAATATGGGCACTATATTTGCCTTTTTCCAATCGTCCGGGACCTCCCCCGCTCACCACGAGTTTTCAAAGATAATGGTCAATGGCTCTGCACATCAGCCAACTCCCTCAGCACCCTTGGACCCATGGACTTGTGCACATCCAGCTTTTCTAAATAGTCCTTAACCTGTTCTTTCACCACTGAGGGCTGCTCACCTAATCCCCATACCGTGTTGCCCAGTGCAGCAGTCTGGGAGCTGACCTTGTTTGTGAAGACCAAGGCAAAAAAAGCACCGAGTACTTCAGCTTTTTCCACATCATCTGTCACTATGTTGCCTCCCCCATTCAGTAACGGTCCCACACTTCCCCTAACCGTCTTGTTGCTAATATATCTGTAGAAACCCTTCTTGTTACCCTTCACATCCCTTGCTAGATGCAATTCCAATTGTGCCTTGGTCTTCCTGATTATACCCTGCATGCTCTAGCAATATTTCTATACGCCTCCCTAGTCATCTGTCCAAATTTCCACTTCTTGTAAGCTTCCTTTTTGAGTTTAGGCTCACCAAAGATTTCACTATTAAGCCAAGTT
This sequence comes from Dermochelys coriacea, assembly GCF_009764565.3. Taxonomy (NCBI): domain Eukaryota; kingdom Metazoa; phylum Chordata; order Testudines; family Dermochelyidae; genus Dermochelys; species Dermochelys coriacea. The sequence continues at coordinate 28,238,157 of NC_050072.1, forward strand.
GGTCGCCTGCCATGTTTGCTATTCTTTCTGCACATCAGGATGGTTTGTTCCTGTGCCCTCAATGAGGCTTCTTTAAAATACAGCCAGCTTTCCTGGACTCCTTTCCTCCTCATATTAGCCTCCCGGGGTATCCTGCCCATCAGTTTCCTAAGTCTGCTTTTCTGAAGTCCAGGGTCCGTATTTTGCTACTCTCCTTCCTTCCTTTTTTCAGGATCCTGAACTCGACCATTTCATGGTCACTGCTGCCTAGGCTGCCACCCACTTCTACTTCCCTTACCAATTCTTCCGTTTGTAAGCAGCAGGTCAAAAGGAGCACGGCCCCATATCAGTTCCTCCAGCACTTGTACCAGGAAGTTGTCCCCAACACTCTCCAAAAACCCCAATCAGGAAACCCAGATTCACAGTGCACTTCAATTGCTCTGAGCCACAAGTTGCAACAGCCACTTTTCTTACACTAAAAGAGTATGGTATGAATTTGATGGCATCAAAAGCTGTGTCAGAGGGAAGTCTGTTTTTATACCTCTTGGGAGTTTTTGAACCCTTCCATTCATCTGCTACCCTTCTTTTTGGTGTCGAGCAGTGGTTCTCAAACTAGGGCCGCCGCTTGTTCAGGGAAAGCCCCTAGTGGGCCACGCATGTACATGTAGTTTACCTGCCACGTCCGCAGGTTTGGCTGATCACTGCTTCCACTGGCTGCAGTTCACCACTCCAGGCCAATAGGGGCTGCAGAAAGCGGTACGGGCCAAGGAATGTGCTGGCCATCCTTCCTGCAGCCCCCATTGGCCTGGAGTGGTGAACCATGGCCAGTGGGAGCTGCAATCAGCCGAACCTGTGGACACGGCAGGTAAATAAACCAGACCGGCCCGCCAGGGGCTTTCCCTGAACAAGCGGCAGCATCAGTTTAAGAACCACTGGTGTAGAGGGAGCATTTGTGAGCTTGTAATCACTGAAACTACAGATTCTTAATCCAGTAGATAAGAACTCAAAACCCTGTTTGAATGATTTTTATCTTTTTATTCACATATTTCTTTAGTGGCACCCACTCTGTCCACAGACATCAGGATTTTCTGTGCTTGATGGTGGCTCTGCCAGAGGGTGAAAAAAAAAATCTATTTTTAGGACAGAAACGAACTTCCTGTTCTTATCAAACTCAAAAAAATGAGTTTCTTTCTTGTTTATGTAGCATGTACACTTGGATCATTCTAATCTCCCAGATATTAGAGAATAGGAAAAACATAACCATTCTGGTTTTGAATTGAGAGAATCCCACTTGATTTGGGGTAATTATAATTCTTCAATCCCCACTATAGTGGAGATCAATTCACTGCACATTATAGACCACTGGCATTAAATAGCCTCCCTTAAACTGTCCCAGATTCTTCTGAAGGGAGGGAGGAAACTCTGCCCTTTTATGAGAGAGAAGTTGCAATTGTTTGTGGAATGCCACAATAAGAGTTTTTTTCTGAATTCTGATGAGCTAGAAGGGTGTTATTTGGCTCTTTTGTTTAGCTGACTGATAAAATTAGTGTAAAGTATTTCAAATAAAAAAACTTTTTATGAACTCTGGATGGGACTGCTGGTCCAGGACAAATTTCTGAAAAGGAAGTCTGGACAAGAATGGTCGAGAATTATCTAAAGGGACAAAAATCTCACTACACTCTGCAAACTCTCCAAATTCTCTGTAAAGGCTAAGCCTGCATGAAGCAGGTGTCAAGAGGTTCAGAGCCGGCCTGGAAGGGAGAGATTTGTCAGTGGTACTGAGGACGACCAGCTCTCATTTAGGACCTTCTGTGCTTAGTACAATGTCAGATGTAACTTCACTTGTGGTATGAAGAGCTCTTGCTGTAGTGAAGGGAACCATGGGTGAAGCTGATCTGCTTGTCTGCATCGACGCAGACAGCACTGATGCATAGCTCAGGCACTTGGAGGAACTCAATTCAAGTTTCAACTTCAAGGATGCACACTTTAAAGACTTCGGATTGGCTTCTGGACAGGTTTCAAGGAGTCTGTTGTCTAACCGCTCTGCATGAGAATGAAGCAGATTTGACAACCTTCACTGTTGTTGGAACCAGTGGCATGCACAGGTATAAAAAATTGGCCACTTTTGGAGGGGCACTTTGTATCCCTGCAACCAGAGGAGCTGTCTTTCCATCCCCCCACTCCCACTCCTGCATCCAGAGGAGCTGCCTCTCCCCGCCACGGCCCGGTGGAGTTGGCTCTCCCTCCCTTCCCCATGGCCCTGGGACTAGAGGAGCTGTCATCTCCTGCCCTGGACCAGCACTGAGGAGCTGGCTCTCCCCACTACAGGAGGTGGAACTGGCTCTCCTCCTCTCCCTCCCTCCACAGCCCAAGGGCCAAACTGTTCACTCTACCTGCCCCGGTGGAGTTCTGTGCCCAGGCTGTTTTGTGGGGAAACTGTGCCCCTGCTTGCCCTCCCTTGCGCACACCCTTGGTTGGAACTTAATAAAAATTAGTTGATGTACATGTAGTAATAGAATCCAGATCATTTTCTTAACTATGTTGGTTTTACAGTGACAGGAATAAGTATTTTAGTCACTAAAGATAGCAGATATAACTCAAATATACATAATGTGAAATACAAAAAAGTGTCATAATTCCTATTCATTTCCTTTTATCAGAGTTTTTTGGTATTTAACACAAAACAACTTAAGTACCTGTATCACCTTTTCCATCACAGATTTCTGAATGAAATTTCAGTCAGGTTTTTCCTTCCCCAACACCACTCACTGAAAGGAGTGAGGAGACTATATTTTCAAGCCCATATAATCACCCCCTTAAAGACGGAGTTTTGAAGTATGAGTAAGTATGGAATAAATGTAACTGGAAAGGGATTAGCTTGATCAAAAGAGACACTAAATACATTTTTAAAAACATTAGTCAATTTCCATACAAAAATCAGGATCTAATATACTACCAAGGCATTTATATACCGTTCGCTATTTTGGTGTTTGCACACTAGTCACCTGGACTGAAGTGACAAAACTATAAATCATACCACCGTGAATCAACAGTAAATATAAGTAGGAAAAAAAAAAGGCCTCTTACCTAACCCTCTCTGTTCTGTCTACCCAAATTCTGCTTTTGAAATATTTCTTGCCTCCTGTTAAGGTCAAGCTACAACTCTTCTCTCTGAACTGCTCTACTGGCTATCTATTGCTCTGTGTACTTCTGCCTTACATTAAAAGGTACATTTCTACTTATAACTGAATTAATCTCCTTTCACTTTCCCCAGATCTCTGGAAACACTCCCTCTATCTCCTTCCCCTCTCCCCCCCCCCCCAAACATCTCCATTCCTTTTTCCATGCAACTCCATTCCCCTCTCAAACCTATTCCAGTTTTGCTCACGTCATTCAAATTTCCACTAAAACTCACTTCTGTCACAAAACCCACGAGTGAATTAAACAAACAAAAATTCAGCCACCGAGAGGTAAGTGAACTAACGCATGATCTTGTTTGTTCTCTCTCGCCATGGTGTCACATCTAAATTCTGAATCAAATTCTTCGAAGCAGGGACTACTGTGAAGCTCCTAACAAACATCTGGCATAGTAAAAAAAATAAAATAATCATTAAAAGATATGACCACTAAACAAGCTATACCAGTTAAGTTCTTACCTTAGTAAAATTATTCAAGTGGCCTAGTTTTCTCATATTTGAAACACCTTGTAATTTGGCCACATTTTGGAGAATCTCCCTCAAGTTATCATAGGGTTCTGCAAAAGAAACAGATTATTGGTAGATATGATTCAGAAAAAACAAGCATTCACCACATTTTCCCAAACATAATAATAGGTACCCTGTTTATTTTTCCTGCTTTTGGTTAAGGATCTAGCCTGCTTTTCTTCAAAGAGTTCTGATTTGGCTTATACCTAGAACTGCAATATGCGTATTTGTGTTCCCAGAGTAAGTGGCACAAGCCCAAGAAGTGGACACACACATATTTCAAAGGAAAATTTTAGCAATACCCTGTTATTAAACAAACTTTAGCAAATTGTAAATCTAGATATTTATATATTCTCCAACACTACAATACCTGAGTACATCATAAATCTTAATGAATTTATCCTCAGCACCTCTGAGAGTTAGGGAAGTATTATTTCCTTTTTACAGACTGTGAGTTAAAGCACAAAGAGTGAGCAATTTGTTCAGCGTCACTCAGGAATTTTGTGGTCAAATTAGGAAGTGACCCTGATCTCCCAAATATTAGTGCAGTGCCTTAGCCAGAGGCTATTCTTCCATGATACCAAATTGTAGGCATGCATTGTTTAACAGCAGCTGTACAACATTCAATAAAATATTTACCTTCTTAACTTTTCTGATATTAATATCTTATATTTCCCAACCAACCACTACCCCAGGCCATACCACAGCCGGAGAGGGACCCGCTAGGAAGCAGCGGCAAAAAGGAGTTTGCCTGGAGGTGGATCTATTGTAATCTGAACACTCGGAACTGCTTTTCTAAAGCAGCCAGGACCAGTTACAACTGAGAACATGGGACATTAGACCTTTCAAGTAATCCTATCACAGCCTGGAAAAGCATTATTAGTGAAATATGTAATGCATTTTCTCCCGTCTTAGTGAAACTTGCAGCTGGAAAGAAAGGACAGCAAGCACCTTCTGACCAGCCAGCTCTGTGCAAACCAGTTTGAAAATGACTGCTCTAATCACAGAAAGCGCTATCCCCCATAACTCCACAAACACGTTAGTGGTCTCTGTCATTCAAAAAGAAATGTATTGCAGATCACAAAATCTGAATAAATGGACAAGTCTCTACTCAAGACATATCCTGAACTGATGTAGAAGAACAGGGCAGGAGCCTGCTCTACCATTAGGAGATGCAATCTTTACTCCAACAAAATTTACTCCAGTCTAACCTTCAACTGAACAGCCAGTAAGCACCATCAATCAGGTATCTGGTCAAACACATACAGGATAGCTTGAGGAGGGAGTGTATGGTAGAATGTTATGCATCAGGGTTAAACCAAATAAAACCCACTAAACAAACTGAGGTTGATATAAAACTTTTCTACACATATATTTGGATACCACATCAAAAGCATTTGCTTTTGAGAGGATCATACAATTTAAAGATGGAAGAGATTCTATTGGCAGGTCCATCATGATCCAAGTTCAGGATTGTTCTGTATAGTTTATTTTCCTAGCATTTTATCCAGTTTTAGATGCTTCAAGCTGTCAAAGCCATAACAAAGGAAAATTAAAGAGGATGATGCTACGGTATAGTTATGGTACTGCTTTCAGTTTAGGTCATAACCCCTAATTTCAGGGCTTATAACCAAAGGGGAAAACTACCTCCCTGTTATTTGTCTTCTCTGAAAATATAATTTAACTGACTCCTATTCTTTTTGGTTTTGCTTTTAGCATGGCATAGGTGGGAATTTCCCTAGCTCACAAAAGCTTTTGGACCTGTAACACACAGCTGCCAATACCGCCGAGCCTTCTAAAATGTTCAGCTTCAGTTCTCTGATAAACGGGAAGCAAAGAATGCCGTAAATTATCAGACTTGAGCTGATAAAGTTTAAACTTTGAGAGGAAGGCAGGTGGACAAATAGGAATTTAGTTACATCTTCTGAGAGGCTGAATTATAGGCAAGTACGTTTCTCTAATGATTCAGTCAGTCATTCTTATTCATACAGACTACAAAGCTTGAGAGAAATCTTGCTAAACTAATTTTCTAGCTTACAGAGGGGCCAGAAAGTATCCCAAGCTTTTCATGCAACTCAGAGTCCTGGATACTTTCCAAAACCCCTACCATCAAAACAGGAAAGAAAAAAAAAAATAAAAAAGAAGACACCACACACACACACACACACACACACACACACACACACACACCAAACAAAAAACAAACAAACACACACACACACACACACCAATCCCCCAGTAAGATCTCATTGCAGCACGATCTTGCTGTCCTGGAGAAGGGACTCTAGTATACAAGCTACAATATAAGCAGGACATTGAGAGAACAAGAGGTCTTTTCTATTACTAAACTACAAAGATGAGTAGAACAATTTGGTCCATTATGATCTGTTTATACCAGCAATATACAACTGCAGAAGGACCAGGCTGATAAAGAATTACAGATTCCACCTCAGAATACACTAGTTCAGGAGAGAAGTATGAAGTAGTCAGCATGTAGGTCAAGCACCATCAACTCAAACCTTAGTTCCAATCAATACTCACAGGGAACGGATTCCAACTAGGTAAAAGGGGTATGGCTCATTTTCATATCATTACCAGAAATAAACCTGAATAAAAGGGTGTAAGATGAGAGAAATACCAGTGGGAGGGGTGGGGTAAAACAACACAGAGTGAACAGAGTTTAAGGAAAGTAATCTGGCTCAGCCTGGCTACAGCCATTCTTTTCCTACCTGCAACTGAGATATATATCCTCACCCTAACCAGATCTGAGGTTCTGCAGCTAACTGGATTCCCCTTGAATCAAAGATCCAAGATTCAGTGCAGAACTTTCTCCTGGACATCCCTGGAAATTCTTATATTATGGCAGCAGGGGGAAGTCCAGAACTGGTGTGTGTATATATTTGCAGAACAATGGATTGAAATTTCCTATAAATAGTAGGAAAAGGTAGGAAGATATGATTGGCAGTGTTGCCATCTCTCAGAATTTTATCATGATTCTCACCATGTTTAGTTTTCCTGAAACACTAGCTCCTAGAATCAATCTTTCATTTAAAAAAAAGTTTTTTAGACCTTCTGGTTATGGAGAAAAGCTTCAAAATATGATAATCATGGACTTTAAAGGTCAGAAGGGACCATTACGATCATCTAGTCTGACCTCCTGCACAACGCAGGCCACAGAATCTCACCCACACACTCCTGTAACAAAACTCTGACCTATGTCTGAGATACTGAAGTCCTCAAATTGTGGTCCTTCAAGGTGCAGAGAATCCTCCAGCACATACGCTAAAAATGCAAAATCACAAAGCAAGAAGAATCCATATTTTACAAAATTCTCATGACTTTTAAGCACTTGAGGATGGAGATACATTATGATTCTGGTGGAGTAAATGCAGTGAGTCAGAGAGTCTATTCCCTAGCATGTTCAAGATATCACCAAAGAGCTCTACTTCAGAAAGCAGCCAGTGAAGGGATGGACCACAAGCTGTAATCACCACACTAGCACCAGTGACACAACCTTCCCCTAGCAGATTTGGCAGCATTGTCTGACCACATGTAAAAATAAATGTTCCAACCACTGTTCCTGTTAAGCATATACTGACAGAACAAACAGGAAGCATGGTAGATTTCCACAAAAATGTTAATGACTCTATAAATGAGTTAATTGATTAATGTGTAATTTCACACACATCCCTCCTGAGATGCTTGATCAGTAGTTAATACAATAACGAGTGCATGTATTGTGAGTATATTTACAGTAGAAACAGCAGGCTGAAGCACCAGCCAATGTCATTTCTATCAGAGGATCCTACAAAAGTAATCTAAAGCAGAACTATCCAAACTTCCCCTTCTACACTGGAGTCTCATAACAGCCCCCCTGCTAACCCACTCCCATCTACTGCAGAAAGTGACTCACCCAAGAGGAGCACAGTGGTGGCAGCATTTAGTTGGCTCCACCCCTAGAGGAGCCCATGGCAGAGTGGCATTGAATGGACAGGGGGTTCTTGCCTTCCCTCCCCCTTGCCAGGGGCTCTCACTCCCACAGACTCAGGACAGTTTAAAAATACCCAGGGCTGTTGACCAGTGGGCATCCAGGACTGGGCAGCAGCAGGAAGAGCATTCAAGGAGTCCCCAGAAATCACGGAGGGGAGAGCAGCAGGCAGCTGCTGCCTGGGGAGGGCTGGAAAGGGCCATGCTCTCCCAATCTCCTTTACCACCTCTGGTAAAGGAGGGGTCCTTGTCCTGTCTTGGACCGGACACTTGGCTGGCTGCAGCCCTGTGGAAACCTCACTTCCTGACCCCTGATAACCTCACTGAACCCTGCCCAGGGGCGAAAATGCCTGACAGTTTGAAAAAAAATGGTCTGTTTAGGCTCACTTTTAGCACTTTAGAAGCTTCCCTAAAGTCTTCTCTCAAGTAACTAAAACTAAAAGTCAGGAACTCCTTTCACCTCACAACATTTCATTTAGAGACATAAAATGGGTGAGGGCATATCTTTTATTGGACAACCTTGTGTCTCTAATATCCTGGGACTAATTTACAACTACAATGCATGCATAAGTTCATTTAACAATTCCGACTAAAAATTATATACAATTTTTTTTCCCTCTCACTTTAAGAGGACCACAGAATTAATAAACAGCCGCAGACAACCACTGTGTTATACTTGAATCACATGAAGATTACACAAAGTATTTAGATGCAATGGAGTTGTTTGCAAACAAGCCTCTGAGAGCAGCCTTCCAAACTCGATGCTGTCCACAGGAATTAAGCAGAGATAAGGAATAATTTGATTAGAAACATTCAATGGAATTAAATCTATCACTGGTCAGAGTTAAGTAGATAGATGTAAATTATTTTTTGAAAATGAAAGTTCTTTACAAGTACTCAGTTTATCAAGGTCTTCATGCAAGTTTGGAAGATCGTCACATAGGCTCATTAAGAAGTCAATAAACAATGTTTTATCAGTAAACAACGCAATCTGAGGCACTGCATGTGAATGAAGGCATAACCTTCACTATCAGTGTATTGAGGTAATGCCTGGAGGGAAATCAATTATTCACAATGACAATAAGCACTCTGAATTCACACTCACATGCATGTGAAGTCCAGAATTCAGAAACTACTCCAAAAATTTCAGTTCCTTCACTCAAGTAGGCAATGCATCTGACTTCCAAGAATCATAGGCATTGTTCTCAAAGACACACCATGCTGCCCTTTTCATAGATGTGAATAGATTAAGGATTATTTGTTCTTTGTCCCCAATCAAGGATCAGGTTTCAGAGTAGCAGCCGTGTTAGTCTGTATTCGCAAAAAGAAAAGGAGTACTTGTGGCACCTTAGAGACTAACAAATTTATTTGAGCATAAGCTTTCGTGAGCTACAGCTCACTTCATCGGATGCATTTGGTGGAAAAAACAGAGGGGAGATTTATACACACACACACACACACACACACACACAGAGAACATGAAACAATGGATTTTATCATACACACTGTAAGGAGAGTGATCACTTAAGATAAGCCATCACCAGCAGCGGGGGGAGGGGGGAAGGAGGAAAACCTTTCATGGTGACAAGCAAGGTAGGCTAATTCCAGCAGTTAACAAGAATATCAGAGGAACAGTGGGGGGTGGGGTGGGAGGGAGAAATACCATGGGGAAATAGTTTTACTTTGTGTAATGACTCATCCATTCCCAGTCTCTATTCAAGCCTAAGTTAATTGTATCCAGTTTGCAAATTAATCAAGGATCAGAATCCAATTGTGCTAGATACTGTACACACAATTAAAAGAATCTCTGAAGACTTTACACTGAGTATATGATTCCCATACATAAGAGAGCATGCATCAGTAATTTAAGAGTAAAAAAATTAAAGGGATGCAATTACCACAAAAAAAAAAATACCGTAACTCTACATTTCCTGGGTTTAAGATTACACTTAAAAGAAATCCAAGTATGTTAAAAATACACAGTTAATGACTCAAACTCACTTAACTCTGCCCTGCAGTGACAATGACTGCACCACAAGTAAGGTGGGGCAGAGTTTGTCTGGGGCTCTGCTTTATTGGGGGAGGAGGGAAGGGGGAAGAGAATGGAGGTCAGAAACTGCTGTAAAAAAGATGCTTGGTGGACAGCTTTGCAGCAATGACTCCCCCACCTCCCAGGAATGTAAGGCCCAAAGGGCATAAAGGTACGAAACTTGGGTGCGGCAAGTGTGTCTGTTCCACGCAGCGAGGAAGCCAGTACCCACCCTCCCTCTCTCCCCTAGTGGAGGCAAATGGCAGGCTGGGTTAGGACCTGTTGTGAGTACTACACTAGTCGCTCCTTTTAAAGGGGGGGGGCTAGAAAGGAATTTTTCCCACACCACCTGAATTTAACTTTAGTGGAGTGAGGTTTTTTCACCTTCTCCACAGAGGGTGTGAGAGGACCTTTTCTGATGAGAAGAAAAAGTGGTAGGCCATGTGTCACAATTTAGAACTTGGCTACACTTGTGAGTTAGAGCGCATTAAAGCAGCCCCGGGCACACTAGCTCACTACTGTCCACATTGGCAAGGCACGTAGAGCGCTCTGACGCCACGGCTAGAGCGCTCCTGGTACGCCATCTCGGCGAGAAGATTAACGCTTGGCGCGCCTTGGCTGAAATGCCCAGGCATCAGTGTGAATGAGGTGTTGCATTACTGCCTTCTGATCAGCCTCTGGAAATGTCCCATAATACCCTTAAATCAACTGGCCACTCTTGTCATTGTTTTGGAATCACTGCAGGAATGCAGATATGCCCTTTGAAAGCTCTGTTTCTGACAGCTGGCATGCTTATCTGCTCCGAGACAAAGCAAACCATTACTGTGGAATGCTGTGTGTGTGCGTGCACGCACGAGGGGGGGGGCACGGTGGGAAGGGGAGAGGAGGGGGGTCTGCTGCTGTCTGAACTTACAAGACAGCACGCTGACATGCTCTCAGCCCCCCAAAGCCAACTCCCCCCCACATACACACAACACACTCCCTGTCACACTCCACCCCATTTGAAAAGCGCGTTGCAGCCACTTGCATGCTGGGATAGCTACCACTATGCACTGCTCTCTGTGGCTGTTGCAAGAGCTGCTAATGTGGCCACAGCAGTGCGCTTGCAGCTGTCAGTGTGGACAGACTGCAGCGCTTTCCCTACTGCACTCTATGAAGGCTGGTTTAACTCAAAGCGCTCTACATCTGCAAGTGTGGTCATGCCCTTATTTTTAAGGTTGGGCGGATGTCTAATGCAGGTACTCCATAGGGAAGGCAGCCAGTGACCAGATAAATGGCCTGGTAAAGGACTTAAAAGGAGGTAATGGATATAGGAACAGAACGGGGGAGGGGGTTGGGGACTTCTCTAATTGGTATGGCAGGGAACCAACCTCCCCTCCATTCTAATAGCCCACCTTAACCCTCTTATGAGGGTGGTGGATGGTAAGGTACAAGCCAAGGATTAGCTGGGGGACCTGGATGGAAACAAAGGGGGGCTGGTAGAAATCCCGGAGAATTGATTTGAATAATCATGGATTTGCCTGCACTGTACGATTCATCTGCCGGGTAGTCCCAGACATCTATATAATAAAGTTGCAGCCTGATTATGATCCATAACAAGTGTCTCATGTCCTCCTTGCGTTGTACCCAGGCAATGAGATAACTATAGGATTAGGATTAAGGTATCTTAATGTTTGTGGTCACCGACTAGACTAAACTGATTTTTAAATACTGGATTTTTCTTCATATACTCCCCCCTCACGCAAATGTGATGGAGCAGTAAAAAGCTCTCAAAGCTCACTGGTGAATCTGGATTTTAAATTGCAGTTAATATATTTAGTTTAGAGAGCAATACTATTAAAATGAGCATTATGTGAAATGGAGGTACTTCTATTAGATAATTGGGACAAAGAAAAAGATTAACAGGTGAATCACTTTAAATCAAGGCAATTTAAATCATGAAGTGGAAAGCCTCAATTTAAATAAGCTTTTCCATTTGTACTTCAGATATTTTCTAAAAAAGGCACACACTCTCATTGACAGATACAACGATTAAATCATGTTGATTTACAATTAAGTAGAATCTTTATACTAGATCTGATACATCTTTTTGTGACTAGAAGGACACACTATCACATTTACTTAAGCAATTATATGAATTAATATTTGCATATTCTTACTAATTGTACATTTTTAGTATGTTAGAAAATGAATAATTAACTTCTCTCTCATTTGTGTCGAGCATTAGGACGGTAATTGGAATTTAATTAAAGACACAAAACTGCATATAAAATGTATTTTTATTAAACAAAATAACCGTAAGTGTTATGGATACATAACCATCTTTTATCAAAATATGTTTCACAATTCCAACTAAATGATTTATTAAACAGAGAGATTAATTGTACTCATTGTATTAAACTGATTATTTCAGGGCAGCCTGGGAAACTTTTCAAATACATCTAAGAAAAAGTAATGGGAATACAAGTTCCTACTTGCCCAAGTCTCTTGAAAATGAGCAAACAGTCTCCTAAATTACTTAGGCTGTCCTTCAGACTTTTAAAAATAGTCTATTTCTAAACCTTCTCCCTCCTTGTTTTTATTCATAGACTGAATGAGAAAAAAAAAAAGTTTGTCAGCTTTTTCAACTCCCAATAGATTTTCCAACTTAAAATATTTTTTCATTTGAACTAATTCAATCTGCGCTGCTGAAGAGACTACTACCGTCTAAAGCTGGTTTAGCACTTCAACAAACTCTGCGTAGATGTTTAGCTCATGACATCTACCAGTCCAATGGTGTAACTTTTTTTTTAAAAACATTAGCAAAACCTGTGCTGCTTAAATAGCTCACCGCCAGCCCTGAAATTTATTACAATTGGCATGACTGATGGGCATTTAATTGTCACCAATGCCATAGCTGCATCATCTTCTCTAGGAGCTAGGCATCTACCCTAGTACTCTGGGTTGAAAATATTGGCAAGAAAAGGAGGAGTAAGTGCTTGATCCATCTGCTTCTTTACAGCCTGCAACAGAACTTTGTTGTTGGGTTTTTCCTTTCTTCAGTGTCTCTTGAAGTTTTCAAAATTGCAGCAGCAATCTTTCTGCAATTTATCCAAAGCTATGAAAATATGTTTCAGTATAGTCAGGATATCTTCGACATTTCTTTTTAGTCTGATGTTGACTACTGTGGTGTGATAGTTCCATCTACGTTGTCATGATTTTCTTCACAAATTGTCATCAGAATAGGCCAGTTCTTCATAAATAGCTCAAAAGTCAATCATTGAATTCCACTGTACATCTTGGGGGAGAATTAATTTGGATCTTCTGGCTCTCTCCAGTGAAGCTGAAGCAAAGTGGTTGTTACCAGAGTATTCTGCAATTTCAACATTTTCCTTTTTTCTGGAGTTGTACTTAAGATTTTGGCTTAAAAGATTTACCAAAGAAGCTCCGCATCCATATATTATAAAAATTGCAGGTTCCCTTCATTATCTTCTTCTAGATTTCTTCATAGATTTGCAACATTGTCATGACAAAACTATGCACTTGACACTTTTTTTGTTCACAGTTTATTACAGCTTTTACTGCTATTTCTTTTAAGTATTATATCAGGAAATGCTCACACAGCATATCAATTGTTTCTGTAAAATAGATAACTCCATCTTCTGTTATCACACAATCACCTAGGACTGGATCGTTGTGTACACACTGCTCCACCCATCAAAACTCAGATTAATGAGTATCCTGTCAATATTTTTTTTCCACACTGTTCAATTTCCCTCTCCTAGACTGCATCAACCCACCTTCAACTGACGTCTGCTCTTTCGGATGGCACATAGCCTGGTCGCAATGATTGAACCATGTCAATGAAACGTTTCTTCTGCAGATGATGAAAAGGAGAATTTGTTGCATAAATGAACCAAGCAATCTTTTCATCTATGCAGTCTTGATCGAATTTGCTGATCCTGATTACAAACTCATCCGTGGTTATACTGGATGGCGAAGTCTTTTTTTTCTTGGGGGAGCGGGGGGGGAGGGAGAGGGAAAAAGAGGAATACAGGTAGTTTACCTTCTGATGTATGCTTACTTGCAACGCTGCTGGTGGTACCAGTAGATGACTCCAGCAGTAGACATGACAGATGATGGGCATTCATAACCTCTTATGTCTAAGATGGACCCTGAAACAAAAATGGTTAAAAAAATAATGAAAGATTCCCCCTACTGCAGATGTTTGTACCACTGTTTAAATGATAGAATTTAATCTAAAAGTATTATAGGGAAATAGATAAATAAATCATAAGGATTATCTAAGTCTATTTAAACCCTTATCTCTAGCAACATCCCAAACAGTTTGAAAGAACATTTAAAATGTTAATATTCATAAACTGCCTAAGAAATACTTTTACTTTTAAACAGGAAAGCTTCATCTAGGATATTTGATTATATTGAGCAATAAAAAAAAATCTGAAAAGTACAGCCGTAAGAGCAAAAATGCTAATTGATAAGTACTCCACAAACATACCAATTATAATTTGAACAAACTTTTGAAATTCATAAGTAATCCACCCAAAACACAAATTTCTGACAATAATCTAAACTATCATTTATCATAGTAAAATATGGTAGGCAGTCGATAATAATGCAAAAATAATTTTACTAACCAGTTGACCCAGACTGTTCAGAGATGCACTTCATCTTCAAAGTCATTGCCTTCTGAAGAGCATTTTTCATAATGTTGTTTCATTCTGACAGCCAAGTCTTGCATCTCTTTGTTGCACTGTTTACATTTGGCATATGTTCCTTTTTACTTAGAGGTACAGGTATTTTCTTGAAAACATTCCCTACAGAATCTTTTTAGGACCTGCGGGCGTGACAGGTTTTTTTCCCCTCCCAGTCTCCAGATGTTAAAATCAACACTAGAGGCTGCTCTCTGAAGAATGTTGTCCTTTCTTCCCATAGTATCCTGATTTGACACCAGTGCTGCTTCTTTCTGGTTGTACACTCTGCTCCTTCTCCCCTTGTTACATAACTTCCCTGCCACACCCAACCATTACCCCCAGAAAAACAAAACAAAAACACTAACAATACAAGACTTCTGCTCATGTAACCCACATACCTTTTGCACTGCAGTATTTTATTTGCCTATAGGCCATTGAGATATTAATGCATGCCTGTTTGTTTGTATCTTTGTGTACTCATGCAAGGAGACAGAGACTTCAAGAAACCATCCAGAAGCAAGGGGTGGTAGTTACTGGGCAGACCATTGGTCTTCCATGAGTTGGAGAGCAAATTTTCATGGTGGGTAGAGACATAATTTGAGAATTAAGAAAATCAGAGCTCAGGTAGGGAAAAGCTATAAAATAGGGGTCTCAAAGTCCCGGCCCACAGGCCATCTGCAGCCTGAGAACCTCCCCAATATGGTCTGTGGGGCTCCAGCAATTTTTGGGCCAGGTCTGTCCCTTGGCCCTGCCTGCTGCCCCCAGGCACTCTCCCTCTCCCTCCCCCGTCCAGTGCACGATTTAAAATGGCCCGGGGCCCCGCCCACCAGCAGCAGAACAGCGGAGCTGAGCGGCTTCCTGCATGCTTGTTCCAAGTGGCTGCTGGCCCCTCCCTGCAGCCATGGAGCGGGGCTGTGCCTCCACATGCTGCCCCTGCCCTGAGCACCCCTGTGGCCAATGGGAAGCTGCGGGGTCGGTGCCTGGGGACAGCAGCACGCAGAGGCCCCCCAGCCTGCCCTGCCTTGAAGCCCCAGGTAAGCGCTGAACCCCCCCAACCCCCTCCCAGAGCCTTCACCCTCACCCCATCCCCACACACCCCTTCCCACCCTCAAACTCCCTCCCAGAGCCTGCAATCCCACCCCCTCCTCCTGCACCCTCACCCCTGCCCCAGCCCAGAGCCTGCACCCAAACTCCATTCCTGAGCCTGCACCCCAGATGCCTTCCCCCACCAAAACTCCCTCCCAGAGCCCAGCTTTTTAAAATTGGGAAAGAAGCTTTCCCTTTGTCTATTGTTCTCTGGCTGCAGGGACACAAAGCAGCAATGCTATAAGTAGGAATGCTGTATAAACATTGAACCAGGTATGAAAAAGTATCTTCCATACCCAGAAGAAATTATTTGGATAGGGAATGTTTAGACAGACACAATAAGCTTTATTTCTTATTTTGGCTTGTGGATCTGCTCTGTGCCGATGCTCGTTTGCTTACAAAAACTTGAAGCTGAACCCCCCAAAAAAAGCTAGTTTGGGTGCTTAATTTTTGGAATTACTCTTAAAAATCTAGCAAAAGTCTAAATTCCAGATTTTTTCCCCTTTTTCCTTTAATAAAATTTACCTTTTTTTTAAGAATAGGGATTGGATTTTGTTGTCCTAAGAGGTTTGTGCATGTTGTTTGATTAGATGGTAGCAACAGCTAATTTCCTTTGTTCTCTTTCTCAACTCTTCCCCAGAGGGAGGGGTGAAAGGGCTTGAGGAGGAATTCCCAAGTGTTCCTTCTGGGTTCAAAGGGCTTTTTTTTGCATTTGGGTGGTGGCAGCGTTTTCTAAGCCAAGGTCAGAGAAAAGCTGTAAACTTGGGAGTTTAATACAAGCCTGGAGTGGCAAGTATTAATTTTTAGAATCCTTACAAGTCCCCACCTTCTGTACTCAAAGTGACAGAGCAGGGATTCAGCCTTGACATGAGCATCCAAGTAAGGCCCAGGGATGATTGTAAATGTCCCAGCAACAAAGGATGGTGGACTGTCTCAGGACCTCCCCTACAGGCCTCCCCTGCTGTCATCTTTTATAGCAAACTCTGACTAGCAGGCTTAAGTCTTCTTGTCAATAGGTATCCAAGTAAAGTTTTCCAAATCTTGGGTCTACTGTATAAATAAATATACATTTAGAAGAGATAAATCACTCCTACATGAGACACTATAAATTTAAAAATAAGTTGTAAAACTTATTGGGCATGGATAACTAAAATCTGTATGAAAAATATATCATATGCAGTAGCCCATTTAAAATGACAATAATTGTTATCTTTGTGTCTTTTAAAATATACCCAATCTCTTGCCAGATTACTTTCTTCCTTTTTATTTTTTAAAACTTTTTATTTTGTTTTAAATCTAAGTTACATGTGTATACAAGGCACCCTAAGCTAGTCATTTCTTTTCCTTTAAGTGTTCTCAGATTGGAACCTTGTATGCCAAATTCATAAGAAATCCAGAGAATTATTAGGTTTTTTTTTTTTTGTTTTTACAGTTAAGTTATAAAGTCCTTAAAAAAAAAAAAAAAAACACACACCCCAGATTTTATAATGGAAATGGTGACACAACTTTATATCAACTATAGCTACGTATTTACCTTGAACAGAAGCACAGAGAAAAGCCAGAAGATCTGTTGTTCACGCAATCTCAGGCTGCCACATAGTTAACATTCAAAATACTTTTATATTTTGGAGAAGAGAAGGGGAAAATTGAAGCAAGGCCATTCCTGAGCAGGTAAAAGGACATCCCTAATGGCTGAAACAAATGCTGAACTTCAGGAACTAAACTAGCTCAAAAGTCAATCACTGAATTCCACTGTACATCTTGGGGGAGAATTAATTTGGATCTTCCGGCTTTAAACTAGGCTATAATTTTATTGTAATAACTCAGAATAATAATCTCCTCCCCCTTCACCAACTCTAGTAAGAAAATTCAAGCTCGTCCAACCATATCGGAAAAATGTTTAACGCTAACTTGACAATACATACTTCCCTTCAGTTAATATGAATAGTCATTGTATCTGATCTACCAGAGAAGCCTTTCAAAAATACGTAAAAGAAAAAAGAAAAAAAAACAATAACTATAGGCCCTTCATAGTAGATATTAATTTTTGAAAAGTATTTATTTTTCAAATGTCAACATGGAATATCAATTGATATCAAATAATTTAATAATGTTAAATAAAACATACATGTTCTTATTAAACCATTAAGCCAGACAAACCTAAGTTCAATTTTCTTATTAAGCTTCTTAAGTATTTTTGTAGTTAGCAAATAAAAAATAGATTGGAACCACAGGCCAACAGGTACTCTGCAGTTCATCAGAACAATTGTAAAATCAAACGTACGGGGTGTGCCGAGTGTGCCCAGGCACACCCTAATGCAGGGGTGGGCAAGCTTGTCCTGCCCACCTGAGCTTTCAGCAGGGAGGCTCCCCCTGGCCCCGCCCCGGACAGCGCTGCAGCAGCGTGACTCCAACGGGACCTGAGCTCTTGCTGCTCGGAGCCGCGTGGTAAGGGGGGTGGGGCTGCGAGCTCCGGCAGGCCGCTCCTGGATGCTGCGCGCTGAGGGTCCAGGAGAGGGGGGAGGTGGGGATAAGCGGGCCAGGGGCATTGGATCCCAGGGACAGTCAGGGACAGGGGATTGGATCGTGGGAGTTCTGGGGGTCTATCAGGAGGTGGGGTAGGGGTGGATAGGGGTCGGGGCAGTCAGGGGACAGGGAGCAGGGGGAGTTGGTGGGGAGGAGGTCCTGGGGTGGTGGTCTGGGAACAAGGAGCAGGGATTTTGAGGGGGGCAGGAAGTGGGTGGAGGTCAGATAGGGGGCAAGGGCACGCTGTTTGGGGAGGCACAGCCTTCCCTACCTGGCCCTTCATACAATTTTGGAACCTCGATGTGGCCTTTTAATTTAATCACGATACGCTCTATATAGAAAGCCCACATTCGCTCGCAGCTTGCGCCCCCACTACTGCAGCACCACGTTACCATTAGTCCTCCCCTTCCCTGTGACTACTATTCTAGAAAATTCTTTGACCTATATAAGCAGCCGTGTCAGGCATGCGCAGCACAGTATCTACAGTGTCTGTCATTTTTATCATGTGTACTCTACCGAAATAGCATATCAAGCCTGTGGCTTTACGTTTTAATTCAATCGTATGATACCCCCTTTTAATTTTAAAATCTGGATCAGTTCATTGTTAAGATGAGAAAAGGAATGGACAAGCTGTTCATGTGAAAGAGCCTTTTTGAAACTAGCACATGTAAAAAACAAACTAAGAAGTACAATGTCCCAACAGCACCTCGACTCACTCATGATTTTGTACATTGAATGAGAATTGGCTCAGTCAGTTAATTACAATGATGTGATTGAGGAATTTAAGTCTATAGCACTTCATTCTCTAGGACAGGAAGATGAAGAAACCTTAATCTGTTTTGATCAATTTGGGTTAGCTCATTATCTGGTTAAAGATAAAGATCATGAAAATTGACTGTATCTTTGTATACACCTGGTTATCACTACAGCAAACATTTGGTATTTTGTGTCTCATTTAAGTAAAGTTTAGTTTTTAATTTAAAAAAATTAAGTTTTAGTTTCTTTATTTTTATTCAAACAAACTAATGTTCTTTATGATTGAATATTCAATAAATGTTTGCCTTTAAAAAAAGTTCCCTGGGTGCACACCCTAATGAAGTGTGCTGCACATGCCTATGAAATCAAATCAAAAACATCCATGTAAGACAGACGAGTTAACCTCAATAGTTGCAAATTCCATTCTTACTCAGATAAAATTAAAACAGAAAAAACACAAATCTGTGGTACATATAGACAAGCTCTAAGTCTGACTCCGACTTGCACTTTTCAGCTATTCAAAAATGAACATTAAACTGAAACAGATTCAAAGAGATCTGAAGTGTTGACAGAAGGAAAAAGGACTTCTAAAGAAATATACAGCTTGAGCCCAATCCTATGAGGTACTGAGCACCTCAACTCCCATAACGTCACTCAGGACTTTGCAGGGCCCAACCAAAGATTGGAAGCCATAACCATATTAGCCATTTTAAACACTACCAATTACTTCACTCTCTCTGCAATAAGCTTATCTTTGTACTTAACGTTTAAGGGTATGTCTATACTGCAATTAAAAACCAATGCTGGTCTGGGCCAGCTGATTCACGCTCATGGGACGCAGGCAAAGGGGTTGTTTAATTGTGGTGTAGACATTCGGGCTCAGATTGGTGCCCAGGCTCTAGGATCCCACAAGGTGGGAGGGTCCCATAGCTCAGGTCTGAGCACAAATGTCTACACCGCAATTAAACAGACTCGTAGCCCAAACCCCACAAGCCCGAGTCAGCTAGCACAGGCCAGCCGTGGGTGTCTAACTGTAGCGTACATAGGCACCAACTCTGTGGGTGATCCAAGGCTGGAGCACCCATGGGGGAGGAGGGGAGGAAAATGGTGGGTGCTGAGCACCCACTGGCAGCCTCCCTCCCCCATCAGCTCCCCCAACCCTCCCAGCACCTCCCGGTGAGCCCTGCAGATCAGCCCTTCCCCCTCCCTCCCCACAGCAGGCAGGAGGCTGGAAGGGAGGGGGGAGGGGACAGAACTCGGCAGGAAGAGGTGTGGTGGGGTGGAGCAGGGGCCTAAAGAGGTGTGGCAGGGATGGGACCTTGGGGGAAGGGGTGGAGTGGGGGCAGGGCCTGAGGTGAAGCGGGGGGATTGAGAATTTCCTGGCATTTTAGAAAATCAGCACCTGTGGTAATGCAGACCTAGCCTAAGTTTCTCATGTTTACCATGTCAGGCTATATTTGGGCATCACACTGAAAAAGTGGGATGAAATGAATTCATAGCAATGACTCATCACTAAGGCAAAATTATTTTTATTTGGAAAATCCTCTGTAAGTAATTTACAGAGTGTGTATAATGTATATGGGTATTTTAAAATTTTATTACAAAATAATTTCAAATATGAAGTAAGGTTCAGTGATATGAGAAGCAGAAAAAGAAATCTAAAGGTGGCAAACACGATCAGGTCTATTTGTTTTCTTAATGAACGTTCCTATCGTTCCCTGCATTTTTTCCCTTTGTTTAGAAATTAACAGTTTTCCTTCTGAACATGGCCCTTACTAATAACTTAAAAGGTGGTAACTCTACCTCTGAAGATGAAGCAATCACTATCATAAAACCAGAAATAAGCCCTAGCATATGACGAATTCTCAGCATCAGCAGTAGGTAACGGAGCAAACAACCAGTCTGCTCCTCATGGTAAAAGTACCCCTACAGCACAAGACCCTCTACAGCTGGCAATTGCCAGAGAACCAGAGCACCTCCAAAATCCTGCATTAAATTTAGGCATGTGAGACACAAACCAGAAACTATCCAGATGCAAACAGCTGTCCATAGATGGAGAAGCAACTGGGTCAAGAAAACCCCTAGATCAGGGGTCTCAAAGTTCTGGCCCACGGACCATCTGTGGCCTAAGAACCACCCCATCGTGGCCGGAGGAAAAGAGAACATGCAGCGACGTTGCTGGCTCTGTCAGCTGCAGGCACCGCACCCCACAGCTCCCATTGGCTGGAAGAGAGGGACAGAGATACCATCACTAGTCGCTGGGCAGAGTCAGCCATGGAGGCAGCATCACTTTTTTCCACAAATATATATAAATAAGTCAAAATACCGAACACAAAACTATCTGATGCACACCTTCCTGCAATCCTGAAGGTTTCAACTGTTCAGTCATGGAGGCCAAACGTCAACAAACTGACAGAACTGAAGCGTTGCCAAGTGTCTGGCAAACACTAAAAACTCTCTGGCAGGCGAAGAATTAATTGTATAAAGTTGTAAGACAGTTTTATTTCTAAGAAATTAGAAATAAAAAAGACAATATAAACGTTTTCTTTTCTGAACACCATCTTCAGTGACATTATTGGCCCGCTGGGAGAATTTGAGGACTGGTACTGGCCCTAAGGTAAATTGAGTTTGAGACCCGTGCCCTAGATTATGGTGGACCTACTGTATACTAGCACCACCTCCTCAAGTGCACTCAAAGAAATGGACTGCCTGGGCTCCGATTCATCCTTCTGCAGACAAGACAGGCCTGGTTTCTCCTTGGCTCAACACTGAAGCATCACCAGACACAGGAAGAATTGTGACTGTCCAGTCCCATTTCTGCCTGCTAAACTGGTCTCCCACGTCAGAGAAAAAGGAATAACAATCTCCTGCTTTGATAGGAATTGGGACAGAGGATAAGAGAAGAGAAAACAGATCCAATCTACACCCCTTCTTCCCCTCCTCCCTCCACACCAATGGAACTTCAAAACAGTTACCCACAGCATCAAGGAGAAGTAAAGGCTACTATTTCACTGGAGAAAAATAGAAGAAACTGAAGTCCAGGTGACCTGTTTGGAGAAATAACTAACCCTTTATAAAGTATCACTTATACTTTGAAGTCATGTGTTAATTAGTTCTCTTGGGATAGTCTTTCTGACTTACTCCATTTAAAGTTTACTAGCATTGCTTTCCTGGACCTAATCCTGCAAGCCCTTACTCCCATAAATCATTTCTAATAATAATTTCAATGAGTCTGTCATGAGTAAGGATTAGTTTTGTGACAAGACCCCCCTCCCCATCCTGCAAACACTTTGTATGTGCATAACTCTACAGACCAAAACAACAACAACAAAAAAATAATACACCAAAAACCTGGAATCGTCCTTGTGGAACCTTAGAGACTAACACATTTATTTTGTTAACAAAGCTTTTGTGATCTAAAACCCACTTCATCAGATGCATGGAGTGAAAAACACAGTAAGCAGTATAGGTCTTTTCATGTGCTGCAATACACACACACACACACACACACTGCTTATTGTATTTTTCACTCCATGCATCTGATGAAGTGGATTTCAGCCCAGCTTCTAACTTTCCAACATCTTGGGTACTCACTGCTCGACTGCAACTGCTCAACCCCCTGCTCTGCTGAAGTGGGGGCACCGCAACCACACAAGGCACATTCAAGCGCTGCCGCGGCAGTGCTTTAGCGTTGCCCAGTGTAGACTAGCTCTAAGAAAGGGCCGGGCAGTGGGAGGGGGAGAAGAGGAATAAAAAGACAGACAGACATGGTTATTTTATCTATACCAGAGGCTAAGAAAGCCAGTAGGATAGACAAAGGGAGTAAAATTCTTGAAAGTTCCTGCAGCAAAGAGAAAAGGACAGGAAGATGCAATAGCAGACAACTGAACTGATGAGGAAACACCAAGTTGCTTGAGGGTATAAATACCAAAGTAAACTACATCTCACCTCCTGAACAGTCATTTCCTGACAAATACCTTGCACTGAAGCAAACAGAGAACACAAAGTACTGGGGACGCCCTTTCACCCACTTCCCCTCAGAACAAGGGCCTCCATCCACGGATCTACACCACAGGGCAGCAGCAAACAACTTTTAAAAAGTGTTATGCATAACTGTCCAACATGTCTATGCATACACAGTTAAGGATTAGATTCTTTGCACTTCTGTCTACTTTGGTAATGATGGATGAATGAATGGCTGGGTTCTGCCTTTTCTTGTTAATATTTTTTCTAATTATTAAAGTTATATTCGTTTTCAAAATATGAAAGGTAGGGTTTATTAAGCAGATAGTCATATCAGTGTTAAAAGTAATCTTAAAAAAAATCATAGTTTCATCAATACAATTGAAAATCTAGCCTAAAGCACAAAGTTATACATACTGTATCATGGAAATATTAGCAATATTATAGAATCATTGAAATGTAGGACTGAAATGGCCCTTGACAGGTCATCTAGTCCAGTCCCCTCCACCGGGGAAGGACTAAGTATTATATCAATGGTTCACAATCAGGCATCAAAGGCCCCGTAGGGGGCCGCAAGCAGATTTCAGGGGGTCCACCAAGCAGGGCCAGCATTAGACTCATTGGGCTCAGGGCAGAAAGCCGAACCCACGCCACCCTGAGCCCTGTCAACCGGGGGTAAAGCCCAAGCCTGAGAAGCTTTGCTTCACGGGGACATGGGGAACTGACCTACTTGCTACCCCCTAATACCAGCCCTGGCTTTTATATGCAGAAAAACAGTTGTTGTGCCACAGATGGGCCCATTAGTTTTTATATCATGTTCAAGGGGCCTCAGAAAGAAAAAGGGTGAGAACCCCTGATCTACACCATCCCTGATAGGTGTTTTATCTAACCTGTTCTTAAAAACCTCCAATGACAGCAATTCCAAAACCTCCCTAAGTAATTTGTCCAGCACCTAACTAACCTTACAGTTAGGGAGTTTTTTCCAATGTCTAACTTAAATCTCTGTTGTTGCAATTTAAGCCCATTACTTCTTGTCTTGTCCTCATTGGTTAAGGAGACCAATTTATCACCTTCCTCTTTATAACACCTTTTACGTATTGAAGACTGCTTTATCCCCCTCAGACTTCTCTTCTCCACACTAAACAAACCCATTAAACAAACAAAAAAAACCACCACGTTCCTCCTACACCACGTTTTCAAGATGCTTCATCATTTTTGTTGCTCTCCTTGGACTTTCTCCAAATCTCTAAGCGCAATGCCCAGAATTGGACACAATACTCTAGCCGAGGCCTTATCAGTGCTGAATAGAGTGGAAGAATTACATTTTTTGTGTCTTGCTTACAACACTCCTGTTAATACATCTCAGAATGATTATTGCTTTTTTGCAACAGTATTACATTGTTGACTCATTTCATTTGTGACCCACTTGGTCCTGCTTTGAGCAGGGGGTTGGACTAGATGACCTTCTGGGGTCCCTTCCAACCCTGATATTCTATGATTCTATGATTCTATGATAACACTCATATTGATTGCGTAGGAAGGAGTACTGCAGAGGACATTTCCCAATATATTTCACGTTACTGTACAATAGCAAGGTAAATTTCACAGTTAAGCTGAATCTATGCCCTGATTCTCAAAGTACATGCATAGAGCATTCCAGGGCCTGGCACCCCTGCTATCAGCAACCTTGTCAATAGGTCCTCCTCCTATATGTTGCTCAAAGTCACAGAGAGCCACAAGTAATAACTTCCCCTTTGAGCTCATAAGTGTTGGGCAAAACACAATATGCAGAGATAATACAGTGGAGATATTTCTACTATCAAGCTAGGAGAGACATCTTCACTTGCCTTTCAACCTATCAAATGGGCTCTCCATATACAAAACTAAAGCTATTTGTAGTTAAATAGTTCTTACTCCCATTAAGACTTCTAGTATATGGTTTCATAAATAAGGAAAGTAGAGAGTAGCCTGGATCACCCAGCACAGTTGATCCATGCACCCCATTAATGTCTAAAGTACTATTGGGCAAAAAAAGTTCCCTGTTGCAATCTTGCAAACAGTTGAATATTTGAGTATCTTGGCATCATGGACTTTTCCTGACCAAGCAAAATTAATCTTGACAAACCTGTGACTGATCCACCAAGAGCAGAAGAATTATAACGAAGCACCCCTTTTACCTGATAAACTGAGGCTTTGGCATGGGACAATACCACAAATTTAGCACATGGGATTTAGCATATGGGTCACTTCAATAGCCCCAGCACAACTAGGAAACCCTAATTTTCATTTTCATCAGTCATCTCCTGCATGCTTCCTTCCATGATCACATGATGCAGCAGCACATACTGAAAAATTTTACCATACCTTCATAAATCAAATTGTGGATTTCCCAGCGATGAATTTGCCCCCAGTCACCAGTGGCAACTGCAGAGTTCCAAAGGGTAGTTGCCACTCACTTCTCCTCAGTGAGGGGCGCTTTCATCTAAGCATTCTGGTGTTGCTCAGCCCAGGACTCCAGGAAAGCGCTTTCCCCATCCTAAAGGCCTGATGCTACTTCTAGTCATCCAAAGTCTGCAAAACTATCCAGTCCCATCACTCCACATTTGCTGGCTTGGCCCAGGAGTGGTTCTCCAACAAATACATATATCACAGAAAAACATCCATGTGGATGCCATCTGTGAGTCCACAAGGAATTCTAAAAACTCCCACCATCTCTGTGCTGCTGCCACTGATGCCTTGCAGCAGGTGCTCTTATATAACAGGATTTATTTTTTAAAGCACAATAGTGAACAAGCACACAACATTCCTCCGTGCCTCCTCCAGACAGCATGCTGGAAATGGTGTGGATGCCAGTCCACCAAGTGAGCTCTGGGACACAATTCTGCCAACTTCCTGAAGATCTCACCATCTATCATAAAAGTTATCCAGAATTGTCATGAGCGAAGCAGCAGCAAATGCAATACTTACCCACACTGCAGGGCACTGCAACTGATGCAGCACAGTGCTGTATGGACACATGGATTGAAATGTAACCTGTCTTGTACTGCTGCAAAGGCAAACAGTGTGAACACAGTTTAGTTACACAGATATAAGCTAAGTAAAATAGCATACTTCTTTCAGCATTTTTAAGTTGAGAGTGTCCCTTTAATGTTAATTCAGTCTTGCTGTCCATGTATTTTGGTTCATGTTTCCCTTTAAATGTGTAGATTAATATATTTTATACTGTTATAGGTCTACAATAAGACCATACAAGATGTATGATGTAGACAAGTTAATATGGGAAATGCTGTAATTCCCTTTATCTTCCATTCTCCCCAAATATTAATTTTGTTGTATCTTTGTGTGTAGTCATTGCATGAAGAGACTGTATGAATGTGCATGCATATGTTTTCTGCAATTTAGAAGAGTCTGTGGTGAACAAAGATAGGTTGTTTTACTGATTTTTGTTTGCTTGTTTCACTTTTAACTATATGTATTGGGGTGAGAATTGTCTGTGAGGAAGGCAAAAAGAAAAGAGAGAAAGGGTTTCCATCAGCCACTTCTATGCCCATTTTCTTAAGTTGCTTTACACACAGGAAGAGAAGCGAGAGTTCCCATAGTCACTTTGTTCTTGTTGTCTCATGTTGCAGACAGAAGACAGCTAGTTTGCGAAGTCATGGGAATTAAGAATTAGCTGGGCAAGAGAGTTGGTAAATAGAATCATCTTCAAATTCACTTTAATCTGTGATGTGCTTTTAATTCTCAATGGTGCATAGGGCCCAAGATCAACACTTATTCATTGGTTATAAATAAAATTAGAGTTAGCAGTTTTTGCTCCCCCCAAAACCAGAACATAAGGAAGTTGTCCAGATGTAAAAATCAAAGCCAAACTACTCCGAATCACTCACAATCAACAGTCATTGTGCTCCTTTCTTCCCCATAATCTTGAGGAAAGATATTGGCTTTGAAGTATGTTCAAGTACAACAAATTCAGGCCATTACGAAACGTAAATAGGATGAGAAGAATTATAAGATGATGGTTCCTCAAAGAAAATGTCCTCTTTTATAAGAATGGGGTTCTTGTGCCATTGTTGACTACATCTGTGGCTAGAGTAGATAAAAATCTAGGCTTTTTTAAAAAAAAATTTAAAAACCCCAATTTTTCAATTTAAAAATCAGACTTTTTAATTCAATTAAATTTGCAATTGACAACTTATGTTAAGGCTTACATTTTAATCTATTAAAATCATTTAAATAAAAAAATATTATGCAGTACATATTCGCCGACAAGTTTTAAATAAAGTCAAAGCACTGGTGGAAGTCACTGGCTAAAGTCTGGAACAAGAGTTTGTTGAGGTGCTAACCCAGATTTTGACAGCAGTAGCCTTTTCTGCAGGTGAACAGAGAGTATTTTCTTCATTGTGATTTACTCAACCACTTCAGTTCAATTACTAGTTTATTCAGAGCCGAGAAACCAATAGGGAGTTGAAACCAAAGAAAGAGTAGGAAAGCTTGTTTTCCTCTTCCAATCTATGAATTAAAAGTAAATGTGCAAGGGTGAGATCTACTGGCTCAAAAACCTTAAAGGACACGGTGACCAGAAATAATCAGTTCTGTTCACTAACTATAGATAGGTTTCAGAGTAGCAGCCAGTGGGGGATAGGGAAGAAACATGGGAAAATAGTTTTACTTTAACTGGACAGTCTCTATGTCAAAGAATATCACTACAAAAGGTCCCCCCACTCTCCTACTGATAATAGCTTACCTTAAGTGATCATTCTCCTTACAGGTTTCAGAGTACAGCTGTGTTAGTCTGTATTCGCAAAAAGAAAAGGAGTACTTGTGGCACCTTAGAGACTAACAAATTTATTTGAGCATAAGCTTTCGTGAGCTACAGCTCACTTCATTGGATGCACGAAAGCTTAAGCTCAAATAAATTTGTTAGTCTCTAAGGTGCCACAAGTACTCCTTTTCTTTTTGTGAATACAGACCATCACGGCTGCTACTCTGAAACCTATACTTGCCAATGACTTTTTGCGGTGAAACTCAGAAGCTTCACCGCAAAAAGAAAACCACCTCCACAAGAGGCGTACAGCTCTTACTGGTGATGCTTTTGCGGCGATGTGCAAGTGAAGACACGTTCTTCCTGTTTACAGAGCTTTTAGTCTCTGCAGGTTATCCCACAGTGCTTAGGTGACCACTCTGGCCAGCAGCTCTACTGCTCGGTAAACAGACACCCACCCCCCATGCTGTAAAGTTCCCTGGGAACTTTGAAACTCCCCTTCCAGTTTTCTTTGCAAGTGCTCACTTATCTGGCCAGGTGACAATGCCTGCTCCTAGGAGCAAACGATCCTCTGCTCGGAGCAATGCTCAGCTCCAGTAGCTCATCAGTGTTTAGAGAGAGGAGGCGGCTGTGCTGGACCCCAGGATGCCCCGCAATCACCGTCCCCCCGCCTTGCCCTTCCCACAACACCCATCGTCAAAATGGAGAGAGCTGTACTGTGGAATAGCTGCCCTCAGTGCGCTGCTGTCATAAGCAATGAAAGTACTGCAAATGTAAACACTCTCTGATGCCTGTGGAAGTAAGTGAGTACATAAACCAGCGCTCTTCTTTCACCAATTCATCATCACTGTTGAAACTGACAGCGCAAAAACTCTGCAAGTGTAGACATAGCCTAAGAAGCAGCCAATGCAGATCACAGAGCACAGGTGTCGTGTCGCCAACTGAAATACATCACATTGTAAGAGAGCTGCCACATTCTCCCAAAAAACTCAGTTTCCATTCCAGGTAGATTTAGGTACAACTCCAAGCAGAGTGCCTTGTTACAGTCTAATCTTGATGCAACTAAGGTATAGGTTACAGCAGCCTATTAATAATTCTAATGGATAAGCGTTGAGGATGGTAGGAAGTGCCTTGGTTTTAGGCTTCTTCTGCAATTCACTTTGGCATCTCTTGTAAAATATGCAAAATTTCAATGTGGTTTTACCCTGAATGTTAAAAAAAAACTCCCACAAGCTGACCACATTGCAGATCATACAATGCAGCTATTGGATTCGAAGCAAGAATTAAAATTCATGGAAGTCCTATGATTTTTGTTATACAGGAGCGTAAGACTAGATGACCACAACAAACCCTTCTGGCCTTAAAACTCTATGGGCTTGATTTGGGTGTTCCAACCATTATCTCCAATTTCAATGCAGGCGCTACTCTACATATAGATCAGCTATCTAGTTTGGAATTTAATCCCTATTGACTTTTATAGTCATCTGAATGGCATCAGCATTCAATAGTGACCTCTCTTTCCAATCAGGGTTCCATGTAACTCACAAAATGCTATCATCCACTATTAGAAAAGATTCTTGAATTCTCAAACCCCTTCTCACATTCTAGTGGTTTCTTCTGCCTGGAGGCCACCAGGGTTCAAGAATGAGCTCTGACAGGGTGGAGTTGGCAGTGGCAGGAAGCCCCCTGAAGTCTGCAAGTCAATACAATCATTTTATGCTGAAATACAAAACTATGGTTGAGGTCAACATCTGTTACTTGTTCTTAGCCAGAAACAGAGGAGAAACTGGTCACCCTGAACTCTTTCGGGGGGGGGGGGGGGGGATGCAGACTAATTAACATAGTATGCCTCACCCTATTAGTTCCTTCAAGTGATGACTCGAGCCCATTAGCCCTGACTTGCACCATTCTGAGTAAGCAGTGTAGCACAAATAGCCAAAGCCTGTTTCCTTTGATCCTGTCCACTCTCCAACTTTTAACTTTGATTTTGTAACCAGATAGAGGCATGTTCACCTACTAGTTACAAGTAAACACAAACTTACATCTACACTGCAGCTTTTCTACCATCCCAGCATCCAAGTTGCTGTCTAAACATGTTTGTATCGGTGTGTAACTGATAATTTTCCCCCTTAAAACACTCAAACCTCTGGCAAGTGTTAGTCCTCTTACCTCTTTCCTGGTAAAATTAAGGTAAACTCACTGAAGAAGATGGCTCATTACTGCATCCAGATACAAGAGGAGAGGAGCTAGGATGAGCATTCCTGACGTAGGGAAAATAGGACCAACCAAGCCTCTGGCTGGATGTAAACTTTATGTTTCTTTGTTAACATAAGCCAAAATCCAAAGAGGGGGTTTTTTGACTTGCACCACGTGGGGACTTTGGGAGGATGTTGGGTAAAAATCCTGATCATAAAGTGCATTACTATGACTTATTATTTGTTGTGAAGTAGCTCTCAAGAGCCCCAGTCAGATTGTAACAAAATTGCATTAGGCAGTGTAAAACCATAATAAAAGAAAATCTTTTGCATTTTGGGAATGCTGAGCAGCTCTTGCATAGCGTCTCAGCAAGGGACAGTACCCAGAGGATATGCACAGAAAGCTACACCAGCTTCAGGTGAAGCAATGCACTCTGGAATGTCTTACCACACAGATAGCTGGGAGGAAGGAAGACCAGCCAAAGTGATGACAGACATGGTTGGGTGCCCTGCCTGCTTTATAAACACTGGTTCAAAGTTAGTTACTCAAAGACAACCGGGTGCCAGCCTAGGCCTCTTGCGGGGCAAAGCACAGTTAACTGCCATGTGTTTAACCATATGTTTGAGAGCCATTTTAGCCAAGTAATTGTATGTTAAAACTTGTTCTAAAACAGGTTGTTACTGATTAAACATATTATAAATAATGAGACCCCTTGGAAATAGAAGTGGATAATGATTAAGAAAAAGAAATCAGATATTTCAGGTTATTTCAACAGATTTTTAAAAAATATTTAGATCTCTCAATGATAAAAAAATTTTTTAAAAAAGACCATCAAAACAAATATTTTAAATAATTTAAATATCTCTTGTAGCAAATATAGATACATCCTTCAAAATAAGAGTGAACCAAAAATATATTTAAAAAAACAAACTTATTTCTGATTGAAAATATCATTAAGTATACACTAATGCATTGTTTAGTGGGTCATGAGATTAGGAGTTTGGAGTTCTAACATCTTTCTGGGATGTCCTTGTTGATTTAGCCTCTCTATGCCTTTGTTTTCCTTTTAGTAGATTGGCGGAAAACACATGCTAGACTTAGTGTGTGTAAAAGCAGTACTTTTCCCAGATGAAGACACACGGTTGGTAATACTAAGGGCAAGTCTACACTAGAATCTATGCAGCGGCACAGCTGCATCAGTGGAGCTGCGCCGCTGGTAGTGTAGACGTTCTATGCTGATGGGAGAAAGCTCTCCCATCTGCATAACAAATCCATCTCTGTGAGCGGTAGCTATGTCATTGGGAGAAGCTCTCCAGCTGACATAGCGCTGTATGCACCAGTGCTTAGGTTGGTGTAATTTACACCACAAGAGGGGTGGCTTTTTCATACCCCTGAGCAATGTAAGTTATGCCGATCTAAGTGCTAGTGTGTACAAGCCCTAAAGGTAGTGAGCCAGCTGATGCATCTTCTGTCTTATTGCTATTAAGTTTGGGGGACAAAAAGGATCACACTTCTGTGCTTGGAACTTGCCATCATGTTTGTTAGGACTCTGGGCTAGTTTACTGAGTTTGAAATCAAAGCTTGGTTGGTGACTGCCTGTAGTAAGGTGCCCAGCAATTAGACCTGCTCTACACTTAAAAATTAAAATCTACCTAGCTACGTTGCTCACAGCTGTGAAAAATTTCACATCATGAGCTCTGTAGTTAGGTCGACCTAGCCATTGTACAGGTCGACCTAACTACAAAGCTCATGATGGGTGAGTTCAACAGATGAATTCTTCAGTCAATTTAGCTACCACTCTCAGAGAGGTGGATTAACTACATTGTCGGAGAGACTCCTTCCATTGATTTTAAGTATCTATGCTATGGTGCTGGAGCTGCAGCAGCAGTACACATGACCTCACATGAATTAGCATCTGATTTATAGCATGGCTCTGAAATGAAAATAGTGCAGATTTTCTGAACAGGTCAGTAATTGAAGGCAGCTGAGTTAGAGGGGGCAAGTCACACATTCCAGCTGAGGATGGGACCCAGGCTTTTAAAAAAAAAAAAAAAAAAGCATTCAGGCTCCCAGGATATAGCTACACTGCATTTTAAAACCCACAGCAGCAAGCCTCACAGCACTGGTCTACAGACTTAGGATAACATTATGACACTAAAAACAGCTGTGCAGATGTTGTGGCTCAGGCTGGAACTTGGGCTCTGATGCCTGGGGATGGGGGAGGGCTTCAGAGCCTGAGCTGCACTATTTACACAGCTGTTAAACCATAATGTGATCCTGAGTCTGCAGACCCAGGCTCAGCCCTGGTCTACACTACAAACTATGGAGTAACTATGTCTCTCGGGAGTGTGGAAAGTCCACACCCCTGAGCAACACAGATATACCAACCTAACCCCCGGCATAGATAGGAGGCTTCTCTCATCGACATAGCTACTTCTCGGGGAGGTGGAGTACCTATGTTATCAGGAGAAGTTCTCCGATCGGTGCTGCTGCCGAGCTGTAAGCGTAGACAAGCCCTTAGACTCGCAGTTCCAGGTAATAAAATTGTATAAATGTACCCTTAGCGGCTGGTAAGATGAAAGCAGCTAGGAAACAAAGGCTATGTTTACACAAGGATAAAAAACCCACGGCATGACTGTGGCTGGCCCAGGTCAGCTTAAAAAAAAAAAAAAATAATCAGTGTAGACGTTCGGGCTCAGACTGGAGCATCAGCTCCAGGAATCCTTCACCCTTGCAAGATCCCAGAGCTCGGGCTCTAGTCTGAGCCCAGACATCTACATAGCGGATTTTTTGATCCCCCAAGCCCGAGCCCTGCAAGCCCAAGTCAGCTGAGCCAGACCAACAGTGACCATGCCTCAGGTCTTTTATTTGTATGTAAACATACCCTAAAGGAGTTAGCCAGCTGAGTAAGGCAAGGATTTCTCTCCTCCCCCTTAATTTGCAGGTACTCTACAAGGAAGAGCTCACACTGGGAAGAAAATGGTGTATCAGCAGCATCACTGCTAACTCTTCCTCAGCCTGCACATGTGGGGGTCCTAGCCAAACAAGGCATCCTGACCCTGGAGGCTTCTACCCAGGTCCTCGTCTTGACTTGCAGGGAATGCAGCTGCATGTCCCTGCCAAGAAAAGTAAGGCAAGGGGAACCACCCAGCATGAGAGATGTCTGTTGGTGGAGTTACTCAGGAAGCAGGTATGAGGGCTACAGGAGGAGGTGGGTCATCTATGTCACATCTGGGAGCTACATCAATGGAATGAATACAGAAATGCCCAGGTTGGTGGATGCTAGCCAATTAAAGAAGACTATAGTTGCATCAGAGAAGGAAGGAGAACGAGCTGCTCTACTGGGGGGGTGACTGCCATCTCGGGCAGTAGATAGCGTTTCATCCCTCATCCAACACCCCATCCAAGTCAAGAACTAATATGCTGTACTGGCAACAGGAGGAGAGGATCAGATCTTAATGGGTGAGGAAGAGGAGTCACCTTAAGGTTGGGAGACTCACAACCACCACACCCAAGAGCAGATATAGGGTGACAGTGACCAGGGACTCGCTTCTCAGGAGGACCGGGACATCCATCTGCAGATCTGATGGCCCAGGGTCCTGCGTGCCTAGAATCTGCATCTAAGACATCACAGAAAGGTTGCAGAGGCTCAGCTGTCCCATTGACTGCTACCCCACACTGCTCATCCATGTGGGCATTAATGATATTGACAGATCTGCAGTGACTCCAAGGCTCTGGAAGCGAAGATGAAGGAGTCAGGGGTGCAGGTGGTATTCTCAGCCATCCTCCTGGACGAAGGTAAGGGCCCCTGCCGGGACACATACATCCTAGAGATGAATGCCTGGTTACACAGCTTGTGTTGATGGGAGGGCTTTGGCTTCCTTGACCACGGGGATGTTGTTATGGGGAAGAGGATTGCTGGGGAAGAGACGGAGTCCACCTGACAAAGTGGAAGAGCATCTTTGGTCACCGACTTGCCAATCTAGCAAGGAGGGATTTAAACTATGGGCTTGTCTACACAAACTGCTGCAGCAGCACAGTGAAGACACTAGCTACAATGACGGGAGAGTTTCTCTCACTGGCATAGGTAATCCTTCTCCCTGAGGAGCTACTCTGAGGGTTAAGACAGTTTAACTGCTTCACTCAGCATGTGGATTTTTCATACCTCTGAGTGACATAGTTCTACTGACCCGATTTCCTAGTGTAGGCCAGGCCTAAGTAAAAAGGAGATAGGGGCAAAAGCCCACAGGCAGGTATATATTTTTTTAGCAAAAGGTAACCTTTACAGAAGGCTAGATGTTGGGGGTTGGAGGGAATGGAAATTACAATACACAGTCACAGGAACAAGAGTGAAAATGGTGGGGAAAGTCTGCTCAATTTCTTCAACGTCTATATACAAATGCAAGCAGTATGGAAGAACTGGAAGTATTAGTACATAAGCTAAATTATGAATTATGACACCATTGAGACTTGGTGGGTTAAATCTCATGTCTGGAATTATTGGTATAGAGGGACATAACTTGTTCACAAAGGAAAGGCAGGAGAAAAAGGGAGGTGGTGTTGCATGGTACATCACACGGGTGCCAACTTTCCAATGTGCCAGAAGGGTATTCAACCCCCGGCTCAGCCCCAGGCCCCACCCCCTCCCCCACTGCACCCCTTCCTCCAAGGCCTGCCCCATTCCACCCCTCCCCCCGCACGCCACACTCTAGCTCCTCCCTCTCCCTCCCACAGCCTCCTGCATGCCATGAAACAGCTGAGTGTGTGTGGCAGGAGGGAGGCGCAGATTAGTGGGGCCTACTGGTGGGTGGCTGCTGGTGGGTGCTGAGCACCCACCATTTTTTCCCCATGGGTGCTCCACCCCAGAGCATCCACGGAGTCGGCACTTTTGGTACATCATACTCATGTTCTGAGGTCCAGAAGGAAGCGAGAGGCAGACCAGATGAAAGATAAAAGGGAAAACACAGATGAAATCATGGCAGCAGTCTATTACAGACCCCAAATCAGGAGGAGGTGGTGGATGAGACATTTTTAGAACAAACAAACATCCAAACACACTTAGTCCCCCATTACTACCAGGCTAACTACCCACATATCTGTTAGAAAAGTAATACAGCAAAACACAAGATGTCCAATAAGTTCTTGGAATGTATTGGGATATCTTTTTGTTTCACAAAAAGAAAAGGAGTACTTGTGGCACAAGTGGAGGAAGTAACCAGGGGGGCAGTCATTTTAGATACCATTATGACTACAAGAGAGGAATTGGTTGTAAAACTGAGGGTTGAAGGCAATTCAACAATCTAATGAAGGCAATTTAAGGAAAAGAAGGAGTGAGCAGCAGAACAAAGACAATGGACTTAAAAAAAACCCAGACTTTAACAAACTTAGAACATGTAAGTAAGGTCCCATGGGAAGAAAAACTAGGGGGAAAAAGGAGAGCATGTGGGGCCAAAAATCAGAAAGGCTAGCAATAAGAAGTTCTATAAATACATTAGGAAAAGGAGAAAGATGAAACAAAGTGTAGGTTTACTACTTTAGTAGGAAGGAGAGCTAATAACAGATGACATCCAGAAAGCTGAGGTGTTTAATGCTTATTTAATGCTTCAGCCTTCACTAAAAAGATTGTGACCAGATATTTAAAAGAAAAACAACAAGGGGAAGGAACACAAACCAGAATAAGGAAATTACAGGTTAAAGAATATTTAAATAAGGTAGATGTATCCAAGCCAGCAGGATCTGATTAAATTCATCCTCGGGTACTTAAAATAACCGCAGCAATATCAGACTCATTAGAGATTATATTCCAGAGGATAGGTGAGGTCCCAGATGACTAGAGAAGGGCAAACATAGTACCTATTTTTAGAAAGGGGACAAAGATGACCTGGGAAACTACAGACTAACTTTGATAACTTGTTCCAGGGTCTTTCAGGGTATCAAGCTATCCGTTTGCAAGCACCTAGAGGACAACACAATTGTAAGGAATAGCCAGCATGGATTTGTCAAGAACAAATCATGCCAAACCAACCCAATTTCCTTCTTTGACAAGGTTACTGACCTAGTGGACAGGGGAGGAGGAGTTTCTAGACAGGATATCTTGATTTTAGTAATGCTCTGACATGGTCCCACATGACAGTCTTGTTAGCAAACTAGAGAAATGTTGTCTAGATGAAATTTCTATAAAGCAGTTGCATAACTGGTTGCAAGATCACTCAAGGAGTAGTTACCAATGGTTCACTGTACAAATGGGAGGACATATCTAATGGGGTCCCAGAGAGATCACTCTAGGTCTGGAACTGTATATATTTTTTCCATTAATGACTAGGACAATGGGGGGCAAAGTATACCTACAAAAATCAGCAGATGTCCCCAAATTGAGAGGGACTGCAAAAAACTTTGAAGGCCCAGGATCAGAATTCAAAATGACCTTGATAAAGTGGAGAACCGGTCTGAAATCAAAAGATTAAATCCAATAAGATAAGCACTTAAAAAGGAAAAAATGCACTACTATAAAATGGGAAATAACTGGCTAGACAGTATACTGCTGAAAAAGATCTAGACGTTATAGTGCATCACAAATGGACTGTAAGCCAACACTGTGATGCAGTTGCAAAAAAGGTTATCATTCTGGAGTGCACTAACAGGAACTGCACATCTAAGACACTGAGGTAATTTTCCCCACCCTATTTGGCACTGGGGTAAGGCCTTAGCCGGAGTACTGTATCCAGTGTCCACTTTAGAAAAGATATGGACAAACTGGAGAGAGTCCAGAGGAGAACAATAAATATGATAAAAGGTTTAGAAACCCAATCTATGAGGACAGGTTAAAAAAAAAAAAATCAAGCATTTGTAATTTTAAGAAAAGGAGACCGAGGGGAGACCTGGTCAGTGTCTTCAAACATGTTAAGGGCTGTTATAAAGAGGGCAGTGATCAACTGTTCTTCACGTCCTCTGAAGGCAAGACAAAAATTGATCGGCTTAGTTTAGAGGAACGGAGATTCAGGGTAGATATCAGGAAAATCCTTTCTAGCTATAAGGATAGTTAATCACTGGGAATAAACTTCCAAGGGAGGTTGTGGAATTGCCATCTTTGAAGGTTAAAGAACAGGTTAGGCAAACACCTGTCAGGACGGTCTAGATACACTTGGTCCTGCGTCATGGGCTGGATTAGATAACCTTTCAAGGTTCCTTCCAGCCCTACATTTCTATTACTCTATGAAGGACCTACAGAAGAGTCAAATATGGTTGAATTTTTAGTGCAAGAAAACATCTTTGACAAGGAACACAGAATGGTTTTCACAGTGGTCCCATACGAAGCTGCAATCATAAAACTAAAACACCTACAGAAGTAAAAATTGTCAAAGCACAAGGCATTTCCCCCCATTCTATTAATATCAGACATTCAGTTGCACACACAGCCAGAATGCCTCACTGTTCCAATGGCCCAGAATGGGAAGTGGTGGCCTCAGCTCATTTCCAAATAGGATTGCTACCTTACTTGGATCATGTCTGTGAGTCTTCCTAGTCAATACGAACGAATCAGTTAAAATTCTATTACTAAGTTCTCCTGGATATGTTATATTAACTTTTTGCCAGGTTGTTTCACAGCATCCTCAGCCAATGGCAACTTTATATTGGGTTTTTTGTAATGCATTTCAAACAAAGTTTATACAAGGATTAACAGAAGTGTTAAGATCTAATGTACAGTTTTACTGAAATCAATTAGATTTTGTATGTTCTCTCTATTAAGTGCATGTACAACATTTGAAACCTGAATGTACAAAGTCAAAAGGCGTTACTGGCCATATGAAGCAATCATGCAAATGTTTTACTTTATCCACAAGTAGCCCCATTGACTTCAGCAGTACCAATCATTAATGCGTTTGCAGCATTAGGAACTTAGTGGCTCATTTTGTTTAAAGAACTCACCCACTTCAGTTTTAAAGACCACCACATTAGCAACAATCTACATTGTATTTGTGGTAACCAGCGTTAAAAACAATATACCACAAAACCACTTTTTAATTTTTTATTTTTATTAGACTGGTGCAAAAAAGTATCAGAAACTTTGTTTTTCCAGAACTAAACAAATAATTGATCTTGGTGACATTTTATTTTGTAAGTAAATTGTGTATGGCCTGAGACATGGTATGTCAAGTTCCAGCCTAAAGGTAAGTAGAATTGCTTTATTAATAACTTCTCAAAACAGGGCTCATACCAAAAAATTACCCTTTTTTTAATTACTCTGTAAACCTGGAGCTAGTCTGTTTCTCTAATACAATTACACATGAAATGGAAAACCTTACAGCTTGTTGCTATAATTCCTGAAATATTTTTCTAACTAGTATCCTATTTCCATTATAATGCATAGATTATTTTGACATTCAGCTTCCATCACTTCCCCATCACCCTACCTCCTTGTGACGATGCATCTAGTCACAGCACCAACATTAAGACCGTCCGAAGCAAAACACATATTACAGGCATCAACTCAGCACAACCAGGTTTATATACAAAATGCAACCCTCATTCTCTTCCACGGATCAAGAACTTTAGATAAGAACATTTCTGCCTTTAAACTTGGAGGGAAATATCAATGCTGCCAGCAGGGCAATTTGTTTTCCAACAGAGTCGGAGAAAAACTCCAAAAAAATAGTTAAAACATATACATTAGTCCTCAACAATCATGTTAGCTAGGCAGTGGTTTTGTATTTGCCTAGCACATGGCCGATTAATGTTACTCCTGGGGGAATTCTGAGCCACTGAGTGTGCATAGAATTCATGTCCCCTGCAGATTTCTTTGCTTCCCTGAACAAAAATGACTTCCCTGCCAGAAACCTGCAAGAGCAGTCACACACCACTCCCTAGCTGCCCAGGAACATCGTTTCAGGCACCCAGAGCAGCCAGCGGAGAGCTAAATCACAGCAGGGCTGGGGATGCCCCACCCATTGGTTCCTACCCTGAGCCGGGGCCAGCTGCTAGTCCCAGCTGGGCTGGAGGCAGGAGAGGATGAGACTTCCTCTTCCCCTGCAAGACTTATCCCACCCCCAGAAACCTCCCCCAGCTGCAGGAAGCTCAGCATCTTCCCCTGCTTCCCACCCCCATCACTCCTCAGCTATGGGGGGGGTGTCACTGTACAGGGAGCTGCTCCCCCATCTGCTCAACCCCCCATATCCAGACCTCCCATTCCCAGACACCCTCACCAAGCCTCCCCCCATACACCCAGAACCTCCCTAGCCCTCCTACCCAAACCTCACCCCATTGATCCTCAACGCCTGCATCTAGAGTCCCCTGCACCCAGAAGCCCTGCCTCTGGACCCCAACCCCTGCACCCAGACCACCCTGCACTCAGACCGTCACCCTGATGAGTCCTACCCCCCTGCACCCATACACGACTGACCCCCAATTAGCTTCACCCAGACCCCCATCCCACCAAGCCCCACTCTCCCAGCACCCAGACCCCTCCGCTGAGCCCCAACCACTTTCACCTGGAAACCCCTGCAGAGTCCCATTGCCCCTGCCCCTGGAACTCCGCCCCCAACAATCCTCTGTGCATCCAGATCCCCTGTACACCTAGATCCCCCACTGAGCTGCCTGTACACAGATTGTCCCACAGAATCCTCTCACCCCACACCAGAATCCCCCACACTGAGCCCCTCCATACTTGCAGTCTGCCTGTTTGAGCCTGCATGCTCCACATGTGGTGCGCCTGGCACAGAGGGGCAGGGCCCCAGCTTGTTTCTGGGGTATACCCAGGCCTTGTTCCGTGTCAGGGTCAGGAGCAGCCTCACCACTGAGTCCAGGGTGCCGGGTGAGGAGGCTGCAGGGTGATCTCCCATCTTCATGCAGCCAGTGGCCTGTGCTCCCCACTACCATGCTGGAGCCTCTGCATTTGTTAATTGACAAATAAAACTTGCAGAATTTAAAAATATCGTGCACAGAATTTTTAACGTTTTGGCACAACATTTTTATTTTTTTGGCACAGAATGCCTTCAGGAGTATTAATGTGCAGAAAGTGTCTTTATAGTATCGTAATATTTTGCACAGAAAAGGATGTATATCAAGAGCCAGTCAAACTTTGAAACAAACACGTATAATAATTACGAGATGAAGTGTTTTTTTAAGCTATAACATGGTAACAGGAAGTCCCGAATAAATATGTCTTAAGTAGGGCTGTCAAACGATAAAAAAAATTGCGATTAATCACGAGATTAAAAATATTGTCATGATTAATCACGATTTTAATTGCACCATTTAATAATAATAGAACACCATATATTTAAATATTTTGGTTGGAGAGGGAGGGAGAGAATGTGTGTGTATTTTGGGGGGGCACTGTCTCTTTAAGCAGAGTATTCAGGAGCCTGAACACTTTTTCAACCAGCAGCAGTTGCTATCTGCAGCACTCACTCCTGAGCCAGCAGCAGACAGGTTCCCCCTGTTCCCCAACCCCAGCTCAGCGCAGCACACAGGAAGCAGGCTCCCGGTCTGGAGCAGCTTGGCCAGGGATGGCTCCATGGGGCGCGGGGGAGGGGGAGGTAGGAGCAAGGCAGCAGGAGGAGGGGCACTCATGCCCCGGAGACATGCAGCAGCACCCCCTGAGCACCGCACCCTGGTGTGTGATTAATGCTGGTTAAAAAAATATGTTAATGTGTTCTGACTTATTCACATGCAAAACTGCAATTGACAGCCCTAATTATTTTTATTACAAATATTTGAATTTTAAAAAAGATCATGCTTCTACTTGAAGATTGCACTAAGGGGCATAAAGACGTTTAGCATATCTGGCACATAATTACCTTGCAATGCCGACTACAACAGTGCCAAGAGGACACCTGTTCTCACTTTCAGGTGATGTAAATAAAAAGCTGGCAACGAACTTGTCTGTCTTAGCAATTGGCTGAACAAGTAGCAGGACTGAGTGGACTTGTAAGCTCCAACTTTTTATATTGTTTTGTTTTTGAGTGCAGTTATGTAAAAAAAAAATTTGTAAATTGCACTTTCATGATAAAGAGACTGAACTACAGTACTTCTGAGGTGAACTGAAAAATATTATTTCTTTTACTTTTACATTGCAAATATTTGTAATAAAATATAAAATAAGCACAGTTCACTTTGTGTTCTGTGTTGTAATTGAAATCAACATATTTGAAAACGTAAAAAAATCCCAAAATATTTATAATAAATTTAAATTGGTATTCTATTATTGTTTAACAGTGCTATTAAAACTGTGATTAATGATGATTAATTCCTTTAATCTAGTTTGTTTGTTTTTCATTCATTACTTGAGTGAACTATAATTGACAGCCCTAGTCTTAAGCACCACAACTGATCATACTAGAACAAACCAGGTACATATGGGAAGAGACGGCTATACGATCTATCACAGCCAGAAATTCATTCATTAAAAAATGCCGAAGCGATGCCAAGCACAATCTGATACAC
Source organism: Dermochelys coriacea (assembly GCF_009764565.3). Classification (NCBI taxonomy): domain Eukaryota; kingdom Metazoa; phylum Chordata; order Testudines; family Dermochelyidae; genus Dermochelys; species Dermochelys coriacea. Next base: position 28,279,281 of record NC_050072.1, read on the forward strand.
AACACTGCCAAAATGAGGTGGAGCTGCACGTTGATTTAGGGCGAGATTTGGGCTGGATGGAGTAACCAGGGAGCCTCTGGAAAGGCAACTGGAGTTTAGAGTACTGGCTAAATTAATAGAACTGTCCAAACCCCAAAAGGTGTAAACAGCCCCATCTGCAGCCAGCAAATAATGACCCTGAAGCGTCTCTCAAAAACAACTCCAGAGGACGTAAACGTACATTAGATGTAAACGTACATCTAACAATAACCCATCGCCCGCACGCACGCACACACGCGCACACACACACAGAGGTGGGGGAGAAGAGCTCTACATACCTAGCAATACCCCCTCCCCGGACCCCACCCCTTCACTGCAACAGCTGTCCAGACGAGGACCGAAAATAGCATCCCTACTGCAGTTTGGTGACACACCGACGCACAAACCGATCCCCCGACTAGAAGTCTAGCCCCCCACGACAGTCCATAATCGCCATCGGCACCAGCCAGGACAGCGGACTAGCCGGAGCTCCGCTCTCACCTGGGACGCCATCACCCTGGCAAGGCCCCTCCTTCCCACAGAGCAGTCACCTCCCACGGCTCTGGCGGATCCCGGGGAGGCACCCAAGCCCCTCGCCCGGGGGAGGGCCTGGACATGCCTCCCCCGGCCCAGGCCCCTCTCCCCTGGCCGCGCCTTAGAGGCAGGGTTTCACCCACCTCCCATGGGGCAGGGGTGGGGCTGGACTCCTAGGGCACCAGCGATCCCCCAGCCCGGCCTCCTCAGGGCCCGGCCCACCCCCGGCCCCGCTTACCTCGGCCGAGATCAAGGGGGACGTTCTCCTCGCCGCTATCGTTCCGACCTGTGTGGGGGGGGAGAAGCGGAGAGCCCGTTAACCTGGGCGGGGAGGGAGTGATGGGGCCGGGGGAGCAGCAGCGGCGCCTCCCGCCGGGCCTAGCCGGGCTCCTTACCTCGGATGCGGAGGTGCCTCAGCGAGCGGGCGCGGAGGTTCACCGCCATGTTTACGGGCCCGCAGTCACAACACCGGAAACCTCGCCCGCTCTCGCGAGGAGACCGAGCCGCCGCCGCCGCCGCCGCCGACTCCCGCGGCCCCCAGCGGCCTGTCGCGAGGGGGCGCGGGAACGCGCGGCGGCGAGCGCGAGGAGCGGGGCGCTCGCTGGGGCCTGGCGCCGACGAACGATCCCGGCGTGCCAGAGGGGAACTGGCGGAGCTCAGCGAGGCCCCTGCCTGGGCTCCCCCGCCTTTAGAGAGGAGGCCGGCCGGACACCCACACACACATGGCCCCGCCCCGGCTAGGGGGCTTTCCCTGGGCACCCTCCAGGGGGCGTTTCCCTCCATTCGCTGGCCCCTTTTCCCACTAGGGCAGGGGGTGTCTCTTCACCCCCTGCGCATTCGTATGATTTATGACTCCACCATGGGGGCAGCCGCCTTCAGTGGCATGGGGGGGGGGGGTCCCCTGGCCCCACAGCTTTACCAGCAGGGTTGGGGGCCTCTTCGTAGCGCCTAGCTCGCTCCCAACCCTTTGTGTGCTGTCTGCTCCCCCCCCTCGAGTCTTTCACAATATTGCAAACGCCCAGCATTCAAAAATCCCGAGTTTCGACTTAAAATTGATATATATAAGGGGGTGGGGGTTAAAGTGCTTCCAGGGGTCATTGTTTACTGGGTACGCTTGAAACTCGTGTTCACCCTCCTCTGTAACCCTGAGGGCTGGGGGCTTTTTTTCTTTTTCTTTCTTTTTTTAAATTAGGAGCTGGAATTCTCACTGCATTCCAGGAGCTAGGGCTTTAAAAGCACCTACTGTCCCCAGACTCTTAACAAAAATCACAATTGGTAAAAGTCAGTGTTGCCAACAAGTCACTAGACCAGATTGCTGCTGTTTAAAATACTTTTGCAGCCTTGTGACAGACTTCTCCAGCAGCTTTACCTCTGACCTGCTAAGTGGTGAAAATGAAAGTGTTGATGAAAAGGCCTAAAATGGCAGATGCAAAGAAACATTTTAAAACACTCCAGACTGCCCCGTCAACTTACCCTGTTGTTTCAGAGTAGCAGCCGTGTTAGTCTGTATTCTCAAAAAGAAAAGGAGTACTTGTGGCACCTTAGAGACTAACAAATTTATTAGAGCATCTCTATGCTCTAATAAATTTGTTAGTCTCTAAGGTGCCACAAGTACTCCTTTTCTTTTTACCCTGTTGTGCTGCCTTCAATCTAGTTCTACACCTTTGTAGAAAATGTGGCAAAATGCCTTCTTTTCCAGGAGAGCTTGCAGTGCTGGAAGCTGACTTCCTACAAAATTGTTTCAGCTACCACAACTAAAGATGGTGGTTGGGCGTCATGTGACGTTACTTTTTTGACTCCCATCACAAAAACGCCACACCTATAAGTTTCAGAGTAGCAGCCGTGTTAGTCTGTATTCGCAAAAAGAAAAGGAGTACTTGTGGCACCTTAGAGACTGCCCTATTCAGACAAAAGCCTAAATAAGCAGAAGTGATCTACAACGTGCTGAAGGTCAGGAAACTCTGCTTCTGAAGGACCACAGATGAAGCAATTTCTCAGTGGATGGCTCTACACATAAGGACATCAGTGTCCTGATATTTCAATCTCCATTACCTCGAATATCTCAAGTAGGGTTGCCAGTTTTGGTTGGATGTATTCCTGGAGGTTTCATCACATGACATAAACTTTAATTAAAGATTAATATTTAATTCCTGGAGAGTCCAGGACAATCCTGGAGGGTTAGCAACCCTAGTCTCAAGTGATTTTAATTGCTCAGGTCACTAATGGGAAGAAAGGTGTTTTCTCACACAGCCAGGATAGAAAACCATATGGAGTTGTATAGATCAAGGTGAACACCTTGAATTGCATCTGCAAGCAAATAAGAAGTTAGGATAACAGTTTTGTGCCCTGCAGCTGATACTACTAAGCAGATTATTAGCCATTCTCCTCTCTCTGAAGTCTACCCGGCAGCCCTGGGACAACTGGAAGGCTAGAGGTATCCTGAATTCTGAACTTTGGCAAATGATGGTTATACTCCTTCAATATCAGGAGAGTCACTAGCTTGTCCACCATCTCACCATGATTCCTCTCATCCTAGCCCTTTTTCCCACTTTACACCTAGAAATCAAAAGACCACTGGACCAGGGGGATGAGGTGGACGAGGCTTTCTTCCAGCAACTAATGGAAGTTACTAGATCACAGGCTCTGGTTCTTATGGGAGACTTCAGTCACCATGATATCTGCTGGGAGAGCAATATAGCAGTGCACAGACAATCCAGGAAGTTTTTGGAAAGTGTAGGGGACAATTTCCTGGTGCAAGTGCTGGAGGAACCAACTAGGGGCAGAGCTCTTCTTGACCTGCTGCTCACAAACCGGGAAGAATTAGTAGGGGAAGCAAAAGTGGATGGGAACCTGGGAGGCAGTGACCATGAGATGACCGAGTTCAGGATCCTGACACAGGGTAGAAAGGAGAGCAGCAGAATGCAGACCCTGGACTTCAGAAAAGCAGATGTTGAGAACCTCAGGGAACTGATGGGCAGGATCCCCTGGGAGAATAACATGAGGGGGAAAGAAGTCCAGGAGAGCTGGCTATATTTTAAAGAATCCTTATTGAGGTTACAGGGACAAACCATCCCGATGTGTAGAAAGAATAGTAAATATGGCAGGCGACCAGCTTCACTTAACAGTGAAATCCTTGCTGATCTTAAACACAAAAAAGAAGCTTACAAAAAGTGGAAGATTGGACAAATGACCAGGGAAAAGTATAAAAATATTGCTCGGTCATTCAGGAGTGAAATCAGGAAGGCCAAATCACACCTGGAGTTGCAGCTAGCAAGAGATGTTATGGGTAACAAGAAGGGTTTCTTCAGGTATGTTAGCAACAAGAAGAAAGTCAAGGAAAGTGTGTGCCCCTTACTGAATGAGGGAGGCAACCTAGTGACAGAGGATGTGGAAAAAGCTAATGTACTCAGTGCTTTTTTTGCCTCTGTCTTCACAAACAAGATCAGCTCCCAGACTACTGCACTGGGCAACACAGCATGGGGAGGAGGTGACTAGCCCCCTGTGAAGAAAGAAGTGGTTCAGGACTATTTAGAAAAGCAGGACGAGCACAAGTCCCTGGGGCCGGATGCACTGCATCCGAGAGTGCTAAAGAAGTTGGCGGATGTGATTGCAGAGCCATTGGTCATTATCTTTGAAAACTCCTGGCAAACGGGGGAGGTCCCGGACGACTGGAAAAAGGCTAATGTAGTGCCCATCTTTAAAAAAGGGAAGACGAAGGATCCTGGGAACTACAGGCCAGTCAGCCTCACCTCAGTCCCTGGAAAAATCATGGAGCAGGTCCTCAAGGAATCAATTCTGAAGCACTTAGAGGAGAGGAAAGTGATCAGAAACAGTCAGCATGGATTCACCAAGGTCAAGTCATGCCTGACTAATCTAATTGCCTTCTATGACGAGATAACTGGCTCTGTGGATGAGGGGAAAGCAGTGGATGTGTTGTTCCTTGACTTTAGCAAAGCTTTTGACATGGTCTCCCACAGTATTCTTGCCAGCAAGTTAAAGAAGTATGAGCTGGATGAATGGACTATAAGGTGGATAGAAAGCTGGCTAGATTGTCGGGCTCAACGGGTAGGGATCAATGGCTCCATGTCTAGTTGGCAGCCGGTATCAAGTGGAATACCCCAAAGGTTGGTCCTCGGTCTGGTTTTGTTCAATATCTTCATTAATGATCTGGAGGATGGTGTGGATTGCACCCTCAGCAAGTTTGCAAATGATATTAAACTGGGAGGAGAGGTAGACATGCTGGAGGGTAGGGATAGGATACAGAGGGACCTAGACAAATTAGAGGATTGGACCAAAAGAAATCTGATGAGGTTCAACAAGGACAAGTGCAGAGTCCTGCACTTAGGTCGGAAGAATCCCATGCACCGCTACAGACTAGGGACCGAATGGCTAGGCAGCAGTTCTGCAGAAAAGGACCTAGGGGTTACAGTGGATGAGAAGCTGGATATGAGTCAACAGTGTGCCCTTGTAGCCAAGAAGGCCAATGGCATTTTGGGATGTATAAGTAGGGGCATTGCCAGCAGATCGAGGGATGTGATTGTTCCGCTCTATTCGACATTGGTGAGGCCTCATCTGGAGTACTGTGTGCAGTTTTGGGCCCCACACTACAAGAAGGATGTGGAAAAATTGGGAAACGTCCAGCGGAGGGCAACAAAAATTATTAGGGGACTAGAACACATGACTTATGAGGAGAGGTTGAGGGAACTGGGATTGTTTAGTCTGCGGAAGAGAAGAATGAGAGGGGATTTGATAGCTGCTTTCAACTACCTGAAAGGGGGTTCCAAAGAGGATGGATCCAGACAGTTCTCAGTGGTAGCGGATGACAGAACGAGAAATAATGGTCTCAAGTTGCAGTGGGGGAGGTTTAGGTTGGATATTAGGAAAAACTTTTTCATTAGGAGGGTGGTGAAACACTGGAATGCATTACATAGGGACTCTTCTTCCTTAAAAGTCTTTAAGATCAGGCTTGACAAAGCCCTGGCTGAATGATTTAGTTGGGTCCTGTTTTGAGCAGGGGGTTGGACTAGATGACCTCCTGAGGTCCCTTCCAACCCTGATATTCAATGATTCTATGAAAAGAGGCTATCATCCAGGTTTGACAAAAAGTAGACAAGGTGCATATCAATAGCATTGCAACATAAAACTTTTCATAATTTACCCTAGTGACAATGCAACTTTGGACAGCCCTAAGATAGAGATCTCTTGCGTCAATAGACAAAGTTCCAATACCTCCCTTTGAGATCACACAGAGAAGAATGAAATCATTCAAGCAATCTCATCTACCCAAGGCAGCGTCTTCCAATGATTCAACAGAGCTTTGGTGTCCATACCAAAGACACTTAAGATTTATCTAAATCTCCAGAGTCCATCAGTCTCTATCAGTGGACTAAGGACATGACTTGTTCCTGTGAATTTTTTTTTTAATTGACTAATCTCATCCAACAGCAGAGCCTGATCCAAAGCTTATTGAAGTCAATGAATGCTCACATGGATTTCAGTAGGCTTTGGGTGGGGCCCATAAGGCTTGGAAAGATTTAATTTAATTTCATATATAAATTTTGTGGGCCCAAGCTAAAAACTGTATTTGTAAGTGATTCTTCTACCACTTTTGCAGGGAGTGTAGCAAGATAATGCAATTATTAAAAAAATAATGTCAAGTAGTTTACATCCACAATTTCACTTACCATAACATTTATAGTCTGGTAGAAAATATCCTCCATATTTTAAACATTTGACTTTTAAATTCACCCATTTGTGAAAAATAGCTGTTTATTAAGCAAAAGAAGAGTTTAAAAGACTTAGCACACAGGCCACGACATTAAACTATGAACACACAAATTTAAAATAATAGCATGAGTCTCCTCAGGTGAGCTCTGCACTTCTCAAAGTGCAGTTTTACTCTGAAAAGCATCTATATAAAAATGACACCTTCTTACTCAACAGATCATCATCCTCTCTCTATTTTTTTAATCAGATCTTTAGCCAGTACTGGTATCTCCTCCTACTAACTTTAGTGACTAAAATGAGTTTTGACTACTGTTTGCAGAGCCAACCCAGCAAAAATTGAATGAGCTACAGATTGTATTCTACTCATACATCATCAACATAATTATTTACTGAATTTCAGTCAGTTACACACCTCTGCAAATCAATTGAAGGCAACAGATGGCACAGATGTAACTGAAGGCCTAATTTAACTTTCAGTACCTTTATTATTGGTAATGGTATGAGCTTGCTTGACAAGCAGATCTTTAAAAAAAAATCCCTGAAAATCGTCTTGTCTTTACAAAAAGAAAAGGAGCAGGGATTCTAGCAAGCATGTTTGATAAAAAAAAATATGACTATACCATTAAAATTGACTTCCATGTTCTTTATTAACTTTTAAAAATTAACTTAATTCTTCTGAAAGCCATAAAAAGAAAAGGAGTACCGGTGGCACCTTAGAGACTAACAAATTTATTAGAGCATAAGCTTTCGTGAGCTACCTGTAGCTCACGAAAGCTTATGCTCTAATAAATTTGTTAGTCTCTAAGGTGCTACCGGTACTCCTTTTCTTTTTGCGAATACAGACTAACACGGCTGCTACTCTGAAATCTGAAAGCCATGGGATTGAGAGCTCTGGTATCTCAAAGTCTGATCTATCCATAGAACTGGGGCAATGTAGTTCTCACTTCCTCATACAGCTTTGTCAATAAGAAAAGGAGTACTTGTGGCACCTTAGAGACTAAGGTGCCACAAGTACTCCTTTTCTTTTTGCGCATACAGACTAACACGGCTGCTACTCTGAAGCTTTGTCAATATACCTCACACTTTAGCCTGTAAATGTGAGAGAAGGTGTGAGGGTTACAGTGTCAAGTCCCTCTTGAGTGCACGCCTGAGAGAACTGGGCTACAACACCTCACTATGATACACTACAACCACTCTTAAACTGGCTGTCTTGGCTGCAGCCCCTTGGTTTCCAACCATATTAACAACATAAGCCCAACTTGATTTTAGCACCTGTTTTCCTCCAGAAGCCTGTGGCAGTATAACTTTGCAGCTACAAAGAAATAGCATCTTCAAAACAACGCATTACTTATTCATTCCTCAAAGCTATAAAACACAGAGCAAAAGGTAAAACCAATAAAAAGCCCACACATATGGGTCTTTTTTATATCTTTGATCTTAGGTTCAGTCTGAGGAAGGGGGTAATCCATTCTAGCATGGATGGAGCCAAACAAGGGATATTCCTCCTTAGTTCTCCGCTCCTTTGTTTCCTCAAGGAGCTTTATCTTTGCCATTGTTTTGGTTCTTGTTAGGGCTGTCAAGTGATTAAAAAGATTAATCCCGATTAATTGCACTGCTAAACAATAATAGAATACCATTTATTTAAATATTTTTAGATGTTTTTACATTTTCAAATACGTTGATTTCAATTACAAGACAGAATACAAAGTGTACAGTGCTCACTTTATATTTATTTTTATTACAAATATTTGCACTGTAAAAAACAAAAAAAAATATTTTTCAATTCACCTAATACAAGTACTACAGTGCAATCTCTTTATCATGAAAGTTGAACTTACAAATGTAGAATTAAGTATAAAAAATAACTGCATTAAAAAATAAAACAATGTAAAACTTTAGAGTTTACATATCCACTCAGTCCTACTTCAACCAGTCACTCAGACAAACAAGTTTAGTTACAATTTGCAGACAATATTGCTGCCTGCTTCTTGTTTACAATGTCATCTGAAAGTGAGAAAAGATGTTTGCACAGCACTGTTTGTTGCCAGCATTGCAAGATGCGCTATGCAGATGCACTAAAGATTCATATGTCCTTTCAGGCTTCAACTATCATTCCTGAGGACATGCATCCATGCTAATGACGGGTTCTGCTTGATAACAATCCAAAGCAGAGTGAACCGACGCGTGTTCATTTTCATCATCAGAGTCAGATGCCACCAGCAGAAGGCAGATTTTCTTTTTTGGTGGTTTGGGTTCTAAAGTTTCTGCATCTTAGTATTGCTCTTTTAAGACTTCTGAAACCATGCTTCACACCTTGTCCCTCTCAGATTTCGGACAACACTTCAGATTCTTAAATCTTGAATGGAGACTGCTGTCACTATTTTTAGAAATCGCACATTGGTACTTTCTTTGCGTTTTGTCTAATCTGCTGTGAAAATATTCTTAAAACGAACATGTGCTGGGTCATTATCCAAACATAACATGAAATATATGGCAGAATGTGGGTAAAATAGAGCAGGAGACATACAATTCTCCCCCAAAAAGTTCAGTCACACATTTTATTAACTTTTTTCTTTTAACGAGCATCATCAGCATGGATGCATGACCTCTGCAATGGTGATCGAAGCAGGAAGGGGCATACAAATGTTTAGCATATCAGGCACGTAAATACCTTGCAACGCTGGCTACAAAAGTGCCATGTGAACACCTGTTCTCACTTTCAGGTGACATTCTAAATAAGAAGTGGGCAGCATTATCTCCCGTAAATGTAAACAAACTTGTTTGTCTTAGTGATTGGCTGAACAAGAAGTAGGACTGAGCGGACTTGTAGGCTCTAAAGTTTTACATTGTTTTGTTTTTGAGTGCAGTTATGCAACAAAAAAAATCTACATTTGTAAGTTACACTTTCACTATAAAGAGATTGTACTACAGTACTTGTATGAGGTGAACTGAAAAATACTATTACTTTTGTTTATAATTTTACAGTGCAAATATTTGTAATAAAAAATAATAATATAAAGTGAGCTTTGTACACTTTGTATTCTGTGTTGGGTAATAGAAATCAATATATTTGAAAATGTAGAAAAACATCTGAAAATATTTAATAAATTTCGATTGGTGTTCTATTGTTTAACAGTGCAATTAATTTATTTAAGTTAATTGCACGAGTTAACTGTGATTAATTGACAGCCCTAGTTCTTGTGGTTTCCCCTTTTGTCCTCCTTTGATTTAACTGGTGGCCTACAGGCAAGTTAATATCAAACAGATAACCTGCGGGGTATATGCTATTTATAAAAAATACTACACATAACTTCCTCGCTCTCCAAATATGGTAATTTCTATTTCCATATCCAGCCAATCCTGAAAATGGCATAAAAGAGGGCAATTACGATCATGGTTTCATGATATGGAATTGTGTTCACTAGGAAATGTACCAGGATTAATTCATTTCACACAGGCCACTAAAATGCCATGTAATGGCATTTAGTCACTACTAACCTCTGGTCTGTATTTAAACCCAGGTGTGCTGAAACTCGGGGCTCTAGGGGTTGGTAACAACCAAATACAAGGTTTTTGCTTTCAGCACTCCCATTATAAAAATTGTTCCAGCGCCCTTGTTTGAACCTGTGAGCTACAAATTATAAACTATTAATCCCATTACCAGTGCCATACAGACACTCATTCACTGTGTTAAAAAAAACTCCACCACTATTTTCCCCAAAAATAGGGCTAGTTACAAAAAAGTAACTATTTAATTGTCGGATAATGTTTTGCTTTGTTGTTGCAGAACAAGTCAGTCAGCCAGCAGAGGGAACACAGTTTAACCAATGAACTCCATCCCACCGCTCTGCTAACAAAAACAGAACTTGCCTATGATGATGACACATAAAGCAGTGTCATAACCAATGGGAGCCATATTAATTTCCACTCCATCGAAGACAAGGGGAAAATCAATGTTTGCAACATTAAAAAAAGGTTGAGGTTTTATTTTTAAGCTTCAATTATTACAAAGAGAGTAAATAATGAAAAGTACAGTAGCTTTAACTTGCATATTTGCCAGGTCTCCACAGAAGCATGCTGCAGAATGAGTCTGCTTTCCAATCCAGTGACTGGTGAAGCTCATGCCCTGGAAAGAGCTGCCTTCTCAGGATTGGGAACAGCACAACTTGTATCCTTCTCTACTGCCCACTCTCCTCTTGTTTAACAGGTAATGCAGAAGAAAAAATGATGACATTGATCTGAGAGGTCATGTATATGAGAAAGCTTTACCTGCTAAACAAGAAGAAAAGGAGTACTTGTGGCACCTTAGAGATTAACAAATTTATTAGAGCATAAGCTTTTGTGAGCTACAGCTCACTTCATCGGATGCATTTGGTGGAAAAAACATGCATCGAAATGCATCCGATGAAATGAGCTGTAGCTCACAAAAGCTTATGCTCAAATAAATTTGTTAGTCTCTAAGGTGCCACAAGTACTCCTTTTCTTTTTGTGGATACAGACTAACACGGCTCCTACTCTGAAACCTATACCAAAATAGTTAAACTGCTATTGTTATACAGGTGTAATGCTCCATGTGGACACTCTTATTCCAGAATAAGAATGGTGCTTTTTTTTTTGTTTAGTTTAAACCCCTTTCAAAGATACATGCCTCAGATTTAGCAAAACAGCATGACCTAATTGGATGTGATACCAACACAGCACTTTAAGTTTGTCATTCTTTAAAATAGGAACAATATACAGTCCTAACTGATTGCAACCAGGTAAAATATACCGTAACTATTCCTTTACTGTCTAGTTATGGAGAAAAAATAATTTAAAAAATGCACATAACCATGCAGTATAAAATATAAAAACTCTGACAGCTTAAAGCTTTTCAAGTGATACAACAGGTCTTGCTAACTTATTATATATACTATGTGGTTTGGTTAACTGTTGCTTAATGCAATCATGCACTTAAGGGTCCATTTATGTAAAGTTATTCATGGCATTGTGCACCACATAAACTCTGAAAAGCTGCAGATATTGAGTCTGCCTGTTCTTGACAATTAATTAATTGAGCATATTGAAATTTGCCTGAGGCAAAAGACTTTAAGAAACAAAACTATTATATTGCTCGAGATTTAAGGTGTTGCCACAGAGAGGAGGATGTATATAAATGAGGCTCTTCACCGACCCAAATTGGAAATCACCTGATTCAAAACTTTAGTGACTGCAGAGACAATTTTCTTTTAAATTTTGAATCTATTCTGAAAGTTGCAATCACATCTGCAGAAACCTTTGACTATGTGCTTGGATAGTGACTGGCAAAATGCTAATAACATATTTATACCAATATTCTTTTACATTCATATAACTGTATGGAAATGGATGAACTCCCTGAGAATGCTTACTGGACTCAGTGTACAGCATGAGAACTGGCTACCTTCATACATTCAGTACGAAATGGCTTATTGTGACCATCCATTCTAGTAATGAAAGGGGTAGAAAAAAGGGATGGGATACAAAAGAAAATAACTGATACTTTTTATTGTTTTTCAGCTGGCCCCAGTGAGACATGTGGTAATGGCTTACAGCCTCCCTGTTTGAACTCTGAAGGAAGTTCCCTGGGTGATAGTGAGAGAAGGAAAGTGCATTTGGCCTAATTTCAGATTCTACTGCATAAGTTGAATGAAACTCAAAATACCAGAATCATAGTCCTCTTTAGTGGTTGCTGAATCACTGAGCCTCTGCTACTGTCACCCACTGAGTTAAGAATCTTGCACAAAAAGAGTCTTTAAACAGCAGAGCCATAAAAAAAATATGAACGTGCGGGGGCCAGGGACACAGGAGCAGGTGAGCAGTGAAGAGGGATCAAGAAAGCAAGGGACAAAGAAGCAGAAGAGCAGGGGACAGAGCATCATGGTCAAAGAACAGGGGACAGTGGAACAATTAATAGTGATAGAAATTTAGGAAAGCACAGAATAGGGACAGGGAGAGGAATAGGACAGAGAAGCCTACAGCATGGGGCAGCGCTCCTGACAGGGAAAGGAGTACGGTGCCAAAGAGATAGCACCTCTTCAAATCAACACAGAGACAGGAGACTGCAAAAGACTTGGAAATAGTGTCCAGAATAGAAGAGTGAGCTGGGGAGAGTGCCCAAAGTGCCTGGAGAGCTGGCAGAACAGGGAACTAGGGAATGTGGCCCTTCCATCCATCAGGAGGAAAAGGAGACAGGACTCTCAGTTTGTGTGTGTGCACATTTTGGAAATAGTTCCCACCTAAAATGCATGCATACAAATGGGAGAAGCAGGGAGCTTTTCCTGCTAAGAGTTTGAAAATCAGAAGTCAGGCCAAAAACGAATTAGAAAAAATAGCCAGGTTTAAGGGTTGTTGGGTTTTTTTATTGCCTCATAATGCTTGTGCTTACCGAGTTGGCAATATTGCTGCTCTCAGGTTGGTGCTTTATCTAAGGGACATTGTAAATGTCCTATTCAAACAGCAGCAAAATCCAGAAAAACAAACAAACCCTATGTTGATATCAGGGCCCGGGGGAAGTAGATAATACAATTTTAGAATTTTCCCCTATTTTTTTGCTGCATTCCACAATATCCTGTAAATTCTAAGATTTTGTTTAAATACAATTGTTTTATAAGGTTGCAGCCACCCAAGCATAAACAGATATGCTGTGCAACTGGTTTGCATAAAACTGACCCCAATTCGGTGAAACACTTCAGCATGTGATTACCTTATATTTAACATTGAAGTCATTTGGACATCCAAAATTAGTGAACACTTTTGACAATCTTGGCCTTCCTCTGTCGATATCTCTTTTGCTCATCTCAGAAATAGGAATTATAATATTTTCCTATCTCACAAGAGAATTGTAAAGATAAGTTAATTAATATTCATGAGTATCTCAGATTTTATTATGATGAGAGCCATAAAGAAACCCAGAGGAAATAAATAATTCTGTATTCAATGCAGAGTTTGGAAAGTGTGCTGTAAAAGATTCAGGGGCCACTAACTGAATGATGAGGATTGAACAGTTCCCTTAGTTTCACCTTTGCACTGAATGAGGCAGGGATTCTGTGGAAAAAAATAGTATGTCATGTAATGCACAATTAAAGACAATAAGATACATATTCACAAGAGGGCAGAATTAAAAGTTGCACAGACAAGCTGTCATAAATATAAAGGGAAGGGTAAACACCTTTAAATCTCTCCTGGCCAGAGGAAAAACCCTTTCACCTGTAAAGGGTTTAGAAGCTAGGATAACCTCGCTGGCACCTGACCAAAATGACCAGTGAGGAGACAAGATACTTTCAAAGCTGGAGGGGGGGAGAAACAAAGAGTTCTCTCGGTCTGTGTGTTTTTTTGCCGGGACCAGAGCAGGAATGCAGTTCAGAACTCCTGTAAAGGGCTAATAAGCAATCTAATTAGATATGCGTTAGATTCTGTTTTGTTTAAATGGCTGATAAAATAAGTTGTGCTGATTGAAATGTATATTCCTGGTTTTGGGTCTTGTTGTAACTTAAGGTTTTGCCTAGAGGGATTCTCTATGTTTTGAATCTGATTACCCTGTAAGGTATTTACCATCCTGATTTTACAGCGGTAATTCTTTTACTTTTTCTTCAATTAAAATTCTTCTTTTAAGAACCTAATTGCTTTTTCATTGTTCTTAGGATCCAAGGGTTTGGATCTGTGTTCACCTATGCAAATTGGTGAGGATTTTTATCAAGCCTTCCCCAGGAAAGGGGGTGTGGGGTTTGGAAGGATTTTGGGGAGAAAGATGTTTCCAAGCGGGCTCTTTCCCTGTTATATATTTGTTAGATCCTTGGTGGTGGCAGCAATAAAGTCCAGGGGCAAAAGGTAAAATAGTTTGTACCTTGGGGAAAGTTTAACCTAAGCTGGTAAAAATAAGCTTAGGGGGTTTTTCATGCAGGTCCCAACATCTGTACCCTAGAGTTCAAAGTGGGGAAGGAACCTTGACACAAGCTTAATTCTGGCATTTCCTAACTTTAATGATTTTCTTGTAAGGCACAGTTTTTGTGGTGCAGGTTGGAGCTACAATGTACATGTATTAGGGGTTGGATTAGGTTACTATAGAAAGGCCACACCCTTCTCCTGGTCCCATCAGCGCCTTCAGAATCTAAATTTTCATTTACAATTTTTTTTAAGTTTGTACCTCTTTGATTGCAAATATATCCATCTGAACATGAACATACACAGTGCTCATGTGTGCAGACAGACTGAAGCTATAGCTCCCAAGAGTAAATTTGCCTCACCTCCACCAAAAGCCCTAAAAGCACTCGGATCTATGGGATTGATGGTGGGAAGGGTTGTGCAATAGGACTCCCCAGAGAGATGTGGTTTATTAATACAGTGTGGGGAGTAGCCAGAGGAGCTGCAGTTATATGCATTAAAAAATAACCCTCCGTTCAGGAATGCACAGAGAATCAATTGCTACCGTACAATCCATAGCCTGAAGTAAAAGCAGAGAAATGGCTCCAAAACCACTGAGTTGGAAGGAGAATTCCTTCTCTCTCAGCACTCCTTGATACTCAGCCCTTTTCCCTGGACATGGCACAGGCAGCAACATTTGCTTCTAAGATAGATGCAAGCAAACTGATCCTATTTGACACAACTGTTTTTTTTTTAAAGTTGACGTTTAATTACCTGCTTTTTAATGTCAACTTTGTTAACTATTTCATTGTTGAATACTTTAGCAGACATATTCAGCTACTCCAGGATTGTGGATGGAGTTTGGGATTATGAGGGTAGGAATGTTAGCAGTCTACCAGCAACTTTCACCTTCCCTTGGGAAGTTTTAAAGATGGCAGAATAAACTACATAAGAGGAAAGACCAAGATACAGTCTTTATTATGCGGTTCCATACTTCGTGTTTTTCAATAATATAGGCATAGACTTTTCCATCTGAAAGTTTTCCTGCTTACATTTCACATTTTAAAAAGTTATTACTAACAAAGTTATGTCACATCTGTAGTAGTACGCTGTCATATCAAGTGTAACATTGACTTACATATTGTTTGCTGCTCAGTGGCAATTTTGGCAGAAGGCAGTGCACCCACATTTCTCACTGGAAGTGCACACTTTCATTTAGAGAAAGAAAAAAGATTGGTTCCAGAGAATGGCATTGGTAAAATAAAAATAAGTTACTCCAGTGATTTGCTAGTATATTATGACACTTTTAATCAGTCTGAATGGGCCATGTTACATTATGATCTATAAAGTTATATACTATCTATATCTGGTATATATGATATGATTATTTGGAAAGTGGAAGAAATATTCAAAATGTATTGCTAAAAGCCTCACTACTCACAAAGGGTGAAATTCACACCTGTACAGGGGGACAACAAGAGGTCTATGTACCACTCAAGTCCTACTTAAGCCCTTGTACTTGTCCTCTGCACAGGGGTAAATTGTACACAATGATTGGGGTCTGATTCCATTCTCACTGAAGTCATGTCATTGACTGAAAAAGGAACAAGACTGGACATTTACATAGGAAATCAACACACATTTTTTGTCAGTAATTAAGGGTGGCTAGGTATGAAAATATTTTTCCACTAGCTGGCAGGTAGCCCTACATTTCAGTGTCTGAATTCCAGATGAGACTTCTTCACATCCCTATTTTGATATACTGTCGTCAGTGCCTTTGAAAAATAAAACAGATTGCAGCTGCTAAATAGTTTAAAACATTAATGGTACTTAAGAGAGGCCAGATTTCTAATTTGGATGTAACAATGGTGCTTAAATGCCTAAAATAGGTATTTGTGTGCCTATGTGCTGATGTGAACATTCAGATGCAGAACTCGAGGCTCTAATTCAGTGCAAAACTTCAAA
Organism: Dermochelys coriacea; assembly: GCF_009764565.3. Taxonomy (NCBI): domain Eukaryota; kingdom Metazoa; phylum Chordata; order Testudines; family Dermochelyidae; genus Dermochelys; species Dermochelys coriacea. The sequence goes on from NC_050072.1 coordinate 28,295,406, forward strand.
ACTGGCTCCAGATTATAAAAATCTGTGATTTTAAAATATTATTTAGACTATGGTTTACAGGTGGTTATCTTATGTTAAATCATGTTTGCTACTAAACATCGTAAAAAATGTGTTCTGTTTCATTTTATACTTGATATCCTTCTATGCTGTGACTACAGAGGAGATTTATTAGGGACAATAACTGCTGTAGCTAACCTAGTGCAAGCCCTAGGGTGAAATCCTGGCTCTACTGAAATCAATGGCAAAACTCCCACTGAGCCAAGATTTCACCCTGGTGTATGCAGGCTTAACTGCTATAAGCAGTAACTTTTACTTACTTTGGTTTCAAGCATGGGTAAGATGCACTATTGCAAGTAATAGTTTATAGCAGTTGTGCCTGTCTTCATTAGGGCTTTGCACTAATCCTACTACACTGGTGTTAGCTGGTTACTGATGGCCAAAATTCCCAATGTAGACAAGACCTGAGAAGCTTCAAATAAAATCTCATTTTCTAAACATTTTGTTTTTCTGTGTTTGGGATTCATTGTTAATATTATTGTATTTTCAATGGACCCTGATACAAATAAGTGCAAAGTAATATTAATAATTTATTACATAACTTATTTTACTATAAAGACTTGCTTATTTGTATAATAGCATCATCAATGAAGCTGGCAGTTTTAGAAATAGGTTTAGTTAGTTAAGTTATGACCTTCATTTAACTGACTCTAGTGTAAAAAGCAATATTTAAAAGAAAAATCTCAGCATCAGAATGTTGCAATTTGAGATGATGTATATACATTAAATCGAGAGGCTATTTCCCCACCAGATTATACAATTATAAGAAGTAGATTTTCATGCCTAAACTAGAATAATGACTTGGCAAATTCCCTTTAAACTAAACAGAGAGTAAAGCCTTAAGCTAAACAACCTGAAAATCTGCTGAATAACAATGATATGCTATATAGTTAAGGAGAGCCTTCCATGGCTAGTATCTCAGAGTTCTGTACATAAAACACATAAACCCCCCCCCGATAAATTATGTTTATTATTGTGTAATTATTATGTATTCAAAAATAACATATGAAACATTTAATGATCATTTTAGAGAACTACAGTCTGTTACTGGTACAGTATAAACTTTAGCAGTGGAGGCACATGGCCATGTTTATCACATTAATCCTGACTATTAAAATTGGAATATTGAGTCAATGATATATTGGCTTTTCTGCCACCCACTTCTATTTTCTGCTTTCACAACAATGATGCCTACCATTGGTAGTTATATTTCTTTTCATGATGCTGTCCTCCACAAAGTGGGCAGTCCATGCTACCAGGGCCTACTGGCCCACATATCCTTTGTAGCCATGAATTGGCATTGGGTGAAGTTGTCTGATGAATTATTTTTATATGGACCAGTCGACTGTGGCAGAGGCAGAAAGGACACATGTGATGAAAACTTTAATTTCAATTCAGATTACCCAAATTTTAGTTGTGCTGATACATGACAAAGAGGAAATGCCATTCAAAGCAATAAATCCAAAAGATCTAACGTTCGACATAGGTTAACCAAAACTTGGTACATGTAGAAGAGTAATCACTGATGATAGCCATAACTTGTGACTAATCAGCTTTGGTGATGTTTTATGCCAATTGAAAATCCAGAGGAGATAGTACCCACAATGAAGTTCACACTTTAACAATATTCAAGATTAATCATTATCATAGATGCAACCTGAATGGGAAAGAAAATGCAAAAATATTAGTATTGTATAATAATTTACTACTAACATAGATTTTAAAAAGTGATCTATTTCAGCTACATTACATGTAACAATTACTATATTGTTTGAAATGTGCAACGTACCATCAGCAATATCATCATAGATATCTCCATCACTGTAAATTTAGAAAGAGAAAAATATATTTGATCTTAAAAAAACCTCACATAGTATATATTATCATTTGCAAGTAAATACAAAATCAGGTATCATGGTTTAGACACATATCAAGTAATTAAACACGGTTAAGGAAATACCATATTTATACATAGACTTCAGATATTTCTATATTTGGAAGGAACATTCTGAAATCAAGACAGGTGGAGAGGACAGCATGCTCAAGGAACTTGAAAGTAAAGAATAGACATGGATAACATTTTTAAAAACAATGCAAGAAAAATGATGACTTTAAAAAAATCATCATTTTTGTGAGTACTTTTACAAAATGTTCATTTAAAATGAAATGGTCATTGATTTTTATTTTATCTTTTTAACCAATAAATGAAAACAGTAGTAGAGGGAATCATCATATCCTTAAGCTTTCTCAAAAGATGCTCAGCAATATAATAATGGGACTGGAGAAAGTAAATGCTAGACAACACATTCAGCTATTGTCCATCTACAAATAGTACATGCTCTCCAAAGAGTATATTTTCAAAACAAGTTATTTACTTATGCACTTATTTATGTAATTGAATAGTCCCATTGGCTTTAACAGGACAACTCATATGTTTAAAGTTAAGTGCGTGTATAAGTGTGTGCAGGCCAAACCTGTCCTCTAATTTGGTGTTTAAGGGCCTGATCCAAACCCCACTGAAGTCAGTGGAAAGACTCCCATTTACTTTTATGGGCTTTGGATCAGGCCCTAAATGCTGAAGCCAGTGCACCTAGACTGAGTATTAGAAGCATAAATACTGAGCCACATTCTGCTTTGGATTATACCTGTGCAGCCCCACTGGAATTACACAGGAGAAAATTAGAGAAGAAATTGGTCTAATATATTTAACCATTTGAAATTACCATCATTTTAAGTAATGTGCAGTTAAATAATGGTTATTATAATATTCAAATTATAGATTAAGTCGTGTTTTGTATAATTTTTCAATGCTGAGTCCTGAATTTTTCAATGCTCAGTCAATAATACAGGAGTGGTTCCACAGATAATTTCAAACACAAATGTGGGAAGGTTAAACTTCATAAACAATTTAGCAATAAACTCGTATAATAAAATATTTTATTTTTACTTTTAGATGCACAATAAGTAGTTAACAGCAAAACTGAATATTTTATGACAAGTTTCCAGAAGATCATTTTGTACTTACTTCTCCATTAAACTGCTTCTCAGGACATAGCCATCTGTAAAATTAAATATACATATATATATATATATTTAATTTCAATTTACATTATATTTCCTGTGTACCCAGAGAAAGCCATTTGAAATGCATAGCGCATTTTTTAATACATAAAATAGAAATATATATACCTACGGTACAGTAGAAAGGAAGAGGTGGTAATCACAGAGAATATACACACATAATACTGAAATGAATTTAAAGTGATTAGTTCATCATTAATTATTATTGTTATGAGAAGTAGCAGTAGAAGTAGTAATATTATGGTAGCACCTACAGGTCCCAATCAGAGATCAGGGATCCATTGTGGTAGACACCGTACATGCACATAAGCAGTAATTTTTCATGTCATTGTAATGAATTTCCATTGCTCAGACAGGTTTCAGAGTAGCAGCCGTGTTAGTCTGTATTCACAAAAAAGCAAGGAGTACTTGTGGCACCTTAGAGACTAACAAATTTATTTGAGCATAAGCTTTCGTGAGCTACAGCTCACTTCATCGGATGAAGCTTATGCTCAAATAAATTTTTAGTCTCTAAGGTGCCACAAGTACTCCTTTTCTTTATTTCTCAGACACCTAGTGCTATGGGGAACACGGGAATTCAAGATGTACAGGATCAGATTTTATTTCTTATTTTAATTTCTTGGTTACTTAGCAGATATGTGAAACAATGCTAGATTGCACATGTTTTAACAGAATTTACAAAATGTGTCGTGTAACCAAATAACATTTTCTCTTACCAGATGTTTCAAAAAGACTGACTACCTGCAGCGCTGGCTGCAAAACTACCCATTAATCCACAAAAGGTGACTCAGACTCATCAGGAGGTACACTTAGAGCCAGAGTGTGACCCCCATACTCCCACTCACAAGAGTAGCCTCATTAAGGTAATTTAATGGTGTTTAATAGGAGCTTACCTAATAATTAAGAGATATCTGTTCAGTACAGTGTAAAACTACATGATTAAATGAGGCTCCTTTTCTTGATTGCTCCAATAACCTGAATTTAGTCTCAGTATTCATTAATTTTTATAGGGCTGCCAAGCAATTAAATTAATCGTGATTAATCACGCAGTTAACCAATAATAGAATACCATTTATTTAAATATTTTTGGATGTTTTCTACATTTTCAAATATATTGATTTCAGTTACAACACAGAATACAAAGTGTACAGTGCTCACTTTATATTTATTTTTGATTACAAATATTTGCACTGTAAAAAACAAAAGAAATAGTATTTTTCAATTCTCCTAATACAAGTACTGTAGTGCAATCTCTTTATCATGAAAGTTGACCTTGCAAATGTAGAATTATGTACAAAAAATAACTGCATTCAAAAATAAAACATTGTAAGCCTTAGAGCCTACACGTCCACTCAGTCCTATTTCTTGTTCAGCCAATCGCTCAGACAAAAAAGTTTGTTTACATTTGCAGGCGATAATGCTGCCTGCTTCTTGTTTACAATGTCACGTGAAAGTGAGGACAGGCATTTCCATGGCACCTTTGTAGCTGGTGTTGCAAGATATTTACATGCCAGATGTTCTAAAGATTCCTATGACCCTTCATGCTTCATCCATCATTCCAGAGGACATGTGTCCATGCTGATGATGGATTCTGCACAGTAAATGATCCAAAGCAGTGTGGACTAACTCATGTTCATTTTCATCATCTGAGTCAGATGCCACCAGCAGAAAGTTGATTTTCTTTTTCGGTGATTCAAGTTCTATAGCTTTTGCATCAGAGTGTTGCTCTTTTAAGACTTGTGAAAGCATACTCCATAACTTGTCCCTCTCAGATTTTGGCAGGCACTTCAGATTCTTAAACCTTGGTTGAGTGCTATCTTTAGATATTTCACATCAGTACCTTTTTAGTGTTTTGTCAAATCTACAGTGAAAGTGTTCTTAAAACGAACAACACATGATGGGTTATCATCCGAGACTGCTATAACATGAAATATATGGAGACATACAATTCTCCCCCAACGAGTTCAGTCACAAATTTAATTAATTCATTATTTTTTTAACAAGTGTCATCAGCACGGAAGCATGTCCTCTGGCATGGTGGCTGAAGCATGAAGGGGCATACAAATGTTTAGCATATCTGGCACGTAAATACCTTGTAATGCCAGCTACAAAAGTGTCATGTGAATGCCTGTTTTCACTTGCAGGTGACATTGTAAATAAGAAGCGGGCAGCATTATCTCCCATATAAATGTAAACAAACTTGTTTGTCTTAAAAAGAAAAGGAGTACTTGTGGCACCTTAGAGACTAACAAATTTATTAGAGCATAAGCTTTCGTGAGCTACAGCTCACTTCATCGGATGCATTTGGTGGAAAAAACAGAGGAGAGATTTATATACACACACACAGAGAACATGAAACAATGGGTTTATCATACACACTGTAAGGAGAGTGATCACTTAAGATAAGCCATCACGCACAGCAGGGGGGGGGAAAGGAGGAAAACCTTCCATGGTGACAAGCAGGTAGGCTAATTCCAGCAGTTAACAAGAATATCAGAGGAACAGTGGGGGGTGGGGTGGGGGGGAGAAATACCATGGGGAAATAGTTTTACTTTGTGTAATGACTCATCCATTCCCAGTCTCTATTCAAGCCTAAGTTAATTGTATCCAGTTTGCAAATTAATTCCAATTCAGCAGTCTCTCGTTGGAGTCTGTTTTTGAAGCTTTTTTGTTGAAGTATAGCCACTCTTAGGTCTGTGATCGAGTGACCAGAGAGATTGAAGTGTTCTCCAACTGGTTTTTGAATGTTATAATTCTTGACGTCTGATTTGTGTCCATTCATTCTTTTACGTAGAGACTGTCCAGTTTGGCCAATGTACATGGCAGAGGGGCATTGCTGGCACATGATGGCATATATCACATTGGTAGATGCGCAGGTGAACGAGCCTCTGATAGTGTGGCTGATGTGATTAGGCCCTATGATGGTATCCCCTGAATAGATATGTGGACAGAGTTGGCAACGGGCTTTGTTGCAAGGATAGGTTCCTGGGTTAGTGGTTCTGTTGTGTGGTGTGTGGTTGCTGGTGAGTATTTGCTTCAGATTGGGGGGCTGTCTGTAAGCAAGGACTGGTCTATCTCCCAAGATCTGAGAGAGCGATGGCTCGTCCTTCAGGATAGGTTGTAGATCCTTGATGATGCGTTGGAGAGGTTTTAGTTGGGGGCTGAAGGTGATGGCTAGTGGCGTTCTGTTGTTTTCTTTGTTGGGCCTGTCCTGTAGTAGGTGACTTCTGGGTACTCTTCTGGCTCTGTCAATCTGTTTCTTCACTTCAGCAGGTGGGTATTGTAGTTGTAGGAATGCATGATAGAGATCTTGTAGGTGTTTGTCTCTGTCTGAGGGGTTGGAGCAAATGCGGTTATATCGTAGCGCTTGGCTGTAGACAATGGATCGAGTGGTATGATCTGGATGAAAGCTAGAGGCATGTAGGTAGGAATAGCGGTCAGTAGGTTTCCGATATAGGGTGGTGTTTATGTGACCATCGCTTATTAGCACCGTAGTGTCCAGGAAGTGGATCTCTTGTGTGGACTGGTCCAGGCTGAGGTTGATGGTGGGATGGAAATTGTTGAAATCATGGTGGAATTCCTCAAGAGCTTCTTTTCCATGGGTCCAGATGATGAAGATGTCATCAATGTAGCGCAAGTAGAGTAGGGGCATTAGGGGACGAGAGCTGAGGAAGCGTTGTTCTAAGTCAGCCATAAAAATGTTGGCATACTGTGGGGCCATGCGGGTACCCATCGCAGTGCCGCTGATTTGAAGGTATACATTGTCACCAAATGTGAAATAGTTATGGGTCAGGACAAAGTCACAAAGTTCTGCCACCAGGTTAGCCGTGACAGTATCGGGGATACTGTTCCTGACGGCTTGTAGTCCATCTTTGTGTGGAATGTTGGTGTAGAGGGCTTCTACATCCATAGTGGCTAGGATGGTGTTTTTAGGAAGATCACCAATGGACTGTAGTTTCCTCAGGAAATCGGTGGTGTCTCGAAGATAGCTGGGAGTGCTGGTAACGAAGGGCCTGAGGAGGGAGTCTACATACAGACCAGTCCACACAAGAGATCCACTTCCTGGACACTACGGTGCTAATAAGCGATGGTCACATAAACACCACCCTATATCGGAAACCTACTGACCGCTATTCCTACCTACATGCCTCTAGCTTTCATCCAGATCATACCACTCGATCCATTGTCTACAGCCAAGCGCTACGATATAACCGCATTTGCTCCAACCCCTCAGACAGAGACAAACACCTACAAGATCTCTATCATGCATTCCTACAACTACAATACCCACCTGCTGAAGTGAAGAAACAGATTGACAGAGCCAGAAGAGTACCCAGAAGTCACCTACTACAGGACAGGCCCAACAAAGAAAACAACAGAACGCCACTAGCCATCACCTTCAGCCCCCAACTAAAACCTCTCCAACGCATCATCAAGGATCTACAACCTATCCTGAAGGACGAGCCATCGCTCTCTCAGATCTTGGGAGATAGACCAGTCCTTGCTTACAGACAGCCCCCCAATCTGAAGCAAATACTCACCAGCAACCACACACCACACAACAGAACCACTAACCCAGGAACCTATCCTTGCAACAAAGCCCGTTGCCAACTCTGTCCACATATCTATTCAGGGGATACCATCATAGGGCCTAATCACATCAGCCACACTATCAGAGGCTCGTTCACCTGCGCATCTACCAATGTGATATATGCCATCATGTGCCAGCAATGCCCCTCTGCCATGTACATTGGCCAAACTGGACAGTCTCTACGTAAAAGAATGAATGGACACAAATCAGACGTCAAGAATTATAACATTCAAAAACCAGTTGGAGAACACTTCAATCTCTCTGGTCACTCGATCACAGACCTAAGAGTGGCTATACTTCAACAAAAAAGCTTCAAAAACAGACTCCAACGAGAGACTGCTGAATTGGAATTAATTTGCAAACTGGATACAATTAACTTAGGCTTGAATAGAGACTGGGAATGGATGAGTCATTACACAAAGTAAAACTATTTCCCCATGGTATTTCTCGCCCCCACCCCACCCCCCACTGTTCCTCTGATATTCTTGTTAACTGCTGGAATTAGCCTACCTGCTTGTCACCATGGAAGGTTTTCCTCCTTTCCCCCCCCCTGCTGTGGGTGATGGCTTATCTTAAGTGATCACTCTCCTTACAGTGTGTATGATAAACCCATTGTTTCATGTTCTCTGTGTGTGTGTATATAAATCTCTCCTCTGTTTTTTCCACCAAATGCATCCGATGAAGTGAGCTGTAGCTCACGAAAGCTTATGCTCTAATAAATTTGTTAGTCTCTAAGGTGCCACAAGTACTCCTTTTCTTTTTGCGAATACAGACTAACACGGCTGCTACTCTGAAACTTGTTTGTCTTAGTGATTGGCTGAACAAGAAGTAGGATTGAGTGGACTTGCAGTCTTTAAAGTTTTACATTGTTTTGTTTTTGAGTGCAGTTATCTAACAAAAAAAATCTACATTGGTAAGTTGCACTTTCATGATAAAGAAATTTCACTACAAAGGTGTGTGAGGTGAATTGAAAAATACTATTTCTTTTGTTTACCATTTTACACTGCAAAAATTTGTAATAAAAAAATAAAATTATTGAAATCAATATATTTGAAATGCAGAAAAACATCCAAAATATTTAATAAATTTCAATTGGTATTCTATTGTTTAACAGTGCGAGTAAAACTATGATTAATTGCAATTAATTTTTTCGACATCCCTAATTGACAATGCTAATTTTTTATTTTCAAAGTATTGTTAAGACAAATTGGTTTTTATATATACGTACAGAGAGATGGACACACTCATATTGTGGTGAATGATAACAGAAATTACTGGTTTCAGAGTAGCAGTCGTGTTAGTCTGTATTCGCAAAAAGAAAAGGAGTACTTGTGGCACCTTAGAGACTAACAAATTTATTAGAGCATAAGCTTTCGTGAGCTACAGCTCACTTCATCGGATGCATCCGATGAAGTGAGCTGTAGCTCACGAAAGCTTATGCTCTAATAAATTTGTTAGTCTCTAAGGTGCCACAAGTACTCCTTTTCTTTTTGAGAAATTACTGGGACTGCCGTACCAGACCAGAAAATAAAAATGGCACTTTTAAAAATGTATTTGTTAGGCCTAAGTAACAGGAATGTAGCTTGTTCCTGGGACTGAAATATTCTTGGAGTTGTGTGGAAAAGTTAATTTATTGGGTGACTATAATTGTTTAAACTTTGTTAAAAGACAAGATTAATAAAAAACTGAAAATATAAGAATATAAAAGAAACTGAGAAGAGCTCTTCATCAATGAATAAAAATAACATTTTCTTCTATTATTGCTGGATCAGGAGACAACTACACACAGGATATTTTAATCCCTTTGAAAAAAATGTCTTGCTGACTTTGGAGTCTCCATCTTAACTATAGCAGAGCTGTCATTTTACTATAGTGAAGAAATTTTGTCAATGCAAAATCAAATCTTAGAGAACCATATACACCTAAAGATATTGTTGAACTAGGAAGAGAGACACTCAATGGAAAAATCTTTTAAAAGTAATTAGTCAATTAGATTATGAAATAACAGAGAATTAGTATTTTCGGAGCTGCTCTAAATTGTGATGAGGTGGCCATGAGAGTAAAGAAACATTCAGCAATATTGTATCCATAGTCTGAAACCTCTCAATCAGGGATGTCCACTACCCACTGTCTGGTAAGGATCCGGCCCCCCTGATGTATTTGTCTGGCCAACAAGTCATATTCAGATTCTGCAGAATTACAGCTTCTATTAAAGAAGGAAGTTTGAAGCTTTCATTGTTGTAAAGAAAACCTTCCAAATGTGAACCAAGTGTAGCTGACAGCGTGATGTCTGCCTGAGTCTGCAGACAACCTAAGCGAATAGCTCTGAATGGTGCATACTCCTAAAGCTATATTCTACCCTTAATTTTTGTGCAAACCACCCATTGACATCAGTGGGAGCCCTGCAGTGGAATGAAGGAAACATGTAGTCTTAAATGTATACCTTAATTAAAATGGAATTCAGCACGTTCTGCTGAACAAGTTTGGCACTGCTATGTTAGATACTCCCCCATCCCCCCATCCCTTTATTGTTCAATTACAACTCAAATAGCAAATATTACAAAGGCAACAATTGAAGACCTGATCTTAATGCTCTCCTGGGGCCTTTGAAACCAGAATTCCTGTAATTCATTTCATGTTAGCATGCTTCCCTCTTAAATTAGGGAAAATATCACCAATTACCATAATTCCCAAGGGGAAATGAGCTTCTCTCTGGCATATACCACACTGCTTTCCTGTCTCATGTTACTGTAATGTAAATTTTGCAATTAGCAGACTTTGTAGAACAAATTATTGATTTTTATGTGTCACAGCCACAATAAATAAATCATGTAAAATTGTTTAGAGAGAATTTATATCTAAGGTCAGAGTTGAAAATTCCTTTAAAGATAATCTACATTAATTTAATATAATAAAGTAATTATTTGGATGCTATTCAGATTTCTGAGATCTGCTTTAGCCTTAATTTCTTACTGTTAATAGTTAAATTAACACAATCACATTTAAAAATAATCTTCTTTAATTAAATAATTATGTCCAAAGTTAACAGCTACAGGTTAGTGACACTGTTCTAAACTAATTATCAAACGACAGCTTCTCAGTAAAGAAGTTAGCAACCAAATTATCAGTTCTTTTATTTTAAATATGAGTTCCGAAAGCTTCTGAACTAAAGTTAGAACAGGAATGCTTTGAGAAAGGCACATGAAATCTTGTTGTCATTAATATGACTCATTTTCCTGCACCTTTAATATTTGATTAAAAATATATTAGGGAAAATATTTATGCTCTTGCCTGTATTAATCTTGCCTGTATTAATATAATGAGAATCATGAAGAGTGGCTATTTAAATAACCTCTACCATAACTTGTTCATTCAAATATTTGACTACAGCTGTCTTGCTAATGGGCTGAAGGACCCAATCTTGCACATTTTTACTCATGCGACTGACTAAATGACACTGACTCCAATTACAAGAAGTTCTATCTATTTAGAATTTTACCATTTCTCTTTCCTCAGCTTTCATTACTAGGGATGTCACTGGCATAAAAACAGGAGTTCTTTTAAACACTTTGTCTGCTCTTGACTCTAGCTGATTAGAAACTAAGGGCTTGTCTACACTACAGAATTAAGTTGACTTAAGTCAATGTACAGCCACAACAGTAATTAAAGCAGTGGTTTATAACCACACTGGCTCCTTCTGTTGGTAGTGCATGTCCTCACCAGGAGCACTTCCAACTACTGAAGTGCGGTATTGTGGGACACTGGCACCTTCAGTCCTCACCCAGGGCCCGACTGACAGCTCGGGCTGTCAGCGCCGGGGCTGGGTGGAGGGCTCTAGCTGTCAGACCCACATGGGCTGATAGCCAACAACTGAGGTAAGTAATGCAGTGTCGACAAGGACACTGTGTCTCCCTAACTACATTGACATAAGCACTACGCCTCTCATGGAGGTGGAGTTATTATGTTGGTGTAGCGGGCCACTATCTTCAACAGGAGCAGCATTGTAGAGTAGACCCTGACATAATTGGGTCAATGTAAGCTGCCTTACGTTAACCAAATCCATAGTGTAGACCACGTCTAACATTTTGCAGGACTGGCCCAACAACCTGCTGATATCTCATGGAGAACTCTGAGAAATATTCCATTTAAAAACCATTCTGTCTGTCTCATTTCTGCTTTTTATTCTTTCTTTCTTTATTAGGCACATTCACAAGAGAGCAGGATTGCTGTTTCTCAAATGACAGGTTTCAGAGTAGCAGCCGTGTTAGTCTGTATTCGCAAAAAGAAAAGGAGTACTTGTGGCACCTTAGAGACTAAATAATTCATAGGCTCCAGCAACTTTTCCCCTTCCTGAAGTCACAGGGTTGTGCTACTATTGCTGGAGGCTGGACTCATGAGACAGGAGCTAGGATTTCTTGCAGCTCTCTGGTCTCTGAGTTTGTTTGACACTGCTCCAGCCTATATTGCATTTCTTTCTTTGTGGGAAAATGTGGCCCAAAAGCTATGTATCAAAACGTTCCAGGTTTTAAAACTACTTTGTTTCCTTTTGTGTATTTTACGTGATATGCGAATGTAGGTGCCTGTGGGTAAAACTCTGCTCTCGTTTATCTGGTAAAAATGGAGGGCCTGATTCTTATTTACTCCAAGGGCCCTTTAAAACACTGTGGCAGTGTAAAGAGGCCTTAATGTGGACATAAATTACATTTACAAACACTTTAAGGTCCCTTTAGGCTGCCATTTATTCTACTGAAGTGAATGGAAAGTCTGCCATGGACTTTGAATCTGGCCCAGAGAGCAGTGTTTTTGAAAATTTGATCCTTAGTACTTCTTATAACTTCAGTGTGGTTATTCTACATTTATACCAAATAACTGAGAGAAGAATCTGTCCCTGTAATCGTCATTCCTTGTGCATCAAGATGAGAATATGTGTTGATCTACGTAGGCATGTATGTAGGTAGTATATAAGTAAGTATGTAGGTACATTAGCAGTTGAGCAAGTTAAAAATTAAATGGGGGAAATCAGTGTGCAAAGAGAAAAAGTGACAAGAAAAGTCCTTAATTGCTGAGTTTTGCTTCCATGGATTTCACAGATGTTTTATGGTAGTATGTTTGTTATAATTTTATTTTTGTTGGGAGAAATACTAACTGTATTGCTTTAGAATTCTTGTCAGTACTGGCTATATTTAAGGCTAAGATTTTGTCATGGATATTTCTAGTAAAAATCATGGATAGGTCACGGGCAATAAAGAAAAATTCATGGAAGCCCATGATCTGTCCATGACTTTTACTAAAAATATCCAAAATGGGGAGTTAGGTGCAGGGTCCCCACATTGCCCGGGGAAGCTGTGCAGCTGCGGAGGCTCCATTCTGAACTCTGGGGATTCCCACTGCCTGTGAGGATTCAGAGCTCCAGGGTCCCCCATCGCCTGCAGCAGCTCGGAGGTCTGGGATCCCCCGCCGCCCAGAGAGGCTGTGAGCTCTAGGGTCCCCCTGCCACCTGCAGAGGCCAGGATCTCTGGGGTCCCCTCATTGCCCACGGTGGCTGGGAGCTCTGGGATACCCCCGCTGTCCGTGGCGACGCGGAGCTCCAGGCAGCCCATGGCAGCTAGGAGCTGTGGGATCCCCCTGCCACCTGTGGTAGTTGGGAGCTGCGGGGTTCCCTCCTGAGCAGCTCCTGACCACTGAGGCAAATTCATGGAAGACCTCTGTGAAAAAATCATAGCCTTAGCTATATTCAAATTTGATTTCATAAAATCTTTTTGACCCTATATGTATGCATGTATCATAATGCCCTTAGCTGGGGTGAATTCACTAACAAGGAAATTATAAAAATCAAGTTGAATTTTCAAATATCTAGAAAATTAGCAGAGTCTTAAAATCTTAAAATAAAGATTCACAAATGAACCCCATCTAGCATAATCATATAATATTAGAAGAAGTGATTGGATCATAGTATGTGCTACTTTACAACCTCTGCAATTCCAATGAAGTCAATAGAATTAACACAGAATTTGGACTGCTCTACCCATTGCCTTAAAGCATAATTATTCTTTAAAGGGCATGAAGCTATTCCCACTAAAGTCAATGACAGATGTGCAATAGACTTCAATGCGCTAGGTTCTGGCCTTTCATCCACTTATTAATGTGGAAGTTGACAAGGATTTGTTCAGGGGTTTTCAGTGAAGATGCTTTTGTTTGTTTGTTTTCACTTCTTTGTGCATAGCAGAGTAGCAGCTTCTGTCATTATTCAAATGATCAAAGGACTTTGAAGAAATCCATAGGGAAAACTGACACCACAAACTATTTTCTGTTTTGTTGTTGATGATCTATTTAGAAAAACGCTACAATGAAAGTCACCCATTGGGGAAGGGCCCAGGCCAGGGGCCTGTCCACACTTTGGAAAACTCACATGCAGCCATGCCGGGAGCCCTCCACACCCTCCAGGTGCCCTGGGGAGAAGACTCTGCTCCCAATTAGAACAGACTGGTACATGGGGAACAGAGTAGACGTGACAGAAGAAAGGTCCATGCTTATGTAGATCCAGTGACCAGCATTCCCCACATAGGAGATATGAAAGGATAAAAGTCGCTGTTTTAGCCCATGGCAAGGGCTGAGAGAGTGGAAGAGGAGGGCAGCTGGAAGAGCAGTGTTGTATCCCTGCAGCCTATTCATCCATCTTTTTATATACAACATGGATTTCTACCGATTTGGGAATTTTATAAAGTAGGGAATTAAATATCTCTGGAGGATTCAAAACCATCAGTACATGGCCCAAATTTATGTAAGGGACCAGCTTCTGCTAGACAGAGAGAAGAAGCCAAGACATTTTTCCAGGATGTCTAGCTGCAGCTGCTTTATGAACCCCTAATAACAGGCAGCACTGGCCAGGGAGGACATGTGATTAAGATCTGCTGAGTGAAGAACTCCTGGTGGTGCTCCCATAGAGCCTCCTGCAAGGATTAAATTCCCTCCCTCACAATAGAAATCTAGCATGAGGGCAAGTGGGACCACCATCACTAGTCCTCCTATGGGTGAATTGTACGAAAGCTGACACTGGAGGTACAGGGAGGGTGAATTTGGCCCCTACTGCTTCATTAAATTCTATCTGAAATTTTAGTTGTACTCTATATGATGTATAGAGAGATCTGAGCAGCAGACAAAACCTGTTAATCTTGGGAAATGCAAACTAATATTTAATTAAATAATAATGCTGCCTGTTAGGATATAGATATTCAGGCCGGTCTGTAAAGGCCTATACTCTAAGAATTTAGGTGTATTCTTATCACTTGGCTAGTTATAGAGGTATAAAAGAAAGAATCAAAATCACTGTCTGCCGGTGTAAGAGTCTTCTCTTACTGTGACAGTCTGAGGCCCTGTGCTTAGGCTAAGGCCTTTGGCTAAGCAACAGAGGCAGCCATAAGCTGGGAAGCGACCAGTCACATCCTCACATTCCAACCTAGTCACATTGAAATAAGGTGCTATTGGGCTGTTAGGAATACAATCCTGTCCTGATAATGCCTATCGCCTCCAGAGAAAGGGAGGAGCCTAGAAGATGTAAAAGGAAACGTAGTTTGATAGCATCCTGTCTTGCAAGAACTCACTTATCAATAGCTGGGATGTGAAATCCTCATTTCTGTTGTTTGTTCTGTCACTGTAGTCCCCATTTCCCCATTGTTTGTCTGTATAATCTCTGTCTGGTTCTGTGATTGTTTCTGTCTGCTGTGTAATTAATTTTGCTGGGTGTAAACTAATTACAGTGGTGGGATATAATTGGTTAAATAATCATGTTACAATAGGTTAGGATTGGTTAGTTAAATTTCAGGAAAATGATTGGTTAAGGTATAGCTAAGAACTCAAGTTTTACTATATAGTCTGCAAAAAGAAAAGGAGTACTTGTGGCACCTTAGAGACTAACAAATTTATTTGAGCATAAGCTTTCGTGAGCTACAGCTCACTTCATCAGATGCATTGATGATGCATTGATTGAGCTGTAGCTCACGAAAGCTTATGCTCAAATAAATTTGTTAGTCTCTAAGGTGCCACAAGTACTCCTTTTCTTTTTGCGAATACGGACTAACACGACTGCTACTCTGAAACCTGTCATTATATAGTCTGCAGTCAATCAGGAAGTGGGGTGTGTGGGTGGGGAAATGGGAACAGGGAATGGGGGTGGGGAAATTGGAATCATGTTTTGCTAAATGGGGAAATGGGAACAGGGAATGGGGGTGGGGAAACTGGAATCATGTTTGGCTAAGGGAAGGAATGGGAACAGAGACATGTGGTGTAAGGCTCTGTGGCGTCAGAGCTGGGAAGGGGGACACTAAGGAAGGAAACTGGAATCATGCTTGCTGGAAGTTCACCCAATAAACATCGAATTGTTTGCACCTTTGGACTTCGGGTATTGTTGCTCTCTGTTCTTGCGAGAAGGACCTGGGAAGCAAGTGGGTGAAGGAATAAGCCCCCTAACACTGCCTTTTTCTCACCCTGATCTGTCTTGTCTATTTAGCTGGTAAGCTTTTTGGGACAAGCACAGTCTCTTATCATGCATTTGTGTAGGCACTACTGTAAGTAATAACAAAATAATAACAACAAATAATCTATATGCTGTCAGACATAAAGCAAACAGAAAAAGCGATCATCAGTCAATGCTTGATCATAACAAGGTTGTGGTTCTTCTAGTTTCATGAGTGATGTTATGCAATAAATTATTATTCTCTACTTGCCAGTTTGTTCCTTAATATGTGTCATGTTGTACCATGTGTTATATAACTTACATTTCCCTTCTTTGTTCCTACACAGGACCTTGGCATCATCTATGATTTGTATAACTTCAACTGACTCCCCTGGTTTCACTGGTAAGTCTTTTGCTCCCCATTTTTTAGACGGCAGATCTGCGATAATCATAGTGGAATAAAGAACTCTAATTTCACCTTCAAACTGCAAAAACAAAATAAAGAGATGCAAGATGCAAACATTATACAAGCTTTATAGTTTCTTATACATTGTGTTACAGTTTCTTAACACTTATGGTCTGTTTTTCAGAAACTTAGGCAAGTAATTGTGTGTGCTATTATGGTATCTATACTTCTGACTGCACATCTCTTATGCCTCTTTATTCCATGCAGAACATAGGGCCTTTCATCTTTGCTGATCTCCTGCTGCTGCAGTCTTAGCTTCTTCCCATATTATTTTGATGGCTTTCAGTTCTGTTTCTGTTGTGTGTTTCTATGTTATTCTGGGTCTCCCTCATTGCTTGTTGCCCTGGGTCCGTTCCAGACCTATGTCTATCTTACGTTATTCAGGTCTTTCCTCCACGTATGTCCAAGCTATCTCCATTTTTCTTCCATAATTTCTTGTCCTATCGGTTTCTGTTTTGTCCACCTGAGTTCTTCATTTGTGTTTTTTTACTGGCCATCTGATATTGAGGATTTGTCTAAGGCAGCTGTTTATGAAAACTTAGAGTTTAGATAGGAAGGTCTTAATAAGTCTCCAAGTTTCAGTGCCATATAGTAATATTGACTTGACAATAGTGTTAAATATTTGAAATTTAATCTGGAGGGCAAAATTTATGTTTCTCCAGATCAACTTTAGCACTACAAAGGCATGTCTGTCTTTTGATATTCTGGCTTTAATGTCTGTTATACCTGTGACATTTACAATCCTGACAAAATATTGGATCTTTTTTATGTCAGTCCCAGAAAAGGTTATTGGTGTTTCTTGTTGTGGGTTAATTCTCATGGTTTTAGTTTTCTTGGTGCTGATTTTTAATCCTACTAATCTGGATCATTTGATTTTGGCTTGCGCGTCTCTATGGGTATGGGATAGCAAATTGATGTCATCTGCAACGCCATTTGCTATGCAAGTACCCAATTTCCTGGTACAAATAGAGAATGCAACTGCATTTCAAAGTGTTTGAAAGTCAGCCCTTGGTGTGAATGAATGAAATGCTGTATATTTTATTCCAGTAATAAACTTATCATACATTATACACAAGATGTATTATAGACAGAACTACCAAAAGAGAAAATTGGCCATGTCAGTCAAAAAATCACAAATGACAAACTCTTATTGGCATGAGACATTCATAATAAAATCACTTCTTTCCCTATAGGCTACTCCTTTCACACAATTATTCAGCTGCATTTGAATAATTTTACTGATTTCTAAAATTTGGTAGAGAAATTTTGGTGTTAGCGAATGTTGCTGAACTGGCATAGGTGGAGAGTGAAACCATCTTTCCATCAAACAAACAGGTACAGCACAGGCAGTGGCAATGCAGACTTCCCTCACTGTTTTCCAATATGCTCCAGCTCTGAGCTGGATAATCACTCTAAAAGTCAGAGAACAGATTGTTCAGTCCTTGGCCACTGTGTTGAGACTCAACAAAAGCACCACTTTTATTCAGTTTGTATCCATGTCCCAAGTGTATGAAACACTGGATCTATTGAGACAGAGGAAACAAAGCACTTTCAAACTGTCACAAGGGAGGCAAACATTATTCTATGGTTTATAGCTAATACAATGCTGATTTTTTTTAAAGGCTCCAGAGGCAATCCTGGCAATTACAGGTCAGTAAGTCTCACTTCAGTACCAGACAAATTGATTGAAACTATGGTAAAGAACAGAATTATAAGATGCATAGATGAACACAATATGTTGGGGAAGAGTCAACACGGATTTTGTAAAGGGAAATCATGCCTCATCAATTTGTAGAATTCTTTGCTGGATCAACAAACATGTGGACAAGGGTGATCCAGTGGACACAGTGCACTTGGACTTTCAGAAAGTCTTTGACAAGCTCCCTCACAAAGACTGTTAAGCAAAGTAAGCAGACATGCGATAAGAGGGAAGGTCCTCTCATGGATCAGTAACTGGTTAAAAGACAGGAAACAAAGAGTCGGAATAAATGGTCAGTTTTCACAGTGGAGAGAGGTAAATAGTGGGGTCCCCACTGGGACCAGTGCTGTTCATCATATTCATGAAAGATCTGGAAAAAGGGGTAAACTCAGGTTTCAAAGTTTGCAGATGACAGAAAATTACTCAAGATTGTTAAATCCAAAGCTGACTGTGAAGAGTTACAAATGGATCTCACAAACTGGGAGACAGGGCAAGAAATTGGCAGAGGAAATTCTTTATTGATAAATGCATAGTAATGCACACTGGAAATCATAATCCCAACTATACCATACAAAATGATAGGGTCTAAATTAGCTGTTATCTGACAAGAAAGAGATCTTGGAGTCATTGTAGATTGTTCTCTGAAAACATTTCTTCCAGGTGCAGAGGCAGTCAAAAAAGCTAACAGAGTGTTAGGAACCATTAGGAAAGGGATAGATAATAAGACAGAAAATGTCATAATGTCACTATATAAACCCATGTTACGCCCACATCTTGAATACTGCATGCAGTCGGTTGCCATATCTCAAAAAAGATATATTAGAACTGGAAAAGGTACAGAAAGGGCAACAAAAATGTTTCTGGGTATGGAACAGCTTCCATATGAGGAGAGATGAAGAAAGACTGGGACTGTTCAATTTATACATAGATGACGAAGGGAGGAGATGAGAGACATTTATAAAATCATGACTGGTGTGCAGAAAGTGAATAAGGAAGTGTTATTTACTCCTTCACATTAGACAAGAACCAGGGGTCATCCAATGAAATTAATAGGCAGCAAGTTTAAAACAAACATAAGGAAGTACTTCTTCACATAATGCACAGTCAGCCCATGGAATTCATTGCCAGGGGATATTGTGAAGGCCAAAAGTAAGACTGGGTTCAAAAAAGAATTAGATAAATTCGTGGAGGATAGGCCCATCAATGGCTATTAGCCAAGATGGTCAGTGAGGCAACTCTATGCTCTGGGTGTCCCTAAAGCTCTGACTGCCAGAAGCTGGGACTGGACAACAGGGGATGGAGCATTCGATAACTGCCCTGTTCTATTCATTCCCTCTGAAGCATCTAGCACTGGTTGCTGTCGGAAGACAGGTTTCAGGGCTAGATGGACGATTGGTCTGACCCAATATAGCCATTCTTGTGCTTTTATTGTGCAAGAGGAATGATCTTTATTACTTTGCAGCTTACCGGCATCATAAAGTTTTTGAGATTGATTAAATGCCTAAATCCTATTTCAGTTATTAATTGCAGCATTAATTGTTTAATGTTTTGTGTACCACAAAGCAAAAAAAATCCTTTAATTAAAATGATACAATAAATGATGAGTCTGTGTGAATTGTACTGTTATTACTAATTTGTGCCTACTGTGGTAGTGTCAGACATAAGGCCAAAACAACAAGAAGTCCAGTGGCACCTTAAAGACTAACAGATTTACTTGGGCATACGCTTTCGTGGGTAAAAACCCCACTTCTTCAGATGCATCATTTTGTGGATACTGACTAACATGGCTACCTCCTGATACTAGACATAAGGCAGAAGCCCTCACAATGTAAATTAATCTTGTACAAATTACTATACTTCTAAGGTGCTGAGCATTGGCCTAAGTTTGCCATTGATTTCAAATGGCAGCAGGACAGGGTTAAGCACCATTGAAAATTGCTGCCTTTATCCAGTGGGTCTGAATATAAACAAGTCTACATCAATGCACTAACTTTTGTTCCTAAACTGTCATTTGAAAGAGCTAAAGTTGCCATAGGAACACACAACTAAAAGATATATAGATTTTATGTTAATATAACATCTTCAGTTTAATTTAACTTTACCAAAAAGAGTGTCAGATGGATGAAGGCCAAAGTCTGAAGCAGATCAATTCCTTGACTGAAGAGTTGGCTACAGAATCTCCTGAGTTTTAATCTGAGTTTTCACATTGATTTGGACAAGTCACTTATGAGTTCTAGGGTGCTGAGTGCCCATAACCCCTGATTAATTCAGGAAAACTGAGGATCTCAGCACCTCTGAATTCACCTCTGTGTGTCAGTTCCATCATCTAAAGAAGTGGGGATAGTAATATTTTGCTACTTCAAAAGGTGGTTGTGAGGATCAACTATCTAACTTTGTTCAGCACTCTGAAGATGTAAATTGTCAATTATTACAAGCACTCACTGACTCTATGTGCAACTCACTCAAAACTGCTTTGATTTTATTTATTTTTATTTCATTGTTAATCTAGTATTGACTTAACTGAGATAAGCCTTGTCCTTGAAACCTTTGTTCATGCAGAATATACTTACTTGCTGTAGTATTTCCATTTAAATTGATAGATTTCTTATGTAAAGCTTTGCAAGATCGACATTTGGGGGAGAAATCAATGCTGATGATTGGAATTTTTAAAGCTATGTTTAAAATATTGAGTGGAGTAAATATTATTCCATTAAAGCTGATCACGTGATCTCCAAAAATGAGTACTTTACCTTTCAGTGGCAGAAGAAATCAATGGATAATTTACAAATTAGAGAATAAATTATGCAAGTATTTTCATTTTTAGACTGTATTCAAATAAGACTTACTTTAAACTTTTTTCTGAACTCTTTCTCCTCTTTTTCCATCTTTTTAAGCTTTCGTGTGTCTTTCTCATCTGATTTACCCCTTCCGAGGCTCAGAGATTTCATAATTAATGATGATCTAAAACACCAGATTAGAGACAAAACACAATTAGTAACATGTGATAGGATGTGATACACGTTCAGACACTTCAGTAAACTTGCATTTACACTTCATTTGTTGTTGATCAATTTCTTTTACACCTACTGTGCTAATATGGATAATCATTACACACGATGAGTTGGATTTTTAAAAGCATAGAAAAGTAGGAATATTTTCTTTTCTATGTTTTATTAGGTGTATGTGAGTTCTGACTGTTATTTATCTACAGTACTACCCCCACAAAATAAGAAAACTATTAAAAAAATACCTCTCACCTGCATACTATAGATTAGATAAATGACACCATTTTAGAACCCTTTGCAGGATGTGGTTTTCTGGGGAACATGTATGCTTGTTGTGCAACAGGTTGAGTAATCTAGATGAATTGTGGAGCTGCCTGGATGGTTCTAGCCTCTCACAGAGTAGCAGCCTTAAGCCTATGTGACCATACATGGCCTCACTATTCCAGCGAATTTGCACCACACAAATATACACAAGGTCCACCTAGAGTGCCATTGTTATTTCCATGTTTGTGATGCTGTCAGACTGTCTGTGGCAGAGACTGAATTCCTTTGCCACCCTCCATCCCTCCACTTCTGGAAAGTTGAGCTTTGACTGCACCTCCTGTCTTTCTGATCTTTCTAGGGCTGAAAACCACAGAACCTTTCACACGGGGAGGCTGTTGAAATAGGCTGGAAATGGTGGGTCAGGTCCTTCCTTTGTATGTGGATGTTGCTAATGTTCTGTGTCTTTGTCACCTCCAGACTGGGTTACTGACATGCTTTCTACTGGGGCTGTACTGAAGTCTATGATGAAAAGTCAGCAAGAGAAGTGTATGACAGTCTGTTTAGTTACTGATCCTCTTAGCAAGTAGCGTAATACATCTTTGATCCAGGTGTATAATATTACATAAAAATACATAATATTAGTATAATACATCTCTGCCAGTTCATCTCCAGGTACAAAACCAGGTGTTAATGTAACACGTAAGTCTCTAAGTGGTTTGGGTCCTGGATACATTAGCGATGTAACTTTAGAGGTTTTTAAGGCCTGGCTTGACAAAGCCCTGGCTGGGACGATTTTGTTGAGGTTGGTCCTGCTTTGAGTGGGGAGTTGGACTAGATGAACTCCTGAGGTCTCTTCCAACCTTAATCTTCTATGATTGCCTTCTCTCTTCACATGATACTGGAGCAGCTGAGATCAACCATAGCACACAAGGTAACAGTCCCTAGGTTTCAGAGTAGCAGCCGTGTTAGTCTGTATTTGCAAAAAGAAAAGGAGTACTTGTGGCACCTTAGAGACTAACAAATTTATTAGAGCATAAGCTTTCCACCAAATGCATCCGATGAAGTGAGCTGTAGCTCACGAAAGCTTATGCTCTAATAAATTTGTTAGTCTCTAAGGTGCCACAAGTACTCCTTTTCTTTTTAGGTTTAAATAGAGGGACTAAAGGCAGGGCATTTACAGCAGGAAGTCCTTGACTCTGGAATTCATTTCTCCCTTTGGGCCAACAGAGCCTGAATTTGTTGAAATTCAGGGCATGTTGCAAAGCCTATTTACTCTAGCAGCCTAATTCCATTGTTGTTTT
This sequence comes from Dermochelys coriacea, assembly GCF_009764565.3. Classification (NCBI taxonomy): domain Eukaryota; kingdom Metazoa; phylum Chordata; order Testudines; family Dermochelyidae; genus Dermochelys; species Dermochelys coriacea. The sequence continues at coordinate 28,318,322 of NC_050072.1, forward strand.
AACCACAAATACAGGATTTGAACTTTTAATTTACAGTGTCAACACCCAGGCAACGAGAACTACAGTACCTGGCAACAGCAAACAAGATACACAAGCTGAGTAATGTAACGATTTGCCATTAGCAAATATTTTGAAAATGTGTCACACCATATATAATCTTTTCCCACAAGTATACCTTTTATTTTCACTTACCCAATTTCTATTGGTGGAGGAGGGAATTCGGATGATTCTACATCATCATAAACATCATTGTCTCTTGCATCTGAAACAGCAGGGTTCAAAACAATGAAAGATTAGTATGCAGTCCTTGGGTAGTGGATACAGTCCCAGGCTGTAACAAAATGTATGTTCAAGAGGACAATAAATTGAAGCATGAAGTGTATCCATATATTTTATGGTTAACAGGCAGCTTTTCATTGTGGATTGTCTCACCATGCAGGACAAATTTACACTAAAATCAGCCAGTCTTTTCAGAATAAAACTATTAATAATAAACAATGAGTATTCACTGACATTTTAATCTTTTTAAGATTAAACAAGTTTTAGCACACGTTGTTTAACACGTTGTAGATACGCTGGAGGGGAGGGATAGGATACAGAAGGACCTAGACAAATTGGAGGATTGGGCCAAAAGAAATCTAATGAGGTTCAATAAGGATAAGTGCAGGGTCCTGCACTTAGGATGGAAGAATCCAATGCACCGCTACAGACTAGGGACCGAATGGCTCGGCAGCAGTTCTGCGGAAAAGGACCTAGGGGTGACAGTGGACGAGAAGCTGGATATGAGTCAGCAGTGTGCCCTTGTTGCCAAGAAGGCCAATGGCATTTTGGGATGTATAAGTAGGGGCATAGCGAGCAGATCGAGGGACGTGATCGTTCCCCTCTATTCGACACTGGTGAGGCCTCATCTGGAGTACTGTGTCCAGTTTTGGGCCCCACACTACAGGAAGGATGTGGATAAATTGGAAAGAGTACAACGAAGGGCAACGAAAATGATTAGGGGTCTAGAGCACATGACTTATGAGGAGAGGCTGAGGGAGCTGGGATTGTTTAGTCTGCAGAAGAGAAGAATGAGGGGGGATTTGATAGCTGCTTTCAACTACCTGAAAGGGGGTTTCAAAGAGGATGGCTCTAGACTGTTCTCAATGGTAGCAGATGACAGAACGAGGAGTAATGGTCTCAAGTTGCAATGGGGGAGGTTTAGATTGGATATTAGGAAAAACTTTTTCACTAAGAGGGTGGTGAAACACTGGAATGCGTTACCTAGGGAGGTGGTAGAATCTCCTTCCTTAGAGGTTTTTAAGGTCAGGCTTGACAAAGCCCTGGCTGGGATGATTTAACTGGGACTTGGTCCTGCTTTGAGCAGGGGGTTGGACTAGATGACCTTCTGGGGTCCCTTCCAACCCTGATATTCTATGATTCTATGATTCTAATGCAGTGGCCTTTAATCTTCAATTTAATTAGGTCATTTCCTACTGCGCTACCTCAAAGTATGTATTTTCGGCTTGATTTTCATTCACACTAAGGCCATTTTACACCACTCTGGTAACATAAAGATGCCTTATACTGGGTATGAATCAATTTTATGTTATCTTTATGACTACTTTATATTTTACACAGCTAGAGCAGTGGGAAGAGGCCATAGCATAAGTGAGAATCAGGCCCCAAAATTATATTTTGAAGATGAACCTCTATGTTTGCAGAAAGGCATTAATTGTTGATCAACACATCAAGTCAATCAGTGTCTAAAAAAAGTGATTACAGGAAATGTAGGCTTAAGTTCTGGTTTTAGGCAGCAGCTGCAAGAATCTTAAGAATTTGCTTAATATTCTATAGCTGGGTTGATATTTACCATTGTTTGTGGCCTTAACAAGAGAGTGCATTATTTAAAAACAAAACAAAACTGTTCATCACTTCTGTGTAATTGCACATTTTTAAAACCATGCATTCAATATTTCTTTCTAACTACAACTGTTTATACTATATGATGAATGAAATAAGACATGCGGAAGAGAAAAATTGTTCTCTTTAACCTCTGAAGATAGGACCAGACGCAATGGGCTTAAATTGCAGTAAGAGCAGTTTAGGTTGGACATTACAAAAAACACTTGAATAAATTGGCTCGGGAGGTTGCAGAATCTCCATCATTGGAGAATTTTAAGAGTAGGTTAGACAAACACCTGTCAGGGATGGGCTAGATAATACATAGTCCTGTCTTGAGTGCAGGGGACTGAACTAGATGACCTCTTGAGGTCCCTTCCTGTCCTACTCTTCAATGATTCTATGATTCATAAGCAAAAAAGCATGACAATTTATTAAAGGTACACTGCCTTTTACAGACCCAAACCTTACATTTGTAGGTCAGCTAAGGTATTTCAAAATTTAATCAATGGGAAATCCTGATTCTTATTTTTGATATTTTTTTTCTGAGAATAACATAATTCAGAACAATATATGCAGCAGTGTTGGTGTTAACTACATTATGCTGCAAGAATTAATATAAAAATAAAACAGTGAAAAATTACATTAGGTTATTGCTTACCTTTCCCAAACATCTTTATTGGAGGATTCATGCTGAAAAAAATGCAATCTTCATTAAATAATTATATTCAAATGAACAGACTTTCTCCTTATTTAAACCCCTGATAGCCAATTCACAACACTGGTGCTGCACATTATCTATTGTTAAATTTGTGCCACTCCACCAACACTAGAAACGGGCATGTGGTTTTTACCAGTGTATCAGGTAAACGTGTTCAGAACTGGAGTACTCTATTTCTACTCTATTTCTCCATCACTGGTAACACTGGAGGAGATGCACCAGTCGTATGACAACTGTGGGAGATAACCCAGAAACTGTAATTGTTGACAAAGCCAATGGGAGCAGGATTGGACCAAATAAAGGGGTTCTGCTGTGATTTTTTTTTAATGTTTCTTCATATTTCATAGTCTTCTTTTAGACAGAGAGCATGTGATTTGAGGCTCCATTGAGTGTTTGGAATCAGAAATGATGGAGAACTGCTTGTGAGAATTGGAGAGGTTTTTTGAATAGGAGGAGGATCCGGTAAGAGGAGAAGACCATCTTTGCCATCATTCTGTTTTGCATATTATCCATATTTTGGGCTCATAGAGCCAGATTCACCAGTATACAGCAGCTGGTTAGTGCCATGCTGTGATGCAAATAAAAGTAACCTCTGCTGAGTTTATAACAAAGTTGTGTCACCAGAAAGGCACAAAGTAGCTAGGATGTTCTGATGAATAAAGCCCTGTTTTTCACAGCAAAAATAATATTTTAATTTAGTGATTGAGTTCTTTGGGCAAATAAAAACATTTTGTTAACACAGAATGCTTATATTATACAATTGAAAATATGTCCTCTAGACATTTCTAAGACCATCTTATAGGAAGATTTCATGTTATAAGCTTGCAGAAATCAATTAGTAAGCATTTTGGACCCAGTTCAGCAGTCCATCCCTATTCATCAAAGGACTTAAGCATATGCTTCACTTTAAGCACATGCTGAAGTCCTATTGAAATCAATGTTTTACTGAATAGAGAAGAACTTAAGAATGTGTGTACATGCTGTGCTGGATTGGGACATCTATTCTCTTTGAATCTGAAGTCAAATGTATGCACCTCATACATTCCATCATTAATAAAGATAGCATAGCATGGGAAAGGACATGCTGCAGTAGGTAATGGAGAGCAATATTATTTCAAAGTCTGTTTATCTGTGTGCAGTTTGATTCGTGACTGATTAAGTTGCTATGAGAACATGTTAGTAGCACATGATCAACACTAAGTTAGCATTAGTTGTAGTGCACTGTGGTTTTCATGGCAGACTCTTACAAGGAACCTCTGTTATCTTCTGCCTCATTGACTTTGGTTGTTTTCTCTCGTACACTTTTCTTTTTGTCATCTTTTCCCTTTAACATCTTCAAAAGTCCCCGGGACCGGGAGTCATTCTTATCTTCATCCTGTGATATAGACCTTTGGAGTATGCATGCAATTATCACAATGCAGAATGGGACATTCTCTCTCAAATTGGTTTGAGAGTAGCAGCTGTGTTAATCTGTATTCGCAAAAAGAAAAGGAGGACTTGTGGCACCTTAGAGACTAACAAATTTATTTGAGCATACGCTTTCGTGAGCTACAGCTCACTTCATCATGAAGTGAGCTGTAGCTCATGAAAGTTTATGCTCAAATAAATTTGTTAGTCTCTAAGGTGCCACAAGTCCTCCTTTTCTTTCTTCTCTCAAATTGGCCATTTTCAGCTCTTGGTTGATGCATGTAATTCTCCTTAGAGAGAACTAGGGGCATACCATGATGTGAGAATAGACACCTATTAACTTATTTTCTAAAATGTTCGTACTTAATAAATATAGAATTAAAAATGCTATTAGAACAACAGGGTGCAAAAACCAGTGGCTAACTAAGGCCCAGATCCTGGAAATACATAACCACATGCCTAACTCTTGCATAGTCTTATGCAGCTCAATAAGAGTAGACATATGAGTATAGTTAGGCGTGTGCTGTAGGATCAGCATCTAAGGCCCCAATCCTGTAATTGGCTCAGTGCAGTTGTATATGTATATGAGATGGAAGGTGGAAGGAGTCAGAAAGTATCCCGTTTTAGGCATTTATAATAAGTAACATCCTGGACTGGAAGAAAATGATCCATCTCTTTTAGGTCATTCACATTTAATGTTTGTATGATTGTAAGCTAGCATCTGTACCTTTCTTCCCTTTTCTTTAAGGATCATTGTGTTCAGTTGGGTTTTGGATGCAGCTTCTTTTGCCGCCTTTATTAATCCATTCCACATATTAATTATCCTATTGTTTAAAAAAAAATTCTCCAGAAGTACCATAGAGCTCAGTTCTTATCTTCAGTTCATACCTTCTTATTTTTGAGTCTGTTCACTGCTGGAATAGTTTGGTGCCATTCAAGTTCTGTGTATCTTTTTGAAGTCAATGGAACCATTCATGTTTACACCAACTGAAGAGCTAGCCAAATACTTGTTAATGATGATCCCAAATTTAAAATAAAAAGCTATGGGACTGAGTTCAAATGGGTAACGATCATAAATGATATAAACACTTACCTAGCATTAACATCTTCATCATCAATTCCATCATAAATTTCTTCATCAGGGAGAGGAGGTGGGAACATCACTTTAATAGATTGAAAAGTGAAATAATCCATGAATACTCCGATTCTGTTACAGTAGGACATTAACCAGTAGTTTGCTATAGGCTGCTACTTCTCTGAGGCAATTGTAATGTTAAATGTACTGGGCTAGGTCCTCAACTGGTGTAAATTAGCAGAGCTCCTTTTGTCAATGAAGCTCTTCTGATTTATACCAGCTTGAGACTGGCCGGTAGTAAGTAAATAAAATAATGCCAATAATAATAAGTTGAACATTGAAAACAAATAAGTAATTGATGAAAACTGGAGAGCTATTATGCGTTTGACCAACTCAGTAACAGGATTTGTAACTTTTTAATTTTATTTTTGTGTGTGACTTTAGTACAGGTGAAAGGTGCCAGGTAAACATAAAGGTGCCAGACTGACATTCTTAAAGATTGACATCCTCTATTCATGTACAGAAGATGTGAATCAGAGGTAGCAGCAATGCAAGCCTCCCCATATTGGTGTTGTTCCCCCCCCCCATGCCTCAATCCTGATCTATGAACACCACCTGATGGCGTGAAAGGGTAGTTCAGTCTTCCTGTCCAGTCAGGTTTCAGTGTGACAGCCCGCAACTAAAACCTCTCCAGTGCATCATCAAAGATTTACAACCTTTCCTGAAAAATGATCCCTCACTCTCACAGATCTTGGGAGACAGACCAGTCCTTGCTTACAGACAACCCCCCAACCTGAAGCAAATATTCTCCAGCAACCACACACCACACAACAAAAACACTAACCCAGGAACCTATCCTTGCAACAAAGCCCGATGCCAACTTTGCCCACATATTTATTCAAGTGACACCATCATAGGACCTAATCACATTAGCCATGGCATCAGGGGCTCGTTCACCTGCACATCTATCAATGTGATATATGCCATCATGTACCAGCAATGCCCCTCTGCCATGTACATTGGCCAAACCGGACAGTCTCTACACAAAAGAATAAATGGACACAAATCTGACATTCAAATCATAACATTCAAAAACCGGTAGAAGAACACTTCAACCTCTCTGGCCACTCAGTAAAAGATTTAAGGGTGGCAATTTTGCAACAGAAAGGCTTCAAAAACAGACTCCAACGAGAAACTGCTGAGCTTGAATTCATATGCACACTAGATACCATTTACTTGTGTTTGAATAGAGACTGGGAGTGGCTGGGTCATTACACATATTGAATCTATTTCCCTAAAGTTAAGTATCCTCACACCTTCTTGTCAACGGTCTAAATGGGTCATCTTGATTATCACTACAAAAGTTTTTTTTCTCCTGCTGATAATAGCTCATCTTAACTAATTATCCTCTCACAGTTTGTATGGCAACTTCCAACTTATCGTATGTATATATATTTCTTATTACTATATGTTCCATTCTATGCATCCGATGAAGTGGGCTGTAGCCCACGAAAGCTTATGTTCTAATAAATTTGTTAATCTCTAAGGTGCCATAAGTACTCCTGTTCTTTTAGTCAGTCTCTGACCTCTCTGCTCAGACTGTCAACTGAGAACAATACTTAGTTGGGTGGGATCTTCCTTCTGTGTTGCTGGGGGTGGGGAGAAGAGACTGAGAAAGGGGTTGTATCTGATTCATCCAAGTTTCCACAGGTGAAAGACAACTGCATTAAACCCCATTGTGCCTCATAGTTTACCACTTGCTAAATAACATTTGCATATTTGTGGGTAATTACCCCATTATCTGGAAATCACAAAGGTCTGCATCTGTAGGTAAGCACTAAATAAAACACAAACCAAAAAATAGATGTGATAAAAATAAAACTCACCTCCAGATCCACTTCGACCACTTTGGCTGGAAGAACAAAAGTTAAAGAACTTTTCATTCATTGTAAAAAGAAAACAACAAACACTCACACTTTTTCTTGACATATGCTCTAAAAGTAGCATACTTTAAAACACATGGATCCATCCAAATACTACATCCAAATCTAGATGCTCAGATGGGCACTCAGGAAAGTAAATGTCCATTTTGCGTGCCTAAATACTGACCTTCTAAATGCCTAAATGTACCAATTCTTTCTCTCTTTCTGTCTTTCTTCACCACACTCATCACTATGATAGATGAGTGCCCATTAGGCACCCAAAATCAGAAATTGGTTTCTCTCTCACTGATGCACAAGAAAGCTCCTCATCCCATTCATGAATGAATAGGCTCTTATATGAAGAGAGATGAATCCTAATGATTTGAATATGTCAAATATTTTCTGGTAACCTAGTATTTTACTCCAACAATTCCTGCCTCTACCCACTTCCTCTGGAATAGTTCATCCCAAAGAAAGAGGCACCCAAGACTATTATAAAGTAGCATTCCAGAAGAAATATGGTACAATTATCTATAGCTCTGTATTTAATGTAAAAACAAATAAGGGGACTCGATCTCGTAATAAAAGTTAGGACCCAAATTCTGTGTGTATATAAACTGGTACAGATTCACTGAAGACAATAGAGTTGTGCCAATTTACGTGAGCAGAAAATTTGCTCCTTGTTCTTTAAAACAGTTCTTTAGCAATTTCCAACAAAGCATCATTTTCATTTGATTTCAGAAAGAAGTGCTACTATTTATTTATATTTGTAGGTATTTCTATGGCACTCATCACTGTATTTAATTTTAGATGTACTTTATGTTCCTGTTGATATCAATGAGACTATTAATGGACTAATGTACTACTTATTGTAAGTAAGGGTGGCATAACCTAACCCCAAAACTTTAATTCAGTGTATATATAGATAAGATTCTAACCCCGATCATGCCATTTTCATAAGACATAAAGGTAAATAAATGAAATTATGACAATACACCTTAACTAGATCTAATCAAATGATGCCTTAATTTTCTAAATTTCATGTTCCTAGAGTATTCCAAGTGCTATCTAAATTGGTATGAGCTCATTTTTCTAATTGTGATTCAATGCAACCAATAGCAGGGTTATAGCAACTTAAGCATTCCTACTTTCAAATCAAAACCATACCTAACATTTTTTCTTTAAAATGCCTCATGCCATCAAATTTCAGTATATCATGAACTTCAGCAGTCTTAGGCTTTTATTAAAAATTGGAGTCATTACCAATGACACATTACCAGTTACAAAAAGAAAAGGAGTACTTGTGGCACCTTAGAGACTAACAAATTTATTAGAGCATAAGCTTTCGTGAGCTACAGCTCACTTCATCGGATGCATTTGGTGGAAAAAACAGAGGAGAGATTTATATACACACACACAGAGAACATGAAACAATGGGTTTATCATACACACTGTAAGGAGAGGTTTCAGAGTAGCAGCCGTGTTAGTCTGTATTCGCAAAAAGAAAAGGAGTACTTGTGGCACCTTAGAGACTAACTAATTTATTAGAGCATAAGCTTTCGTGAGCTACAGCATCCGATGAAGTGAGCTGTAGCTCACGAAAGCTTATGCTCTAATAAATTTGTTAGTCTCTAAGGTGCCACAAGTACTCCTTTTCTTTTTACTGTAAGGAGAGTGATCACTTAAGATAAGCCATCACCCACAGCAGGGGGGGGAAAGGAGGAAAACCTTCCATGGTGACAAGCAGGTAGGCTAATTCCAGCAGTTAACAAGAATATCAGAGGAACAGTGGGGGGTGGGGTGGGGGGGGAGAAATACCATGGGGAAATAGTTTTACTTTGTGTAATGACTCATCCATTCCCAGTCTCTATTCAAGCCTAAGTTAATTGTATCCAGTTTGCAAATTAATTCCAATTCAGCAGTCTCTCGTTGGAGTCTGTTTTTGAAGCTTTTTTGTTGAAGTTGGCTGATGTGATTAGGCCCTATGATGGTATCCCCTGAATAGATATGTGGACAGAGTTGGCAACAGGCTTTGTTGCAAGGATAGGTTCCTGGGTTAGTGGTTCTGTTGTGTGGTGTGTGGTTGCTGGTGAGTATTTGCTTCAGATTGGGGGGCTGTCTGTAAGCAAGGACTGGTCTATCTCCCAAGATCTGAGAGAGCGATGGCTCGTCCTTCAGGATAGGTTGTAGATCCTTGATGATGCGTTGGAGAGGTTTTAGTTGGGGGCTGAAGGTGATGGCTAGTGGCGTTCTGTTACCCAGAAGTCACCTTCTACAGGACAGGCCCAACAAAGAAAATAACAGAACGCCACTAGCCATCACCTTCAGCCCCCAACTAAAACCTCTCCAACGCATCATCAAGGATCTACAACCTATCCTGAAGGACGAGCCATCGCTCTCTCAGATCTTGGGAGATAGACCAGCCCTTGCTTACAGACAGCCCCCCAATCTGAAGCAAATACTCACCAGCAACCACACACCACACAACAGAACCACTAACCCAGGAACCTATCCTTGCAACAAAGCCCGTTGCCAACTCTGTCCACATATCTATTCAGGGGATACCATCATAGGGCCTAATCACATCAGCCACACTATCAGAGGCTCGTTCACCTGCGCATCTACCAATGTGATATATGCCATCATGTGCCAGCAATGCCCCTCTGCCATGTACATTGGCCAAACTGGACAGTCTCTACGTAAAAGAATGAATGGACACAAATCAGACGTCAAGAATTATAACATTCAAAAACCAGTTGGAGAACACTTCAATCTCTCTGGTCACTCGATCACAGACCTAAGAGTGGCTATACTTCAACAAAAAAGCTTCAAAAACAGACTCCAACGAGAGACTGCTGAATTGGAATTAATTTGCAAACTGGATACAATTAACTTAGGCTTGAATAGAGACTGGGAATGGATGAGTCATTACACAAAGTAAAACTATTTCCCCATGGTATTTCTCCCCCCCACCCCACCCCCCACTGTTCCTCTGATATTCTTGTTAACTGCTGGAATTAGCCTACCTGCTTGTCACCATGGAAGGTTTTCCTCCTTTCCCCCCCCTGCTGTGGGTGATGGCTTATCTTAAGTGATCACTCTCCTTACAGTGTGTATGATAAACCCATTGTTTCATGTTCTCTGTGTGTGTGTATATAAATCTCTCCTCTGTTTTTTCCACCAAATGCATCCGATGAAGTGAGCTGTAGCTCACGAAAGCTTATGCTCTAATAAATTTGTTAGTCTCTAAGGTGCCACAAGTACTCCTTTTCTTTTTGCTATTACCAGTTACAATAAGTTTTGGACAATGAATTTTTTATTATGGGGATGTTTTTATTATGGGGATCTTATGTCAAAACATATTGGTGCATGTGTCAGATATTTTGATATATGCAGGATAATTCAAGCTCATGAACTGAATACAAGGCTATAAATCACTAGAGAAGATAAAAATGCCAGAATATAACTTGAAGGGTTTAATGAATTACAGGGCCTAAAAGCAAGTTCCATCCCTGTATGCACTATACAGCCTTTTACTATTATTAGTAATACACAAAAGTATAAGGAATCATCCTTAAACCCACATATATAGTCTACTATTTTCTAAATAATCCAGTTTAATAAATAAATATGCATCCATCCTGATTAGCTGTTGAAAACACAGCACATCTAAATTCCTTGAATTGAGATGAATGATTGTAAAATCCATCATGAAAAGGAGAGGTCTAAAAATGCTTCTGCAGTGAGATAAGTAACATTGGAATTGACTCTGACCTGGACTAGTGAGTGTAGCTTGATTCTCCGGTATGGCTAAACTGCGCTTGGCATAATCCAATGCGCAGCAGAGGAAGGTAGCGTTAAGCAACCTCTCTGCTCCCAGCTCCAGGGAAGCACCAGTTGCTCATTTGGGCCCCTCTTAAAATAGGGAGAAAATACTATCCTGTTATTTTATGTCCAGCTGCTCAGAGCACCCAGGGGATGTTTTGGCAGCTGAGGAAAAGCTGCGTGCAGCCGCAACCCAGCCACCTCCCCTTTATTCCAGCCACACTTGTATGTCAAGAGATGGGGAGTATCCTAAATACTAATAGGAGGGCTGCATGGCACTGGAGAATTCTCCTCCACACGGGAAATCCTCCACAGCCTGAATATGGCATTTATTGAGGCTGGGAGGTTAACTATGTTAGCCACGGATCCCTCCCAAGGCCTATCCCAGTCATGCCTCCAAACATCCCTCCACATTTGCGTAAAGAGACACAGAAGGCCCAAGGCTTATGGGCTGAGGGAATGAATGGGGGTGAGGATACACCTGTGCAGTTGCAATGCTTCCTTCGCTTTTAGGGCCTTTTGTACCTGTGGACTAGAAAGGGCATCATGCAACTTTAAGAGAGAAGGAGAGATCTGTGTTGTTTGTTCTGTGATCTGTTTTGTTCTTCATGGATGGGAGTTCTGCAGTTCATCTCATTGCTCTCTATGGAGTTCTGCTAGTATTTCTATACTTCCACTGTTATTATCCTCTATTATGCATAAATGCTTCTAGATGCTGGATTCCTTCTTTCATTCTTACTTCTCTTACTACTTCATTCTTTTTAGGCCAGTTACATTTTTCTCATATGATTAGCTGTTTTTCATTTGCTACAAGAGTCTGTTTTATATTTGCAAAAAGTTGAGCAGTGTCATAAATTGTGGTAAATAGAGAACAGCCACTCTGCTCACAGCCTAGCATGCATCTCATTGGTCCAAATCCTGAAGTCCTTGTGAAGTCAGTGGAGGTTTTACCTAAACAAAGGCAGTGTAACTATTGAAAAAGAATTTATGGATTTCATCCAGAGTTTGCAGTTCAAAGTCATTTTCTTCTCACAGAGAATGTAATTAGCTAAACAAGTCTTCTTTCATACATCTCAACTCTTTATGGGAGATCTGACAGTACATTTTATGTCACCCAGTATTGTTTTGATTGTATTGACAGTTTAATGTTCTGAACCTAGAGCTGAAATGAATTATGAAATGATTTGGATGCTTGATTAAACAACCAAGATGGCTTCTGAAGCTGAAAATATTGACTAAGACAGGCATATTGAACAGATTGGCTTAGATACTGTAACTTAAAGTTACAGATTGCCTGGAAAGAAGTCCCACAATGCCTCCAACTCATACAGTGGGTATCATTAAACAAGCAGCATTTAATGTGCCATGGTAGTGAACTTCACCATGGAATTTGTAGTATTTCCCATTCTAAGTGCAGGAAATATTATGGTAAAACTCAAATGCCTCAGACCAGCATATACTGTTTTTTAACTCATACTCACTGTAATTTCCGGTATTTTAAAATCTGATGTTTTGTGTCAGTAAGAATATATGCTTTTTTAAATTAAAAAAATGCTTTGTTTCTGTGTTGTAGTTTGGGTGGGTTGGATTAATCTATCAAATTGGATTAAATCAACTTCCTTTACTGGGTTCACACATACCTGCTGATACTGTCCTGCTCTCCAACATCATCATACACTTCTTGGTCATTGTCTACACGTCTCAGGGAAGCACTCATGGAAGGTCTTTGTTTCCTTTTTAAGGAATCATAGTCAATCTCCACCACAATTGTTTTAATGTATCCATCTAAAACAATGAAAGCTTATGATCAAGCAGCAACAATTTTCATTTCACAACAGCTAAGGAAGGACTTTAATAGAAGGTTGAGAACTCAAATGATTACAGCTGTATTGTGTGGCTGAATAACTCTATAGAAATTTCTGAATCTAAGCATATTGGGCCTTAGTCTCCTCCACTTACAAATCACGTGTAACGTCGTGGAATTCAATGGATTTAGACACACTTGGGTCATAGGAGAATCAGGCCCCTTGTCTATATAATCACTACTGTGATATCCACTAGAGACCCTGGGTCGAATACTCAGCTGTAGCAGAGGAGTGTGCAGTGCAGCTGGTGGGGAGTGGGGCAAGTGGCAAAGTTGCTTTAAGACACCTTTTCTCAGTTAATCCTGGGGTTACTGTGCAAATGGCCAGTCCTCCAGCGTAACTTAGAGCAGTCTATGGTCCAAACAGGCTAGTAGATAGAGCACTGAGATGCAGGGACATTATAGCCACACTCCTTATGCTGTGAGCTCAGAGAGAAGTACATAGAAGTTACTATGCCGGCCCTTTGCCACTGCAGATTCAGCCTACACGGGGGTGATCCTCTTGCTACCTGATATCCTGGCTGGAGGAGCAGTACAAAGCAGCTTAGCTCATCTGAGGATTGGAACCTCCACCTTTATCACTTACACTTGACTTTACTATGTAGATGTCGCTGGCAAAAAATCTATTATAATAAGATGGATTTAAACACTGTATATGCTAGGCGATCAAATGATGGGCATGCTGACTACACAGACTGTATTTGACAATAAGCATGAATATGTTCTTTCAAAAATGAGAAAAGCACATAGGAATGAGGACAGAAAACCTTCTTCCTCTCCTGTTGCAGCAGTCCAATTTCTAATGCATTTCCCTCTAACCTACATGTGAATTCCACATGAAAATTAAATAACTGGAAAAAAGAAAACATATGATGGAAATTTGGAAAGTAAATTACAAACAAAGCCATTGTTCCTTATTTCATGTGAATTATAAATACCATTTTTATACCATCTGATACTCTCATTCCCTTTTCAAGCCCTCCCCTTCCTTATTAGTTTGTAAGCTTTTAAGTAGGCAGATTCCGGTTGAAACATTGATGAACTACACTGAGTTGTACCTTTAACCTTCACCATTGGGAAGGCTGGTACAACTTCTGCTTTTGCTGAAATAAAAATCAGTTTATGACAAGCCAAAATAAGTGAAACTAATTAGCTTGCAACAACTGCACAAGAACCATAACTCCCCTACAGAGATTTTTTTTCTGTGTGTATAAAACCTCCTGAACAGAACATATTTTTAAAAATGAAAGGTTCTTTTAAAGTATAAATTAGCATGCCCATTCTCATAAAGCACTTATGCCCTGATCCAGCAAAGCATTTAAACATGCAAGTAGTCCCATAAAAGTCAATGAAACTACTAATATTCTTGAAGTTAAGCCTGTGCTTAAATGCTTTACTGGATCAAGACCCTTATGCCCTGGTCTCTGTAAATTAGAGACCAGATCCTCAGTTGGTGTAAATGAGCATAGTTCCACTTATTTCACTGATTTATACCAGCTGATGTTCTGGCCCTAGCTGCATATGTGTGGAAGGGGCTGGGGCTAAGGGTAGGGGAAAAAGAAAAGATACATTTTTGATTTCAAAAACAAATGTTGATGTTAGGAATCAATATTCAGATAAAAAGTTGGAATGTTCCCATTTTTTCTTGAGACTGGTAGGAAGTTCTAAAGGCTTCTTCTCTTCTTACTTACACTCCTCTCACTTACACCAGTCCTACATCTGTGTAACTACAGTGACTGTAAATGAGAGGGAAATCGGGCCCTTTAGTCTTTTGAATGCAACATTTTATCTAATCTAATCTCTCTCTCTTTTTTAACAGCTCTTAAAATACTTCCACAGAGGCAAGCTCCAGTGCTGACTCTAAGGCAGACACACTGAGCCACATCCTCAGTGGGTGTAAACTGATGTAGCTCCAGTGAGAATCTGGCCCATTGTCCTTAACTAATCCCAGAATCTCTAAGTTTGACACTCTATTGTACGTACGTTTACTGTACGAGCTGTGCCCCATGTCCGATAAGCACAGCAGTATGAGCTTTGGCAATTTATGCTATATGTTCTTGCCCATTTTGGGTGGGGACCCAGCCTAGCTAATATTACTCTCCCATGTAATGCTGTGTGTACTCAGGCAGTCAGTGTTTGACAGGGCAAACATTCAGGGGTAAAGTGGAGAATCAAAACGTACAATATCCTTTTGTTGTCCTGCCCAGCCACTTCCCTTCAGGGTTGTCTGTAATACGGATGATTTCAATATTATCACCCTGTTTGACAGTCAGCTCATTCTTCCCTCCCTTATAGTCCATGCAAACTCGTGCCTGATGAATGACTTGGATGGGTCCTGATAACTGCACAGAAAAAGCAATAAAAGAAGTCACACACACATACAAACATACGGAGGATGTGGTGATTGCTTTGACAAAAATTCAGATGAAACACAAAACAATAATAATTTGTTTTCAGTTCCATCCACATCAGCTAGGCACTTTGCGAACAAACACAAAGGCACAGGCCCTGCTCCAAACAGCTTACACTTTAAAGACAAACTAAAAAGCAAAGGGTGTAGGGGAGGGATACAGCATATAATTAAAGCAAGTTGAGATAGTAATTAGCCACATCTTGATAATACAATGGATTAATAACATAGGGCTAGATTATGTAACCCGTGTTCACATAGGTGAACATTCATTTACTCACAGGAGCAGTTCCATGTACTTCAATAGGACTGTTCGTATGAGTAAGTGCTGACCAACACATAATGATCTTTTTTTCAAGATATGCTGTACAGATGATCCCCAAGTATCCAGAAGCTGGCCACAATCAGCCAGTTTTCTGAATTCAGGCATCATGAAAAAAGTGTCTTGTAGGACATTGGGTAGTGACCATGGGACCATGAGATTGGGTAGTGACCATGTGGAGCAGTGCAGAAAGGATGTCTGTGCATTAGGAGCAACAAAAGAGAAGATATCTGTTTAGCTGAATACACCAATGTGTTTGTTTGCTTGTTTGCATTTATGGATAATGATACATTTTAGCCTCCATGGTAGGATGGTCTATAGCCTAAAAACAATGAGGAGGTTAATGCTTATACTCCAGCCAAGAATTCGGTGTGAGAAAATTTGGGTCCAGATCCCTGAAAAACACACATGTAGATACATTGCTATTGTGTCCACTATTTACTATCCCAAGTGCCAAATTTTCTCAGCCTTTCCACAGTGGTGGGATACTCTAGACACAGAGGAATCACTGTGGTTTCTTTGGTTTCTTTGCAGAAACATGACAGGGAGTTGTGGGCAGGCAACAAGGCTGGTGGAGAATGACTAGTGGGTTTGCAGACTGCATGGGTCCATTGGTTACAAACTATGCATAAAGGGCTTTGGGGCACAATGAACTTGGCTCACTACTACACACCAGGGGCTTTAGCAGTGGCTGTGGCTCAGCTGCACAGGTGCCTCATTCCCAACCTCTCTATTGAACTGGGAGATTTCATACTTCTGTCCCAAGCGTTGCTCCTCCAGGCAAAGGTAATTTACAGGTTCAATCCTGGAAGGTGCTCCAGCCCCAGTTAAGCAAAGCATGTGTTTAACTTTAAGCATGTGAACACTGTGAACCTAATTCTCCTTTTCACTAAGGCCCCTCTACGCTACCTTAGCAGTGTAAAGGGGCTGCAAACTGTAAAGTACAGTTATATATATGTTAAGGCCCTTTTATACTACCAGTGCACGTACAGGAGACTTTATGGAAATGAGAATCAGGCCCTGCAAGCATTGAAATACTTGCGACTTCAATGGGAAATTTCACATGCTTAAATTCAAGTGTGTGTTTAAGTTCTTTTGGGGCCAGCTGGATCGAGGATCGAGCCGTTCCTGAGGCTTTGTCCAGGGGACAAACCTTCACCCCAAATGCCAAACGAGCTGGCATCACCATGCAGCTTTGCAGCCAAACTGTGTCCTTGCACTGTAATGTATGTTTTAAAATGCACAAGGCTAAATAATGACTGCTGCTCTTCTGTGTGTAGCCTGCTAGAAAGGGACCTTACTTTGAACCTCTTTCTGATTTCTTGCTCTTTCTTTTCTTTTTCCCTTTGTTCTTTCTTCTCTTGTTCTAATTTTTTCTTTTCTTCTTTCTCTCTCTTCTTTTCTTGTTCTTTTGATGTGGCTCTGAACAATGAAAACAGATTATTTCACAGGTAAGGGGATGAATGTAGAGGCGAGTGGGCAGAAGGGGGTAGGCACTCACTAGAGCTTTCTCTTCCAAGAGCAGCAAGAGCAGTTAGGAGGAGCATGGATGAGCTACATATGGGAAAGGGTATTTGGAGACCCTTTCCATGCAACCATAATTTAGCTGGCTATGCTGGAAAGGCCCAACGTAACTGTTTGAGTGTATGTCTACACTGTAATTAGACACCCATAGCTGGCCCATGCCAGCTGACTTGGGCTCGTGGGGTTTGGGCTAAGGGGCTGCTTAATTGCAGTGTAGGCATTCAGGTTCAGGCTGCAGCCCAAGCTTTGAGACTCTCCCACCTCGCAGGGTCCTAGAACCCAGGCTCCAGCCTGAGCCTGAACCCAAATGTCTATACCACAATTAAATAGCCCCTTAGCCTGAGCTCCAGGAGCCTGTATCAGCTGGCACAGGCCACCCACGACTTTTTAATTGCAGTGTAGGACAGGTCTGAGAGGCATGGCCCTGCTCCTGTATGCTGGACAGCACCTGGGGTGGAATAGGGAGGACTGGCTATAGCGTTGGAATGCATAGCAAGACTTGTTACTCCCCTGCACCCTGGAAGCATTGTCCCTAATGATGTTCTTCCCCACTTCACAGCAATGAGTCTCACAGGTATAATGTAGCCCCTCTTTTTTGTGTGCTTCTGCTGAACTGAGGTGAATGGGCCCAGAGGTTGAACTACAGCATTACCCTGCATACAACTCAAATGCACCTCATTGTGAGAGACATCACTCATTTCAGTCTCAACATCACCTGTGTTCTCTGTCACAGGTTGCTTCCCACATGTGGGCTTTAGGAGGTTGTGAGGTAGGCTGCTGGTCCCTTCGGATGAGAGGCACTGCAGAGGCACTGGGAGGGAAGCTTGCATTTCTGCTGTCTGTACTGTCCCTGCTCTGTGGACACACAGTGGGTTTCAGACCCATGGGGATGTCAATCCAACAGTTTCATGAGCTCTATTAAAATTCACTTTGAGAACAACAACATTAACAAAATAATTCAACTAGTATTGGGTTGGTTGTGTTATATTTTGTTCCCATTTCAGGCAGTAACTCTGTGCAGCAGCTCAGTCATATTCCAAAGAGCTGAAGAGCATACTCTTTTGCTACCCAGTTCAAAATAGTCACAGGACTTCATTTGAGGAAGCATCTCCACCTGCATGCTACATCTAGTTTTAGGAGGGAGTTAACTTGTAAACTGATATGCTTTCTTTAGGGAAGATGATTAAGGTGGATGGAGCTCAAGATTGCAGTGCAGTCATGCTTCTGGGCCAGATTAAGTATATTTCCTAGCATATTTCCTAGTGATCTGTTTCTTCATTCAGTAACAAAGACACAACGGATAAGTTAGATTTGATACCTGATGTCATTGATATCTTCATACGTCTCTCCATCACTCTCTTGACCCTGTAAGAAAAATAAATCATGATTCAGTCTCCAATGGCCCAAATACACTGGAGTTCAATTTTATAGCTAGATACAGACAGACATAAATTAAAGCAGAAAAATAATCAATTGAAAATGCATTTAATGTTTCCAAGCACAAATTACTAAATTGTTCAAATTTCTTTGGTTCTGACCTTGGTTGTTATAATCTATCTATAGCTATATAGATAGATATAGATATAAAATAAAACCCAGCCTCCTTCCCATCACACACACATACATACATACACACACACACACACACACACACACACACACACTGATTGTTTATTCTGAAGTGAGTCTCTGTGCTGCAACTTTGATTACACTGCATCTGAAAGATGGCATGGCTTGAAAGGACTACAGGGTTAAAAACTAATTATGGGAGATGATGCATTGAGGGGGGCAAAGCTATTGAAGGTATTGGAATAGGGTTCAGATTAGAGTTCCGTTCCTGACTCTGCCAGAGACTTATTGTGTAAACTTGGGCAAGCCACTGAGGCCCTGATTCAGTGAGGTACTTAATCACATGCCTAATTTTAAGCACACGAGTAGTCCCGCTGAAATCAACAGGGATACTCACGTGCTTAAAATTAGGCACACGATTGAATACCTTGATGTAGGCCTATATCTCTGGAAAATTTCAGTGAAACTGAAATGTCAGTGGAAAGTGGAAATGGAAGATTTTGTGAACTTTTTGGTTTCCGGCCAGCTTTATAATTAGTGCCACTTTTGTTCTGGGTTCAACCAATTTCATTGTTGCCCTCTACATTTCTGCAATTTATCAGCAATATACTGGATCTATTCTGCAACAAACTGGCTTTTCTAATGCAGTGATGTATTGGAAAGAATATGTTTTCAGTGTGTTATAAAGGATAATACTTACCCCATCTGTATTTCCATGACCTGAATGACCAAAAATACAAACAGACTATTATTTTCTTTTGTAGAGAAAGTGCCTCATGCTGATGCTAACTATATGGACAAATACACAGCTGTACCTTAACTAGTGCCAAATATAGATTTATAATGATCTTATCTGTTTTAATAAGGATAAGAATGCAAACTAATTGGGATGAACAGAGCTTCCTACTGTTGTACTTTGTAAACTTCTAGCAGTAACTGATTTAAGGACTTTCACTTCATCTGCCATAGTGTGTATTATATCACATACACCCCAAATCAGAACATTCACTTTAAAGCTTCCTCAGAGACAACAGTGTCCTTGCCTATCATATCAGTTTACAAAAATCCAGTCACTTACAAGCAAGGAAGTGAACAGTTAAGAACATAACATTTTACACTGGTCACATAGGGCTAGTGCACCACCAGGCCTCCACAGCCATGGCAGAGAGTATGGAGTACCTGTACTCTCCTGTGCATGCTAGCTATACTATGGCCTGCAGCAAAGGAAAAGAAGGCGAGGCAGAGCTGCTGATTTCCCTGCGCTGTGCAAGGGGTAGCAGGCTTCATCTCCACCTCACTACATGCTGTGCTGGCCAGCATACCGGGTGAGGTACACTGTGGCTGGTATAGCCCTGGCACAGTTTACTTTCTTCCTAGGAGAGACCAGGAGAGAGAGTCATAATCTGCTTCTTGGGCTACTCCTGTACAACACATCTATGTCCTGGCCCTTGCTCAGGGCAGATGACAAAGTGATGATCATACCTAACAAACAGATTACTTTTATCCAGTATAAAAGCAATGCATTTTCATGAGAACACAATAACTAACTCTGAAAAAAGAGTATTCGTTCCAGATCAGTGTTGAAAGTTATTAGGCTCAGTAAATCTTCCAAGCCGAAGTTACGCGGGTGCTAAAACAAGGCTTTCCAAGAGAAGGTGCCTGCCATGTTGACTGTGGAGTGGTTACTGCTGTTATAGAACTTACACCACTCCAAAATATGACTTGCAGTTCACTAACACCATAAATATTTACGCCAGTCACTTATATTATAAATACAACATACTTAATTCTTAAATAGTTGCTATTAGTTAAAATGTATTCTTACCATCTGAACCAAATTCAACATCATCGTAACTTTGTTCATTGTCTGGATTTCTGTGAATATGAAAAGAAAATGTGAAATCTGAGAAGATAGTTCCTATAATTACATCTTCATTTAGCTATGTTCTGCTGTACGTGCCAAGTATTTGGGACATTGACTGGATAATCTGTTCACTTTCAGCCCTAAACATTACAGAGTTTAGATCTGTGTTTAAGTACAGATGAGATTCCCATAATGGATTAAGCGTGATTTGGTTTTTACATGGTGGCATCTTGACTCTGAACATAAAAACAGAAAATAAATGAGCCAAAGGCATTCATATCCAAGTGTGGTATAAACACTGTAATTTGGTAGACTGACAGACAGACAGAATAGTCAGAAATCTGTTTGAGAGTTTTGGAACACTAATAATCTCTGCATATGCATAAGCATAGTAACATATATTTGCATGTTGTATAGGTCCTTGCAGGGAAAGAAAAGAAGCTTGGATCTTAAGCAGACAGGAAGGAGAATGTACAGGAATGCTTTTTATAGAGGCTACAGGACCTGCTGTGGTTTAGCTGCTCTCTGGCCACTAGATGGAGCACTTAATGTACTTCATACTCAGTAATATATTCATTGGGTTTATGAGAATTTTCTATCTGAAAATGTTTCTCAAGTTCAAGAACAGCAGCATCTTTAGACGGTGTGCTTTCACATCATCAGTAGCAACATACAGTGTGCGGTGTGGTAAGACAGAAACCTCTTACGTCTGATAGACACTCTATGTGTGCAATAAGTTGTTTACCGCAAAATTGCTTATTTTGACTACTGAACCTGCTTCCATTTGCTTTTCACTTTAGAAGCATATGCCTTTAACACTTTGGCTGCCAGCAGGTGCCGACTTGGCAAGCCAAATTTGAGAAGAGCATGAAAATAGCACCACAATAGGTAATAGAGGTTCTGAAATGTAAAACTATGAGCCAAGTTCTTCTCTCACGTGTGCAGTCTCACCGACTATCCCCCAGCCCTATTGTCCTGTATGCACCGACTGGTGCCCATTGATGTCTGTGTCTCTTCCCTCCTCTGCCATTGGCCCAGAGTGCTGGAGTAAGGTTCTTAGTTGCTGCTGCTGACTGGACTACTTACTCCCTACACATAAGGAAGAGGACAGAGCACCTGCCCTTATACCTTTGTGATACAGGACATGGAAGGAGTTTTCTCCCACCATCACCTGTAGAGTGGGAGGGTGGGATTTGATAGTATATTTCCAGGGGCTGGCAGCAATCAGCTAAGCAGAAGGTCTCATCAGCTAGGGCCCAATCCAAGTTCCATTATAGTCCATGTAAAGACTTTCAGTCACTTTAATAGCAGACTCAATGTGACATGGGAGCTTGGGTCTCCAGGCACCTGAGAGCTGGCCTTAAACTGACACTGCCTGAGCATGTTGGTTTCCCATGATAGACATGAGCTGGAAAGTAACAGCAAAATATAAGCAAAACAGATTTCATGTTCACTTACAAGGGATCAGAGCTGGGTTTGATGTTTCTGGGAGGTAGGCTAGGAACTGGTGGTGCTTGTGTTGATGGGTGAGAAGCTGAGGGAGGAGGTGGTGGTATCTGTGTAGCAGAATGTGAGGGTGGAAGTAAAGGTAAGGAGAGCACTGAGTGGGAGATCTGTTTAACAGCGTCTTTGTTAGAACCTAAAACCAAAAAAACAAACACAATTTATCTAGTTAACAATTCAAGATGATCCAAAGACAAAACATTGCTTGTTTAGATAAACTCTAGATATAACATATTAATAGGATACATACCCAGAAATTAACATGTTATTTAAATATTGTAGATATGCATGGTGCCTTATAATACATATAGAAACAGATATTATTTGTATTATCGCAGAATCTAGGAGTCCCAGCCATGGACCCCATTGTGCCAGGCAGTACAAACCCAGAACAAAAAGATGGTCCCTGCTTCAAACAATTTACAATCTAAGTGTAAGATAAGAGACAACAGATAGATACCGTGTGACTCTCTGTGCCTTGGGGGAACACCCTACACCCCCATGTTCATCTTTATAAAATGATTGTGTGGTGTTCAATGAAAAGTTTGTCAAGTTGGGTGTCTTCGGAAGGCTCATGATGCACTGAGCATGGTTGTTATAATGATGTTATAAAAACAATAAGGAGTCTGGTGGCTTAAAAATCTTAAAAACTAACTGATTTATTTGAGCATAAGCTTTCGTGGGTAAAACTCCACTTCTTCAGATGCATGGAGTGAAAATTACAGATGCAGGCATTACATAATGACACATGAAGAGAAGGAAGTTACCTCACAAGTGGAGAACCAGTGTTGACAGGGCCAATTCAATCAGGGTGGATGTAGTCCACTCCCAACAATAGATGAGGAGGTGTCAATTCCAGGAGAGGCAAAACTGCTTTTGTAATGAGCCAGCCACTCCCAATCCCTATTCAAGCCCAAACTAATGGAGTTAAATTTGCAAATGAATTTTAGTTCTGCTGTTTCTCTTTGAAGTCTGTTTCTGCAGTTTTTTTGTTCAAGTATAGCTACTTACAAATCTGTTATAGAATGTCCAGGAAGATTGAAATGTTCTCCCACTGGCTTTTGTGTGTTACCATTCCTGATGTCCGATTTGTGTCCATTTATTCTTTTACGTAGGGACTGTCCAGTTTGGCCAATGTACATGGCAGAGAGGCATTGCTGGCACATGATGGCATATACAACATTAGTAGACATGCAGGTGAATGAGCCTCTGATGGTGTGACTGATGTGGTTGGGTACTCTGATGGTGTCGCTAGAGTAGATATGGGACAGAGCAGGCAACGATTTTGCAACAAGGATTGGCTCATGGGTTAGTGTTTCTGTGGTGTGGTGTGTAGTTGCTGGTGAATACTGGCTTCAGGTTGGGTGGCTGTCTGTAAGTAAGGACTGGCCTGCCTACCAAGGTCTGTGAGAGTGGGGGATCATTTTCCAGGATAGGTTGTAGATTGTTGATAATGTGCTGGAGAGGGTTTTAGTTGTGGGCTGTACGAGATGGCCAGTGGTGTTCTGTTATTTTCCTTGTTGGGCCTGTCCTGTAGTAGGTGATTTCTGGGTACCAGTCTCGCTCTGTCAATCTGTTTCCTCACTTCCCCAGGTGGGTATTATAGTTTTAAGAATGCTTGATAAAGATCTTGTTGTTTGTCTCTGTCTGAGGGATTGGAGCAAATTCGGTTGTATCTTAGGGATTGGCTGTAGACAATGGATCATGTGATGTGTCCTGGATGGAAGCTGGAGTCATGTAGGTAAGTATAGCAGTCAGTAGGTTTCCAGTATTGGGTGGTGTTTATGTGACCATCACTTATTGGCACTCTAGTGTCCAGGAAGTGGATCTCTTGTGTGGACTGGTCCAGGCTGAGGTTGAGGTTGAAATTGTTGAAATCCAGGTGGAATTCTTCAAGGGTCTCTTTCCGTGGGTCCATATGATGAAGATGTCATCAATGTAGTGCAAGTAGAGGAGGGGTGCTAGGGGACGAGAGCTGAGGAAGCATTGTTCTAAGTCAGCCATAAAAATGTTGGCATACTGTGGGGCCATGCAAGTACCCATATCAATGCCGCTGACTTGAAGGTATAAGTCGTCCCCAAATCTGAAATGGTTGTGGGTGAGGACAAAGTCACAAAGCTCAGTCACCAGGTGTGCCATGGCCTCAACAGGGATACTGTTTTTGACAGCTTGTAGTCCATCCTCATATGGAATATTGGTGTAAAGAGCTTCTACATCCATAGTGGCCAGAGTGGTGTTTTCAGGAAGATCACCAATGCATTGTAATTTCCTCAGGAAGTTGGTGATGTCTCGAAGATAGCTAGGAGTGCTAGTAGCATAGGGTCTGAGGAGAGAGTCCAAATAGCCAGATAATCCTATATAAACTATAAGAGTGCTGATGCCTGAGATGATATGTTATATATATATATATATATATAAAATATAATGATGTTATAGTAATTGTTACAGTATTGTTATAGTAATGTTATAGGTTATAATTTCATATATATAGTTATGAGGCTGAAAATGTATCCTCATGGCTTAAAGCAAGCTCAGGCAAAATCTCTCTAAGAACAGAGAGGAAGTTCACACCTCATCAGGGCATGTATGGGACAATACCAGCCCAGCCTCACAGGAACAAAGGACGCTGGCCTAGCCAGCAACAAAAGAATCTGTTAGACTCTCAAGGGAATCAATCCCCCTTCCTTTGGTCAATTTGGAACTGCAATGAGGTAATGCTCACCTGACTCTGAAGGGTGGGGGAGGGGCAGCAAGAGGGAAGAAAGGACATTATAAAAGGGAGAGACATTTGCCATGCTCTCTCTCTCTCTTCCACCTACATCTACAGACACCACACCAAGCGATTGAAGCACGGATCAAACGGGAGAGCCTGGCTGAAGAGCAACCAGCCTGCCTGTGGTGAGAAGCATCTAAGTTTGTTGGGGCACTGAAAGTGTTAAGATCATCTTAGAATGCGTTTTGCTTTTATTTCATTTGACCAAACTTGACTTGTTATGTTTTGACTTATAATCACTTAAAATCGATCTTTGTAGTTAATACATTTGCTTGTTTATTCTACCTGAGGCAGTGCATTTGGTTTGAAGTGTGTCAGAGGCTCCCCTTGGGATAACAAGCCTGACACATATCAATTTCTTTGTTAAATTGACAAACTCATATAAGCTTTCAGTGTCCAGCGAGCATAACTGGACACTGCAGGATGGAGATTCCTAGGGTTGGGTCTGGGACTGGAGATATTGGCTAGTGTCATTCAGGTGCACAATCCAAGGAGTAGCTTACTTGCTAGAGGCTGTGTGTGAACAGCCCAGGAGTAGGGGTTCTCACAGCAAAGCAAGGTAAGGCTGGCTCCCAGAGTCAAGGATTGGGGTGACCTAGCAGATGACCAGTCCAGATACCACCAGAGGGGAATGTCACAGTGGTGCAGTCAGTGGGGTGTACGTACAGCTTATTATTCCAAGTGAAGTTCACACTTTAAGCACTGATATTTGTTATTTGAAGTGAGTCTTAAGTGCAGTGGCTAAGAACAGTCAGGAGGAGGTCAGTTTTGTTATTTTCTGCTTGTTTATTTCGTGTGAGGGAAATAAGCACAAGAAAGCAGAAAAATGACTATCAGTGAGGCAGCTACAAAACTAGAGCTGGCCAGACTGTAAGCTGCAGAGAAGGAAAAGGACTGCGAGTTTCAAATATGGCAGGCAGAAATGAGGCTCAAAGAAGAGGAGGCTGCACACAGAAGGGCTCTGGAAGAAAAAGAAAAAGAGAGAAGAAAAAGTAAGAGAGTGGGAAGAAAGAGAGAGAGTGAGCGAAAACAACAACTGGACCTGCTAGAGCAGCAGAACCAGAACCCCCCGACCCCAACGACTTCCATCACTCCAAAAATCCACAAATGGGAACACTTATGTCCCGCAGTGGAGAGGATGATATTGCTGAATATCTGACTACCTTCGAAAGGCTGTGTGTAATACATGAAATCCCTGATAAGAGAGTTCCTACCCTGATTGTGAAATTTACTGGTAAATCTTGAAATGTATTCAATGGAATGCCTATTGAAGATGCTTTAGGGCATGGCTACCCTTGCAGATGTAGAGTGCTGGGAGTTAAACCAGCCTTTGGAGACCGCAGCAGGGAAAACGCTGCCATGTGTTTACACTGTCAGATTCAAGAGCACTGGCATGGCCACATTAGCAGCTCTTGCAATGCCACAAAGAACAGTGCATTGTGGTAGCTATCACAGCATTCAAGTGGCTGTAACGTGCTTTTCAAAGGGGGGGTGGAGTGTGACAGGAAGTGTGTTGTAGTTATGTGGTGGGAGAGAGAGTGGGTTTTTGGGCGGCTGAGAGCATATCAGCATGCTGTCTTGTAAATTCAGACAGCAGCAGACCCACCCCTCCCCCATACTCACAACAGCAGCAACATTCCACAGTAATGGCTTGCTTTGCCCTGGAGCAGATAAGCATGCCGGCTGTCAGAAACAGAGCTTTGAAAGGGGATAGCCGCATTGCTACAGCCAATTCAAAAACAATGAGAAGAGTGGCCACTGGACTTCAGGGGATTATGGGACGTTTCTGAAAGCCAATCACAGAGCAGTAATGCAACACCTCGTTCACACTGATACCCAGGCATTTCAGCCGGGGCGCAGCAAGCTTTATGCTTCTCATGGAGGTGGATTACCAGGAGCGCTCCAGCTGCAGAGTCAGGGCGCTCTGCATGCCTTGCCAGTGAGAATGCGTTGGGAGTTAGGGCGCCTGCAGCTGCTTTAATGCACTCTAACTTGGAAGTGTTGCCAAGCCCTTAGACTATTGTAAATTTAAAGATACTGTTTTACGAAGTTTTCAGATTACCCCTGAAACATATCGAATTAAATTTAGGAATCTTAAGAGGGATATTGGTATGAGTAATGGGGAATATGTAAACAAAATGAAAGATTTGTTGGGAAAATGGGTGAGGGGCAAAGAGGTGGCAAGTTTTGAGGGAATGTTGGATCTTGTTGCTAAAGAGCATTTCCTAGGCATGTGATGTAAAGCAGTGTCGATTGGACAAAGATGTAAAGTCTGTGGATGAGATGGCTTTTTTAGCTGATGCCTTCAAACAGAATCAGGCGTCTATTGAGGGCAGACCACAGAAAGAGGGGTTTAAAACTGGTGGGAAGCGAGGATCCCATTTTTCCCCTGGGAAGAGAGAAGGGGGTTGGGAGCCTAAACATTCTCTTACTCAAAAACAATCCTCTAACCCTCATCCCAAATCTCCTGTAAAAGCAGAAGAGCGCAAAAGGTGCTATCAATTGCTATGTAATTCCACTGATCACCTGAGGAATAAATGCCCTGTGCTAGGAGGTAGCAGGCAAACAATAGCTCATGTTAGTTCTGCTGTCCCCAATGCAGAAACCCTCCGAAGCAATTGAGACCTATCATATTGGTTCTGTGAGGTTAGCCTCTGTAGAACCAGATATGGAGCATGTTAAGGCTGTCCAAATTAATGGCAGGGAGTACTTGGGGCGGAAGGATAAAGGGACCCAGATCTCTCTGGTTAAGCAGAGTGTGATCCCAAAGGCCAATATGTTGCCTGGCCCAATGGCAGAGATCATGGGGGTGGGTGAAAGCAGATTCCTCGTACCAGTAGCTAAAATCCAGGTGGTTTGGAAAGTGTTTTGACTGTGGGTTTAATGGAACACCTCCTATTCTACCTGCTCCTTGGTAATTATTTTCTCTCTGCAGCTCAGGTTAAAGTATTTGCCTGAGCAGAAGGGAGTTTTATGCTGGGACCCCCGAAGGAAAAGGTAAGGGCTCAGGAACTGCTGAGAGCATGGGAGAGATTCTTCTGCAGCAGGGAGAAACAACATGCTTCCAGGTGGGAGGGTGGTTGAAACCAACTCCTGCACTGCAGCTGGAGGCAACACCACATCAGGAAGGGATGGGGGTGTAATGTTTGCCAGGGAGAGAATTGTGCCGGATGTTAGTTGCCAGCAGGTCGCAGCTGAACCAGAGACAAACCTGGCTCTAGGAAGCGGAGAGAAATGTGTCCCAAAGGAGAGGCCGGAGAAGGGGCAGTGAATCTCAGAAACCACTGAGGTGGGTGAGGATTCCTGTGACTGTGTAACACAGGGAAGCAGCATGTTTCCAGGTATGGGCTGAGGGGGTGGGGCTAAGACTAGCTCCTTTCCAGCAGAAGGCAACATGCCCTCAGACTCAGGGGCAGGAGAGATGCTGTCAGTGATTAAGGAAACTGTCCCAGTTGTTATATGGCAGAGTTTTGCAGTTGAACAAGGGATAGAATCCTTCCCAGGGAGCACAGAGAAATGTGTCTTAGGAGGGGGCCCAGAGGAGGAAACTGGGGAAGGAATAGTGGGGTACAGGAATGTCTCCTCACTAGTCACTTGAAGCAGGATGCCCAGGACACTAGGAGGATGGCTGGATCAGCATCAGTGCACCCAGGCATTCAGCCTGTGACCCAGGTTTTGAGAAGGAACTGTGTAACGGATGTCCTGGAAGGGAGCAGTCACACAGCTGACTTCTCAGGGACAGAGAAAGGGGTGGCAGTGGGTACCCCAATCCAGGTCCCAGTTTTTCTGGATGTTATTTCTGTAAGTTTTAGGAAAGTAACTGTGTCTCTTTAAATCAAGATGCAGTTCCAATGCCTGTGATAACAGAGGAGTTGGGACCAGGAAATTGCCAGGTGATAGTTTGCCAGAATAGAAATGATGCAACGGACAGAGAAGGGGGTGTTTTCCCCCAGGCTGGTGAGACACAGAGCAGTTATAGGACAGCTGCTGGGAAAAGGTGAATCAGATCAAAGGATAAACACACCTCGCCCAGAGAGCACAGATCACACCCCGCTATGGGGCAGGGAAGGACTCAGTGTTGGGAAGGGGAAACACAGGGTAACTCCAAAAGGCGAGATGGATTTTCTGCATCTGTATAATCCTGGGGTTGGGATACCACTCCCCAAAGGGCCAGCCAATGTGCAGGATCCTCCTGAACACTTATCATTTCAGACCCTGAGGCACCAAAATTCCAAAAACATGATTAAATTAAGAGCCAACACAAAGGGAAACACTGGAGGGAAAGAAAAGACAGTGACTGATTACATGAGAGAGAGTCAAAGGATACCATGGGTAATAAAAAAAAAACCTCAAACTACACTATCTAAACAGAAGGTATGGTATCATAAAGATACTTGTAAACACCCATCTGTGATAAAAATTTTGGTATTAATGTTAAGTTTTGGGGATAAGAATTTTGACATGGATGTTAAACCTTATGATAATGCTACTTTTGAATTAATACCTGTAAACAGGTTTAAAGCTTATCACAACAGAGATACCATAAAAAACCTGGTTTGCTGTGTGTGAATGGAGAAACTGAGGCATGCTGCCTCATGACTTTAGTGGCTGGACGCCAAGAGAACTATAACACAAACTGCCTTCAAGCTAATCAGTGACTAACCCTCTTGCAGTAAACTAAGAAGGGAGGTGTGACACTCTATACCTCGGGGGAATACCCTACACCCCCATGTTCATCTTTATAAAATGATTGTATGGTATCCAATGCACAGTTTGTCATGTTGGGTGTCTTTGGAAGGCTCATGATGCACTGAGCATGGTTGTTATAGTGATGTTATAGTAATTGTTTCAGTAATGTTATAGGTTATAATTTCATATATGTAGTTATGATGCTGAAAATGTATCCTCAGGGCTTAAAGCAAGCACAGGCAAAAACTCTACAAGAACAGAGAGGTAGTTCACACTTCATCAGGGCATATATGGGACAATACCAGCCCAGCCTCAGAGGAACAAATGGTGCTGGCCTAGGCAGCAACAAAAGAATCTGTTAGACTCTCGAGGGAGTCACCCCACTTCCTTTGGTCAGTTTGGAACTGCGATGAGATAATGCTCACCTGACTCTGAAGGGATGGTGGGGGGCGCAAAGCCAAGAGGGAAGAAAGGACATGATAAAAGGGAGAGAAATTTGCCATGCTCTCTCTCTCTTCCACCTACATCTACAGACACCACACCAAGCAACTGAAGTGCTGATCAAAGGGGAGAACCTGGCTAAAGAGCAACCGGCGAGCTTGTGGTGAGAACCATCTAAGTCTGTAAGGCACTGAAAGTGTTAAGATCAGTTTAGGATTTGTTTTGCTTTTATTTCATTTGACCAAATCTGACTTGTTACGTTTTGACTTATAATCATTTAAAATCTATCTTTATAGTTAATAAATCTGTTTACTTATTCTACCTGTATCAGTACTTTTGGTTTGAAGTGTGTCAGAGGCTCCCCTTGGGATAACAAGCCTGACACGTATCAATTTCTTTGTTAAACTGACAAACTCATATAAGCTTGCAGTGACCAGTGAGCATAACTGGACACTGCAAGACGGAGGTTCCTAAGGTTGGGTCTGGAACTGGAGATATTGGCTAGTGTCATTTGGATGCACAATCCAAGGAGTAGCTTACTTGCTAGAGGCTGTGTGTGAACAGCCCAGGAGTAGGGGTTCTCACAGTAAAGCAAAGTAAGGCTGGCTCCCAGAGTCAAGGATTGGGATGACCTAGCAGTTCACTGGTTCAGATACCACCAGAGGGGAACATCACATACAACAGTGGGGATAGTACAAGGAAACAATTAGGAAATACTGGTCAGCATGATAAGTTGTAGTATCAGCACACCAACCAACATGAAAAAATTATAATAGGTGATGCTGATAGTGAAGCCCAAAATTAACGCTGCCAATTTTTTTTTCTATTTTAAGACCCGGTTTTCAGTTGTGTACAACTTTTCCAAACTTTAAACATGGGCTGAAATTTCCCATGCTAGGCATCTGCCTTACACTGAATTTTTAGAGGGTTTTAACAACAATGGTTCATCTGTATCTGTGAATAAAATTAGGGAAAATACATTGTTTTGTTCATGATAAGAAAATCTTATAATTGTTTCATTGAGAAGCTCTGCCACTATCTTTCATTGGAGCAGAGACTTCAAATTTGGAAGTGGGGTGGAATTGTGTGTTGCTCTAGTGTTAGGGATGTATTCTTTGCTGTCCCTGTGAAAATCCACCTAAATCTGGCCAAGTTATAAATCTCTGAGAATAATCCCAGTTCACACATGCTAACAGTCTTGATCTGAAGACATCAAGAGATCGAGAATTCACCACTTTCCTTGGTAGTTTGTTCCAATGGTTAATTCCCTCATAGTTAAAAAACTTTGATTAATTTCTAATCTGAATTTGTCTGGCTCCAGCTTCTAGTCATTGGTTCTTGTTATGCTTTTCTCTGCTACATTAGAGAGCTTTTCAGTACCCAACTTTTTCTCCCTGTGCTTTGTTAATATTGTATAGTGCTATTTTTTTAACCAGAATGTCATGCAGTATTAAACCAAACTCCTTACAATAGTCTAAGTATATTACATCTATGGAATTACCTTTGTCAACCAAACTTGTAATCTCATCAATGAATGAATCAGTTTTGTTTGACAAGTCCTATTTTCAGTAGAATCACATTAACTGGCATTATTTATAGCCCTATCCTTTAGTTCTTTATTAATTGAATCCCATATCAGCTTTTTCGTTATTTTACCCTGTGCAACCTTAATCCTCCCCTCTTGTGCAGTCTTTAATTACACAATCACATTTCCTCCTCCCCCCCCCACTTCTCTATTGGCCCTACATGCTCAGCATAGAGACTAAGAGCTATAAAATCTGGTTCTTCATGATTTGTATTAGCACACTGTTGGCACTTAACATATACTAAATAATTATATTCATACTCAAAATGTTTCTTTTTTCTTTTGTCTCTGTAGGCCTCATTATCTCCTGTGTTGCACCTTCTGTAGTCACCCACCCTTGTGCAAACTGAAACCAATCTGGGTGCAAAATACTTCCATTCTAGTGTTGAAATTAATGTGACTATTTGTGAAGGAAAATACCACTCCGTGAAAATAGTGCTGGCAGAATCAGGTCCACAATGATAGCAGATTAAGCCATAATGATGTTTCAATATTGCTTCTTTTCTGCTTTAATTGGATGTTTTGAATTAACCTTAGTTCCATATTTGTCTGTTTCTGCAAGTCTTAATACACAGCATGGAAAGGAGCTATATTAGTGATGGAATTGGAGTCAGCTGAGAACACTCAGGTAAAACAGAAAGAGAAGCAATAATGAAATATCATTGTGGTTGTACATGTAAATCAATACCATTCAAAGACCTGGTGAATCATTATCATTGTGCACTAGCCTCAACCACTGGCACACCAAAAGACTCCTTCCTCTCCATTACAGATCTCTTTGGCTTTCAGACACCTTGCACCAGAACCAGACAGAGGGGTGGAAAGCCGAGCACCGATGGCAGAAAATTAAAGCTGAATCAGACAGAATGAATAACAAATTCCTTGAAGCCTGTGCTGAGGCTGTATGACAGGTCAAGAGAACCTTCCTTTCAGCCTCCATTGAAGCTGCCCAGAGCATAAATTGCTTCAGCAATCCTGAGTGTCTATAACCTGGATCAGAGCTAAGTACCAAGCGCTGTGAAGAATTATCATTAGGAAGCCTCCTCAAACAGCATGGATCCGCTCCACCTGCACCCACCAACCAACAGCCCAGCTGCATTCCCACAGGTCAGTACACTCACTCATCAAGAAGTTCTGGACACATCTAAAGGAGTCCCAACTCTAGACTTGTGAAATTGCACCACCACCACTAGACCCCTCATTTGTGGAGTCCCACAAGGAACAGTTCTCTCTCCAGTTTTTTGCAACATTCAGCCATTAGGTGTACGGGTCATACAACATGGGCTCAGGTGCCAGAACTATGCAGAAGATAAATAGCTCCACCTATCCTTCACCACAGATGACCATACCACTACCAGCAAGATGGCCCAGTGCTTAAATAAGATCAACTCATGGATGAAGAACAGCTGGCTGAAACTGAACCTGAGCAAGACTGAGGTGATGCTGAAGGGCAGAAGATAATACTTTGAAAAGTTTTCCATCACGAAGCCATCACCTTTGATTGAAGATACACACCCACAATTGGTCATTTCAGTCCATACTTTTGGAGTGCTCTTTGATTTCACATTGATGCTGAGCTCTCACATAGCATCATCCATGAGTAATGCTTTCTATCATCTCCAGTTGTCTAGGAGGCTCTGTCCCATCTTGATAGAAGGTGACCTGGCTTCAGTTATTCATGCCTTTGTCACCACTTGGCTAGATTGCAGCAATGTGATATACCTGGAATGAAGCCTTCAGCGCTTAGGGGATTTCCACTGGTACAGAACACTGCAGCACATCTCAGTAACACAAGCTACCGTGAGCACATCAGTCTTCTGTTCTCTACACTGACTTCCCATAGAATTTTTAATCAAATTCTAGGTGTGGTCCTTATCTTGAAGGCGCCCCAATGCCTGGGCCCAGGATATTTAAAAGACAACCTAAAGCCCTGGGATGAAGACCCTGGTTGACAATTACCCCTTCCCCTGGTACAATGGTACTTTCTATTGCAAAGATAGAGCTTGTCTGTGTGAGAGTGAGAATAATCTCGGGGGCTGGTCTGATACTGTAAAATGAACTCTTCTAGGAACTCATCACCTTCTTCTCCTAATGCAGGGTGCACTTCTTTGACCTTGCCTTCTCTAACATAAGTACATAGAAATATGTGTAACAACACAAAACAAAATATCTACCACAACAAGACCCTCCACTGCACACGGATCTCCTCTGGGGAGAGGATGAAAGAAAAAACAACATGTGACAGCTGTGTAGTCACATTACTGAATGCACTACTGGAAGGCACTCAGATACTATGGTGATGAGTGCAATATGAGAACCTATATACATAAGAATGGCCATACCAGGTCAGACCAGTGGTCCATCTAGCGCAGTATCCTGGCTTTTGACAGTAGTCAGTTCCAGATGCTTTAGAGGGAATGAACAGAAAAGGTTAATTTCAAGCAATCCATCCCCTATCATCCATTCCCAGCTTCTGGTACTTGGACGTTTAGGGACACCTGGAGCATGGCCAATAATAGCCAAGTCTTCCCTGAACTCATCTAATTCTTATATTGAATCGAATCACTAGGGCCTAATTCTGTCACATTTACATTGATGGTTCTTTCCTATGCAAGTAGTTGAATTTGCTTCAATGGGACTTCTTATTAAGCATTGTGAGTATGCTTTCAGAATCAGACTCTGAAATAAAAATGAAATTTGGACCAGATACATGAGAGCACTTAAGCTTACGCTTAATTTTAATTTTATTTCTATGCTTAAGTTCCATTGACTTCAATGTGACTTTTGTTTTCCTGAGTCACGGGAGAAATAAAAAGTGATCAGTAAAATAAGAGTAAAGATGATTTTCATTTACATTATGAACCTCTGCTTTTCAGGTATAAATCATGGCTGAAGGTGGTCTCAAAAAGTCATATATGGCCTGCTAGACTATTTTCCATAAACACTGTGGCTATTTTTCACAAAAATTGCATAAAACTCATCGGTTTGAACACTTTTAGTTACAGGACACCTCAAACGTAGATTGTAAATATTTGAAAGATAAGTATGCATCTTTCTAATTCAAAAACAAGTTTGTTTTTAGCGAATGCAGGCCATTAGTCATCGATGTCTGGGGAGCAGTCACTTTCCATTATTTTTTCTTTTCTTTCTATCGTAGAATGTTAGATGCCTGACAGAAAACAGAAGAGAGTTATTCCATAATAAAGAATTCTTTAACATATTGACCACTTCCTAGAAATATAAGTCCTATAGGACCTTTAACTGTGATTGTTCTTTTCTTTCCTGTTTTCTGTCAAGATCCTTAGGGTTCAGTTCTCCACTGCTGAAGATGCAAGGGTGCAGGGTGAGTGCAGGGAGTCAGTTATGGTTCCCAGATCTAGCACTGTCACTCTGACTTATATCACCTGAATAAGTGATGTTATATCCAGTGAAGGTCTCTAATGGATGTAACAGATGTAAGATGTAAGAGAATCTAGCTTTTCATATTGTTTTAACAGAGCCTTTTGGAAGGGTGGTGAAGGGAAGATGAATATAATTTACTTAGCTATTTTAAAAGGTCACCAGCAACTCACATACAACCGAACACCAGTACACATCTCTCCAAATCCTCTGCTTCCTACTGTTCTGGAACAAAACCACCCAACATCATGTAAGCAATCACTACAATTCAAAATGCAGCTCCCAACTCCTGTATTACTCCTGGGGGAATTCTGAACCACTGCACGACACAGAATTTTGCAGAAATTAACGTTGTGTGTGCAGAATTTCCTTTCCCCCACAGAAATGGGCTGCAGTGCTGCTAGCTGCCTCTAAGGGCCACTGGATCTGGCAGAGCCCAGCTTGCACATAGAAGACACTGCTGGAGGGAGGGAGAGGACACTAGAGAGTTCCTGGAAGCTGCAGTTCCCAGCATGCCCTGAGGGAAAGAGAGTGTGGTGCGCAGGAAACTCCATGCAAGCCTGGGACTAAGGATCAGACTGTTTCTCCCTCTGGTTCCCTGAGCTCTGGAGGGGGGAGAGGGGAGGATGTCTGGGATGGGGGCCATGGCTGGGCTCTGGGGGGGAGGGGGTGCAGGTATCTGGCTGGGGGGGAAGGGGGCTTGGCTGGGCTCTGTGGAGGAGGGGTTCAGATGTATTGGCTGGAGGAAGTCCTGTGGCTGGGCTCTGTGCGGGAAGGGGTGGTGGGTGTCTGGCTCCCCAGCTGTGCTCTGGGGCCCGGAAAGGGGCAGAGAAACAGGGTTTCATAGGGGTTTCTTTAACTCTACTCTTGAGGGAATTTTTGTGTGTGTTTGTATTGTTACAGACATACTTGCTGACAGGTATTTTCAAATACATTACCAAAATAATTGAAACTGGCATGATTATGTAGTGTTATTTTGACAAATAAAATTTGCAGAATTTTGTAGAATTTTACAATATTGTGTGCAGGATTTTAATTATTTTTGGCACAGAATTTTAATTTTTTTGGTGCAGGATGCCCCCAAGAGTACTGTACCTTCCATGGGGTAGATTGTGCCTGGCCCTTATTCCATGTTTACATAGGGAGTGCTTGCACAGAGAGGCCAAGAAGAACGGCAACCCCCTGTGTAACAATAGCCACTGCAATCAGTGGACATTGACCTTCTGTAACCCCTGATCTATATCAGGTGATGGGGATTACTAAATAAAAACTAGTTTTTTACCAGCATGTGTATGACACCTTATTACTGTGCACTCCAGGGATTGTAGGGGATGTTCTGTGCCTGTTCCTCCACAGATGATCCATGGCACCTCAAAGGGCAGAGAGGAAGCAGGACCATGGGTCAGCCCATTATACACCAGCCAATGGAACTCCCCTACCATACCAAGTGATAGTTTCCTGCATCCCACACCGTGATGTAGGAGAAGTGGCACAGCCTAAATGACACAATCAAGTTCTATGCAGTTTTGTTGTATCCATCTCGGTCCCAGGATATTAGAGAGACAAGGTGGGTGAGGTAATATCTTTTATTGGACCAACTTCTATTGGTGAGAGAGACAAGCTTTCAAACTCATCAACAGAAGCAAGCTCCCCTCAGACCAGGAAACACCAACTCAAAGTGGCACGAGACCCCCATGCCAGAACAACAAAGGCAAAATCTGAAGACATGTTTCCACTGCTACAATGATCAACATCCTCCACAACACACCTTTCAAGAGCCATGAGTCCTACACATGCCTATCACATCATGTGGTGTACCTCATCCAGTGCACTAAATGCCTTAATAAGAACTGGTTTCAGAGTAGCAGCCGTGTTAGTCTGTATTCGCAAAAAGAAAAGGAGTACCCGTGGCACCTTAGTCTCTAAGGTGCCACGGGTACTCCTTTTCTTTTTGCTAATAAGAACTATATGGGTGAAACCAATCACTATACTCTCAAATGAACTCACACAGGAAAATTATAAAAGACAGACAACATATCACCTGTGGGAGAACATTTTTCACAGAACAATCACTCTATATCTGACCTATCAGTCCTCATCCTCAAAGGAAACCTGCACAACACTTCCAAAAGATGAGCCTGGGAGCTTAAATTCATAACTTTGCTAGACATAAAAAATCATGGTCTTAATAAAGACACAGGATGTATGGCTTATTACAACAATCTGTAACCCATGAATTCTCTTTTTTGTCCTATGACTACAGGGGTGTTAATGAGCCACTTCACATTGAATGGTCACCCATAATAGTACACCTATTATGTACTAACTACTTATGCTAAACTATCAGTTCTATCTTGTATTTAGCTGTGAAGCTCTTAGTACCTTTCTCAGACCTGAAGAAGGGCTCTGTGTAGCTTGACAGCTTGTCCTTCTCAGCAACAGAAGTTGGTCCAATGAAATATATTGCTTCACCACCTTGTCTCTTGAACAATCAAGGCCAGCATTTTATCCCTACTTCACTGATTTCAGAAGCCTCCTCATTAGTTGCACTAATCTCATCCTAATTTTACTAATTTCCAACATCTTCCTGTCCTCCCTACAGTTCTAGTAAAAATTGTTCCTTCACTTTGCACACACCACAATGGAGACCTCCATGGACACCTCAATGAAATATTAACTTGACCTTCCTCACACGAGGCCTGAGCCAGTGGGATGAGGAACACTCCTGATCGGTACTGAATGCTTTCTACTTTCACCGGTGTCAAGAACAGATGAAGATGATCAACACCTCCAACGAGGCACCAACCAACTCACAGCAGAACTGGTTGATTTCAAAATTTGAGAAGTTGGGGACAATTTTTATGACACGTTCTCAAAAAACATTTTCATTCCCCTCCCCCCAACCATTTATACTGCTGGTCAAAAGGTTTTGTATTTTGAAATTACGTTTTTTTTTTTTAAAAAGAGGAAACATTTTCAAACAGTTTTACTGCAGAGGCAAAATGTAGTCGGGGATGCGGAGTCAAATGCCTCCCCCAGATTGGCCTGCCGGGGGAGGAGAGAAAGAGGGGCTCTGTCCTCCTCTCCCTGCCCTTCCCCATCAGCATGTTCTACTGCTTCTGTATGAGAGAGACTGGCTGGGAGGCAGCAGCAGCCTACTCCCTGCCTGGGCTTGGCTGCTGGGGACAGAGGACCAGCATGCTTGGGCAGAAGGGCGGGCTCTTGCTCGCTGGGCCCCTGTTCCTGGCAGCCAAACCTGGGCAGGGAGCGGGTCCCCACTGCCTCCTAGCGAGATTCTCTCAGGCAGAAGTGGCTCCATCCCACTCTCCATCTAGTTGTCAGGGAGAGCAGCTGCAGGAGGGAGGCTCAGGGAGAAAAAGCCAGAGCCCCCCTCTCCTCACAGGTAACATGGGGTGGGAAGAGCGTGGTGTCCCTAGCCTGGGCATAGGGAGGTGTGGGAGACACTGGGCAGAGGAGACGTGGGGCAGTCACGTGTCCTCCCCTTTAGATTGTGCCCCCCCAGCATGGGGAGGCATGAGTCATTTATGCCTAGTGCACAGTGTTATGTCTCCATCCACTGTTTCTTCAACCTCACTTTCGATCCTTCTAGAGACACAAATGCTTTACAGTCAAACTCTTTCATTTCCTCAAATCTACATACAACAAATGTATTATCCAGGAATACATGGAAGAGCTAGAGACTACCGTCATGAGAACATGAGAAAAAGACAGACAGATGCACAGAGGCTGGATGTCACCAACTTGTTGATGAGGTAGCAAAGAAATACAGGTTGGAAAATCAGTGGCAGTTGTCATGAATTTCCCAAAGTGTTTATACGCCTCCTCTTTCAACAAAGGAGAAACACATTTCACTGTTTTTTGGGAGTTTTTTTTGGCAGAGACAGTGCATTCAAGCTCACTGATTCTAATTCTGTAAATTTCAATAATAATTACAAAATATTTGCTGTCTGAAAATTGTATATACTTTCACAGATTTTTAAAAATATTTTGTATTAAATTTTGCAAATTTCTTGAGATTTTTTTCAGTTTTAGTAGTGAAACATTTGAAAAAGCAAAAGCAATCACATTTAGCCACTTCTATCTGAGAGCCTGGGGAGGTTTATTGGTTTTAAAAAGAACTTGCTTGCAGCTCTGGCTGTAAAACAAAGAAGCTGCAACAGTGCTTGTTACAGCCGAGCACCCACTTCCTACTTTATTTATGTTTTGCAGAAAACTGTTCTCAGCTCAGCTTCCCTATCTTGCATGCTATTTTAGCAACAGACCAATTAGTCTAGGTTTCCCACTAATATTATTTTAGAGTTGCCCAAAATAAACAACCATGCTCATAGCATTATTGAAACTGAAATCTTTTTAATAAGTATCACACTACTATAATTTATGTTACTGTGATAGAGGCACAAAGATGCTACTTATTGCCGGTACTGGGAATGCCTACTAAAGTGAAGTTTACATAAAGTTTTAGTTATGGCTACCTGTTTTTGCATGCCCATGACTTTTCAAAAAAATTTCTTTCTGTGAAGAAATTTTACATGTGAGGGCCTTGATCCTGCATTGAGAACTGTGTAGCACTGTCACTCTCCTCCCTTCTTCTTTGACATGCTGTTCTCCCCCATATCCCTCCCCATCCTGCACAACCCCTGATGCAACCCCTCCCTACCTTGCCTCCTCTTACTCCAGTTAGGTGATGGAGCTTCCTCTGCCTACTTTGTAGCAAAAGAAGTTGCCCCTCCTCAGGGAATTCTCCAATACAAATCTCCAGCTGCTTGAAGTCGACTTTGTGCCATGTAAGGGTCACAAAAGAAACATAGCAAACTGGAGAATCTGGCCCTCAGTTTTTAAAGCAGAACTTCACACTGGTGACACAATCTAATGCACAGTTATTAAAATACTTAGCTCCTACTTAATGCCTTAATTTTCAAAACACTGTACAAACACTTATTAATCCTCATTCCTGTTTTTGAACTGTGGTAACAGAGACATGGAGTGTTTAAGGGCAATGTGCTCAAACTTAAGTGTTTAAATTCAGCACCTAAATCCATAATTAGAGCCTGAGATCCTTAAGAAAATAAAAACAAAAACCAACCATCTTCAGCACATGGGTAAATTTACTAACCCAAGTAAACCCACAGACTTCAATGGGGCTATTCTGGTGAATAAAGTTATTCAATGTGTGTTTGCAGGACTGAGCCCTTTGGCATCTAGATAAGTGGTCAGATATTCAGAAGTGTTAAAGATATGCAGCACTCATTGATGTCAGTGAAGTTGCTTCAAATTTACATTGATGCAACTGAGAGCAGAAATCTGGCCCCTTTTATGGAGGTATCAGAGATTTAATTAATGCCAAACTGTCAGACCAAACTCCTGATTATTTGAAAGAAATCCTTATTAACTGATATTGAAGTATTTACAGATACTAGCCAATTAATTTTCATGCTAGAAGAGTTTATTTCTATAGTTTTTGCCAACAAAAATAAATCCTAATTTAAATTATTCAGACATAGAATATGTATGTTCTAATAAAATGCTGATAATTTAAAATAAATCATTAATAAACCGTTGATTCAGTTCAGAAAGGGCAGGGAAAGGAAAAGGGTGGGGGGGCAGCAGGGGAGATTTATTAGAAAGGGCACAAATTCATCTAAACATGACAATTTGGTGTCTCCTCTGTTTCCCAAATCAGCAAATTGGAGGCACTTTGATGAAACATCCATCATTCAATTTTAAAAACATTCAGATCTTTTTATATGGCACGTAATAGTAATAACAGTTGATAGAAGACAAGTGGTATTTTAGTTAAAAATTAATTATAAGGTTATATCCATTGGTGAGCTATGCAAAGCTTCACTCAGAGAAGCTATCCCACACAAAACATGGCTTTGCATTCAAATGGTGCTTCTTTGCATATTTTCCATTCAAGAGCAGCACACAAGATGCATCATTGTTCCAAAAAGTATCACTTTACAGTAGCCATCACCTTCAGCCCCCAACTAAAACCTCTCCAACGTATCATCAAGGATCTACAACCTATCCTGAAGGATGACCCATCACTCTCACAGATCTTGGGAGACAGACCAGTCCTTGCTTACAGACAGCCCCCCAATCTGAAGCAAATACTCACCAGCAACCACACACCACACAACAGAACCACTAACCCAGGAACCTATCCTTGCAACAAAGCCCGTTGCCAACTCTGTCCACATATCTATTCAGGGGATACCATCATAGGGCCTAATCACATCAGCCACACTATCAGAGGCTCGTTCACCTGCGCATCTACCAATGTGATATATGCCATCATGTGCCAGCAATGCCCCTCTGCCATGTACATTGGCCAAACTGGACAGTCTCTACGTAAAAGAATGAATGGACACAAATCAGACGTCAAGAATTATAACATTCAAAAACCAGTTGGAGAACACTTCAATCTCTCTGGTCACTCGATCACAGACCTAAGAGTGGCTATACTTCAACAAAAAAGCTTCAAAAACAGACTCCAACGAGAGACTGCTGAATTGGAATTAATTTGCAAACTGGATACAATTAACTTAGGCTTGAATAGAGACTGGGAATGGATGAGTCATTACACAAAGTAAAACTATTTCCCCATGGTATTTCTCCCTCCCACCCCACTCCCCACTGTTCCTCTGATATTCTTGTTAACTGCTGGAATTAGCCTACCTTGCTTGTCACCATGAAAGGTTTTCCTCCTTTCCCCCCCCTGCTGCTGGTGATGGCTTATCTTAAGTGATCACTCTCCTTACAGTTTTCAGAGTAGCAGCTGTGTTAGTCTGTATTCGCAAAAAGAAAAGGAGTACTTGTGGCACCTTAGAGACTAACTAACTAACTAGCTGTAGCTCACGAAAGCTTATGCTCTAATAAATTTGTTAGTCTCTAAGGTGCCACAAGTACTCCTTTTCTTTCTCCTTACAGTGTGTATGATAAACCCATTGTTTCATGTTCTCTGTGTGTGTGTGTATATAAATCTCTCCTCTGTTTTTTCCACCAAATGCATCCGATGAAGTGAGCTGTAGCTCACGAAAGCTTATGCTCTAATAAATTTGTTAGTCTCTAAGGTGCCACAAGTACTCCTTTTCTTTTTGCGAATACAGACTAACACGGCTGCTACTCTGAAACCTGTCACTTTACAGTATGTATGTTTGGTCAAAAACTAGAAATAGTCACAAATTTTCAACTTACAAAAATAATATTGTAGAATAAAATATTTTTCCAAATCATTAATAGGAAGTTTGGCATATGACTATTTTGTCTGCTAAGTTCCTTATTATCTTTACCATAAAATGACTGAATCTTTTCTTATTTTATTTTATTTTGGCTGCTGTTACATTTATTTAGTAATTAAGGCCAGGGATTTCAAAAATGACTAATGATTTTTCATGTTGAAATTTTTCGGTGCCCAACGTGCAATACCTTAAAGGGTCCTGATTCTCCAAATGTGGGTTCTCAGCACACTTTGAAAATAAGGCCCCTTTAAGGTAACCCCCGTGGGAGCCTGGTCTGCATAACTGAGGACAGAAACTATTCCCAGTTGATCTTCTGTTTATTATTTCCATGTAAATGTATATTCCCCAGAGTATGCCAGAAGAATGTATGCACTGAGTTTTTATTTTAAATTTGGAACTGCTTTTTTCTGTGGTAATTTTTTGCTGGAGTTTTTGTATTTTATGCCCTTGAGATGGACAGTCAATACAAATAAAATATTGAACATTATTTGTTTGGCAAACTGTGGGCATACCTATGGCCCAGTGTAAATAAGAAATAATAATAGTAACACTGAATATTTGGAGACTCTCAGAAGAAATCATGGACAGCAGTTAGGGCTACCCCCTGCGGCTCTGACCTGGCCTTTCCAGGAGGGTAATACTAATTACCCTCCTGGAATACTAATGGGCCCCTACTAATAAAGACTGAGAATGGTAATCTATCGCCCACCCTAAAACATACAGTAGGACAACCAATACTAAAGCAACCGTCACTTGATGCTAGAGACCTTGCAAACTACTGTCTGAATTTGACAGTTGAACAGTTTGCAAAAAACAGTCTCTGCCACCATCTGTGAGTGGTTAGTGTAACGGACCCCCTGAGTCAGGCTTCAGGACAGAGAATGGTACAAAGTCAGCATTTCTTGCCCTGGCAGAAGACCTCCTCATGACCATAGACAAGAGATGTTCTTCCAGACCCCTCCTGCAGGACCTCTCTGTGGCATTTGATACCACTGATCAGCAATACTCCTGCTGCAGGGATGAACAGAAATGCCCTGAAATGGCTCAGTTCCTCCCCCTGAGACTGATCACTGAGGGTCCTTATGAGCAATTGTTCCTCCACCTCTAGAGACCGCACCAGCGCAGTCCCACGAGGCCCAATCCTCTCCCCCACATTATTCAACATCTATATGGAGCGACAGAGAGCTGGCGAGACAACACAGGCTGAAGTGCCAGAAGTACGCAGACTACTCCCAGCTTTATAAATGTAAACCATTTTGTCAACCTGCTTTCCTGGCTTCTCATTGCTTAGCTGACATCAGACCAGCGGGAAGATAAGCAGGCCTAAGCTAAACCCAGGCAAGACTGAGATGATGCTGGTAGGAAGAGATATATGTTAAGCAATTGCCT
This sequence comes from Dermochelys coriacea, assembly GCF_009764565.3. Classification (NCBI taxonomy): domain Eukaryota; kingdom Metazoa; phylum Chordata; order Testudines; family Dermochelyidae; genus Dermochelys; species Dermochelys coriacea. The sequence goes on from NC_050072.1 coordinate 28,361,747, forward strand.
TCTCTATGAAGGACATCTACCCTCAAATTGCTGAGTTGCTCCTTTTCCAGTCCTTGTTGCTATTGGATGGCTAAATAGCTATGACAGCAAAACACTTTCACTTACATTTGCAACTCGCCAGAGGTTTGCACCTTAACTTATTTAACACAGAGCAGGCCACGCTGAGGCATTCACAATCTCCAGGTTTAGTCACTGCAGTTCATGTCTAAGAATGAAACTAGACACCCTGAAAAAGCTTCAACTTTTACAAAATGCAGCAATCTGTCCGTTTAGCAGTATGGATCACTGTGAATCTATCATCTTAGTGCTCCGCTCCCTGCACTGGCTCCCCAGTGAATTCTGAGTCCAGTGCAAGGTCTCTGACCTGATATTTAAAGACCTCCATGGGATTGCTTGGAAATACCTGAAAGATCACATCTCCCCCTCGTGCATGACTGCATATTGTATTTGGATTAAGGATTATTTCCCTGGAACAATGGATTGATCAATCATTGGGGAGGCTTGTGACTGTGGGAGACAAAGCTTTCACAGGAAATGGATATATGCTGTGGAACAAACTCTTGCAAGAGACAGAAATGACTGTGGACTTTATTACTTTTAGAACTAAATGCAAAATTCATTTCTTCAATTTAGTTTTCCTTCAACAAGTTCTTCACACATGCATGTGGACACCTGCATACTCAAAAAGCCACTCATTCACTCTGATACAGACACCCCCCAACCAAAATTAACAATAGCCATAAACTAATCAAGCTGGTTCTCCAACAGAGAAAAGAAAAGGAGATGTGATTATCTGTATTGTTAAATACTCAGGGGCGCTCAGGAAATACAGTGAGTCAGGCCATAAAAGCACATAGAGAAATAAATAGGTGAACAACCAGATAGATGCATAGGAATCAGACCCACACCATACCAGAGATGTTCAAATAGAAAGGACATTTTTCTTTTTTGAAAAATTTCCAAGAAAGAATTCAAAATTAACCTGAACCCAAAAGGAGCTGCAAGTGCTCAGCAGCTCTAAAAAAATCACGTACTTAGGTATTTAACTTTCTTCTTTTTATGTGGCATCTCCATTACTGGAGATTTGCAATCTAGGCAGCCCATTCCGTATGATCCACTGCTAATATCTTTTCAGAGGAATAGCCCTTTTCATCTACTCAATGCCCAGCTGAGATCTTCTTTTTTTGGCTTCATGTTCTTCAGCCATCAACTTTTCCTTTCAGTGCCTGTAAATATGCATGATTGCCCACTGAACCCCTTAAAATGTGCCTTTCAAATTGAATCTTTCTTTTCATAAGATCTAGGACTAGCATTTGCTGAGTTCCAATCGTCTCCAATACTTTTTAATTGGGTACGCAGTCTGTCCATGATATTTTCAGAATTCTTCTATACCACCATATTCTGAAGGATTGTAATTCCTTTATTATGAATTGGTTGAATGTCCGTTTTGCACCGCTGTAATTTAACACAGGCCAAATGTAAGTTTTTAAGAGTCAGAATTTAGTTTTCAGACTTATGTCTCCTGTCATCGGATGTTTATTCTTCCAGAACGTTTCTTTGCTCTTGCTGTTCTGCTGATGACTTTGGTGTCTGATCTTCCATTTTCTGTAATGATGCTTCCTAAGTAGCAATAATTTCTCACTTGCTGTATGGCTGTCTTTCACTGGAATTCTCCTAAACTTAGGCATCTAAATATGAACATTCTGTCCCTAGTGTTATATAGTAATTTCATATATACATTTTGTACATCGTGTGTAGGTTTTTATGTATGCAATACATTGAATTGTTATTATTATTATTATTAAATGTTATTAAACATTATTTTAAAAGTATAAAGTGTATAGAAATATAGGCCCCAGTTCTGCAAGGTGCTTCAACAAATGTCAAACTTTAAGTGTAGTCACATTAACGTGAATTGGGGCCAAAATGGCTTATCTAATAAAATAAACAGTAAGAAAAAGTTTTATTCATTACAGTGAAAACATGGATGCCTTGTCTATATGAATAAGTTGAATCTCTTCTAGTTACTGGCTCTATATTGAGGTTGTGCACTCCTTTGGGGCCTGAGATAATATTAGCCATTGTATGCTAAATTTTCACAATTTTGTGAAGAGTGCAGGCCCAACATTTGTGAACACAGAATTACAGGCGTGTTTGAAGTCAACTGAAAAGTAGGTCATTACAGTGCAAGACACATATTGGTATCATTGTATTAATAACCAAAGTCTTGTGTAAGCAAAGTTTTGTTTCTTTGGTATTTTTCCATTGCTGGAGAAAGAAGAAGTATTGCTGTCATAGGCATAGGGTCTGATGTGAGGTTTTGGGTTTAACATCACAGGCTATTGCTATAACTGGTTACAAAACAGATTTTCAGAAAAAGATGTACTGAGAGTTTAAAAACTGAGCACATCTGACAAATGCACAGCATTCTTCTCAGGGTCTATCAACTGGCTTGAAATTGTGTCAATATTAATGGCGTTCATATTATTTTCTTGTGGAAGGGCACCAATAATGATGTAGTTTATGACACAGGTGGCAATTTAGATTTTGAACAGAACTTGGGTAGCTGTGTGATGAGCATTATTTCCCATTGGCCCAGGCCAAAAGATCCCAGGAAATAATAAGTACAATTTTAAAACCGAAAGAAAAAACATCCTTTTTGGTAAGCCCTTGGTTTTACTGTAGTTTTCTCTCTAATAAAGTGTCGTCTTATCTCCCTTTTGTGAATCCTTACTGACCTTTCAGAATTAAATCAAATGGTTCTTATAATTTCATTGTTACTTCCCCTTTCTGACTAGTGTTTTCAATACTGTCTCTAATGTAAATAGAATGAGGAGTACTTGTGGCACCATAGAGACTAACAAATTTATTAGGGCATATGCTTTCGTGGGCTAAAACCCACTTCATCGGATGCATGCAGTAGAAAATACAGTAGGAAGATTTATATACACAGAGAACATGAAAAAATGGGTGTTACCATACCAACTCTAATGAGACTCATCAATTAAGGTGGGATGGCAACACCCATTTTTTCACATTCTCTGTGTATATATATATATATATATCTTCCTACTGTATTTTCCACTGCATGCATCTGATGAAGTGGGTTTTAGCCCACAAAAGCTTATGCCCTAATAAATGTGTTAGTCTATAAGGTGCCACAAGTACTCATCGTTCTTTTTTCTGATACAGATTAACACGGCTACCACTCTGAAACCTAATGTAAATGTAATCCAATCCCAACCCCACTGTCTGTGCTGACCTACTCATAGCCAGCACAGTTTCCATTTGTTAGTATACATATGGGCTGATTCAGCAAAACTCATGCAAAACTCCATCCCTACTCAGCAAAATACTTAAGCACGTGCTTAACTTTAATTTGCTATCACATTCATAGAAAACAAACACCAAAGAAGCACTAATACAATTGAAACAAACACAGGTGAAGTGAATTCATTTTGAAATTCAAATAGGTACTTGAAGTATTTTTATTTTATAATATTTGTTCAGCTCTGCTGAACAGCATTGACAGCTATATTTATACTATTTTTTGGGTCTAATCCTGAAGTCCTAACTCAGGAAAAATTCAGATTGATTTAATGTAAGTTTCTGTAACCAGGACTTCAGGACTGAGCCCTAAAACCTACACATAAATTGTAACCTCATATCTCAATAATGTTGTAATAATTTAGGACTTATTTTTATAACCCATATCTTGGGCTTTTTCTCTCAATGACCAGCTCGTATGGAAGGGAAAGGGTGTCCCTATATTTGATAGTAAAGGAGGAATAAGAATGTGGAGATATTCCTGGGAAGATCCTCAGCTGGTGTGAATTGCCAACTGATGGAGTTACAATTCACACCAGTTGAGGACTGCCCTTCAGTATATTTTTATGGATAATTTTTCTCATCTTAAAAAAACATTTCCCCCCCAAAAATATTGCAGAGCACACAGCAAAGGAAGTAATTGGTAGAGTGCATGTGTATAAATACAGATTTGCAACATTTTTGCATTGTAGCAATCTTTGTGGCATTTTTGCTTCCTCTTAAATATTTAAAACAGTGGCATACAGTATCTTACACAACTTTCTGATGGGAAATACTGGAATTTACTTTCTTCCAGTAGATATTCTTTCTGTGCAGTTAAGTAGATTTACTTATTTTAAAAATATATCAATCTCCTGCCTGTCTTTCTAATCTCCCTGTCTAATTGGGTGTTTTTATCTCAAAGCTGTAATGATTTTGCTTACTACGCACTGCAGCACCGATCCTTAGCTAGTATAAATTGGAGTCACACTCTTGATTTCAGTGGAGTTTTGCCAGCTTACACAAGTGGAAGAGCTGGCTGGCCTTGAATCTTTAAACACCTTGGTTGAAAAGGCAACAGTCAGACAGAGCGGATACACAGGGTAAAATCTGGTGCCCCATGAAGTCCACGGCAAGCCTCCTGTTTACTTCAGGGGGCCAGGATTTCATCAGTAATATTAAGCGACGATACACTATGTTCTCTGTCATGGAGACTTTCTTCCTTAATCTAAAATAAAAAAAATCTCTCAGACTGAAAGCATATGGCTGCTCTCTTAACTATGTGATCTATCATCACTGTGAATTGAGTTCTTACTCTGGGACGAACAAAAAGCAGAAAGGATTTGGAGAAGAGGAGTTGTTCAGTTGGTCCGCAACACAAACATTTGGCTTATGAAAGTTGCCCGGAGCACTTATGCTGCAATTGTGGAAGAAGTCAACACTATCTCTAACAAATCTTGAAACAGACATTATATTGATCCGGTGCTGTCAAACAACAATTTGGGACCAGATCATCAGATGGTATAAGTTAGTGTAGCTCCACTGAATTCAACAGAGCTCACAACAATTTACATCAGCTGTGAATCTGGTTCAGAACTGCTAAAATTATTGGCCCAGCTTTCTCTTGAATAGGTTCACAATTTTTCTTCTATTGCAAAAATTGGTAGTCTATTGCACATATTTATTTATTTATTTATTCATTTATCTTTTCTGTAAAGTAATTTCTTCTTGCTTCCTCTATCATGAATGAATCTAAATGTACCTGAGTGACCACCATAGTTCTGATATCAGAGATGTCCCTAATCAGTTCTTCCAGGATTTCATTTGGCACCAAATTTATCCCAAGAGCACAGACCTCATCACTTTAATATTTCTATTTTAGGTACACCAGGTACATTAACGTTGTCGTGCTTTTATGTGGCAATATAATCATGGTTAGAGAGTTTGGAACTAAAAAGTTATGAGTTTGTGACCCTTCACCAAAATTCCAACTCAAGCAATCATAAACTTCTGGTTTGATGATTTCAGGCACGTCTAGATGACCAATCTCCTCCTCCCTGCAGGTAATATTGAAAACTTTATATGGACTGATTTTCTCAGAAAGTAACTAAGTAATGGCATAGCAAGTCCACCACTTTCTATTCTAATTACTTAAGGGACTACAGCTTTCCATTGCACCAGATACACTGTATCCCATCACACACTTTACATTATGATGGTTTTCATGGTAATTTTATAATATGGCTTTGAAATGAGTCATATTTTGCCAGGAGCTTTAAAATCTGATTCTCCTGGTCCTTAGAGATATAAAATGTTATAGTCCAATACACATTTGGAAGCAGAAGCCTTTGGGCTCTTTTATTCACTAACATAACCGACAACTTGCTTTCCACTAGGAGTCACGCATAATAACAAAGGGACAAATTCTTCTCTCAATTAAACCACTGTAAATCAAAAGTAACTCAGGTGACTGAAGTAACAGTAGTATATACATAGTAATGTGGACAAATATTAGATTTATTAGTACATCTGTGAGGCAAAAATTTCAGCTCAAATCTTAATTTTCACTTCCACACTTTACATTTATGGATAATAAATAAATAATAATAAATAATAATAAAATGATGATGATGATGATGATGATGAACTTAAAATCATGGAATCTAGAGATGGAAAAGACCTTCAGATCACTTAGGTCAAACCCCTGCCAATGTCAACTGGCCCAATGAGCCATGTATATTTCATGAATATTTTTAAATGTATGGCAGGATATTTTATCTATCTGAAATGACGATGTAACCAAGATTGAGGCAGTCTGTGATGCTTGTTGCTACAGCACTGTTGGTCTGAGAACTCTTTCAGCCAAGACTTTGTGGCATGTTGCATGACAGATATGGTCTCTTCCATTAGATACTAGAAACAAAACTATGGTCTCTGCTAAAATGCCTGTTGGAGTTTTTGCTTTTTTTTTTTTTTAGCTTGAATTGTTTTAGAAACTGATATTTCTGTCTCAAGTGAAACTTCTTTTCTTACCATATATTTTTGTTCTATTTATACCTGTGCTATTATATATATTTTCCCTTTCTAGCAGTGAGGTAACAAAAACAAAGACCTACCAATCAAACAAACAAAACCCCCGGCAGTAATCCCTTAGGTCTTGATCCTGGAAACATACATGCACATGAGTAAGTTTGTTCCATTGAATTCAGTTTGTGAAATTGATTCACATTTTCATGGATTACCTGATCATTATCTGAATACTCACAAATAATGAATTACTTGAAGAAGAATAGGGCACCTAACTTGATGCTTTTATGTATAAAAATATTCACAAATCAGATTTTAAGACTTTTGACCAACTCTAGTATGTTCTATTTTTTTAAACAAAGTTGCTATTTTAATAGTGACCTATTTTAAATAAACTAAAATAAAAAAAACAGTACAACTTTGCAAGTCACTGTTTTGTTTTGAACTCGAACCAGAACTGCATTCCTTTTGCTCCAATGTATTGTGCATCAGACAGTTAAGATAGTGTTATATTATTTGATTATCTTATTTGATTGTTAATAATTTAATTTGCCAATCTGTGATTTTGGGCAAAGGACTTCACCTCTCTGTGCCTTCCTCCCCTCCCATTTCCACTTTTTGTCTCTTGTATCCATTTAGGGTTTGTCCACACAGTAGCTGAGGGGTGTAATTCTGAGCTAGGGTAGATGTACACATGCTAGCATGGGTGACAGCATGGGTGACAGCATGTGCTAGCCCCCCAACTATGCACCCAGGGAATCTGGGGGGATTGTTCTTTGGCGACTAGCCTGAGCTGCCACACCATACTGCTATTTTCATTGTGTTAGCTCAAGCAGAGCTAACACATCTGTCGACTCGAGCTGGGAATCTCACTTTCCAATTGATGTGTAGACATACCCTTAGACCGTAAGTTCTTCAGGGCAGAGACTGTCTCTTACTATGTGTTTGTACAGCACCTAACACAATGAGGTCTCAATATTGACTGGGCCTATAACAAAAATATTCATGATTATGATTATGGCTGTTTTTTAGTTATTTATTCCCACCTGCAGTTAAATGCAGTGATCACAACAACTTTTATAACATTTCCTTTATCCTTCTTTTCTTCTCAGGTAATTTGCTTCAGAAAGCGTCATCTCTGTGAAGTAATTTTTCTTTAAATTAAAAGGAGAAATAGTAGAGATACCCTAAATGCCCTCCCTCCTAACTGATTCAGACTCATTGCCTTTCAGTTCTGCAACTAATGTTCAAAAGCACAAATGCTCTTCATTCACAGGGTAGAGAAAAGTAAGGTCTTTGAGGTATTTAGGATCTTATCCTGTGACTGATTTCACATGGGTGAACATCTCTACCTACATGAAGCCACAGGTGCAGGACTTCCTCTGTGCAATCAGTTGCAGGGTTGAAGACCTAGGCTGTCAATTGTTTGGGGGAAAGGACCGTGTTTTTACTTGTTTTTGTGAAGTCCTTGCACACTTTTGGGCATTCACTAATAATTATTGTTGTTATTATTATCATCTGAATATGGAAAGCCAATAGAGTGCCTATGATTTAGGACTGAACTGATAATAGACTGTGCTGTATTTCACCCTAAGTGGGAATGGCATTAGTGGATAATACCACAGTGGTTTGCCAGCAAGTTTGCTCGTTCTCCGCTTACTCAGCACCCAGAATCACAGAAATAAATCCCAGAGCAAAAAGGTGCCAATGGGATGCAGAAAGTAAAAATGATGACACAGTTGCAAAGCTACTATCCCAGGAAGTCCAACAGCCATGAATGATCTGTTTACTTGAAAACTAATTTTTCCAGGAGTTATTTTAATTTAAGCTACCTAAGAACTCACCCATCCATCCTCAAGTACAAGGTATGTTGAGCAACCTACAAGGATATTAGTGGTACCTATTGGAAGCCAGTAATTTTGCTTCAACATGGTTTTATTACTATTATTATTACAGCATATTTGAGGCACTTGATAGCACTAGTACGATCACATGGACTCTTCACCAAAGAGTCTACAAATGAAGTCCCTGATCATTCAAGCTGGTATGCATGGCTGAACCTTTGCACTCACATGGAGCCACGTGCAGGATCAAAACCCAAATCATTTATTAAAAATTAGATTTCTAGCCCCTGTGGTTGAAGAGGAAAGCTTGAAAATATGACCTGAGAGCACCCTCACAGCTCAGAAAACAGAGACAAATATGAGATGAACCTCATATTTATTATGCTTTTAAAATCCCTTGATCTTTTTGGAGCCTGATTCCTAATTTTTTTGTAACACTGGTTAGTAATTCTGCTGTTGTTTTTGATTGATCTCTCTGAGTGCATTTCACAATTTATAGAGTCTCTAAATTAAACACTGTTCTCTACACTGTCACATAGATGAAGATTTGGCCCATACAATGAATTAATGAAAACACTTAAAAAATACAGTTACACAGGAAAACCAGAATGTAGCGACTGATAAGACTGTGCACTTTAATTAGCCAGGCTTCAGCACAAACTTAGCACTGAAGGAATTAATATCTGGATATAATGTTGCACCCATACTCCATGTTCATAACATGGCTTTTATCATCAGTGTGACTCACCTCACCACTCTGAACTCTTTTTTCTATGGAGTCTTCATCTGGGCATAACATTTTGTTTATGTCCATTCAGCGGTATGTAAAACAAATACCAAAAAAAGCATGCAATGCAGTGTTCTAAATACAAAAGTAACAAAGACAATGGGGCTTGTAGACCTGTGTTTACAATGGGCCTTTTTGCACGATCATAATTACATTGATGTAGCTGCACCAGTGCAAACCATTAGTGTAAAATGTGACTTACACTCATACAGCTTAACCATCTCACACAGAGCTTTACCTGTTTGTGAAATGAGTTGAGGTCTTCAGCCAAAGAATGCTAGAGAAATTCAAAGTATTATTGTAATATTAATCTGTGTGACATAACCCAAAAACTCACTGTGCCAATATTACTAACAACAAGCATTCAAAATTCATAAAACAAACCCAGAAAGATCATAAGATTGAATTAAAATGTCATATTTTAAAAAATAATAATAAATTTGGTGTTTTTTATTTATCTTCCTAAGCCCTCAGAGTACACTTGGGTCAAGTTTTGCAGCTTTTCTCTTAAACCTCTCTTAAAAGGAGGGAGAGAAACTTTCTTTTTTAAAAATGGAAGCTGAGATTCTTGACTAATCACTTGACTCCAGGAGCTCAGGCTTTAAGAGAAACATCAATTATTGCAAAATTTGCAATAAATTGTGAGAGTTGACAACACTGAGATGCACAGGATTAGTTCAGAGAAAGTGCTTACAGTAACTATATAGAAAGATACTTTAAACCAACAGTTTCAAACCTGGGTGACTTCCATGGAAACTAAGGGTGTTCAATACATTTGAAAATCTGACAGCTTCTGCTTATATGGATTTAGGAGCCTAACTTTTAGGAGCCTAACATATTTTGAATGTTTGGCCTTAGTGGATGACATATTTTCCAGAGTCTCAGAAAATCCAACCTGCAGCAATGGCAGGCACACCTGTTTTGGTATGCAAAACTGTATCTGAAAAAGAACAATTTATTTGCACCTGCCCAGTGTGCAAAAAGCATTTGCAACTGCATCAGTGAGAGGGAAGGGGTCTATCCATGCAGAGCTCCTTGAACAACCAGGGCCAACATTACTTATTTTGCACAAGACAATGATTGCATGCACACAACTCTGTATTTTAGACAGTGACAGGCTCACAAATACTGTTTGCAGAGGCCCTCTGTATAAAGCTGTCTTGGTATTTATGTATAAGTGATCACAAGCCTCGAAATTCAGATTGGGATTACAACTGCCACAAAGTTCAGAGGTTCTTGCTTCTTCATAAAAAAGTGAGCCAGATCCTTAGCTGATATAAATAAGTATAGCTCCATTGAAGCCAGTAGTGACACAATGATTTACACCAGCAGATGATCTAGTCTAAAAGCTGTTTGCAAAATCTGTATCCAGATCTGGAACTGAATTTCAAACAGCTCCAAATTTGGAGGACACTTGATTCTGAGGTTTTGCTAAAGGCCCATCTTTATAGATACATTTTAAAAAGGTGCTCTCAGATTCACGCATTGACCTTAGGTAACCACACAAACATTTGGACATTTAAAATGACAAACCACAGTGTATCTAACACATGTAGCTATTTAGCTCCCCATCTCCACCAGGAAATTGCTTTGTGAAAAAGGACATTTTACATTAACGCCTCATTTTAAGCAAACAGAAAATAAAAGCCTCATAGAAGAAATATTTGATTCAAGTTATAATCACATCTAAGCAATTTTCAGAAACAAATACACAAATTAAAGAAGATGCCCCTTCTCTACTGGGTAATAGAGAATAGGTAATAGTTGGAAGAATCAAATGATTTTTATTTTGCAACTATTTTTCTCTTGCTTTCAGTAGGTTTTGACCTGTGCAGGGGACAACACTTACAAACGAAAGGCTTAAGTGGGATTGGCATGATGCACAGGCCTTACACTGTCCCTGAACACCATGGGAAATTTTACCCTGAATTAGTTAAGTAGTAAATCAATACATAAAATAAGATAAAAAAAGGACTCACTGTCTCTTGCACTATTTTTTCGGAATCTTTCCAGCTCCACAGTTGGGGGTCTGCTGGGCTTTTGGGGAGGCTGGCCCAATTTAAATAATGGAGGTAATGCTTTGCGCTTGGGAGTTGTAGAATTCTTGTCTCCCTCTTGTCTCTCGCAGAAGCCGCCCGATGGTCCTCCTGCAGCAAGCTTGGCAGTTGGCTTGAGGAATTTAGGCGGAGTTGGACCAGAATCTTCCTGATTAATTTTACTGAGGAAAATATTCTTGGCGACCCCCGATCTATTATCTTCAGTCTTTTCCTCAATGTTTTTTGGGACCTGTCCTGCATAAGCAAGAGAGCTTGGGGTGCTCCGATTACCAATAGATTTCAGAGTCACAGCAGGAAAATGACCATCTGGGGAATCGGTTCCATTACTGCTGTTTTCTGCTGTTTCCTTTGGTAATTTAAATGAATGTATTTTTGGTCTTGGGCCTAGAGAGCCTGAAGATCCCTTAGTCAGAAAAGCATGTCTATTGGAAATATCTTCGTGGTGGGAGACATCAGGATTTAGAGAAGGTTTTTGCCCAATGGGTGGTTTAGGGAAAGGAGGCTTGAGGTCATTTTCTTGTGATGCAGCAATGAACTTTTCTTTAACCCCAGCTAGTTTAGGGAATGCTGGTTTTGGCTCACTGTCTTGTGGTGCAGAATTAAAATTGGGCTTAGGTCCTGGCGGCTTTATGTCATTCTCCTGGGCAGTAGAGCTAAGGAACTTGTTTACAGAAGGTTTTGGAAACACAGGCTTGGGTTCTTCTTTTGACAGTTCAGTGGCTTTAGGACCCAGATATTTAGGGACTCCAGCTTTTCCATCAGCTTCTCTGTTAGCTGCATTAACCGGAGACCCGAACTTGTGTGCCACAGGGTTATGTTTCAAATAGGGAGGTTTTGGATCCCTTTCTGTTTTATCTTCAATAGAACGTTTTACTCCAAATGACGGTTTAGGAGATGCAGACTTGTGAAAGGTATTGGGACCTGAAGGAGGACTGGTAAATTTCTCAAGTGCAGATTTCCTTGCCTGTAGTCCTGAAGATGAAGGTTGTCCTGGGATTTTGAAGGGTTGATTGCTAACCGAAAAGTCCTCTGATGGGTTGTTACCCGTGTTAAATTTCGCCATGAGGGACTTCACATCTGCCTTGCCATTCTACAGCCAGAAAGAACAAAAAAAGAAAGAGCAGCAAGTGAGAAGTCTTAGTTGCAATGTTCACATATACTGTACTTTAAAGGGTTTCCTGGTCTGAGGCTTGCAGCACTACTGATTGGTTGGGGAGATATTGTGACATATCTTCCTGTATGGCTAAAGAAGTTTAGTGTTTTGTTATATCTTTGCCGTGGTTAAACATTTTTTCAGAGTTTTCAGTTCAGACATTTTTTTTTGCTGACTGGTTCTGTAGCTACTGTGTTGTTATTGTAATCTCTGTTCTTCTTTTCTTTTTATTTGCAGAAACTGGAAGTGCCACATTATACATAAACCTCTCCTTAATTTTGTAAATAACATTGCTAAATAAAAATTAGGCTCATCAGTCAGATTAAGCTGGTTTAGGGCCCAGATGGTACACATAGTGTTATCTTGCCAACTATTTTGTGTTAACTGGAACTCTCTGGGATTTTGTTTTTTCAGTTTTCCTTCCCCCTCCTTTTTTCTCCCCTCCCCTCCCCTTCCTCTATTTTTTATTTTCTATATTGCCACTGAAAAAGGGGGACGGATGAGGTGGGGAGGAAGCTGAGGGACAAAATGGGGGGGAGGGGTTGAAATATTGTACACCCCAAACTGGGTTTTTTTCCTCCTGCTTTCTTGAAAAAAATTAGAAAGAAAAAGCAAACCAAACCCCCATGCACACCAAAAACATTTTGCTTTGGTGAAGATTTCTGATTGTTAAAAAGCCCAGGTTTTGTTTATTTATTTTATCAACTCTGCTCAGCACCTTGCAGGATCAAGTCCCAAATGTGAAATGAGCGTAAATGCATGACACACATAGGCCATACTATACTGAAGGTTCTATGTAATTCTGGAAAAGGGGGAAGCAATGAGTGAACTGCCTTATCTCACACCCCTTCTCCTACCCCAGATCCTGGCATTGGAGGTAAGATTCAGTCTCCGAGAAGTCTATATCAAGGATACCCTTGGAAAGAATGGCTCATGAGAGACTAAAAAAAAGAAAAGTAGTACTCGTGGCACCTTAGAGACTAACAAATTTATTTGAGCATAAGCTTTCATGAGCTACAGCTCACTTCATCGGATCCACCGAATGCATCTGATGAAGTGAGCTGTAGCTCACGAAAGCTTATGCTCAAATAAATTTGTTAGTCTCTAAGGTGCCACAAGTCCTCCTTTTCTTTTTTGCGAATACAGACTAACATGGCTGCTACTCTGAAATCATGAGAGACTGTCTCCTAAAACATACTTGCTACAGCAAATATGGGGGCATATGCTACCAGATGTGCAGATTATTTGAAATGGGAACTGTTTTGTCTGCGCATTCAGTTATCACCATTTATTAGCCTAAAACTTAAAGTGCAGAGTTTATCATTCTAAAATGTGGGGTGACGTGTGAGTTGTCTGCAAACAAAGGAATATCACTGCACAGAACAATACAGCATAACTCCATACCGAGGCAAAGGGCTTAACAAAACTCAGAATTTTTGAACGAGATAGAAGTTACCTATGTGCAGTTTGTTCTTTCACCCTCAATAACACTGGGCAGTAGAACAGTTTTCTTTAGATTCACACTGTGCTAGTTATGTTTAATTCTGATAATAAATTAACCTACATGCACAGCACATACTGAATCAGGGTTATCCACTGCTTTTGCTACCATGTTATTGCAATGAATTAGATGAACAGTTTATGAATCATTCTAGCTAGGTATTTCTGGATTTATTTTTTCTGCATTTCTCCCTCATCCTTTTAAATGTCTGATGCCATTAGTCATTCCACACAGTTTAAATACTGTACTGTGCAGTCACTTAAATAATACAGAAAGTGAACTAATGTGGGTTTTGTTTAAGAATATAGATAGACAAACTTCAGCCTTAAAGCACCCCATTGTTATCTCTGTCCAGCTCTCTTGCTTATGCAGGAAAGGGAGGAAGTTCACATTCCCTAGAGATACTATCTGATTTAAACTAACTACTATGAACATGCGTGTAGTTACCAGACTAAAAGCTTCAACGGACACTGATTTGCTAAATGGAAAGAGAAAAATAATATCAGAGCCACAAATAGAACCCAGGAGTTCTGGCTCCCAGGTCTCTGCCCTCACTACACTTTTTAATATTGCCCTATTTATATCACAGTACACAAATTTTAAAAACTTTGCAATAGAATCCTAGCAATCAGAGATGTTCAAAATCTCCCCTTCAGTGTGTTTGAATGCTTCAGGAACATATTCCTTCCATCCACTGCTTAGTAGTTTCATCAATTCACATGTGGTCATTTTAACTGATCCCTGTAATCATACCGCGTTAAATGATAGTAACATGAAGCTCACAGATACGAACCTGTCACAAAATCTTACCATAGCTCTTTCCAACAGGTGTTGGAAATCTGGCTGCTAATAAAAAAGCTTTTTCTGTTGAAATCGGAGGTCTTGATGAAATAACATTTCTGGAGCATTTTTTATTAAAAAGACAAACCATATCGAAAAAAAATTCCAAATCCTACCAAACTGAGGCCGAGATGAATTGCTGCAAATAAACTCCTTGTAAATCAAAGATAAGAATGTAAGAATGGCTATACTGGGTCAGACCAATGGTCCATCTAGCTCAGTATTCTGTATTCGGACAATGGCCAATGCCAGGTGCTTCAGAGGGAAGATACAATACTCTGCCTTCCATAGAACACCTTCAGTGGAAGGATGTTTTCAATGGCAGGATAACAGTATTTGCCATATTCCATGTGATTTAAATTATACAGATTATTTTTGTTTGCATTATTCATGGTAATTTGTTCTCATATTAGTTGGGCACAGTGCTTTGCTAATTCCCTTTGTGAACCTTCTGGGTCTTTGCAATAGGCAGCACTTACTACATTTATATATGCTTTCAAAATGTAATAAATCATTTACCTAACAGAATCAAAGGACTGGAAGGGACCTTGGGAGGTCATCTAGTCCAGTCCCCTGCACTCATGGCAGGACTAAGTGTTATCAACACCATTCCTGACAGGTGTTTGTCTAACCTGCCTCTTAAAAATTTCCAATGATGGAGATTACACAACCTCGCTAGGCAATTTATTCCAGTGCTTAACTGACAGTTAGGAAGTGTTTCCTGAAGTCCAACCTAACCTCCTTTTCTGCAATTTATGCCCATTGCTTCTTGTCCTATCCTCAGAGGTTCAGAAGAACATTTTTTCTCCCTCCTCCTTGTAACAACCTTTTATGTACTTGAAAACTTTTATCATGTCCTCTCTCAGTCTTCTCTTTTCCAGACTAAACAAACCCAATTTTTTCAATCTTCTTTCATAGGTCATGTTTTCTAGACCTTTAATCATTTTTGTTGCTCTTCTCTGTCCACATCTTTCCTGAAATGTGGTGCCCAGAACTGGGTACAATACAATAGTCCAGTTGAGGCCTAATCAGAGCAGAGCGAAAGAATTACTTCTCATATCTTGCTTACCACGCTCCTGCTAATACCTCCCAGAATGATGTTAGCTTTTTTTGCAACAGTGTTACACTGTTGACTCATATTTAGTTTATAGTCCGCTATAACCCCCAGATCCCTTTCTGCAGTACTCCTTCCTAGGCCGTCATTTCCCATTTTGTATGTGTGCAACTGAATGTTCCTTGATAAGGGGAGTACTTTGTGTTTGTCCTTATTTCATCCTATTTACTTCAGACTATTTCTCCAGTTTGTCCAGATCATTTGGAATTTTAATCATGCAACCCCTCCCAGTTTGGTATTGTCTGCAAACTTTGTAAGTATACTCTCTATACCATTGTCTAAATCATTGATGAAGATATTGAATAGAACTGGACATAGAACTGATCCCTGTAGGACCGCACTCATGATGCCCTTCCAACGTGACTGTGAACCACTGATAACTACTCTCTGGGAATGGTTTTCCAACCAGTTTTGCACCCACCTTATAGTAACTCCCTCTAGGTTGCATTTTCTTAGTTCGTTTATGAGAAGGTCATGTGAGACAGTATCAAAAGCTTTACGAAAGTTGAGATACACCACCTCTACCACTTCCCCCCATCCACAAGGCTTGTTATCCTGTCAAAGAAAGTTATCAGGTTGGTTTGACATGATTTGTTCTTGATAAATCCATTCAGACTGTTACTTATCACCTTATTATCTTCTAGATGTTTGCAAATTGATTGCTTAATTATTTTCTCCATTATCTTTCCAGGAACAGAAGGTAAGCCAAGTTAACATAGCCCATTGGAATCAGAGAGTCTTTTCATGGATTTCACTGAGCTTTTGATCAATTTCAACGTTTTCATAACCTCATGTATCATTTTTAATCTCACATTATCAAAGCTAAAAGAACCCAAATCAGCAAATCAGATTCAGTATCCAATACATCGAGAACAAATAAATGTAATAGAATAGTACGTGTTTGCTCTGTGGGAAACCAAAGCTTTCTCTTTATACATGCATTAGAAAATTAGGTATTCAGCTGTGTCCTCATTCCAACTCTGAAACACAATGGCTATCAATTGACAAATGGAAGGGAATATCCTGAAACCCTTTCAATAATTTAACTAAATACACTATGGGCCTGTGAAATGCTGAGCTCCTCCCCTAAGATGTTGGGTGCTCCTGCCTCCTGCTGAATTCATTAGAGATTGGGGGAATTTAGCACCTTGCATAATAGGTCCTTCCATCTGTAATCTCTACCCTGGAGTTCTATTGTGCTTTGAACCAACAACCACACTTACCCTCTTCATACATGAATGCAAACTCTGCAAAGAGAAGAGAGAGTGGTGACTGAGCATGTGCAGCAAGGAGACACAATTAACCATGTGTCCTTTCTTACTTGTTTTTTTTTAGTAGTCAGGGTAACAGAACAAGAATCTTTTTCTCTTTGATTTTTTATTGTGATTTCAAGTTGTGGAGGCCTTGCTTGTTATTCCTACCTGGGCTGTCAAGAGATTAAAAAAATTAATCACGATTAATTGTGTGATTAATCGCGCTGTTAAAAGACAATAGAATACCATTTATTTTAAATATTATGAGATGTTTACTACATTTTCAAATATATTCATTTCAATTACAATGCAGAATAGAAAGTGTACAGAGCTCACTTTATATTTATTTTTGATTACAAATATTTGCCCTGTAAAAAATAAAAAAATTGTATTTTTCAATTCACCTCATACAAGTACTGTAGTGCAATCTCCTTACCATGAAAGATGAACTTACAAATGTAGAATTATGTGAAAAAAAACTGCATTCAAAAATAAAACAATGTAAAACTTTAGCACCTACAATTCCACTCAGTCCTACTTCTTGCTCAGCCAATCACTCAGACAACAATGTTGGTTACAATTTGCAGGAGATAATGCTGCCTGCTTCCTGTTTACAGTGTCACTTGAAAGCAAGAACAGGCATTCACATGGCACTGTTGTAGCTGGCATTGCAAGGTATTTATATGCCAGATATGCTAAACATTCGTATGCCCCTTCATGCTTCAGCCACCACTCCAGATGACATGCTTCCATGTTGATGATGCTCGTTAAAAAAAAATGCGTCAATTAAATTTGTGACTGAACTTCTTGCAGGGGAGAATTGTATGTCTCCTGCTGTGTTTTCCCCACATTCTGCATATATTTCATGTTATAGCAGTCTCAGATGATGACCTAGCATATGTTCATTTTAAGAACACTTTCACAGCAGATTTGACAAAACACAAAGAAGGTACCAATGTGAGATTTCTAAAAATTGTTACAGCACTCAACCCAAGGCTTAAGAATCTGAAGTGCCGTCAAAAATCTGAGAGGGACGAGGTACGGAGCATGCTTTTAGAAGTCTTAAAAGAGCAACATTCTGATGCGGAATCTACAGAACCCAAATCACCAAAAAAGAAAATCAACCTTCTGCTGGTGGCATCTGACTCAGATGATGAAAATAAATATGTGTCGGTCCACACTGCTTTGGATCATTATCAAGTAGAACCCATCATCAGCATGGAAGGATGTTCTCTGGAATGGTGGTTGAAGCATGAAGGGATATATAAATCTTTAGTGCATCTGGCACGTAATATCTTGCAACGCCAGCTAAAACAGTGCTGTGCAAATGCCGGTTCTCATTTTCAGGTGATATTGTAAATAAGAAGCAGGCAACAGTATCTCCTGTCAATGTAAACAAACTTGTTTGTCTTAGCGATTGGCAGAATAAGAAGTAGGACTGAGTGGCCTTGTAGGTTCTAAGGTTTTACACTGTTTTGTTTTTGAGTGCAGTTATGTAACCAAAAAAAATCTGCATTTGTAAGTTACACTTTCACGAAAAAGAGATTGCACTTCAGTACTTGTATGAAAGTACAAGGTGAATTGAAAAATATTATTTCTTTTATCATTTTTCAAGTGCATATATTTGTAATAAAAATAATATAAAGTGAGCACTGTGCACTTTGTATTCTGTGTTGTAATTGAAATCAATATTGAAAATATAGAAAAACATTCAAAAATATTTAATAAATTGCAATTGGTATTCTATTGTTAGAAGTGTGATTAATTATGATTAATTATTTTTAATCATGATTAATTTTTTGAGTTAATCGCGTGAGTTAACTGTGATTAATTAACAGCCCTAATTTCTACCTTGAGGGTCAAATTCTGGCCCCTTGTGCACTCCTTGACAGGCCAGGTGGTGCATTGGCATCTCTATGTGAACTGGGCCAAATACAGAATCTTCTTCATTTTTCCCCGGCCATGGAGTAGTCACCATATCTAGTGTGCTTCTTTCTCCAAAGGGGACAATGGCAACCTATTCTGGTGACCACATGTTGGTGCAGAAAGTTGCAAACAGTATGTTGCAGTTAGTGAAATGGGCTGGAAAAGACTCTGAGATTAGATTCAGTTTGAATAAATACCCAGCTGTTTGGGTGCCTCATATTCAAACCTGTTGGAGACACGGTCTTGTGTGACCAGAATTTAGGCTACTGTCTGCACTTCCTGTTTACAATCTAGCAGGAAATACAATGAGAAGTATTTTGGCCTTTCAGCCTCCACTCCCAGTCAGAAACAGTAAAATAGTGAGGGGAAAAACATACCCATGGTTTTCTAACTTCAGAAAAGATTTGATGTGAATGTGCTGAGAATAGGTAGCAACTGTGATTTTATCCAGACTATATGGTCCAATCCTAGCTGCATTTCTCACATAGCCCTGTCTCTGGCTCCCACGGTCTTGATGCTCCAAGGAGCTTTGCATGGGCAAAACCCTATACCAGCTGTGACGGAACAAGGCCAGATGGCTATGGAAGAGTAGTGGGAGATAGATATATTAGCTCCAGGCTAAACAAATCCCAAATGATAAGTGAAATGGCAGCTGCTCCAAGTCAGTTAAGACACCTGGGGCCAATTAAGAACTTTCCAGAAGGCAGGGAGAAGGCTAGATTGATTGGGACACCTGAAGCCAATCAGGGGCTGGCTGAAACTAGTTAAAAGCCTCCCAGTCAGTCAGGTGGGAGTGTATGTCAGGAGCTGTGGGAAGAAGTTGTGCGGTTGGAGAGGCTGAGTAGTACACACCATATCAGACACAAGGAAGGAGGCCCTGAGGTAAGGGTGAAGTGGAGCTTGAGAAAGTGAGGGCTGCTGTGGGGGAAGTAGCCCAGGGAATTGTACATGTCATGTTTCTAAAAGGTCAGCTACCACAGCTGATACTATTAGGGTCCCTGGGCTGGAGCCTGGAGTAGAGGGTGGGCCTGGGCTCCCCCCCCCACCTTTGCCCCTGATTAATCACTGAGACTGGGAGACAACAGAGACTGTGCAAGGAAGGATAACTTCTCCTCACCTCCCTCACTGGCTTATGATGAAAATGGCTCAGCAGACTGTGACCCTTGACTCTAGAGAGAGAAGGGTTATGTGGAGGTCACAGTGGGCCTCTGAGGCTAGCGAAATCTGCCAGGAAACGTGGGACCCACGGAGGCAAGGACAGAGCTTTGTCACACAGCACAGACTCCTATTTTATTCAACAGGGCTCCACACCAGCTTTGGGGCCCACTTTCCTGGAGTGCCTTATAGGACCAGGGCTAAATTTAATCTTGGTATAAGCAGGTGCAATTTGCTATTAAATTTAGTATAAGTGTGCCACGTTACATCAGGCCAGAATACAGCCCAAAGGCAACAAAGCTAATGGGCCCAATTCCAATCTCATTGAAATTATTAGGAACTGTGCAATTGTACTTAAGTGGGAGCATGGTTTGGCCCTGAGAAATGATTTGTGCTCCATATACACATCACATATACTCCATATACACTCACACTTTCCACTCTCTTTAACGCAAAGAGATCATTTCATTTTAACTTCCTCTTGTGGGTGTTCTTTTTCAAGCAAACTGCAGCACTGGATCAATCAACAAAGGAACAAAGTAATTTTGCTCCGAGCAAACGAGCACACACATGGGCATGCCCCCTTCCCTCAAGAGAGATACCGATCTTTACACAAAGCATAAGAAACACCCAGTTCTTATGAAAAATACATACAAACCTGACTTATAAAGGCAAAGCCATTTCCTCATTCTGGATACATTTTCCACCAGTGACAGCTTCTCTTCCACCTGCCATGTCTCTGTAACAGCTGGGGGAAGTTAGGGGCCATAATCAGAGCTTCTAAGAAAATCGAAACTCTGCAAAGGACTGAGATCTGGTTGAGTTTGCAGAAGGCTTCATCAGTTGGATTTATGAGAAAACAATAATGGCATCAATTATAGGAGAAAAGCAATGTACTTCAGCATGTATCCTTACTTAATGAAATAACTGCAGCAGCTGCTAGCCACTGAGGGAAGTGAGACAGGTCAAATAAGGAACTGGATAGTAACAGTCCAGGAAAACTGGCATTGAAAGTGATAGAAAAATATAGATCTGAAAATTATTTTGCAAAATAAAGGCTTGATCCCTGGGAGGTCCTGGTGTCTTTTGCCTCCATTGAAATCAAAGGGAGTGGAGAATGTTCAGTCACTTGCTGAATGTGCCAGTACTTTTCAGGGTGGCTGAGTGACCGTTTTCTTCTCCTAGCTATCACTCTCCCAACATAGGGCTGCAAGATTGCCACCATGCAGTGTTCTCCTTTCAGAGGAAATAACTATCATCTCTCTTTCCTTTCCCTTGGGCACTGTTGTAATAACCGGGCTCTAGTGGGCCTCCCAAATTGTAAACTCAACAGTTGGAGAGTGGAAGAAAGTCCATAAAATGTTGCAATAACCTGTAATAATAAATGTTGATGGAAAAGGTATAAAAGGATAGATTTCATCCATTCAAAAAGGGCTACTGATACAACCTAAGCACTGTGTGTAAGATCATTATTGGTAAACAAGATTGGAATAAAAAATTAATGGAGCAAAATTGAAAGAGTTGGAAATAATGCCTAATTGGTGAACAAAATAATGAGAGGATGGGCTATTCCAGTCACCAATCTGCTCCTTTGGGGTCCTCAGAGAAGCAGGCTCTAGGGATCAGAGTGGAATAGAATTGTGGGGGAATCCTTGGGGATAGCCCAACAGACCTCTGTTTTGCCCCAGAAGCTCTGTCCTCCATCGGTGAGCCTCAAATATCAGTATGTCTAGATCAGCACATGGCTGAGGATGCCAGACCATTATCTCTGTATCAGTGAGGATTCCAGCCTGACACATGAGAGACCCTGCTCTGACTTCCCTTTTCTCTTGTGTCCCTTTTTGTTACTACCATCTGCTTCCGGTCCTCTTTCACTAACTTTTGGCTTTTCACCCGATTCACTATGGCATGGCACCAGCGTGACTGGATGAAATGACCCATCCAGTTTGCCCAGACTCAGAAGGACCAGTGAAGGAGAGGGACCTAATCAGATCAGCCAGTCTCTTCACCTCAGTTTCACTCCAGATCTGTCCCTCTTATCCTCTTTACCTTGGTCACCCACCTCCTTCCCTTCCCTTTTCTTTTCTTTCCATTTAGCTGATTCTCTCCTAAGTAACATCCTTCTCCCACAAAAAAGAAAGTGGAACTAACATGCCACTGGTTATCATCATATTGTTCATTCTGCTTGTGCTTCTCTCACCCTGTGTCTGTCTTGTCTATTTGGATTGTAAATGGGTCCCCATTCTCAGTTGGCCCTTACATACTACTCTAATAAACTTGATTATTAATAAACTAATAAAAATAGATGACATCCCAGACCAGGGAAACGAGCCAGGGTCAACAGCAGCAACTGTCATGGCCAACCTGCCAGCCTACAATGTCCATCCATCACTGAACAGCAACCTTGTATCCTAAGATCAACAACAAAAGCTGTATTCTGCCCCCTCCATCTCTCCTTTTTTGTGCCTGCTAGTTTTGTCAAAAGCAGGAAGAGTAACTACTATTTACAGCTGCCAACTCAAAATTCAACAGCTTTCATCTCCACTTAGAACACGGGTTCTCAAACTGCGGGTTGGGACCCCTCAGGGGATCGCAAGGCTATTACATGGGGAGTCGTGAGCGGTCAGCCTCCAATCCAAATCCCGCTTTGCCTCCAGCATTTATAATGGTGAAAAATATATAAGCAAGTGTTTTTAATTTATAAGGGGGGTTGCACTCAGAGGCTTGCTGTGTGAAAGGGGTCACCAGTACAATAGTTTGAGAACCACTAATTTAGAAGGATCAGCTGAGAAAATAAGAGTCTCTAACTGATCTCTCTCTCTCTCTCTCTCTCTCTCTCAAAAAGTGGTTTTGATTAAGTTTATTTTATATAATCAATCAATTTCAAAAAGCTTTTTAAAAAATTCTTCTTTTTCTTTCGCGTGTATCCTAATCAATATTTTTTGCAAATTTTGGCATGAATTTTCTAGTGTGTTTGCCATGGGACTAAGCAGGTCAAAATCTCTGTACTCAAAACCCGAAATTATGTTTGACTGGTTAGTGTTGTAGTTATACGGCTTGTTATGTACGACTGGTTAGTGCTGTAGTTATACGGCTTCGACTTTCTGGAGCTATCTATTCCATCAGAATTAACACAACAGCCCTGTCTTCCCAAACACTGAAGGCTATGGCCCCCCCACCATTACTTTCAAAGGATTTTATGCTAGCAAGCAAGATCCTATGTATTTTCAAGGAGATTTAGTTCGAGTTTTGGTCCAATTCATAATAGTACCATTTTTATTCATAATAAATCACCACAAAGTCACTTCCTTGGCCAGTTACAAACAGGGAAGATACTTAAACTGATACCTCATTCCAGGCTACCATAAAAAAAACCCAACTAAAAAAAACCACAACACAACACACACAAGAAAACCCAACCAAACACAAAGAATGCTTAAGAAAATGCTAGGAAAGAAATCACTGGTCACAACCATAACATACCACTTGAGGTCACTATTTCAGTTAATCTTCAAGATGTAAGGTTTTTTTGAATCAGGGTGACTTTTAGTAAAGTCAGGAAATTACACAATGTGCATTTTTCAGAGAGAGAAGGGGCAATTTTGTGGTTCTTAAGTCTTGTGGTAGGTCTGCTTTGAGGTCTGTAAACAACGTATCATATTGTGCCGTGATCTATTCTGCTCTCCATCTAGCTCAATTAACGCTCCCAAGAATAAGAGATTTTATTGAGGCAACTGGTATCGAATGTGCCTTTCTTCTCCTGGAATTCTGTAAAGTCATTTATAAAATAAACATACATGACATTTACATGCATTCCATTCTGCAATAATTTGGCAAAGACAGAAAAACTGGCAGTCTTCGTGCTCTCTCAGTGCTGCTAAATCACAGGTTCACCTCCATTGTGGCCTTGCTATCTCTGTCTGTGAGCTCAGGAATCCATGCACAGAAGCGCTGAACCTGGCAGAAGGTTGCAGAATAAAACCTACTGGGGATTCCGTTAGCTCAACATTCCAATCAACAAAGAAACCTTCTCTCTCTAATACTTACAGAATATTGGGCAAGAAGTGTAGGAGAAAAGGAACTAAGATTTATTCAGACTTCTGCTGCTGCCATCGGCAATATTCTCCATATGATATCCGAAAGAAAGTGAGGTTTCAGAGTAGCAGCCGTGTTAGTCTGTATTCGCAAAAAGAAAAGGAGTACCGGTGGCACCTTAGAGACTAACAAATTTATTAGAGCATAAGCTTTCGTGAGCTACAGCTCACTTCATCGGATGCATGTGAGTGACAGTTATACATTTAGCTCAGGTATCAGAAACAGAGCCTGCACCCCAGGAAGTCAGGGTGCATTTTACAGGATCTGGCCCTTCCCATGCCATGATTAATGAAACACAGGTGGAAATTTTTCTCTCTTTTTCTTTCTTTCTTTCACTTTTGTTTTAAAAGATTAATTTTTAAAACTAAGTGTTTTACATGTGCCGGCAGCTCTGAGTCCAGCTCTGTGGCACTGGGAGTATTTTATAAATCAAAAAGTAGGTAAATAGAATAAAGAGGGACAAATTGGTATTGATAAAATCATAATGAACCTTAATCCAGCTCTTGAACTGAACAAACTTGCACTCCACAGGCTGCAAACACCAGAGTGGTTTCAGGGGGACCAGAATCTCCCTGACTCCTCTCAAGAGACTGTGGGGAGGGAAAGCCAAAAGCCAACAGAGAAGCACGAAGACCTTCTTGGGCTTCAGAAGATCTACTGGATTTGCAGACCAAACCCTCAGCTTATTCTATGTGGAGTAAACGCCTGAGAAAATGATACTGGGGAAATTTCACTAAGATAGCTCCCTTGAGTTTCTAATTCTCATACATGGGTAATCCACAAGTAGAGAACAATGTGTCACTAACCTCACATCGGTATTTCCAGTGCATCTTGTCTTCTCTCTTTCTGCTTTTTAAATCCTAAAACCTTAAAATAGCTAAGATCCAACACTGGCTGAGCATATGAGCTAGTATTAAGGTGAAGATATTTGCTGCTAGAGGGCCATGTTATCTCTGTCATGTGTATGTGTGTGTAAACAACCACCTGTGTGTGTGCATGTGTGTGTGTGTGAAAACAACCACCACCAGTTGGGTGACACAGTTGACTTTTTTGACCTAGTTGCAAAATTAAGTTGCAAGATTAAATAAAGAGATGTACACTTGAATTATCTAAATATCCAGTTTGGGACAAGACCTACAAGATAAAGAGGATCTAAAGCATGAAGGTTCATCCCCATCTTCTTTCCTTTCATTTAATTGAATTATATGTGCTGTTCATTATCTTTTTTTTTACGCACTAGTTTTCATTTATACAATTCCTGTTGTTGGTGAGAATGAGCAGTCAGCACTAAATGCTAAGCAGGATTACACTCATTGGCTGTTGGTAGTCTAGTTTTTGATCTGCATGCCTGTTTGACAGCTAAAACAGCAGAATTATTTTGCTACTGGTAAACATTGCTGCCAGAATTTGCATACAGTATCAGCACTAAGCAAATCATGGGATGATCAAAGAAAGAACTGCTCTTTGCAACTCTGATAAGACTGTTTTTGGTTTTCATCTTTGTCACACAGTTCAGAAGAGTAGAGTAAAACCAGCCCTGATTGCTATAATGCTGTTGAGAGAGTATACCTTATAACCAAAGAATGCCATTCAGTCGGAATCACAGTCTATACAGTGAACTTGCTGGGAAGTTGCCCACTTTCAGCGTTTGCAACAGATCACTAGATTATCTACAATCAAAAATGGTGTTCAAATGCTTCAGGGGGACATTTTACAACTGCCACAGCCTTCCAGTTCTTGTGGCTTTCCACTCAGTTCTCTGGTGTCACTGTGGTATTTACTGGTGAGTGATTTTGGGCACTTTTAGCAGGCACGTGAGACCTGCAGCTTTGAAAAGATTCTAGAGATCTTTTTTCTTTTGCTTTCCAGCACTCTCAACAGTGCAAGGAAACTTCTCCACAACCAAAATACCCACACAAAATCATTCAGGCTTCCAGTAAAACAGACATATCACTCCAGACACAATAATGCCTGTTTGTGCCAGCCCGGCCTCTGTATATATATTGGCTCATTTGTGTGCCTGCCTGTTACACATTGACAAGTTGATTTAATGTATCACATACTGACTTCCTATCCCCAGTGTAATGGTTTGTTAATATTCCTGTACACATCAGCCACCTCTACAACATGAGGTATATTCTGTGTTTCCAAGCATTTACTCAGTTGATCACCTTCCTGTACCTTGGAAAAAAAATTTTAAAAAGAAAAATAAACAAGTCAGCAGTAAAAAGGTAAAAACCCCAAGAAAAATAGTAAGTTCCCTCACAGAGCTTCCATAGGATGGGTGGTGGCCTGGCCTGCTTATCTGCCCTTTCATTTGCTCACATCAAACATCACAGACAATTGTCCCCTGGTCTTATTGTATTTTGAGGGTTGGACATTCTCAGTAGAGGGAATTCCTTTAGCTTTGGAATTCACTCCTAACAGAGCCCCACCAGAGTTGGGATCTTGTCACTTTTAGGGCACAATGAAGCACAAATCTCCTTGCTCCTGTTTATTCCTAACAGTTGGTGACATCCGGTCTCCTGGCTGGTTATCCCTTAACTTGGTCCCTCAGCAAGTGGCTATAAGTTGAGAGGGGGCAAGGAGGGGAGCACTGTGCCTTAATTTGGGAAGTATTGCACTGTATGTAACCAGTATCATGAAGCTATGGTGATGGATACCTGTAAATAATCAATAAATAACCAGTAGGAGAATGCATAAAGTGTCTAAGCAAGAGCAAAGTCCCCTTAATACAGATTTCTCCTGAAGTTCTCTTGCTCGTTCTGACTACTATGGTAGTATTTGGCTCTCCTAGTCCTAGGCCAAGGACCAAAGATGAGATGTCAGGTACCCTGTCAGGCAGCCAAATAGCTCCTGCCCGCCCTCTGAGATTTAATGCCATTTGCAGATGTAGTGCTTCCAAAAGTTTGAATGTCTATAAATTACAGTACAAAGATGGTGAGTTAACATACCAACAACAACCAGCCCTGTTACGCTGCTCCTGGAAGGCAAAAATTCTGGGAATGATTTCTCATCTATCCCCATTCTCCCAGGACAGGTAATGGCTAAGATATCCCAATACCAATCCTATTAGGGAATCATTTTAGGAAATACCAAAATCTTCAGTGTGTACTTGCAGCTTCTGAGTACAGACAAGCTTCTCCTTGTGTTTACCAGCACAATACAAAAGGAGAACAAGGCATCAGCCAACATTTCCTTCAGCGATCATGCACCTTATCTTTGCCTCCACAGACGGGAATAGATTTCCTGAATAACATGCTATTAAAGCTCCATTCCGCTGCCATTTTAAAGTGCTTTGAGTAGTGTAATTCTGAATTGATAATTAGCACATTAAATTATTATGGAAGAACTGAGCAAAGCTCTGGTGTCTACAGGTAGAACTGGGCCATAGGTATCGTATTGTTATGAGCGGGATTAAATCTTGTTATGGGTCAAGTTAAAACCTTGTTGACACTGATGTGTGAGCATGCCCTTTATTTAATATTGCTGTAAGAGACCGTACTTAAGAGACCACAGCTAAAACAAGGTCTAATAGGCCTGGTCTACACTAATGAGGTAAGTCGATCTAAGTTACTCTAGTTAAATTACGCAAATTACATAATTTAAATTGATGTAGCTTAAATCGATTTACAGCAGTGTCTACACTAGGCTATGTCAACAGGAGATGCTCTCCCATTAATGTAGCTTATGCCTCTCAGGGAAGTGGAGTACTGAAGTCAACGGGAGAGCACTCTACCATTGATTTATCGCGTCTTCACCAGACCCACTCTGCAACAATTGCAGCAGTGCTGATTTAGCTAGTAGTAAAGACAAGCCCAGAGTCAGCACAGAAACTAGCACCACATGGGCAGAGGGTTCCACTGGGCATTGTTCTGACCAGGTGGACCTGGGTGTGGGGGGCAGATAAGAAAGAGAAAGACACAGAGAGACTCAGAGGCAGAGAAAGAAGCCAAAGAGGAACCTATGAGCACAATATGATCTTGGGAGAAGCCTAGAGAGATATTTTGGTTTGGTGCTGTCTAAAGAGGCTGGGGGCTGTAAGCAAAAAAGGCAGACTACACCGCTGGACTGTTTCTTCAGTGGAGGCGAGGCCTGTGCAAAGGATGAAGTGGGCCATTTTGGTAAATGGCCCACTACCATCAAAGTTGTTGTAAATTTGTTGGACTTTGGTAATGCTACAATGAATTCTACAGTGATGACCACCCAGGATCGAGAGGGGGTGTCCATGGGCTGGAGACTGCAGGGCTTGTGCCATGGTGTCTTGACATGGGCACAAAAATCACAGGAGGCAATGAATAACTGTATTGCTGGTTGTATTTGGGGCTGACAAAAGGAGCAGGATGTTATTTGTTGGGTCTTGAAGCATCCCAAGTGTCCTGCTAGGGGGAAAGTGTGGTATAATTGCAGGACTGCAACTCTTGTGGGTTAAGAGGGAACATATATGTGGTCTTTTGTGTATGTGATCCCTGCCTGGGAGTCGTGCAGTTTCTTGTGGATAATAGCTTGTTCATCAGGTGGAATTCCTGAGACAGAGGGTGAGCATATCAATCTAATATATCCTGGTGATGAGCTGCACTGAGAAAGTTATGGGATTTGAGAATGTGGGTTAGTACCATATCAGACAGGGTGTTGGATCAGGGGCAGTATGTAATAATGAAATTGCATTGTGAGTAGAACAGGGTCCACCAATGCTGCTGTTGTTTTAAGGCTTTTGTCCTACATAGCTATTCCAGATTTTTTTGATTAGTGAGTACCTGCACCAGGTAGCCAGCTCTTTCCAGGTAGAGCAGCCATTCTGCAAAGGCAGTTTTTATCACCAGGAGTTCCTTATCAAGTATTTCATAGTTTAGTTCTGTAGGAGTGAGTTTCCTTGCATAATAAGCACACAGTGTATCACTTGCTTGGGACCAAGTCTCTGGGAGAGGACACCCCCAATTGCCATACTGGAGTCATCAGCTTCTACAGTGAAGGCTTCTGTGACATCTGGATGAGCCAATATGGGTGCTGTAGTACAGGCAAATTTCAAGTTTCAGGCCAATGGAATTGGGTATTTTTCCATGTGAAGAGTGGTGACAGGCTCGATTTGTTTTGAAAAATGCAGGATAAATCATCAATAAAAATTGAAACCCAGGAAGCATTACAGGTCATGTACCATGTGGGGAATCAGCCAAACTTGGATGGCTCAGGCCTTGCATGTGTTCACCTGGATCCCTTCTGGGGATAAGATGAAGCCCAAGAACTCCAGAAGGCCTGATCAAAGGTACACTTCTTGAGCTTGGTGAAAAGGCCATGCTGCCATAAGTGTTCCAGGACCACCCAGATGGGAGCAATATGCTGTTCGGGGTACTCAGAGACGATCAATATGTTGTCCAGGTAGACTACTACATAGTACACTACTACATAGTGGTCCAAGATATCATGGAACACATCATTCATAAAATGTTGGAAGTTGGCCAGGAAGTTGGTCAACCAGAAGAGAATTACGAGATATTCTTAATGGGGCCATAGTGGGTTTGGAAGGCAATTTTCCACTCGTCCCTTTCTCTGATTTGCACAAGGTTGTATGCACCCCTCAGGTCCAATTTAGTGAATATATGGGCAGCTACCACACAATCTAGCAACTCAGGAATCAGAGGTAGTAGATAACAATTCCTGATAGTTATCTGATTCAGTGCATAGTAATTAATGCAGAGTCCGAGACTGCAGTCTTTCTTCATAGATTCATAGATACTAAGGTCAGAAGGGACCATTCTGATCATCTAGTCCAACCTACTGCACAGCACAGGCCACAGAATCTCACCCACCCACTCCTACGAAAAACCTCACCTATGTCTGAACTATTGAAGTCCTCAAATCATGGTTTAAAGACTTCAAGGAGCAGAGAAGCCTCCCTCAAGTCAACCATGCCCCATGCTACAGAGGAAGGCGAAAAACCTCCAGGGCCTCTCCAATCTGCCCTGGAGGAAAATTCCTTCCCGACCCCAAATATGGCGATCAGCTAAACCCTGAGCATATGGGCAAGATTCAACAGCCAGATACTACAGAAAATTCTTTCCTGGGTAACTCAGATCCCATCCATCTAATATCCCATCTCAGGGGATTAGTCCTATTTACCCTGAATATTTAAAGATCAATTACTTACCAAAATTCCATTATCCCATCATACCATCTCCTCCATAAACTTATCGAGTAGAATCTTAAAACCAGATAGATCTTTTGCCCCCACTGCTTCCCTTGGAAGGCTATTCCAAAACTTCACTCCTCTGATGGTTAAAAACCTTCGTCTGATTTCAAGTCTAAACTTCCTGGTGGCCACTTTATACCCATTTGTTCTTGTGTCCACATTGGTGCTGAGCTGAAATAATTCCTCTCCCTCTCCTGTATTTATCCCTCTGATATATTTATAGAGAGCAATCATATCTCCCCTCAACCTTCTTTTAGTTAGGCTAAACAAGCCAAGCTCCTTAAGTCTCCTTTCCTAAGACAAGTTTTCCATTCCTCGGATCATCCTAGTAGCCCTTCTCTGTTCCTGCTCCAGTTTGAATTCATCCTTTTTAAACATGGGAGACCAGAACTGCACACAGTATTCTAGGTGAGGTCTCACCAGTGCCTTGTATAATGGTACTAAAACCTCCTTATCCCTACTGGAAATGCCTCTCCTGATGCATCCCAAAACCGCATTAGCTTTTTTCACAGCCATATCACATTGGCAGCTCATAGTCATCCTATGATCAACCAATACTCCAAGGTCCTTCTCCTCATCTGTTACTTCTAATTGATGCGTCCCCAACTTATAACTAAAATTCTTGTTATTAATCCCTAAATGTATAACCTTACACTTCTCAGTATTATCTGAGATTATCTGATCTGGTCATCCAGATCTTCCTGTATAATATCCCGATCCTTCTCTGAATTGGCAATACCTCCCAGCTTTGTATCATCTGCAAACTTTATTAGCACACTCCCACTTTTTGTGCCAAGGTCAGTAATAAAAAGATTAAATAAGATTGGTCCCAAAACCGATCCCTGAGGAACTCCACTGGTAACCTCCCTCCAGCCTGACAGTTCGCCTTTCAGTAGGACCCGTTGCAGTCTCCCCTTTAACCAATTCCTTATCTACCTTTTGATGTTCATATTGATACCCATCTTCTCCAATTTAACTAATAATTCCCCATGTGGCACGGTATCAAATGCCTTACTGAAATCTAGGTAAATTAGATCCACTGCGTTTCCTTTATCTAAAAAATCTGTTACTTCATGACAAAAAGAATGGTGTGCCAGCTGAAGAGTTCTACTTGCAGATTACCAGGAGAACCTGGCCTGAGGGTATTTCTCAGAGCACAGTCAGTTCAGGTTCTGCAATGGTGTAAATTCCCCCAAATGATATTTTTGTACCTGGCTGCAGCTCTGTTGTAGTCCTGATGCAGAGGGAGAGTTTCCACATTCTTCTTTTCAAAAATATCAGTGTAGTCTTGGACTTTTGAGGGGAGTTCAGATGTGGCATCAGTGGAAAGTTCTGCCTGGATAGCCACCCCCCAATCTGGGCCTCTCAAGTTTCGGATGCTGGGACAGGAGCTACTGGTTCCCAACAGTGCTGCTGACAAAACTCTGATAGAAAACAGACTTCCTGTGCTTGCCACCAAATGAGTGGTTATGGAGAGCCTGCCAGGAAACACTGAGGATCAGGGGAAAGTGTGGAGCATGGACCATTCCAAATTGTAACGTTTCTTGTGCCTTTGAATCACAGCCTCCACGGGGGCTCTTTTCTCTATCACTGAAGCAGAAGACAAAGGGGAACCATAAATACCCTCTATAGCAGGGGTTCTCAAACTGGGGGTCCACTCCAAACCCTGCTTTTCATCCAACATTTATAATGGTGTTAAATATATAAAAAAGTATTTTTAATTTATAAGGGGGGGTCACACTCAGAGGCTTGCTATTTGAAAGGGATCACCAGCACAAAACTTTGAGAACCACTGCTCTACAAGGTCAGGAGTGATCTTGTGTTGCAGGGGAATCTACAGGATCTGGGCTGCTGCTGCGGCTATGAAGCAGTCTGTTGCACCTGAGTCGATGAAGGCTAGTAGGATGAGATTTTGCAGGGTTGACGCAGGTATGTGCACCTGGATAGGCACCAGAAAGTGAAGAGTCCTCAGGCGGGGCTCTGGATGTGTTCCAGTCAGGACTGAAGTGTAGGGGAGCTCTTTCCCCTGATGCCTGGCAGTTCATATGGGGCAGGACGAGATGGAGTGATCTGACTTACTGCAGGGATGGTACAGGCAGCTTCATTCCTTTCTTATGGGGGTGAGCTGTTGACAGCCCACATCCATCTGCATTGGCTTGGCGGGAGGCAGGGGTGAAAATGTCACAGTACCTGGACTGGAGGGTTTCAAGACCCCCATTTTTCCTCCCTTCATTCCCATACCCGATTAACTATATGGATGGTGAGATCCATGTAGGCATCTCTATCTGGGCTAATTCATCTTTAATTTCTTCTTGCAGGCCCCACCAGATCTGGTAGGCCTGTGCCACCTTTTTCTGGTCTGTATCAGCTGTGAGGCAGTGGAATTGCACAGCATAGGAGGCTATGGTGCCCTGCCCCTGTCAGAGCTTCCTTAGAGCGGCCTCTGCCATTTGGATTCGGTGTGGATCATCAAATAGTACTGACATGGCTGGGAGGAAGACCTCCCAGTTCAATAGGGCTGAGCTGTCACACACCAAGGAGGGAGAGGCCTAGTCCCCAGACAGCAGGCTGATGACTGGGCTCACCTTGAGATGATCACTACTACTCTGAAACTGATCACTACTACTCTATTATAGGACTGAGGTTGCATCATGCACAGGCCGTGGCACTGGTTTATAGAAGTCTGGAATCGCTGGTGATTACCATCAAACCATTCCAGCAGTGGTATCGGGGAACAGGGCTATGCGAGCCATGTCTGGAGAGTGGCATTTTCCAGAGACAAATGAGTGATTTGCTTCTGCAAGAGCTGGTTCTCTGAGGTTAGCTGGATGACCCAGGTCTGCAGGGGTTGCTGTCTGCCTGAAGGCAGGCAGCCCACTTGAGCATGTCTCATGCACCCAAAGGGATAGCCAGGTCTATTCTGCTGGTACTAGGCCCACTCCTGTGGCCTAAGTGGTACATGCAAGCTGTCATGACCAAGATGTGGGTGATCTGACCTAGTGGCTGGAGCAGGAGTTAGGCAGGGTCAGGTTACCAGGAGATCAGAGTCTGAGACAGGCCAGTGGGCAAACCAGAAGTCATGTGTCAGGCAGGGTCAGGTTACCAGGAAATCAGCAGCAGACTCAAGGACCAGGTATTGCAGGGGAAGCAGTCCTGAGCAGGGAGAACTCAGTTGCATAGACAGCTTCTTGTTCCTATGTTGAGGTTAAATAGAGGCCAGGGACCAATCAGGAACCCCAGTGTTCCACCAATCACATCCCAGGACTGGCTTTATTCTATTCTAGCAGCTGTTAGCAAGTCAGGAGGTGGCAGGTTAAGAGCCCTGTGGACCTACATTCAAGACTTGTGGCCCCTACCAGATCTTCAGCACAGCTGAGGCTAGCCTGGGTCATCCGACTTGGGCTCAGGCTGCAGGGCTAAATATTGCTGTGTAGATTCTTAGGCTAGAACTGCAATCTGTAGCCCTGTGAGCCTGAGTCAGTTGACCCAGGCCAGCTGTGGGTGTTTAATGGGTACATCTATACTTGCAAAAAACACCTGTGGCAGTGAGTCTCAGAACCTGGGTCAACTGATTTAGGTTTGCAGGGCTTATATTACAGTGTAGATGTTCCTGCTCTGGCTAGAGCCCAGACTCTGAAACCCAGTGAGGCGGTCTCGAGGGCTATGCTAATTGTTTTCGGCTATTTCTGCTATGTCAGTTGACCCAGGTTCTGAGACTCGCTTGGTGGGATTTTGGGGGGAGTGTAGGTGCACCTTAGGCCCCCAATCCCACAATGTAGTGTGCATGGACAGCACACAGTGTCTACACAGCCTATCGATAATGAGTAATCATAGTACAGCATAGGCGCCTACGCCGGGGTGGGGGCTTGGGGTGGAGTGGAGGTTTGAGCATGTCTGGGGCCCAGAGGAAGCTGGTGCCTGTGCAGCACAGGGGTCTGCCTGGGCATATCCCATGGCAGGAACTGGATCAGACACTGTGAGTCATTCCAGCACTTAAGCTCTCTGCTTTTTAAAAGTATCAGTTATTTTATTTTAAGCCCTAAAAGGTGACAAAGGCCACCTGAACATATGGAACCTACCATGGCTACAAGTGACTCTTTAAGCTATTGCAGCTGAAAGATTAGAGAGAAATGCACATTTTCTGTATTATTATTATTTTTTTTGCAGTTTATTTACATTGACCCCGATCCACAAAAGGACTTGGGCACCTAACACCCTACTTTAGGGGCCTACGTCCAAAATGTAGGTGCTGCTGAGATCTTCAAAACCCCTGCTTGGCTGTCACCTAACCTTATAGGCATCTAAAATCCCTCAGCCCCTACATTTGTACCCTAAAAGTCCGCTAGCTGCCTCAGTTTCTGGTCATGCATGCTGGAGGTCTTCCTCTAGGCATCCAGATGCCAATCACATACCCAACCCTCAGTGGCATCCTCCAGCCAGGGGAAGATGGGCGTTTCCTTGCCGATTTGGCCTGCAGGGCCCAATCCAGAACGCATGCTCAGAGAACGCCTATCAGATTGGCTCCAGACAAAATTTGGCCAGAGAACAAATCCCTTATAACTTTTAGCCTAGTGGCTAGAGCATTTAGCTGAGATGTGGGAGACCTACTTTCAATTCCTCCACACCTGCATGATGGGGAGAAAGGATCTGAAAGGGGTGGGTGGGGAGAGGGTCTCCCAGCTCTCAGCTGAATGCCCTAGGCTCTGAGGTCCAGGATATTCTGATGTGGGTCATTCTCAATCTCTCCTGTTGAAGCATGTCCACTTTGGCTAAATAATTCAACAGCCATTAGAACCAGGGCGATGGACTGGACCCTGGCTCTCCCAGGCAAATGCCCAAGCTACCAGGCTATAGAGTCATTCTCATTCTCTCTCTCTAATGGGGATCTTTCCATCAAGCACAATGAATTTCAGACCAGGCCCTTTGTGCACACTCAATTTTGCCGTTTTGTGGCCGTCCACTGATCTTCGCCAGCCTCTGCCAGATTGTCTTTACCAGCAGCAGTGAAGCTGAAACTGATGAGGTAGCAGGCTGGAGTCTGGACAGAGAGAAATGGGGGTTGGAGATGTGGGGGGGTGTGTGTCCCCATCCTTGGGCCCGCCCAAGAGATCATCTACGGGAGCAGAAAACCTTTTTTAAAATTCAGGCTCTACTGTTTAAACTGTGCTCAGAAACCTGAACTGAAAACCCCAGCGTTTCCAAAACTGAAAGCTGACAGTGTCCCTGTCTCTTTACTTGAAGCCCTTGGGCAGCTTTTCCTAGGATAGCATAATTACTTCCATTCATGCTGGACATGTGTCGCTGCCAGGACATAAAAATTACTCGGCATGTGCCTTCAGCACAGCTGCCACGTCTTGTGCCGCGCCATGTGTGACACTTTAATGCAAAGTATTAAATGAGATCATTTGCATATTTGCATGTAATTTGCATGTAACCATAATATTCAGTTTTATGGTCAGCAAACCCTGCCCCAGCAATGGAGAGGGGAGGACATGGAGTGTCATGAAGCTTGGCCTCTTCAGCTATGGGAGATGGCTGGAAGGTATCTGGGGTTGCTCGAGGTGGCTGAGGTGTTGAGGGTAGCTGGATGCTGGGGCGAGGTGTCGGGGAGGTAGCTAATGACTGTCCAGGGAGTAGCAGGGTGGGAAGGTTGTGTCATCTGAGGTGACAAGAGTGGCTGAAGCTCAGTGGGTGCATGTGGGATCAGTGATATTTGAGCATGCAGTTGCTGAGGAAGGTGGGTGTTTGCTAGTTGCCTGGAGCTGCTGGTGAGGAAGTCTGAGACCTTGCCTTCCTGATTCTGCGGTTCCCATTGCCTCCTGAAGCCTCCACTGCCACTGCCTCTGTCTGATTGCTCTGCCGGGCTAGATCCAGCAGGGGGAGCACCTATAGAGAAGGCACTGGGCGATCTGCTCAGCTGGTGCCACAGTGGCCCCTGCTGGCAGAAAGGCAAAACCAAAGGCCTACAGCCTTCCCACAGCAAACTGCGTGGCTGAGGACCCAGCCCAGCTGTAGAAAGAATTGACAGGAAGGTCAGGTGAGTGAGATGAGGGAGGATCATGTACCAGGCATCTATGACCTTTACATGAATGCAAATATTTTCCATTCTAAATTTGTTTATTTAGATAATTTCAGAAACTGCTTGGTCAGGAATAACCTCAGACATAGAATCATAGAATCATAGAATATCAGGGTTGGAAGGGACCCCAGAAGGTCATCTAGTCCAACCCCCTGCTCAAAGCAGGACCAAGTCCCAGTTAAATCATCCTAGCCAGGGCTTTGTCAAGCCTGACCTTAAAAACCTCTAAGGAAGGAGATTCTACCACCTCCCTAGGTAACGCATTCCAGTGTTTCACCACCCTCTTAGTGAAAAAGTTTTTCCTAATATCCAATCTAAACCTCCCCCATTGCAACTTGAGACCATTACTCCTCGTTCTGTCATCTGCTACCATTGAGAACAGTCTAGAGCCATCCTCTTTGAAACCCCCTTTCAGGTAGTTGAAAGCAGCTATCAAATCCCCCCTCATTCTTCTCTTCTGCAGACTAAACAATCCCAGCTCCCTCAGCCTCTCCTCGTAAGTCATGTGCTCTAGACCCCTAATCATTTTTGTTGCCCTTCGCTGTACTCTTTCCAATTTATCCACATCCTTCTTGTAGTGTGGGGCCCAAAACTGGACACAGTACTCCAGATGAGGCCTCACCAGTGTCGAATAGAGGG
Organism: Dermochelys coriacea; assembly: GCF_009764565.3. Lineage (NCBI taxonomy): Eukaryota > Metazoa > Chordata > Testudines > Dermochelyidae > Dermochelys > Dermochelys coriacea. Next base: position 28,398,710 of record NC_050072.1, read on the forward strand.
GAACGATCACGTCCCTCGATCTGCTCGCTATGCCCCTACTTATACATCCCAAAATGCCATTGGCCTTCTTGGCAACAAGGGCACACTGCTGACTCATATCCAGCTTCTCGTCCACTGTCACCCCTAGGTCCTTTTCCGCAGAACTGCTGCCGAGCCATTCGGTCCCTAGTCTGTAGCGGTGCATTGGATTCTTCCATCCTAAGTGCAGGACCCTGCACTTATCCTTATTGAACCTCATTAGATTTCTTTTGGCCCAATCTTCCAATTTGTCTAGGTCCTTCTGTATCCTATCCCTCCCCTCCAGCGTATCTACCACTCCTCCCAGTTTAGTATCATCCGCAAATTTGCTGAGAGTGCAATCCACACCATCCTCCAGATCATTTATGAAGATATTGAACAAAACGGGCCCCAGGACCGACCCCTGGGGCACTCCACTTGACACCGGCTGCCAACTAGACATGGAGCCATTGATCACTACCCGTTGAGCCCGACAATCTAGCCAGCTTTCTACCCACCTTATAGTGCATTCATCCAGCCCATACTTCCTTAACTTGCTGACAAGAATGCTGTGGGAGACCGTGTCAAAAGCTTTGCTAAAGTCAAGGAACAATACATCCACTGCTTTCCCTTCATCCACAGAACCAGTAATCTCATCATAAAAGGCGATTAGATTAGTCAGGCATGACCTTCCCTTGGTGAATCCATGCTGACTGTTCCTGATCACTTTCCTCTCCTCTAAGTGCTTCAGGATTGATTCTTTGAGGACCTGCTCCATGATTTTTCCAGGGACTGAGGTGAGGCTGACCGGCCTGTAGTTCCCAGGATCCTCCTTCTTCCCTTTTTTAAAGATGGGCACTACATTAGCCTTTTTCCAGTCATCCGGGACTTCCCCCGTTCGCCACGAGTTTTCAAAGATAATGGCCAAGGGCTCTGCAATCACAGCCGCCAATTCCCTCAGCACTCTCGGATGCAATTCGTCCGGCCCCATGGACTTGTGCACGTCCAGCTTTTCTAAATAGTCCCTAACCACCTCTATCTCTACAGAGGGCTGGCCATCTCTTCCCCATTTTGTGATGCCCAGCACAGCAGTCTGGGAGCTGACCTTGTTAGTGAAAACAGAGGCAAAAAAAGCATTGAGTACATTAGCTTTTTCCACATCCTCTGTCACTAGCTTGCCTCCCTCATTCAGTAAGGGGCCCACACTTTCCTTGGCTTTCTTCTTGTTGCCAACATACCTGAAGAAACCCTTCTTGTTACTCTTGACATCTCTTGCTAGCTGCAGCTCCAGGTGCGATTTGGCCCTCCTGATATCTTTCCTACATGCCCGAGCAATATTTTTATACTCTTCCCTGGTCATATGTCCAACCTTCCACTTCTTGTAAGCTTCTTTTTTATGTTTAAGATCCGCTAAGATTTCACCATTAAGCCAAGCTGGTCGCCTGCCATATTTACTATTCTTTCGACTCATCGGGATGGTTTGTCCCTGTAACCTCAACAGGGATTCCTTGAAATACAGCCAGCTCTCCTGGACTCCCTTCCCTTTCATGTTAGTCCCCCAGGGGATCCTGGCCATCTGTTCCCTGAGGGAGTCAAAGTCTGCTTTCCTGAAGTCCAGGGTCCGTATCCTGCTGCTTACCTTTCTTCCCTGCGTCAGGATCCTGAACTCAACCAACTCATGGTCACTGCCTCCCAGATTCCCATCCACTTTTGCTTCCCCCACTAATTCTACCCGGTTTGTGAGCAGCAGGTCAAGAAAAGCGCTCCCCCTAGTTGGCTCCCCTAGCACTTGCACCAGGAAATTGTCCCCTACGCTTTCCAAAAACTTCCTGGATTGTCTATGCACCGCTGTATTGCTCTCCCAGCAGATATCAGGAAAATTAAAGTCACCCATGAGAATCAGGGCATGCGATCTAGAATTAAAGTCACCCATGAGAATCAGGGCATGCGATCTAGACAAGCAGAAGAGAAGTGGGGAAAACTATAAATGGGGATTATCAGATTTCTCTGACCAAGGAGAAGTTGCTTCAATTTTTTCTCTGCTGCTATGCACTTCGTTAATGGCCCTGCACTCAACCAGGAATTTCTTACATTGATTTGTTTCCGCTCAGCATCCCCAAACAGCTGATTTCTCAGTGAGGAGGGAGAAGGGGAAAGGAAAGAGGAACTGATAGAAGTAGCAAACACAGTGGACTTCCCCTTCTCATCTATAATGTATCCTCCCCACTTTCTGCCTGAAAATAAAAATGTGCAAGAATGTGCAAATCTGTTGCCAGAAGTTGTGCAAATGATGTGATGTAAGACAAGGACCTGACTTAAAGGGTCTTAGTGAATTCCCGCTCATAACTTTGCACCCTTCTTTGGTACCATACTATATTTTATATCTCTAATAGGCTCTGAATCTAATTTTGCTAACTGCCCTTTCTGTATCCTTCAAAAAATGCCACATGATGCTCTTGTCCTGTGAAGCATTCAAGCTCCAGGAAGCATTCCATCTTCTGTTTGTTCTTTTGTGTATTTTAGCATTTGTCTCACCTGTGCCTTCAGAACAGGTAGGTGAAATTACTCAAGGTACATACCACAGTTAGGAGCTCAATTACCATTAGCTTTCAACATAAGCTGGCCAACATAATTCCCCTAGCTGCCTTTTGTGCCCTTAAAAGCACATTGAAGAAGGGACTCACCACTTCAGTAATACTGAATTTAGCTTTAGCCATTTATGTCTATTTCTTTCCATGTTTTTTCAAACCCTTGCCTTTGCACTGAGAAAGCAGTTGACTAATATTGGTGATCGCAACAGCCACACTGAGTTTAGGACAGTGACAAACATTTCCCTAGATTTAGTCCTGTATTAAGTTTTAATCAGAAGTGCTCTGCTTAAAAAGTTTACAAGAGGTGACAGCCTGGCCTCTCTTTCTACTCCAAACCCTCCCTCTTTGCCAATCAGTCATGAGTCACCCTGAGATGAAACTTCAGCTTTTGTGTCTTTGTGCAGAGTATGCCACTCCGGTTCCAAACCACCAACTTCCCCTCATCAGTGAAGAATTCACAATAGAAGGGAAAATAGGCCACTCCTATGCCAATGGAACTGATAGTGTAGAGTCACTTTGAAAAACAGTTTGTTAGCTGTAAAGCCCTTTCTTGGAGCACTGGCACAGTGCATTGAGTTACGGCACAGTTATGCTTTTATACAATTTGCAAAACAGTTGAGTTTGCTACAGATGTAAGCCAGCAGGCTAGATAACCATTCCAGGAAGGAGCAATGCCACGCCACAGTCTGCTTCAGGCCCTTCCCTCAGGGAACAGAATAGAGTTTAACAGAAACTTAGGCAAAATAAAGTAATTCCTCTACCCACAAGGGCTACAGCCCCCAAAGGCTTTCCTTCACCCCTCTTATGCAGCACCCTGACCCAGACACTCACAAGAGCCTTTCTACTCCCTACAGTTCTCATTCTCATTCCTAGCTGGAAGTCAGCTAATAACTGGATTCTTTCTCCTTACCCAGGTCCTGCTAGAAGCACCTAACTACTCTCTACACAGCTCCAGCTCAAATGAGCACTTGCTGCTTTTTATAAAGAGGAGTTGCTGTTCAGGCTGTTGCATGACCTTAGCTCCATACCATCATTTGGTAAGTACCTGATTAGCCACACATGGGGCTGGGGCTGTTTCCCCTCAAAGGAGCCAGTTACGCAGTGACACATCTGACACCCCCGCCCCACACACACACACACACACACACACACACACACACACACACACACACACACACACACACACACCCCCCACATAGGTGAAGGAAAGGAAAGTTAAGCCAATTACCAGTGCACAGTGTTCCTCCTTCACTACACAGTAGCTGATGTCAGGGTCCTGCATGTCAGTTTCCTGTTTGGAGCAGAAACCAGCAATGTAGAATCAGTGCAACTTGCTCTTTAGAAAATGTACTTGAGTCCCATTCCCTGCAGCAGGGATGGTAAGACATAGTACACAGCCAATTCCCCTTAGCATAAACTCAGGTCACCTCTGCTCTATTCCCAGAGACAGCTGTTTTGAACTTCTATGTCTTTCCAGGGCCTCACACAAGTTTCTCTGCTTAAAAAACTCTGTCCGTTTTTATTCCTCAGGCCCTGCACTTTCTACATGGGAAACATTGTTCAAGGCAGGGACTGGCCAAGTGGGCCTGGGAGCCCACCTTCCTTTAGTGCAGCTGCTTTTCAACAAGAAAGATCTTCAGGTTTTAATGCACACAATACCCGTAATCACTCAGTGGGGGCACTGGATGCATGACATCTCAATTCTATGAGGAGTTTCAGCCTGGGTGTGTATACCTCAATCATCCCTGATGCACAGGTCATTAGCATCTTTTGCTAATCTATAGCAATACCCTGGCTGTACTCCTCCACAAGTACTATGCACCGTGCAGCATACCCTTAACTCTACCCTCAAGGGATGCCAGTCTTCCAGCACCCCAGTTACAAGCCCACCCTTTCAGGCCAATTCCTCTGTTTGTGAGTAGAGTGCACACAGGGCCACCGCTGTGCTGCGTTTGCAGCTGCTGCTGAGCAGTGCCCCCTCATGGCCACCTGCTGCCTTACTGCATAGCGAGAGGAGCTGTAGCTGCACACTTAGCCTCACCCAGGGCAAGGTGCGGAGACTGATCTATTCTGTTCCCCTTGCGGTGGTGGTAAACTCCCCAGAGAGCCTGCACGGGAATAAGAGAGATGATCTGTTGGCTCTATTGGCGTGAGCTTATGACAGGGCAGAGCCCAGCACAGAAGGGCTTCACACAGTCATACCTTCCAGAGCAGCCACAGGAGAAAGATGCCTCCTCATAACGGAGGAGCTGCAGGAGGGATGGGTGGATCAGCTTCTGGGGCAGGCCTGGGTGAAGGATCCCCTTGCCCGGAGTGTGTGGGGAACAGAGGCTGAACTGGTTGGAGCAAGTGACAGGGAGAAGCAGCGACTGCAGAGATTGCACTGATTGCTGATCAGAGGATGCATTGAGTGTATGGGAGTAGGGGAACTGCAGAGATGGACTGGGTAGAAGGGTGACTAGGAGAGGTATGGAGGGTGCGCTGGGTGGGTGGGTGGCAAGGAGGGACAAGTGCAGAGTGTGCTTCTCTTCTGATGAATAAGTGCTAGGACTTCCTTGTTGTTTTCATCCAACCAATCCTGATGGTGATGAGTGGAATATCCAATCAATTGAGCACGTTCCTTGTGAATAATGATCTTGAACTCCTCCCAATGTATTTGGATATCACTGATGTTGTCAGGTAGACCAGAGACCCCTCAAAGAGACGTTGGTGAACGGTCTTACAACGAGCATGATTTTGAAAGACCCTGATGTTAAATCTCTTCTGCATTCCTTTCGGTTTTTATGGTGTTGTGGTACAAGCTGCATGTTCATGATTGATCTGAACAAACGATGGTCCGTCCAGCAGTAATCTGTACCGCTCATAGCTCATGTAATATGGACATCAGTGTGATCACGGGAGCTGATGATGACATGGTCCAGAAGATGCCAATGTCTGGAAAAGGGGTGTTTCCAAGTGGTCTTATATTTGTCCCTCTGTCTAAAGATGGTCTTTGTGATAAGCAACGCATGCTCCACACATTTTCTGAGGAGGAGAATGCTATTAGAGTTGACTTTCCCCACCCCTTCTTTCCCAATGGTGCCTAAGACCCCACTGGTGGAATAGGTATATTCAAGGACCTGTCAGTTCTCTGCGACTGTGAAAGCAGATGAGGGATGCAGCAGGATGGAGGCCTCTGGCTGTCTCAGGCTTCCCTGCCACCAGGTCCAGGGCTCCTTCCAGTCAAGTTTTGTGAGGTTGCCGCCTGTGCACCAGCTCCCCCACATTAAAAGATTTTCCATGCAGGTCTCTGCCAAGGGTGGGTTAACATCTCCCACTAACAAGGTCCTGCAGTGATGGATAAGTGGGGGTGGGGACAGGAGCAATGATCTCTGGGAGTCCCTAGTCACAAATCTGCACGCAGGCGGCAGCCACGTGTGGCTCGTCTTGCACTTGGACTTGTGAGACAGAAGTGCAACTTGGCCGCGGCGACTGCGACTGAGCAGTCCTTTTCAGGATTCCCTCTGCTCATCATGAGTGGGGAAGGAGCTAGAAAAAATTCCCTAAGCATAGGCTGTCTCGGCAGCCCCTGCCCCCCCACCTGGATGGCTGTGTCCAGTGGAATCACTCTACCTACGGTTAGAACGTACGAAGCAAAGTAATGAAGTTCGCCACTTGGAATGTCACATTCCCTGAGCAGGGACTGTCCTGAAAGAACTGCCATAATAGCTAGAGAGCCGCAAGATATGACATCAATATTGCTGCCCTAAATGAGACACACTGAGCAGATTAAAGCCAACAGAAAGAAGGTGGAAGTGGCTATACTTTCTGTTGGAAAGGAAAGTCATCTGAAGAGAGGCATACTCATTGGATTGGTTTTGTCATCAAAATCAAGATTGCGAACCAGCGTTTAGCGTTCCCTATGGATATTAACGAACGTCTCGTGACTCTTTTCCTTAAGCTTAGTAACAATCAGGATGCCATGGTCATCAGTGCATATTCCACATTTGACAATAACAAAGACAACAAGGAGCAGATTTACCATGCTTTTGTGCAGTCCTGAAGGCTGCAGCCACGGAAGACAAGCATATCCTCAAGGGTGACTTCAGTGCAAAAGCTGGTGACACCCAGAACTCTGGATAGGCAACACTAAAAAAATAAATCTGTACTTGCAGACATCTTTATGGGATGTTTCCCTAAATCCTGCTAAGTGACATGCACAGTGTAAATTATCACAGGAGAAAGGAGCTGAGTAACAATGGGGTCTCTATAGTAATGTATAATATTCTAATGAGAGGCTGTTACCTACTCCCCCATAAGACAAACAACCCCCACAAAAACCCAATAAACACAGGTGATGGTAATCCCATCATTGGGTGGGTGAATGAGCTTGTATTAGAAGATAATATCTTTAACCAGCAAAGACAAATACAACATTTCAAGTATATGTCAAATGAGTGAAAAAATTACTAATGGAAACAAATGATGTGCTGTGATGCCTCAGGCTTGTGTTTGCTTAGACAAGCCCTAGCCAACTTTGTGCAGCTGGAGCCTGGATCCTTTGAGAGTTCACTGGGCCTCTGCAAGGGTACAGAGGTCAGCTTTCATGGAGCACCTTGCAGGATCTGTGCACGTTGCTAATTTTGCAGTGAAACATGAGGGATACAAAGTACATAGCACACTCTGATGAAATGAGGAAAGATTGGCTTTATAATGAAACATTGCTAATTGCCTTGTTTAGTTTCTTCCACTTCTCAGTAATAAGCCACAAATACCTGGTGAGCCAGGACTAGATTCCTAGTACTATGGGTCCTAACCCTCTACCACTGGAGCTAAAGAATGAGCTGGTAGTTGTCACCATTAGAAGGTCTTTTTCTTTTTTAGGTTGCAACCAGCCACCAGGTGCAACATGCTAACCCAGACATATAGACCCTGATTCAATAAAACACATGCTGCATATTAAGCACCTGAGAAATCCCACCGGCTACTCATGTGCTTCATGTTAGGCAGGTATTTAATTAGCTTGCTAACTGAGGGCTATTCTACCTAATCCTGCCCCTCCTGAAGTTAATGGCAGAAGATTCCCGCTTAAATTAATTGGAGAAGAACTGGGCCCCAAATCACCCACAACAAAAATCATTAATAATTTCTGATCTATTACCCTGTAATGTAGCACATGAGCTTTCAGAGATCAATAGATTCTAAGGCCAGAAGGGATTGTTGTGATAACCTGTTCTGATCTCCTGTCTAGCACAGGCCATAGCATGTCCCCAAAATAATTCCTGGAGCAGATCTTTTAGAAAAAGATCTAATGTTGACTTCAAAATTGTCAGTGATGGAGAATCCACTGCAACCCTCGGTAAATTGTTCCAATGGTTAAGTACTCTCACCGTTCAATATTTGTCTTATTTCCAGTCTGAATGTGTCTAGAGTCAACTTCCAGCCATTGGATCATGTTTTACATTTCTCTGCTAGATTGAAGAGCCCATTATTAAACAGTTGTTCCCCATGTAGGTACTTATGGACTGTAATCAACTCACCTCTTAACCTTCTCTTTGTTGAACTAAATAGGTTGAGCACCTTAAATCTATTACAATGGGGCATATTTTCTGGTCCTTTAACCATTCTAGTGGCTCTTCTCTGAACCTTTTCCAATTTATCAACATCCTTCTTGAACTGTGGGCACCAGAACAAGACACAATATTCCAGCAGCGGTCACTCCAGTGCCAAATACAGAGGTAAAATAACCTTTCTACTCCTACTCAAGATTCCTCTGCTTATGTGTCCCAGGATCATAGGCACTGACTCGGAGGGTGCTCCGGGGCTGGAGCACCCATGGAAAAAATTGGTGGGTGCTCTGCACCCACTGCCAGCTCCCTGAACTGCTCCCCTCCCCAGCTCACCTCCACCTCTGTTCCACCTCCTCCCCCGAGTGCACCGCTGCATCCTGCTTCTCCCCCTTCCCTCCCAGCACTTGCACCATGAAACAGCTGTTTCACACAGCAAGTGCTGGAAGGGGGGAGGAGGAGGAGGAATGTGGCATGCTCGGGGAAGAGGTGGGGCCATGGTGGGTATTTGGGGAGGGATCCAATACAGGCACGGAGAGGTGGAGTTGGGGTGGGGCCAGGGCCGGGGAGGGGGGTGCACGAGCACCCACTGGTGCCAGTGAAAGTTGGCACCTGTGCCCAGGATTGCATTAGCTCTTTTGGCCACAGTGTCACAAGGGAGCTCATGTTCAGTTGATTATCCTCCACAGCACCCAAATCTTTTTCAGACACTGCTTCACAGGACAGGGTCCCCCATCCTTGAAGTATGGCCTACATTCTTTGTTCCCAGAGGTATACATTTACAGTTATCTCTATTAAAAGGCATATTGTTTGCTTGCCCCCAGTTTACCAACCGATCTAGATCTCACTGAATCAGTGACCTGTCCTCTTCATTATTTTCCACTCCCCCAATTTCTGTGTTATCTGCAAACTTTATCAGTGATAGTTTAATGTTTTTTTTCAGGTCATTGATAAACCTACTAAATAGAGTAAGGCCAAGAACCAGTCCCTGTGGGGCACCACTGGAAACAGATCCACTCAATATGGAGTCCCCATTTACAATAACACTTTGAGACCTATCAGCTAGCCAGTTTTAAGTCCATTTAATGAGTGCCATGTTAATTTAATATCAGTCTAGTTTTCTAATCAAAATGTCATATGGAATCAAGTCAAAAACCTTACAGAAGTCTAAATATATTACATCAACATTGTTACATTTATCAAGCAAACTTGTACGCTCATCAAAAAAGATATCAATGTAATTTGACATGATCTATTTTCCATAAACCCATGTTGATTTTCGTTACTTACATTATCCACCTTTAATTCTTTATTAAAGAATTAATTGCTTCATCATCTTACTTGGGATTGATGTTATGCTGACAGGCCTATAATTACCTGGTCATCCCATATACCCTTTTTAGATAGTGGCAAAACATTAACTTTTTTCAGTTTTCTGGTACTTTCCTAGTGCTCCAAGACTTATTGAAATGAACATTAATAGTCCAGTAAGATCCTTAGTGAGCTCTTTTAAAATGCTTGGATGTAAGTTATCTGGATGTACTGATTTAAAAATATTCAACTTTAGTAGCTTCCGTTTAACATCCTTTAGTGGTAGAATGGAATGAATGTTATCTCTACATGATGAAGCTGTGTCATCTGTTTTTTTCCCCAAATGAAGAAAAGAAATATTTATTGTGCACATCTGCCTTTTCTATCTTAGAATGATCAATTAATACCACTTCCATCTAGTAATGGACCAAAACCATTGTCAGGATTCTTTTTTCCTAATATATTAAAAAACCCACATTCGTATTGTCCTTAACTGTGCTGGCCATAGAGGTTTCTGTCTGTCTCTTAGCTTCCCTTATCAATTTTCTACAATTCCTAACTTCTGATTTATATTCATTATTATAAACTCCCCCTTTCATCCATTTGCTTATATGATAATAATAATAATTTTTTTTACAATGATCTTCTCTTCCCCTCTAAACCAAGTTGTTTTTTAAAACCAGCACAGCCTTCTTCCTCAATTGTGGGATTGTGGATTCTTGGGTATCTAGTCAGGTGCTCTTAAATGATTCCCAATTATCATTCACATTTTTCTGATTAAATTCTTCCTCACAGCTGATTTGGCTCAATTTTTTTCAGCTTTGTGAAACTGGCCCTATTAAAGCACCATATGTATATGTGTATATATATATGTGTGTGTGTGTGTGTATATATTGTGACAAAGTTCCTGCTCTACTTTGGTGGGTCTTGTGCTTATTGGCAGATTTGCTCGCCTTGGAGCTTCACAGCAGCCCTCAGCTTGGCCGTTTTTCTGAATTCACAGTCCAGGTCGACTCCTGTGTCTGACCAGGAGTTGGGGAGGATTTGTGGGGAACCCGGGCCCACCCTCTACTCCGAGTCCCAGCCCAGGGCCCTGTGGAATGTAGCTGTCTAGAGTGCCTCCTGGAACAGCTGTGTGACAGCTACAGCTCCCTGGGCTACTTCCCCATGGCCTCCTTCCAACACCTTCTTTATCCTCACTGTAGGACCATCCTCCTGGTGTCTGATAATGCTTGTACACCTCAGTCCTCCAACAGTCTGCGTTCTCACTCTCAGCTCCTAGTGCCTCTTGCTCCCAGCTCCTCACACGCACATCACAAACTGAAGTGAGCTCCTTTTTAAACCCAGTTGCCCTGATTAGCCTGCCTTAATTGATTCTAGCAGCTTCTTGATTGGCTGCAGGTGTTCTAATCAGCCTGTCTTAATTGTCTCCAGGAGGTTCCTGATTGTTCTGGAACCTTCCCTGTTACCTTACCCAGGGAAAAGGGACCTACTTAGCCTGGGGCTAATATATCTGTCTTCTGTTACTCTCCTATAGCCATCTGGCTCAACCCTGTCACAATATATACATATATGTGTGTGTGTGGACATTAGTCATCTTGCACATTATAAATATGATCAAGTTATGATCACTTGTATTAAGCTACCATTAAATTTTAGTTCTGTGATCAGTTCCTCTTTATCTGTTAGGACTAGGTCTAATATAGAATTCCTCCATGTTGGCTGCAACGTGTTTTGAGTTAGGAAATTGTCATCTATAATGTTTAAAAATTCCAAGGATGTTTTCATACTGGCAACATGTGACCTCTGGCATACATCACTCAAATTAAGATCCCCCATATCTCATAATTTTTTCCCCTATACATTATAAACTGGTGCATAAAGTGATAGCCATCCTGTTCCTTAGTGAGATTTGGTGGTCTGTAGCAGACACCAGCTATTACCCCATCTTGTGCTTTATCTATTATGATAATCCAAAAGCTTTTAAGATCATTTTTATTTTGAGTTATCATTGACACAGAAACAATTAGTGCCATTTTTGACTAAGTCTCACTCCTCCTCCTCTTTTGTTCATTCAGTCCCTTGTAAATTGACATTAACATTGACATTAACATTCCAGTAGTGTGAATCATCCCACCAGATTTCAGTCATACCAACTAGGTTGAATTTAGACTCATAAATGAGCAATTCCAGTTCCTCTGGTTTGTTATCCAGGCTCCTAGCATTGGTGTATAGGCAATTCAAAAATTTCTTCTCTTTATGTCCTTTGATTAATTCTATTGTCAACATCCTTGCTCATAGACTTCAGAAGCCTATCCAGTCTTATAGTGACATCTCATGTCTTGGCTTTGGGAAGACAGCACATTGTCCCTGTTGTCTGCCTGTCCCATTTAGAATGTTCCTTTGAGTCTTCTGAGAATCGAATCTCCAACAAGGTGCATCTGGCTTCCTTGATCCAAGGTTTGTGGGTAAGCTTGATTTTCTTACAAGTTGTGCTGAGCTGTCATCCATATATGTGTCCTGTACATCTCTCCATCCCCTTGGACCTGCTGGAACTTGATAGGTATCTTCCATAGTTTCAATGCTGAGGACTGGTATCAATTTGAAACCTCTAGCTGTATGGAACTCTCTCTGGTGGCAATAGTCTGCCTATCCTCATTGGTCTCCAGAAATATAGAATGCTGCCATGACCTCTTGCCTCTGATGGTTATGAACTGCCAGGCCTCCTCTCTGACTTCTCTCACTGATTCCTTTGTGGCCATCTCCATTCTTCCTTGAACTTGGGGTACTAGTGTTTCCTAAATATGGCTGTCCAGGAACTCGGCTTCTCAGCAGCATCTCAGCTTGCCCCTCCAATTTTTCTCTAGCATAGCCACAAACTTGCGCTTCATAGGAATCCCTTCTGTCTGAGAATGTGGCACATCCATTGCAGGTCATTACCACTCTTCCATTGCTGGGCATCTTGATATCACATATGGTGCTGAACCTGGAAGGAAAGCCTCACACACTCCCTCTCTCAACTCTGTCAAAAACTGTCCTGTTAGCTGCCTCTGTCCGTGTCTCTTGAGTTCACCTAGTAAGAGACTTTTTATTTCAAGTTATCTATGCTTTCAAGCAGATTTAACTAACACCCACATATGCTCTTACTGTTATGTTGTTCCCATTTGGGAGTGCTATAGCCAGGGCTACACAGAGATTTTCAGAGGCCCAGGGCAAAACCTGAAATGGGACCTTCCTTCTAAATATATTACCACTGACAGGAGGTCCTGGGGTGGAGGTGGGGTGGTTTGGAGCGCGAGCCGCACAGCAGAAACTTGGCTCCTGTCCCACAGGCCTGGGCCCTGTGCCCAGTTCCCTGCTCTGGGCATTGTGACCTGGTGCATGGGGTCATAGCACCACTTAGGTTTGGCTTGGTCACCCTTCCGTCATGACAGAGGGACCAGTTTTGGTGAGTGGCATTGTGACTCTGTGCATCAGGTAATGAAGTCACTTGGTTTGGGGACCCTCTCAGATAGGGGCCTTGGACAAACTCCTCCTTCCCTCAGGCAGCCCTGGTTATAGCACTTGTATTCCAGGCACCCTATTGTGCCTCAGTGCATCTAGTTTAAAATCAATGAAGAGGTCAATGTAAGTGATGTGTGTAAGGGACTCCAGTAATGTTCTTTTAGCATGAACTCTATTCCCCTCAGACCATTTCTTAAATTAAAAAAAAATCTATTTGTACATGTGTAGGGGATGCAGGAACAGTGACATAGGCAAAGGCAGTGACAAAGACATAGCAGATGACAGAACGAGGAGTAATGGTCTCAAGTTGCAATGGGGGAGGTTTAGATTGGATATTAGGAAAAACTTTTTCACTAAGAGGGTGGTGAAACACTGGAATGCGTTACCTAGGGAGGTGGTAGAATCTCCTTCCTTAGAGGTTTTTAAGGTCAGGCTTGACAAAGCCCTGGCTGGGATGATTTAACTGGGACTTGGTCCTGCTTTGAGCAGGGGGTTGGACTAGATGACCTTCTGGGGTCCCTTCCAACCCTGATATTCTATGATTCTATGATTCTATGAAAGGGTGTTTAATCCAGACTGTGTAACCCTTATGCTGGGCTGAGTCAGCAGCAAGAAGGGCCGGGTTCAATATGTAGGGGGTTCATCTTAATAGTACCAAACAGAACAAGCGCGAGCCCCCACCCAGTAGGCTGTGAAAATTTAACACCATTCCGGTTGCCTCTAAGAAGCAATACTTCCCCACTCGCAAGCACTGAGTGTGTGTAGAACAAAAGAGCATTTCTATGAAAAGGGAGAGGGAACTCAGCGTTAATTTGAGAAAACACCACCACCGCAGTTTAAAAGCATATAACCATCAGTTAACAAACACCCATCCTACAGTAGTCTGGGCAGTGTCCTTCGCCTCAGTTTCTCACCTTGTGTTGTGAGAATACAACGAATGAATGTCCCTTTAGCACACCTCTCCCCTTTCCCTCTGCTGCATTCCACTCACAATGGGTTGTCCTTGGTGAGAGAAGACTCAGAGTTCAGAAGTGTGTTCATATGGGTTCACCCCCACCCCAAAAAGGAGGAGGGTGTCAAGCAATGTCTCCACTCTTGCCACCACCTCTGCAACTGGCTCGCTGCTGCTGCTGTTGTCTCTGCCACCACTTGCCGCTGTGCTCTGCCATTGTTGGCTGCTTGCTGCTCACTGCCACTTCCGTGATGCCGTGGTCTCCATTTCCACCACTTAGCCCAGCTCTTACTGCTGCCGCCTCTTCATTGTCTTTCACTGCCATACTGCCCTCCCCCCCCCGCCAACCAGGTCCAAGGCTTAGCCCCAGGTCTGCTCACCAGTGACTTCAGTTCTAGCAATCACTGACCAGAAACAAGGATGCTCACTTGAGTCCAATCAGCTCTGTCTTTAAACACTGGAAAGGGGAGGTCAAATGGAGTCTAGGACTCTCTAGGCAGAGTCCATACCATCCGGTAGGAATCCCCTACCCTCTTTCCTTTTCCTGGGAATTTGGCATCCCCACCTCCTGCTTACCAAGTGAGGTTCTGTTTAGGGTGACCCGCTTAGCAGGGCATGCTAAGTATAGTTCTGCTGCCCTTTACTCATATACTAAGGATAACATTTTATTACCTCTGCATCCAAAGTGATTTGTAACCCAAAACCAGTCAAAATTGATCACTTTGGCAAAACAACTCTGTCTGCTGAGCACATGGGCAGAGTTAGTGTGTCAATGCACATATGGGCTGCACCTGAAGTCTTTCTCTTCAGCTCATTACTCGATGCCAGGGTCTGAATGAGCCCTTGCCTGCTTACATTTAGAATGGCATGATATATAGAGGTTGGCATTTTAATCTGTATGGGCAAAAATATCTTGTGCCCTGTACTTAGAATCATACAATATTAGGGTTGGAAGAGACCTCAGGACGTCATCTAGGCCAATCCACTGCTCAAAGCAGGACACTACCAACTAAATCATCCAGCCAAGGCTTTGTCAAGCCGGGCCTTAAAAACCTCTAAGGATGGAGACTCCACCACCTCCCTAGGTAACCCATTCCAGTGCTTTCACCACTCTCCTAGTGAAATAGTTTTTCCTAATATCCAACCTAGACCTCCCCCACTGCAACTTGAGACCATTGCTTCTTGTTCTGTCATCTGCCACCACTGAGAACAGCCGAGCTCCATCCTCTTTGGAACCCCACTTCAGGTAGTTGAAGGCTGCTATCAAATCCCCCACCTCTATACTCTTCTCTTCTGCAGACTAAATAACCTCAGTTCCCTCAGCCTCTCCTGGTAAGTCATGTGCCTTAGCCCCCTGATCATTTTTGTTGCCCTCCGCTGGACTCTCTTCAATTTGTCCTGGACATAATACTCCAGGTGTGGCCTCACCAGTGCCGAATAGAGGGGAATAATCACTTCCCTTGATCTGCTGGCAAAGCTTTTACTAATACAGCCCAATATGCCATTGGTCTTCTTGGTAAGGAGGGCACACTGCTGACTCATATCCAGCTGCTCATCCACTGTAATCCCCAGATCCTTTTCTGCAGAACTGCTGCTTAGCTAGTTGGTCCCCAGTCTGTAGCCGTGCATGGGATTCTTCCGTCCTAAGTGCAGGACTCTGCACTTGTCCTTGTTGAACCTCATCAGATTTTTTTTTCCAATCCTCCAATTTGTCTAGGTCATGCTGGACTCTATCCCTACCCTCCAGCGTATCTACCTCTCCTCCCAGCTTAGTATCATCTGCAAATTTGCTGAGGGTGCAATTACTTAGGAGGACGTTCCATGCAGCGGAGAGATCGGCACTTACATGCACAAGATTATTTGCATACTTCCTTATTACAGAAGTATGTTATGGGGAAATGAGACATGCAGAAAGGAATAAGGGATAGAATTGTTAGTGTGAATCCATGCATGTAATTGTATAACTTTTGTAAAGTTTTAATTCTTTTAGCTACTAATAGCAGGTGGTAAACAACAAGGAAAGAACAATCCATGAAAACACAACTGCCTTTCTTTCTGGGATCTGTTGAGGCTTTGCAGTGTATTCTCACCTCCATGGGCCAGTCATCCCACTATGTAAGGGGACGTCCCTAGCCATTTTGGTGCCCTATGCAGCCCCCCTGTGGGGTGTGTGTGTGGGTGGCTCTGGGCCTCCGTGGGGAGGGGGCAGGAACAGGCTTGGAGGGAAACACGAGCCGGCAGAGCGGAGTGGATTGGGGCCGGGTCACTCCACTTCCTGCCGCTTGGTGAGTGCAGGGCAGGCCTGACCCCTGCTGCAGTCCTCAGGGAAAAGGGTGAAGTGGGGGGCGGGGCTGGGGCGGGGCAGAGCAGGGGCGGGACGAGGCAGGGTGGGGGCGAAGCAGTGCAGGGGCTTTGGAGAAGGGCTGGAGTGGGGGCGGGGCAGGGGCAGGGGCCATGGGGAAGAGATGGAGCAGGGGCTGGAGCAGCATGCAGCTGCTTAGGGCACCAGGAAATTTGGTGCCCTAAATTTTGTAGGGACAGCCCTGCTTGGGGAAACCTCTTTACTACTCACGTGTAGACCTGGAACACACACAACTTCAGCTATCAAAATGGGATCTGTTTCCCCACAAATCCGGTATTGTGCAGTGGGGGTACATAGGACTGGCCTGCGCAGAGACATATCCTGGCTTCCACATAACCCATCAGTTACCAGGTGGCTCTTTCAGCTCTGATCCCAGCCCACCTGCAGCATCATTATACACCAACCTCGTGTTGATCTCCCCTCTGGGATTCATTGCAAGGGCTCCACAATTTAGGGTACCATATCTGGCCACTGCCCCACGTTCCTCAAACATATAGGGCAGGGTCTGAACACACAGAAACAACCTGCCACAAGCTTGGTAAAATGAAAAACAATTCTACAGCCACCATTAGCAGCTTCCCAAGTGACTTGCATATGCAACCTAGGAGTTCACCTAATCTCTGATCTGACATGGATCACTGTCCTCACATAGAATCAATAGGACTCCTTGTGGGCTCAGGCATCTGCTCCAACTGCATTGCAGGACTTAGTTCAGGTGGCAACAATGTATTAAAACATTCAATAATGGGTCCTATACCCTTTGCACAGTGGCACAGGGATCGCAAATTGCTCTCCCCCCGGTGTCAGTGTGGTAGCTATTTTGATGGAGGCATTCATGTTGTAGGGAAAGGCAAACAGAGGGTAGGAGAGGGTAGCTCTAAATTCCAACCAGGGCTCCATGGAAGACCTGCCAGCAATGAGAAATGTGCCAAATCAGCGTGTCTCTAGGCCAGCCCTGCCCGTCCCCTCCCGCTCCTTTTGGGCCATCTCCAGTCGCTTTGCAGTTGTGATAGCTGGCTCTGGGTGCCCAGCAGAGAAGGGGTGCAAATAGCTTTTGCCTGTGCACCACTCTCCCCATAACCCACTTCTCCCACACAATTTCACACTGCCATGTGCCTGAGGTTCCAATTATACACCACGAATCCAAATGTGAGCTTAATGCTTGTGTGTGACATGCTGAAATAAGACTATAGGCCAAACCTTCAGCTGATTTAAATTGGCATAACTCTATTGACTTCCATAGAGATATCATGAGATTTGCATCAATCTGAGGCCCTATACCTCAGAATATCACTTTCGCCCTTCATCAGGGCAAAGAGCAGAATGTGTTGTGCCATGTACATTGGTCAAACTGGACAGTCTCTATGTAAAAGAATAAATGGACACAAAGCAGACGTCAAGAATTATAACATTCAAA
The DNA here is from genome assembly GCF_009764565.3 of Dermochelys coriacea. Taxonomy (NCBI): domain Eukaryota; kingdom Metazoa; phylum Chordata; order Testudines; family Dermochelyidae; genus Dermochelys; species Dermochelys coriacea. The sequence continues at coordinate 28,416,390 of NC_050072.1, forward strand.
AACCAGTCGGAGAACACTTCAGTCTCTCCGGTCATATGTTTACAGACCTGAGAGTGGCTATCCTTCAACAAAAAAACTTCAAAAACAGACTCCAACGAGCGACTGCTGAATTGGAATTAATTTGCAAACTGGATACACTTAACTTAGGCTTGAATAGAGACTGGGAGTGGATGAGTCATTACATAAAGTAAAACTATTTCCCCATGTTATTTCTCCCCCCCACCCCACCCCCCTCTGTTCCTCAGACATTCTTTTTAACTGCTGGAAATGGCCCACCTTGATTATCACCACAAAAGGTTTTCTTCCTCCACCCTCTTCCTGCTGGTAATAGCTCATCTTAAGTGATCACTCTCCTTACAGTATGTATGATAAAACCCATTGTTTCATGTTCTCTCTGTGTGTATATAAATCTCCCCCCTGTATTTTCCACTGAATGCAGCCAATGAAGTGAGCTGTAGCTCACGCAAGCTTATGCTCAAATAAATTTGTTAGTCTCTAAGGTGCCACAAGTACTCCTTTTCTTGTTTGCGAATACAGGCTAACATGGCTGCTACTCTGAAATCTGACCCCTGCAGTGACACAATGACCAGTGAATGGTTGTGCTACCAGCTCATTGAAATGAAGAATTAAAAAAGAAAGATGCTGACCGTGTATGAACAGTAACTGCATTTGCCATAATGTTTTATCCCACAACCCTCTCCCCTCTACTCTTTCTTCCTCTGCTTCCAAAGAAAGGCCTGGGGGAACAAATGGACGTGGTGGTCAACAAACTAAGGCATAGGTGAACCGATGAGTGAAATCAGTTCCTCTGTCCAGGACCCTTCACTAAAAATATCCTATCTGTTCTCCCTTAAACAAGGGGGACTAAGTTGAGAAGTGAGGCTATTAGGTCCCCATCCATAATAAAAGACTCCAGAGAGTAAACTTCAGTATCTTCAGTTGCATCCAGAGATGATCTTGAAGCCAGTGCAGATGATGGAGCACATAAAGCATTTTCTGAGCACAGAACAGTTATGCTCACTTGTTGGCAGGTGCAACTAAAAAGGATCACTAAATCTGTAGCCCTTTATATGGGAAAATGATCCCCCCAATGGAAGGGCTTTCAAACTCTGAGCATCAAAACAAATTACATTTAGGAAAAAATATGTACATGCAACACCTGTTGTGCAAAATCTGTTACGCAGGCATCTTATAGTTCAGATCAATGGGGAACTAAAAAGTACAATTTTTTGGTAGTCTATTGGAGTAAGTAGGCAACTATGTTTTAAATGGGTCAGTGATAGCCCATGTGTGGCTCATTTCTGACTGAATATAAATAGTTTGTGGATTTCAGCCAATACTGAAAATAATCCTCTATTATTTATGTCGATTCACAGTCACAAATGTGTCTTGATTCAATATGTGACAGATTGCCAAGTCCTGTCTTTCTCTGACACCACAGAGCATAGTGGACACTAACAATAGCAACAAAGAAACCACCATCCACTTAGTATCTTTTACATCACCTAGTTTCTCAGCAACATTAACCCTAGTTGGCTAAAACTCATGTAGTAAAATAATTACATCAACGAGCTTGCTTCTCCCAAAATGGAGAAGAAAACTAAATTTGTTTGCTGTGTAGACTCTTTGCATGTGCCTTTGTTTTTGTAGTTAACAGTTTATTTCTTCAACAAAATTGAATTTGACACATCATCTCTTTTTAGGTTGTTTGTTGTTTCAGTGTTTGCACTTTTAAAATCACAGTAGGGGAAGTTTTCTAAGCAACCAGATCAAGAAGGAATTTGCTAGAATTAGAAAATCTAAGCAGAATCATTCAAAAACTTGGGAGACAGCATGCCTGTGTGGAGGAGAAGCATTGAAGGCTGAAACAATGGTGCATAAAATATCCCAGTAGGCCGTCTTTCAGGCAGTCTTCGCAGAGAGCTCAAGAAATGAACAGCCCCAGACTCTGAACTACCCTTCTACCATTAGAAATGTTCCTTCACCCTCAAAGGCATCCCCATGGGTAATGCTTTAGTCATATTGGCTGGGTGACATGGGATAGCTTGCACTGCATTGGAGAAACAGATTACTTCATTGTTCAACACTGTCTATCCTGTACCTTTCACAAGCATTATGTGCCCTTTTAAAAAGTGCTGTAGATGAGTGTTGCAAATAGATTTATTTCAGCAAACTCACTCGCTTGATAGGATTTGTCCTAGAGTCTGCTAAAACACACCTAGCATTCTTCTTTCTAACCCTACTTCAAAGCTGTTACCATTCCTTCACTATCAATTAACGAGTTCACTATTTTTCAAAACATTTACTAAATTCATATTTTTCATGCTGCTAGTCTGAAGTTGGTCTCTGAAAATAAGATGCTCAGGGTTTTGTCCTACTTAAAAGATGGTTTGGAAAAAACAACCAACCTCCCAGTTCATGGCCCTACATATGTGCATAACTTTTAATATATGAGTAGTCCCATGCTTAAAGTTATGCATGTGCTTAAGTAACTTGCTGAATTGGTGTCTTAGATTGTAAAGCCTTTGAGGCAGGGATTATCATTTATTATATTTTTATATAGTGCCTAATGTGGGACCCTGACCTGGTTGGGAACTTTAGGCACTACCATAGATAAATATTTAATAATAATATTAAGAAAACAATCTAAATAGCCCCCAAATTGAAATATATTTAAAATCTGGATTTGGGATTGCATTTTCATCTTGAACCCTGTTCAGTGAGAATAGTAAAGAATTAGAGAAAAAAGTTGATTTCTTCTCAAGACTGAAAAAGGGACTTTATTGGAATAATGAACAGTATAAATCCTAAAGCTACACTTGCTCTCTGCTTCATGGTAGAGCTTCTCTCTAGAGCCTTCCCCACCTATAGATTGAAAAACAATACACACACCTCCCCCTGCTTTTTCTGTACAGTCTTCAACAAATTAACAACAAATTCTAGATCCAAATGAGTCACAATGAGTCACCAATTTCATCATTCATCTTGATCTGGATTCTCAGGTCTCAAATGTTCTCCTGTTTCATGCAGTCGGTTTAAGACTCTTATCAATAGGATTATCCTACTTCAGGAAGGCTGGGGTCTAAGAACTATTTCTAACAGCATTACACAGCTGGATTTGAAATCATCAGAAAATGGTATCTATTTCTCCTTCAGCCATGTAGTAACTTGGGTTCAGTTATATCCATTAACAGCAACTAGTATTTTTCTCATCCAGTGCTATCAGACTGGGCTTTGGTTTAAGGTTGGATAAGCTTACAGCCGCATTATGGCAGTAAGGTGAAACCTCAGATATAGCATCCCTTAGTCTCAAACACTTTAGACAGGGTCACTTAGGAGAAAACCCCTAGAAAAAAGTTTTGCATGCTTCTAGACCATGGCTACCGGTGTATGCTGAAACATCATCAAATGCCAGTATTGGGTCATGGTCATTAGATTATAAAGTGGACTCCTGGATCTATCAGTCTCATGCCTTAGTTCATTTCCACTTCCTGCTGCTTTGCAGAATATTGCTTATTTGCCGTTGAGAGATTTCTGGGACGCTTGTGATGCTCAGCAGAAGAGAAGAAAACCGTATCTTTGAAACAGTATTATAAAAGTGTCAGTTTAAGATAAATCTAGCATAAAAATGCACACAGTTATTTTATATTACTTTGAATGGTCAGTGAAATCTGGATTGAGACTAAGTAACTTGGAAAATTTTTTTTAATTTTAAAGAAAATAGTGGCACTGTTATTTGTTCTTTATTTTCAAACTATATTGGAGCACAGAACAACCAGTTTATTCCACATACTTGCATATATACTCCCTACACTGAAACAACCCCATTTGGGTAAGCAACCAGAAATTTGAATTGTGCCAATAGAGCAGCTCTGTGCCAGCCATACATATTTAAATATAGAGGTTTGCAAGTGCTATGAGTACATGCAAATTTGGATATTTGGATATTAGATAGTAACTATCATGAATACTAGTAATTAAAATCAAAGTAAATTAGTGATGAATAAGAAATGCCATTTTTACATATCCCAAATTTTACTCTAAGCCTTTGAAGCCATTTCTCAGACTCATGAAAGATTTCATCATTAGAGAAGGGCTTAACCAAAAGCCCAGATCCATAAATTCAAAACTTTGTGTGTGGTGGTGCAGAATAAATCTGGATCTGGATCTGAACATTTACACATTGTCTTTCTCTTTATGATGACCTGAACCAAATCCGCCTGAATTTTGGGGTGTTCAGAATCTGGAGCCAGATCAGAATTTTTCAGATTGTGTTAATCTTTGTTTACAAGTTTCACACAATTGCACTGACATGGAAGTGTTCAAATGAAGAATCTATCTTACAAAATCACCGTGAATGAAAGATTGCTTTGTTTGAATACATATACCATGTTGAAAATATACAGATACTCACAGTACTTCTACATCATCCCCAGAGGAAAAGGTAGCCCATACTAAATGCTATTCTCATTCAGACTTCATCTTGTTCACCCCCTATCCACCATCTCCTGTCTCCAATCACTGATCAGGATTTCCTAATAAAATAGCTAAAAAATGTAAACTTTATAGTATTATACAGAAGCCTTGTATTCTATTGAAGTTTTATTTTTAAGGAAACAAATCTAACAGATTACTAAAATGTGCAGGTCTGTTGTATAGTCACATAAAAAGCTTTACGTTTCTTAGCTACAATGTTCTTACATTTCAGATTAGGACACTGGAAAGGCTTTCTGGAAGTCTAATTAAAGTGCTTGACTCATTCCCGTTTCCAATGTGTGGCTGTTGCTATACACTCACATTGGCATCAGATTCCCTAAGATACACCACATTTCCCCCCCCCCCCCCGTTTACTCTTGAAGGAAACAATTGTTTTCTCTTTCTTAATGTCAAATGCTAGAATCAGTAAAATACATCCTTTCCTGTACAGATCACTTGGGCCATATCTACATTACAGCAGCACTGCGATGGTGCTGCAGGTGTACCACCATTACGCTATAATGTAGATGCTTCCTACCTCAACGGAAGGTAGTTAATTCCACTGATGTAGTTAATCCACTTCTCTGAGAGGCTGCAGCTAGGTTGATGGAAGTGTTCTTCCACTGACCTAGCTGCATCTACACCTAACTACAGCACTTAGGGCACAAATCTTTTCAGACCTCTGAGTGATGATCAGGTTGCTCCAATTTTTAAGTGTACAGCAGGCCTTGGGAAAAGACAGTAAAAAAATGTAAAAGTGTCATCATTTGCTAAACAGCAGGAAGTTCAACTGCAGGGAACTGAAATGAAAATTGCTGGGAGCAGACAGCAACTTTTACAGTCATGTCCATTTTAGTTGTAATCCTAAATTATACACATGCGTGTATGAAAAGTAAACGAATAGAAAGTTCTGTACTTACCATAGTGTCAGCAACTCCGTGTCTGAAAGTCTGGTAAAGAGCATGTATTGCAATATTGTGAGGCAAAAATGTTCTGTCCTTCAGAGTGCACTTCCTTTTTTGAAAGCCTGTGTGGTCTGTCCAGCCTTTACAGGAAGCCATAACAGCAAAATCCTTGTTTTGCATATTATCAGAGGCCTAACAATACTTATAGTATGTTATTGTATGTATTTTCTTGGGATACAATGTAGTACTGAGAAGGACAAGTGAAAGTGAATTAACATATGTTCATTATATAATCTCTAAAAGGATGATAAACAGGTATTTTCTCACTAGTTCTTGGTTGAGTTCAAAATCCTATATTGACTCCTTTCTTTTTAAAAGCCTTTCATGCTTGTTTTCCAGCAACATTCAAATGTCCAGGCTTTAGTAACACCCTCCTTAATCCATCACCTTCCGGGTCTAACATTGAGGGGTGTTTGGAATTTGAATCCAGAACCCTGACTATAATGGGTGGAGCAATAACCCTATATTCAAATACCCCTGAATGTTGGCTGTTCAAAATTCCACTCTAAATCGGAACAGAAAGGAATGATGGTTCAGTACATGTTCCTGCTCTAGCACACGCGGAATGTGGTCAAGTTAGTTTCTCTATGCCTCAATTCCCCTCTGTAAAAAACGGGAATAATAGTACTTCCCTATTTCACGGGGTGTTGTGAGGATCACTACATTACAATATTGTGAGGTATGTAGATACTCCTTCAATGCGAACCTATAAGGACTTAAGATAGGCCCACGTGACAAAAGTCTATTCTCTCTTGAATTAACCCCTCCCTGCCAAACCATTTGCTTAGATAAGATGCAATACCAGGCAAAAATCAGAAGTAGGGGGAGTGATGGTGCTATTTCTGGTGTTCTTATCTTTTGTCAGTGATGCCTCCCTGAAAGCGTTTCTGTAAAATCCTTCAGTGATTCAGAGCCTAAGGCAGATGTAGGGCAGGCTGGGTTGGCTCACATTTCTTGTGAAATCAATAAGGGCCTTTTCATGCAGAATAATCACTCTGGCATGCTTTTTAAGCAGCATGCACATAGCATAACCAATTTTACTATGTGTGCTATTCCTTCCCCCTTCCTCCCCCGAGTTTAACAATGGGTGTGAAAGCTTTAAATATAGATTTAGAAACCTCTGTCATGAGCAGCAGAAACAATAGCTCTGGCAAGAGTCCGTCTCTTGGTGCTATGTTCATTTGTTCTCCCACACAGCAGTTCTCAAATGTTACCTCTCCTGACCCCCCACAAAGAATTCATAATAAACCAAAATATTAGTTCCATGAATATTCAGAGCTTTAAAAACTAGGGGAAACATCCAAATAGTTTCTAAACATTTTATTGACTAAGAATGTGGATCTAACTCAGAATATGGATCTAACTATCAGCAGGAAGATGAAACAGGATGTGTGGTGAAGAGCAGGAGATGAGATAGTAATTAAATTAGATGAAGGTTTTTTAAAAAAATTGGATGTCACAATAATGGGATTCCACCGAAACCAGTAACTCTTCACCCAGCTCATCATATACAAAGTCTGACATGTCATTGTGAGGATCCCAAAAACATCCCCCAAATCCAAAGCCATTTAAATGTTACTCTTCCTATCTACAACTACTACTGCCTAGTTTTTATACAGTGCTTTTCATCAGCAGATCTCAAAGTGCTTTACCATGGAGGCAAGTACAATTATCCCCATTTTACAGAGGGGAAAACTGAGGCAAGATAGGTGAAGTGACATGCCCAAGATCACCCAGTTCCAGAGTCAGAAATAGAACCCAGTCCCAATGCAGTGTTCCATCCACTAGGCCACCCTCTTTCCTACATTAAGTACTGAGAGTTATCATCTGGGGCACTTCCTCATGGCTGATGTATGCAAAAATATGCCGCGCAATATTCTCATTTGCTCTCTCAGTGTACAGGGAGCCTTAGTATAAATATGAATCAAGCCCATTAATTTTTGTGTTGCAGCTATAACCAACAACAAACAAACAGATGAAAGGTAGGTTAGATTTTGGTCGATGAGAAAATGATTTGATTGTCATACGCACGGTTTTTTTTCCAATGTTATGCCTCACTCTGCTAGCTGGGGACAGAACCTGTGTTTGAAGAGAGCAAGGAAGAAAGCTAGAACAGAGGGAGAAGAAAGTTAGGAAGCCAGTAAAGCTGGGAAGTTGGGGAGGGTCCAAGTTGTCAGGTTGTCTGGAAAGTTGCAAGGGGGCCTGAGGAAGAGGTTATGGGGAGTGGCTAAAGCTTGGTATCTGTCATGTCAAGGAGAGGAAGTGGGAACCTGTCATTGCCTACCCAAATCTTCTGAGATTTGACCATCACTAATTCCAGGCAGGACACTGCCAGTCCTGCAGCCCCTGACTACCCAGTTGCAGATCATGCCCCTGCTAGCTGAGCAACACAGAACTGGGAAACAATAAGTCAAGAGAAACAAAAGATTTAAATGATTTACATCAATATTTCTCCCTTTTTTTTTTTGGCCAATAATGACAAATTATTTTTTCTTGGAGACATTGGGTAGCATGTATCCCAGTGCTAAAAATAAGTAAATAAAAATGCACATTGAACACCAATCACACCAGCTAATCTCCTTAAACGTTTATTTTTATCGTATTTTGTTTTTGATTAGGCTGTAGGCACTCTGTCAGTTCTGTCACAACTGTTTAAGCTGTAGGCACTCATGAAGCATACAATTCCATTGGGCTGATCTCTCTTCTGCCAACAGGAAGCTTGAGCAGTAGAATAATTGCAGAGTTCATGCATGTCTTTGAAGGCTGTATTGCTTTCATAAGAATCACCTGCCAAAAGAAAGAATATTAGGGAATTCACATAGAGAGTAGCTATCATGTCAATCAGATAGTTTGCCTTATTTTAAGTAGTGAATGTCACAGCTTACTGGGAACATGATCTTAGTGTCTCTCTAATATGGTTCTAATCTAGACTGAACAAGTCAAAGAAGACCTGATTTTTCAGAAGTGCTCAGCACCTATAACTCTGATTGACGTCAGCTGGAGTTATGGGCGTTTAGCACTTCTGAAAACCAGGACCTCAATGTATTTTAATTTGGTAAGGTGATTTGATTGTGCAATAAAGTAGGAAACATACTTGGATACGTAGGCTCGGTGTACATTATTATGACATTTACCTTCCGGACTGTGTTATAAACAGGGCCAGTTGTGAACTGCAGGAGTAAAATAAAGCAGCTCCTGTGATTTTAAGGACTTCACAGTTAGTTGGAATGGAGAGGAGGTGCTAGAGATGTGGCTCCCTTGTTGAGGGATGCATGGCCCCCCCCCCACAAGCTCTAACTTAAACCAGGAGCATGAATGCCCTAAGGGTGTTACACTTTTAGAAGACAACATGGCTGAGCTGCATTCCAGCATGCCGGTTCTGTTCCCTGTTTTGCCTACACCCTGAAAGCAACATGTCCCTCCTTCCCCTGACACTGAGTGAGAGAGAGCTGGCACAGGGAGCAGTGCAGCTGCCTCTACCAACAGAGAGTTCCCCATGTGCTGGGGGACTTCTCCAGTGGCTGGTCCCTATTGGCTTAAAGCCACTTTGCACCGGAAAAACCTTACAGGCCTTTCCTACGTATTTGCTGTTTTTTGCAGGGTTTTTCCCCAAAAATTAAACAAAAAAACAGTTTTCATCATTTTCAAGGTGAAAGACTTAAACCTGCTGTTAAAGTAATACTAGGAGGTCTTATTAAACTCATCAAATAAAAAAATTCAGGGTTATGAACTTTCAACTCCATTGTTTGCCTCCCAGTTTATGTCTGCCTGTCTGTCTCTCTCTCTCTATGAGATGTAGAGTCTGACTGGAATTTCAGGGCTCAATTTTCAGCCTGGACTTAGCCAAGATCCCCATTCTTGTGCCTGCAATTTTGTGAGCACAACATGGGTCATCGAGATGCCCAGCTACCCAATTTGCAGGTGCACCATAACTGAGCACACAATTATTTGCATCCAAAAATTGCAGACACAAGATGGAAGGTGAGCTTTTAAACGGTCTCAGAACATGGATCTAAATCAGATATTTAACAGGGTTTATTAATTTCAAATGGATGATGCACATATAATATTTTCATTGGGGTTGCTTTGGGAGGGATACAGGTCAGGATGCAGCAAAATCTTTTCATTTAAATACACTTGCTATGTTGGAAGGTGTTAATGGCTGCTACCAAGCAGGTCTGATCTAGAGACACCCAGACTTTGTTAAAGTCATAGGGGTGCTAGCCACCCTCCCTTCAGGCAAAATGGAAGGAACAACTAAATGCCTCTTTATGCAGCAATAGCTGGAAACAATAGAAATTCACTACCCAAGTCAGTGTTCCACATGGCAACGCGGACCAGAGATTAAACTGTGTGGGTTGAGAGATTTCCCTGCAAACACAGCAGCTAATGGCTGGCTTAGCAAGCCATTTGTGTGAGAGAGGCAGAAAGCAGAAAAAGCCAGCTGAAAGGGAGAAAGCAGATGTAAACAAACAGGATTGTACCAAAGAATATCTGACACAGCTCATCAATTTCTCCTTCTACTGGAAACAAACCTGTAAGGCACCAAATACTGTTTGTGCCAAGGGGCAACAATACATTACCATCACAATGAGGTGTTACTCACTTTTTAGACTTGTATAATTATTTTGCCTGAGAACAGTGGCTTTTTTCGATGCTGTCACCTTGGCATGGCCTGCCCCCTGGTCCTGGAGTAGGATTATTACACTGACGAGTTCGAGTGCGTTCTCCTTGCATGCAGTGGGACCAAGCAGTCCAACAGCTCCAGCCCCCATCGGTGACCTTTTTATCTGTATTGGGCCAAACCAGCATTAGTCCAGCAACCTGCTGCCTTAGGTGTAGTGGCACTGGTGAACTATTTGAAATTCAGGAAGTAACTATTTTGAAGGAGCACAAGATGGAACAGAATTCAGCCCACACTCAACTATGGTGGCTCTAGAAACCCAAAGCAGTAAAACTAATTTTCATCACAAAGAACCAACAGATTGGATGCTGAAAACACATAGGGCCAATGGCACTGCTGGGTGCTCAGCAGTTTTGGAAATCCAGCTATATATGTAACTGTCTAAAAATCAAATGCATAGCCTCATTTTGGACACCCATTTTGACACAAGGAATAAATCTATTGCATAGGAAGGGGCCATTTCTACAGAGTCACTTTTCAGGGCAGAACTGCGTTAAAAATAGCCATTTTTCTTCAGGCCTTGTCTATGCTGGGAACTGGGATTATTTAGACTGCAGAAGAGAAGAACAAGGGGGGATTTGATAGCTGCTTTCAATTACCTGAAAGGGGGTTCCAAAGAGGCTGGATCTAGACTGTTCTCAGTGGTACCAGATGACAGAACAAGGAGTAATGGTCTCAAGTTGCAGTAGGGGAGGTTTAGGTTGGATATTAGGAAAAACATTTTCACTAGGAGAGTGATGAAGCACTGGAATGGGTTACCTAGGGAGGTGGTGGAATCTCCTTCCCTAGAGGTTTTTAAGGTCAGGCTTGACAAAGCCCTGGGTGGGATGATTTAGTTGGGGATTGGTCCTGCTTTGAGCAGGAGGTTGGACTAGATGACCCCTGAGGTCCCTTCCAACCCTGATATTCTGTTCTATACGATACACTGGGGGCCAGATTTTTAGCTGGTGTAAACTGGTGCAGTGCCATTGAAGTCATGGAGTTATGAGGATTTACACCAGCTGACAATTTTTAATTCACTATTGTAGACACAATTTACACTGGTGTAGCTAACCATCCATTACATATAACTGGATAAAATGCCCTGGTGCAAATTGTACCACATCAGTGCAAATTGTGTCTACACTAGAGGGTTGCATTGGTTCAGCTCCACCAGTGGCTAGAAACCCAGTGTAGATGATGTAGACTATGCCTTATATAAATAGCTACGATTACCTCAGTGTTTGTATTGTTCCTTACACTTACTACATTATAGCGAATACTGAGTAATGTTTTTTAGTTATCAAAGGCCTTGGGCAAATTGTGAAGGATGAGCACTACAGGGCAGAGAGTGTTACAGGCCAGGTAGAATGTCAAAAGAAGATTGCTTTCCCCTCCATTGTCCTGTGTGTTAATAGGTAGCAGGAAACAGTTGGTAGCAGGGCTGGAGCACAAGAGAGACTTTGTGACATAGAGATGGCACTTGAAATATTAGGCTGCCTGCTTATTGGCACCTACAATATACTGGACCAATTTAGCTGTAAGCCTGCATTATGTGATCATGCAACATGAGGCATACATTTGTAAGCACTGGGCTTTTGCAGAAAACCTGAGGAAACCCAGCTAGGAAAATGGAAATGGCTCTCTTGCCTGAACCTGATTCTCTGCTTTGGTTCCATGCCATTGCCAATCAACATTCCATCTCAGTTAATTTTCTTTTTTGTGAGAGTTTTTGGATGTCTTTACAAGGCACAATAATGGACAGGTGATAGAGAGATGAATCTCTTCTCCACTTAACACTTCACAGAAATACTTCACAGGCTAAAAACTAACTTCCATCCCTCATGCCCAGCTGAATAGGTCAGCAGAGTGTGTAATTCTGTTCTTAGATATAAGAATATACAGATAGTGTTTAATTCTGTCTGGATAAAGACCATATTTTCAAAGTATGCTCCAACATACATGCTGACAACATGTTAATTTATGTCTGCTTAGAACATAGACAGTGCATGAATATCTACTAACCTTCATCTACTCTTGATTTGGGGATTTGGCAGGCATCTCCCTTAAAATAGCTGGAGCATAGACATATGCACTCTCCATCCACCAGCAACAAGGTACCACCATTTTTGCAGGGTTTGCATTTGCATACATTGTACTCTGTAATGTATTCCTCAATGGCTCTTTCCAAATTCTGTTTCTTTATATGTGCATCTTTCATTTTTACTGGAACAAGAGTATGTATTGGAGATGGCTGTAAAGGAAAAAAACATACATTATAGACATTATTTCCCCTATAATCATGTCTAAATCCTTTCCTTATACAAATCTTTAGAAAAAGTTATTTTAAACAAATCCTTTCTTCTGATAACATGAAGTCTCCTTACTTATAGTTTGCACCATGTATCTGGTATAATGGTTGGATGTGTGTTATTTTAATCCTGCAGCAATGGCATGCAGACCAGATAGCTCAAGATTCAGATCCCCATAGTTGCACCCAAAATACATTACAGAGCCCACTGACATAGTCTTCATCCAAAGAATGGGTTGGAAAATGATATTGACTATAACATTCTTATATAAATAAATCAACAGTGGACCCATCGCCTGGAATGCTCTCTTCATTTCTGGTCACCTTATCTCAAACATGTTTATCTAAAAGATACATTCTAGTTCAAACAAGAATTATTTCAGGGCAGTTCTATGGCCTGTTATGCAGGAAGTCTGACTAGATGAGCACAGTGGTCCCTTCTGGCCTTGGAATCTATTAATCCATTAAGAAAGACCAAAGCTGCTAAGATTCACTAAGATGAAGAAACTAACTAACAGTTAATGGTAAGCAAAGTCATTCTTGATATTTTCCTCACCATAGGAAAGGGAACTTTCACAGGTAATTATGATATATGAATTTGTAACATACTCAGCCTAGAAGAAACTCTCCTTACCCTCTGCTGTATCACCACTGGAGCATCAATCAGTGAGTTAGCCCACTGTATATAATCCTCTACATCAACCACTTTGGCATTCCTCAGTAGCATTTCTTTTATTTTCACAGAAAAATCAATCTTCCCTCCCTCAACCAAAGAAATGATGTCATCAATAACTGCATCATCATCATGATTGTCTGCAGAAAGAGAGAGAGAGAGAGAGAGAGAGAGAGAGAGAGAGAATGACTGGAAGTTTAATGGCCACAGATTCTAGCACAAATCAGCTGATATCTCCCCAAAGTGACTAGAAAGAAGATTCCATCCTAGCATGGCATGGATGGACAGGTGGGTAAACCAGATGTCACAGAAATGGATGTAAAAAGAAAAGGAGTACTTGTGGCACCTTAGAGACTAACAAATTTATTAGAGCATAAGCTTTCGTGAACTACAGCATCCAATGAAATGAGCTGTAGCTCACGAAAGCTTATGCTCTAATAAATTTGTTAGTCTCTAAGGTGCCACAAGTACTCCTTTTCTTTTTGCGAATACAGACTAACACGGCTGCTACTCTGAAACCTGTCAAATGGATGTAGTACACATTGTTTAATGAGTGCCATGGTATCACCTGAGCTGCACTAGGAAAGGACAAAGGTTAGACTGGCCTGGATAGCACAGCTAAAAATTGATTTGCATGAACAGAGCAGTGCAGGGAAGCTTGCAACATGTGCCTGTCCTGTGCTTGGTATTAAATCCTTCTCCCTCAGCCTTTTGTGAACACTATATTAGCTTAGACATTTAACTGGTTTTAAAAGAGGGAAGAAATCAACATCCTCTCTCTTTAAGCAAAAGAGTTTGCAGTTTTGATCACACATAAACTAAAGATATACTTACAATCTGATTTCCTGTTGATGCTTTCACATTTACCACCTTTTAAACCACCTTGGAAATCCAGCTCTTTATTTACTAGACTGACATCTAAATGATAACCGAGACATTCCTTTACATCTTCTAACTTGATTTCTGCAAATGCAATTAATTTGGAGATCATTAGGGGAAAATGCATATTTGGTTTTAAAAACAAGAAAATAAGAAAAAATGAATATGATTTTATATTTCTTGGGAGCTAAGTTTCAGGACTGTTGAAAAAATGTGTTGCCTTCATTCTTCCACTATCTTTCGCCCCCTCTCCCTCTACCAAGTTATGAATTCAATGCAGTTTGCCTCTGGAGTTTTGACCTATTGGTGGGCTGCCCAGTGATTAGGAAAACTCTAGGAACACTCCCTCTACTCGCAACTCCTTAAAAAGTAACATTTTCCTGTTCTCCAAGGCTGCCCTTCCTTGAGGGATAATTCTTCCCCTCTTTTCTCTGGGGATTGTGTCTTCCTCTGTTGCTTCTCATTTCTTTTTTATGTCTGTTGTATCACTGAATCCTCTCAATCTTTTCCTCCCCCATCACCCAGGCTTACCGAAACTGTTTCCTGGATATTCCCCTCTTTTTACCATAAAGTTAATGTAACTTTATTAATCTGTTCCATGTCCTCCCACCCCATCACGACCACTCTTATTCTACCCTTTCTCTCCTACGGCTGCTGTTTTCTATCTATTGATCTTAAATAATTGAACAAATAATCTTGTTCTACCACTGCAGTCAATGGGAGTTTTCCCTCAAGACAGTGCCTCAGAGAGCACCTATCACCATTGTATCTAGCTGATGAACATAAGAATATAAGTGTGTATAAAGGACTTCTCTGTCCCACTCCTTGCTTATTGCCTGTGCTGATAAGGAATTTTAATGCCATAAGAGGCATGTTTTATTTGTTTAGCTTCAGAATTTGCATGAGAATTATTACTTTTTTATTTTAGAATGATCACTTCAATCTACCACAAAAGCCATACACTGCATGTGAGGAAGGATTAAGTCACTGCTTTCTTATCTCAACCAGAGAAAAATTCCAATATTAACATTAAAGGCTGTAAAAAAGTTCCAACACAGCCAAATGCAGCATCTGCAGTCAGTGAGGTTCTCGATTTTACTACCAATTTAGATGTACAAAGAGATCAAATGACAAGTTACCTATGATCACAAATTGAATTTTGTAGCTCAGCTAGCATTAGGATTTGGGGTCCTCTATGAACCAGACCACATGGTCACCAGTCACTAGCAGTATTTGAATACTGTAGTTTTTAAATAAAAGATTTTCATGGATGACAGATTTCCATTAAGATTGTTATAAAAAGATAGCCTTAAAGTGAATGAGCCAGATTCTGATCTTATTTACACTGGTAAAATTCCCGAGTGACTCCATTGATGCCAATAAAGTAACTGAGGTGTAACTGAGATTAATGTTTGGCTCAGGATTTTAATTCTGAAAACTAATGACCAAGGCTCCTATCCTACAATGAGGTACACAACATGGTCATTCCCTTGCACCTGCATGGAGTCTCACTGACTTCAGTCAGGCTCTGCACAAGGTTCTGTCTCCACATATCTCATTGCAGGATTGGGGCCTATTTGTTGATCTATTGGCTATAGGCAGAGCAATAAAATGCATACCTTTTAACCTCATGGCATAATTATCCAACACATACAGAAGTTCGTATTTTCCTCCCACAGTCCCAGAGACAGCATAATGTGTTCCATACATTTCTAGAAATCTAAAATATTCCCCCTTGTCATATTCAGTGGGCAGATACTTCACATCTTCAAGGAAAGCATCTGTTAGCTGTATACCACGACTTCGCATTTGGAATCTTCCCAGTTGTATTTTTCCTTTGACATGCAGAAAGGTTTGTTTCTATACAAAAGGCACAATCAGACATGTTTTACTCAAAAGACAATGCAGAACTTTCAAATATTGTATGGGATACTCTAGCATTTTGGGACAAGGACAAACTTGTTTAGACAGAATAAGAAGTTCCCTAAAACTTCACCTAAAACTTAATCTGAAGAAGTAGCAAGAAGTTTGGATAATTTTAGGGTTTTTTTCCGTTTTTGCACAACTCTCCACTTCCCAATTTCAGTAAATCAGACTCGTCGTGTTCTACTGTTTTCAGATATCACGTGTGTAGGTTTGTTTTTTTTAAACCAGACTCTCTATAAAATACTTGCCTGACTTAATTTTTGTGACATACAAAAATAGTTCAAGCCAGTTTACCAGATAATGGGCCCCGTTCCTCCACCCACAGAAGTCAATGGGAGATTTGCCATTGCCTACAATGGGAAAAGGATTAGGATCTTTCTTTTTTGGAAGTGCCCTGCTACTCTTAAACTGTCAGAATGAAGGGTGTAGATCCATTTTCAAAAACACAAATCATGAAATCAAATCCAGCAGATTTCCTACTATGCAAAACAGTGTAAGTCATATGAGTGCCACACTCTACTCTAACTAGCTGTAATACTACATACAAATCATCATTATGACTCATACATGGCCAACAGAAAAGCTCATATCGCAGCCCAGATTAAGATTGGGGTATTGAATATTTCATATGCCTAAAGATAGGAGCATAAAACATGAAACAGTCTCACTTAATGGTGCAAACAAATGCATAAATCCAAAGCCTCAAGTCAACATTAAGTGAAACAAATCTACACAAAGGACAAGACTTTCTAAAATAGGAACCTAAAGTTAGGCTTCCCACTTATGGAGAATGTTTTCAAATGTAGGCATCAGGCTCCCAAGACCCATTTCTATCTAACTATGGTTCTTATATTGTCCTCATTAAAGTAGAGCCTAAATATCTCAGAATCTTCAATGTTTTTGAAACCAATACCATTACCCTCATTTTACAGGTTTCAGAGTAGCAGCCGTGTTAGTCTGTATCTGCAAAAAGAACAGGAGTACTTGAGGCAACTTAGAGACTAACAAATTTATTTGAGCATAAGCTTTCGTGAACTACAGCTCACTTCATTGGATGTATGCAGTAGAAAATACAGTGGGGAGATTTTATATACACAGAGAACATGAAATACACGCTGTAATGAGAGTGATCAGGTAAGGTGAGCTATTACCAGCAGGAGAGAAAAAAAACCTTTTGTAGTGATAATCAAGGTGGCCCATTTCCAGCAGTTGACAAGAACATGTTAGGAACAGTTGGAGGGGTGGCAGGAAATAAACATAGGGAAATAGTTTTACTTTGTGTAATGACACATCCACTCCCAGTCTTTATTCAAGCCTAAGTTAATTGTGTCCAGTTTGCAAATTAATTCCAATTCAGCAGTCTCTCGTTGGAGTCTGTTTTGGAAGATTTTTTGTTGAAGAATTGCCACTTTTAGGTCTGTAATCGAGTGACCAGAGAGATTGAAGTGTTCTCCGACTTTTACAGAGGACAACAAGAAAGAGAGAAGCTAAATGATGCAGGAAGTCTGTAGCAGAGAAGGGAACTGAACCCAGGTCTCTGGCTAGTGCCCTATCTACTAGACAATCTATTCTCTTATATATAAACTAACCTCTATGCCACTAAATAATAGGCTTCATTTTCAAACATTTAGCTGCCAGGAAGTTGTCAATGGGAATTTGCTGGTTGCTTAGAACTTTTGAAAAGCTGGCTACATATTTACGAACCCAAATATGAAGTTGGGTGCTGAATTTTAGGCTCTGATTTTTGGAAATCTTGGCCAAGCTCCACTTTACCAAACTGTATGACTGACTATGGTGCTACTTCCACCGTTGCACTAGAATGTAGATCTGACTGCCAACATGTGATATTGGGAGTAGAACTTCACTGCTCGTGAAGTACTTGGAATAAAAAGATTCTTGTCATTAGCATTCAGTAGTGTTAAGGCTTAAATATACTCCATGAGCCAACCATTAGTGACAAATGTAAGTCATGAGACATTTGCAGATCTCATCCAAGGGAGGGCAGTGGTACACAAACACATCAATTGATAGATTACAGTGAAATACTAAGAAACGTAGCCCACTAACAGCTGAACTTACTGTCAAAAACAATGCTTAAATAGCCAAATACCTTGCAGCTTTAGAGATCCTTAATTAGCTGTTCCTTTTCCAGTCACCACCCAGCTTTCCAATCTGTATCCCATTGCCAATCCCTTTTAAAAAGTCAAGCTCTCTTTCCCCATTGACCTATTACTGCTTTTTCTCAGTGGTATATTATTATTTTACATTATTCACTTATTCCTGGGTAAGATGAAGAAAGCAAATAAAGGTTAATTTATAAAAAGAATTTACACCTAAGTGATAGGACAGTCTCATCCACTTGTGCCCCCATCATAACACAGTGAGGCTTGTTGTCCCCCGTCTCATTCCTAGACCACCTAGAGGTTTATGAGTCTGCTACAGTCTATCAGTTAGGGGCGTTGTTCATGCTTTTAGATCTTGAGCTCCTGGGTTCAGTCCCTGACTGAGGCATCATTACACAATGGCTTGTGTAATGCCTGACTGAAGCATAGATTCATAGATACCAAGGTCAGAAGGGACCATTCTGATCATGTAGTCCGACCTCCTGCACAGCGCAGGCCACAGAATCTCACCCACCCACTCCTATGAAAAACCTCACCTATGTCTGAGCTATTGAAGTCCTCAAATCATGGTTTAAAGACTTCAAGGAGCAGAGAAGCCTCCCTCAAATCAACCATGCCCCATGCTACAGAGGAAGGCAAAAAACCTCCAGGGCCTCTCCAATCTGCCCTGGAGGAAAATTCCTTCTCGACCCCAAATATGGCAATCAGCTAAATCCTGAGCATATGGGCAAGATTCACCAGCCAGATACTACAGAAAATTCTTTCCTGGGTAACTCAGATCCCATCCATCTAATATCCCATCTCAGGGGATTAGTCCTATTTACCCTGAATATTTAAAGATCAATTACTTACCAAAATCCCATTATCCTGTCATACCATCTCCTCCATAAACTTATCGAGTAGAATCTTAAAACCAGATAGATCTTTTGCCCCCACTGCTTCCCTTGGAAGGCATCATTACACAATCATTACACAATGGCTTCTCTTAATGGTACACCTTGCCTTTTAGTATTATTTTCATAGTGGGTCTAATCTTTTGCAAAATGTGTAGTAGCCCTGCGTCTTCCATTACCTTCTTGTAATTTACTGGTTAGAAAGGGTATTTTAGACTGAAACTTCATCCAGATTAAAATGGGTCTCACATTTATTTCTTGATATGAAATTCAAGCAGAAACAAACAGGGCCAAATCTTGTGATCAGATCCTCAGCCCCATTAACTCCACTTTGTAGCACTTTGGCAGCGCAAAGCAGACTTAAAGCAAGCATAAGAAGCCATGTGCTATAGACAGAGCAATAAAATGCATAAAAGCAATCAAGCCTTTGGTGGCTTGCGTAATGCTCTGGTGGCATAAAACTGATATACCTGCCACCCATCCCCATCACAGGCCTTGGCATAGTGTGTGGCCAAGGAAAAGGTGGCTTGCTGGATTGCTCTTGGACTCTTGTGATCCTCAACTGCTGGAATGGACTCTTAGGAGCCGTGGCAATTGGTGCAACTTAGAAAAGTCCTTTGTGACCTGTTTCCCTCTGAGATGTGCTGTGCAACAAATGGCTGGTCCTGAAGATCTGACCCTTGGGATATTAACCTACATGCTCCATCAAGAGCACCCAAGCTTTGCCTGCCTGAGTCTTCACTGCAATTTGTTAATTAAAGACTGAGTCTAATTTGCACACGGTGGAATAGATCACAACTGTTCGCTGATAAAGATGGATCATTGCACGCTGATATCTTTGATTTCTGGCAACATCAATCCATATTAAAAGCCAAGGTGGTGAAATAGGCTGCATTTGACCCACATTTTGGCTACTCCTGAAGTAAACTTTAATCTTTACATTGCCAGCATTTTGACAGTCCCCTCTATATCGTGTGAGGAAAGCAACAGGCATCCTGAACAGTTTGGAAGATTAATACTTGTATAGCCCAACAGTATGCTAATTTCAGGTCCTATGAAATTACTACATATAATGTTTTATGCCATTGAGCTTACCCTTTCTTTGGAGTACCGCAAGATATAATTTAGAGTTTCATTCTTTGAAAACTGGTAGCCAAGAGAGCTGTTTACAGATATGGCCTGATTGTTTTCAGTAGGTGTGTATTTTATTGACATGGAAACCGAAAAATATTCTTGTTTTTCACGGTAAATCTCTTTTATCATGGTCACACGATCATGGTAGAACTCAGTTGTGAATCTTTTGTCAGCTTTTGTCTTAGGAAAAAAGAGAACAACAGATAAAAACATGTATAATCTATTTAACAAAACCACAAAGCTTGAAACTTATGTAATGAACAAATACTAAAACTGCATCTTTTATTCTCATGTCATCACAAATGGTATGATAAAACAAACAATCTATATAAAACAGGTGCTGAGGGACACGTAGTAGATGAGGGTCTAGGGACTGACAGGTATAATACTGAGTCAGTTTCGATAGGATTTGGACCCAACCTTCAAGAAATAGAACAGCATTAAGTCCATGGAAAACAGAAAAGTTTGTTTACATGGTTGCACTGTCATTTAAAACAAGTAAAATATTAATGAGGGCTGGTCAAAAAAGATATCCATTGAAACTGTTTTGAGATGGAAAATTGGGTTTTTGACAAAACAAAGTTTGGTTGGTTTGTTTGTTTTGCAAAAAGTCTCTTTTCCATGGAAACTTTACATTTTTTGTTGAAAAAATAAATGTCTGAAACCAAAAATATATGCATTTGGTTGTCGTGCTATGGTGCCTCATGGAAGCTGTAGTTTGGTTCTCCTCTATGGGCTAGGCTCCCTACTCTGGCCACATCTCCTATGATTAGGGTTGGTAGAATTTGATTTTTTAAAAAATAATTTTGATGGATAATATCAATGTTTATTTTTAACCATTTTTCTTATTTTTATCCACTTAAATTTCACAGTTACAAAAAATTATGGGTTTTCATCAATTTTTATCCATTTAAATTTTCAGATTTGTGGGAAATTACTGTGGTGAAATGGACATTTACCAACTTTTATTGGTAAAAAATCAAACCCTTCAAGTCTACCTATGATGCACCATGGCCAGAGACCCCCATGATGAAACAGTCTCTCCTCATCATGAGGGGAGACTATGGTGCATCATGGGAGTTGTAGTCTAATCAGGTAGTCTGGCCTATGTAGGAAAATGGGAGCATGAGGCACGTGAACCACAACTCACATGGGGCACTCTGCCAGCATTTCCAAATGGAAAAAAATTGGTTTTCAGTTGAAAAATATGTCAAAATGTTCTGTGGAAAATTTTGATGAAAACAAAATTTTCTGTCTAATGAAAGCCCATTTTCTGACCAGCTTTAATTAGTATGTGAAACAACTATTGCTGCACTTTGGTCTTGATTTCTCTATAGAACAAGAAGAAAACTGGAGATTAGATGCTTTCAGAATATAAAGGTGAATATTTTCAAAAGTGACTAGTGATTTTGGGTGTCAATATAAGGTGCTCAATACAGTTTGAAACACTTTAAAGCAGCCTGTCTTTTAGAAAATGCTATATAGCTCATCCATGAAAATCATACTCCTTTAAGAGGTGTCAAGTTGGCAACCCAATCAGTAATCACTTGAAAACTTGGCCAAAGACTGCTGTATGGAGGGTATAATTTGGATTTTACTTTGACAACACAAGAATCTCACAGAGCTTTCATGGAGAAACCAAAATCATTTGCAGAAATATCATGACAAGTTTCACACCATTGCTTCAGAATTTACCATTGTGTTACATGGTTGGCATGTTTTTTTTAATCTTTGCTTGCAGTCACTGAAAATGCCTTTTATATGTGACAAATGCTTGTCAAACTGTGACCATTTTGTACATTCAACTATGACATGCATAATTTCATTTCATTTGGCAATTTTAATTATTTTTGCCTTTGCAGGGTATGTGTAAAAGGCAAAATTATCCAGTTTCACATGTGGCACGAATGTATCATAAAACTCTAAAAAAATCAAAACAAATGGAACTCCTTCTCCCCGCCCCCAACATCTGGATCAGCTCAGCTGTTCATAAGTAAGCAAAGTTGCAGTGACTTTTCCCCCCTTTTTTCTTTTTGCTTCAGTTGGTGTAAAGTCTTCACTATGTAAAACTGGGAAAGTGCCATTACATTTAAGGGATTATAATCTTCAATTTCCTATTAGAATGTAGAATGTAGATAGGAATCTTGTAGATAGGAATGTAGAATGTACATGTAGAATGTAGATAGGAATCTTTATGGAGTCTCAACCTCAGAAATGAAGCAGAATTGCCATTTTACCTTCTTTTATCTTTGGTACCTATCTATGACTAATTCCAAATACCTGCTTTGAATGTTAAATAAAAATACTAATATCATCATATTTTTTGTATTAGCAGAATATACAGGTTTGGTAACAAAGAAATGCTACCATCATCAAAAATAAATATACATGCTGCATGGCAAGGCTTTATGGGTCAGATTTAGCTACCCTTACTTGTATTGGCACAGAACCTTAGCTGCTATGAAGTCAATTGAATACAGAAGTTATAACTGCTCAAGTACAGAAGTATTTCTCCAGGAAAAAAGTTTAACTAAAAAGTAGCTTTTAATATTTTTCAGGAATTTCTTCTTGAAGCACCCTTAGATTGCCACCAAGTGACTTCTTGCTTATGTAGACACAGAAAACTAGGTAGCTATAGAATAGTAGTTATTTTTAGCTATAAACTGAACTGAGGCTGAGCCACCAAAGGGATTTTAATATTAATGTGAATTAGCATCCAAATCTCCTAGAAAGCTTTGAAAATCTTCATCTGAATCTGCAAAGGAAATGTGATCTAGTGGTTATGGGACTCAACTGGGGCTCAGGAGAGCTAGACTCTTTGGGAAAGTTACTTAATTTCTGTGTGCCTCAACTCCCCATCTGTAAAATGGAGATAATAATGCTTCCTTCTTCCCACCTGTTATCTCTGTCTTGATTATTTAGAGTGTAAACTCGTTGGGGAAAGGACTGTCTCTTACTATGGACTGAGTGAGCACATTAAACTTAACAGGTAAATAGGCTACATCTACACTTGGAGCTGGAGGTGTGATTCCCAGCTCACATACACACACTCGCTCTAGCTCTCATTGAGGTAGTGTATTAAAATAGTAGCATAACTGTGGTAACCTAGGTAGTGGTGAGTAGAAGCACGGGGTAGCTGCCCCATGCACAAACCCATCCAGGCCCTGTGGTACGTAGTCAGGAAGGCTAGCCCATTCTGCTGCTCGCTACAGCCCAGGCTGCTCCAGTTACACTACTGTTTTAGTGCACTACCTCAATGACAGCTAGAGCAAATGTGTGTGCGGGAGCTGGGAATCACACCTCCAGCTCCAAGTGTAGAAGCCACCTTAGTCGAGATCCCTAGAAATTACCATTAATACAAATAATAAATTCTCTTCTCTTCTGGATTCTGCCAAAATCTTACTACAGAAGTATTTTTAATGCCTGATTTAAGAGAGAGTTTTGACATCCTGTTGGAAAACTTGAATCTCAGTCAACCTTCTCCTAATTTTTACACAGAGACGTACATCGTAGTTGAGAACAGCAACGTTCCATGGCTTGCGGTAATAAGTCCTGGTATTCCCATCACGCACTCTATCACAAATACCATTAAAATACTCATTTTCAAATGGGCTTGCCATTGGCTGCATCCCTAGAATGTTGATTCTACAAGGAAAATAAAGTAACATGTTACACTTCAAAAAGATGGTGTTAGCACCTTTAGCCTGTAGACAGCGGTATTATGACCTAGAAAAGCCAAACAACATAAACATTTCATATGACAACTGACAAAAAACTGAATCCTGCTGGAATTTAAAAGCTGGAGTTCCTGTTGTTCAGCAATGATATTAAAGATCCCATGAGACTTTTCACAAGAGTGAAGGTTTGCCATATTATTTTGCCCTGAGCCAATGTATTGCCGTAGTTCATCTCAAAAGTTACTGGATTCAATGGTGCTACAAGTGTACCATGCATTTTGCATGTTACATTTGTTTATAAAGATTGTTAAGGGTGCCCAGGAGCTTGGGATGGAAATTCCGATAGTGTAAATCAAAGGACTAAGTATGAAGCAGTATGTCCTAATGGATAGGGCATTGCATTACGACTCAGGAGAGTAGCTAGGATGCTCAGTGACACTAGGCAAGTCACCTCTTGGAGCCTTAGTTTTCCCATCTGTAAAATGGGGGATAAATGATATGTCCTTTGTAAAGCACTTTGAGGTCTGTGGATGAAAAGTGGAGGAATGAAAAAGTGATTGGTATTATTAATAAAAATGAAACACGATAGGATCCTTTGAATGAAAGAAATCCTATAATAAAGTTCTATTTCTTCTCAAATAGCTATTCATAGCTAGCAATCTTTATGGGATCAAAATAAGAATATATTTTCCAAATACACTTTTCTCAGATTGTTTCTAATACTCAATATTATGTTGTATATTACTATATTTTGCAATATCAAATATGTACAGAAGCCACCCAGCCTTCAGGAAGAATACACACCTAATTTTATCCTAGGCTCTGCTCAGGAAGAACAGCAAGGAGTCCTTGTGGCACCTTAGAGACTAACGAATTTATTTGGGCATAAGCTTTCATGGGCTAGAACCCACTTCACCACCCCTAGCCCACGAAAGCTTATGCCCATATAAATTTGTTAATCTCTAAGGTGCCACAAGGACTCCTCGCTGTTTTTGCTGATACAGACTAACACGGCTACCATGCTGAAACCTGCTCAGGAAGAATTAGAGCTAAGGGAACTACAATGGCCTGGATCAGAAGAAAGGCAATTAAAATAATAGCAAACACAGGAAAGTTAACAGATTCATCTTCCAGTTTCATAGATCTGGTGAGAATGTGAGATAACAACAAGTGTACAAAGAAGATACACCTAAAATCACTCCTTCCTGTGCGTTCCCATACTCGGATTTGCCTTTCCTTGTCTGTCTTCTAGCTTGTAAGCTCTGGAGCAGAGGCTGTCACAATATTTGTGTCCTGTACAGCACCATGCACACTGTTGACCTTAGCAAATAGCTATCATTCAACAAAACAATGAACATTGCTATTATACATCTAAACAATATTTTCCTTATAGGAAAGCTAACTAATTATAATAACACTAAAAGATTTCAAAGAGCCTAGCACATTTATGGGAACTTCAAAAATAACGTTTGCTTATTTTTCTGTTATAAAGGTCTTCATTTATCCATTTTAGACTGTCTTAGATAGAGATGATGTGGAAAGGCTATAATTTTCAGTTGAACACTAGGTGGAGCTGCAACATGCTGATATTTTTGTCTGTTCCAGTTTATGCTGCTGATTTCCAATTCGATTTGTAGATAAATTACAGGCCCTTCCCCACCTGTCCATGAAACCCCAAAACAAAAGAGAACAACTCCCCAAACCAATAACCAAACCTAACAAGCCAACAAACCTCCTGGAGGATGGGAAAGGAAAGGTAAATATATGCAAAGAAAAGAAGATGAAAAAGGCTGCTGTAACCAATGAAGCTCTGGGGATTCTGTGGTTCATAGGATGTTAAAAAACAAAACAAAACAAAACAAACTATAAACATGTTCCTTATATCCCCTGTCTGTGAGGTAGTAACAATAGTAATGGAGGGTATGATTGCTATAGATGCAGATTTTTGATGAAAAAATATCTGGATATATTTTCTCATTTTTCAGATATTTCTTTAGTATGATGATGATGGGGAAAGATCGTTTGAGAAGCTGCTCTAAGTACAATAGTGAACTAAACCTCCTCCTTTCCCCCCCCCCACCACCAATGCAGCTACCTATATATAAAGATTTGAGAAATGTAATTATGGACACCTTGCTAAACTCCAGCCATTTCTAGATTGGGCAGGTGGGGAGGGCTGGAGAGGCGGAGTCTCAACATGGTAACCATCCCCCTCAGGCAACCTCCTGGGCACTACTCCTACAGATCTGGTTACAGAACCCAGTACCAGCGGCATTGCCATTTTGTAAGGTCCATAATGACCAAACCTTACATGCCTTGGAAAACACTGCATAATATAGGGCAGGGATAGTCAATTATTTTTTTGTCAAGGTCCAAATTTCTTGGTCAAGATATAGTTAAGGCTCAGACTCCAGAGAAAACAATAAAAAAAAAAGATAAGTACACGGGCGGTGTGGGCATCCCCTGCGTGGGGAAGCTAGCCCCCTGCCCTGCCTCTTCCATCCTAGGCCCCACCCAAACCCTTCCAATCCCCCTGCTCTTGCTGGCTGGTCCACAGACGCAGCCCTGAACCCTGACCTGCCAGCGTCCGGAGGAGCCCTGGCCAGCCCACTTGTGCCTGGAGGAGCCTGGAGGAGCCCTGGCCAGCCCTCTGGGGCTGAGCTGTGAGCCTGGGCCACCCAGAGGTGCTCTGAATGCTTCGCAGAGGCTGCTGCGGGAATCATTAGCAGAGGTTTGAGGAGCTCAGTCTCCATTACCCACCGCCCACAAATATAGAAATAAAAAGATTTTGGGGTCCATTTTGGGGTCTGATGGTCCAGATATGGCCCACGGTCTGCCTATCAACTACCCCGGTATAGAGCTTGTGCTTGGAGGAATATAGCCACAGCAGTGGGGCTTAGTCAAGAGGTTGCTGGAAGGTGGTGGCCACCTGCTGGAGTGGGGATGGGAAAGAGGAGATTCTCTCATCATTCTCCAGGAAGAGCTGCCCAAATCTGATGATGTTGGTGCCTCCTTTTGTAAGTCATATTTAAAATACCTTCAGCTGCCTTCCCTGAAACAAAGGTGGGTTAATATAACAGCAGCAACAACTGGCACTTATAGTGCTTTTTGCCTGATCTCAAGGCGATATTAAGCATTATTAACCTCAGATGAGTAAAAGGAAACAGAGTTTAAGCATTTTGCCCAAGGTCACAGAACAGGCTAGTAGATCGTGAATAGAATCTTGGGGCCTGATCATCTGGCCCATGTCTCCTAACTTTGTGTATATATACACACACACGCACACACACACACACACACACATACATACATAAATACATACATATATATACATACATACACACACACACTGAATCAGGGTGTCTCCCTTTAACTATAGCTTTTCATTGAATACCCTTGTCCAGCAGTCCTTCCAATCTCTGACACTTCAATGTCCGGGTCACGACATGGTGATTTTGGATCTTTCTCACAGTCACTTTCATCAGAAAAGTCTCCACAGTCATTGTCCACATTGCATACAAGCATCCTCTTTATACAACGACCTAAGCAAAGAATAAAGAACTGAATATTTCTAATCTTTTTTAACATTGGGTTTTCATAAGAAAAACAAATATTCGTTACTGGAATCTTCCTCTTAGAAGGTGTATTTTCATTTTAGCCAGAGAGAGGTAAAAACCTAATCCCTTACTTCTCTAAGTGAGAAAAAAAAACTTTAAATTTTCCAATTATTTTTAATGGAATGGCACAGAAAATTAAATGGCAGAAGAATTTCTGACATTCATAGAGAATAATCATGGTTTGATTTATTTTTAGATTATTCTTTAATGTCTAGATTTGGGGTATTTTTCTGTGAAGTATAAGAGTGTGGGAAAACATTAGTTCATATAGGCTAGTGTCAGGAAAGTCATATTTTTGAGTTGCTTTAATGGTCAAGGTATCATAGAACCATAGAATATCAGGGTTGGAAGGGACCTCAGGAGGTCATCTAGTCCAACCCCCTGCTCAAAGCAGGACCAATCCCCAACTAAATCATCCCAGCCAGGACTTTGTCAAGGCTGACCTTGAAAACCTCTAAGGAAGGAGATTCCACCACCTCCCTAGGTAACCCATTCCAGTGCTTCATCAACCTCCTAGTGAAAAAGCTGTTTCTAACATGCAATCTAAACCTCCCCCACTGCAACTTGAGACTATTACACCTCATTCTGTCATCTGGTACCACTGAGAACAGTCTAGATCCATCCTCTTTGGAACCCCCTTTCAGCTGGGTTGAAAGCAGCTATCAAATCCCCTCTCATTCTTCTCTTCTGCAGACTAAACAATCCCAGTTCCCTCATGCTCTCCTCATAAGTCATGTGTTCCAGTCCCCTAACCATTTTTGTTGCCCTCCGCTGCACTCTTTCCAATTTTTCCACATCCTTCCTGTAGTGTGGGGCCCAAAACTGGACACAGTACTCCAGATGATGCCTCACCAATGTCGAATACAGGGGAATGATCACGTCCCTTGATCTGCTGGCAATGCCCCTACTTATACAGCCCAAAATGCCATTAGCCTTCTTGGCAACAAGGGCACACTGTTGACTCATATCCAGCTTCGCATCCAGTGTAACCCCTAGGTCCTTTTCTGCAGAACTGCTGCCTAGCCATTCGGTTCCTAGTCTATAGAAGTCCATGGGATTCTTCCATCTTAAGTGCAGGACTCTGCACTTGTCCTTGTTGAACCTCATCAGATTTCTTTTGGCCCAATCCTCTAATTTGTCTAGGTCCCTCTGTATCCTATCCCTATCCTCCAGCATATTTACCACTCCTCCCAGTTTAGTGTTATCTGCAAACTAGTGTTATCCACGCCATCCTCCAGATCATTAATGAAGATATTGAACAAAACCGGCCCCAGGACCGACCCTTGGGGCACTGTGCTTGATACTGGCTGCCAACTAGACATGGAGCCATTGATCACTACCTGTTGAGACTAACAATCTAGCCAGCTTTCTATCCACCTTATAGTCCACTTTATAGTCCTTATGTCTGGGAGGATGTAGCATATACTCAAAATAATCTGTGTTTTTATTGTGACATATAAACAAGGAGAGAAATCCTGACCCCCATTAAAGTCATTGGGAGTTTTGCCATTAACGTCAATGAAGTCAATGAGATTTCACCTCAGTGGTTTTGTGAAGATTAATTGTTTCTACACAATTTAAAGATTTTAAATTCAGCCCTGACATAAGAAGATGCAGTCTATTGATGTCAATTAGCTGGCCTGTAAAGTGCTAGCTAATGTCTATATAGTATTACTATATGCCTTAGGATATGCCTTGGGTGGATTGATGTGTCAAATCCCCTATGCAAAATAAAGTCATAGAGTTTTGTAATTTTACCTGTATTCTAAAAGGGTTTGAACCTAGATCTCCAGAGATAGACTGAACTGCTGAAGTCACCTGAACTTCCCCACTTAAATGTCTCGTTTCCCACCGATTTTTCATAAAGCATAAACAAAAAAGATTCACTCAGCTCCATTTGGAATGAATACAACATAAGAAAGGAAACTTGAGGAACTGGCAACTTTTCAGCATCAAATAGAAAGAACAGTTCAGGAATTTAAACCTAAATATATAGCCCCTGATTCAGCAAACTATCAATATTCAGCAAAGTACTTAAGCATGTGTTTAACTTTAAGCATGTATTTAAATCTATTGACTTTAAATGTGATTTGAACATGTGCTTAAAATTAAGTAGATGCTTCCATGCTTTGCTGAACTGAAGCCATAATTAATTAGCCTGGTGTGAAAGTAACACCTACCTGAATCACATCTAAAGTCAGCTCCACAATCGATTTCTTGCTCTTCTGGACAGGCTGTGCTGGTTTTACAGCTTTGTGTGTCTCCCAGTGGTTCCAGGCACTGTTTCCCACGAAACTGTCCAAATTGCTGAACACTTCTAGAGCGAAACTACAAAGATATATAATAATAATTAGATCTTCTTAAAGAAAAGCAAGACAAAATTCCCAATATAATTAGAAATTTCCCCCTCAAAATTTCATCCAAGTTAGAAATTTTTTCACAAGCTGATTCGTTGAAAACCAGGAAAAATATTTGGAAATTTTATCAATATGTTTCCCTTTTTGTCCCTTCATCTCGAAGTTGGAAATGTTGTCAACATTTAGAAATTGAAAACATTTTGATTAGCCCTAATAATAATAAAATGAACAATAATAATATTTTGCACGTGTGCAGCATTTTTGCAGCATCTCAAAACAGGGTACAAATCACATCTTAGCAGTGCCCCACCCTCTTTTTTTTTTTAAAGCACAGAAATGGACATTGAGGAACAGATAGGAATGACTTTCCTAATATCACACAGCAAGTTGTTCACAGAGACAGAACAGAACTCAGGTCTCCTCGTTAGAGATGGATGAAATTTTTCAGACTAAACTTTTTTTTTTGACAAAAAAAATGCAGATTTGGGTTGACTGAAACATTTTGCTAATTTGTGTTAATTTTAAAAAAGAGTAAAACAAAAATGGAATTTTTTTTGACAAACCAAACTAGTCTGTCAAAAAACTCAAATAAAAAAAACCAAAACCCCTCAAAAAAAAGAAGATTTTGGGTCGACCCGAACCACAATTTTTTGTTTTAGCCAGAAAACGGAAAACTATATTATTCACATAGATCTACTCTTGATTCTCATTCTTCTGTTTCTCTACTAAATAATGCTTTCTCTCATTTATATTCATAGGTTACACTGAGAACAGTCTAAGTAGTACATTTTATTAAAATAATATTTCAAATTATGGCCAGATACTCAGCTAATGCCAATCAGCATAACTTCATTAACTTCAGTGAAGCTATGGTGATTTACATTACTGAGGATTGGGAAGACTGCGGA
Source organism: Dermochelys coriacea (assembly GCF_009764565.3). NCBI lineage: Eukaryota > Metazoa > Chordata > Testudines > Dermochelyidae > Dermochelys > Dermochelys coriacea. The sequence goes on from NC_050072.1 coordinate 28,446,992, forward strand.
TACTTTTGTGGGAATTTTTCATGAATACCAAATTCTGAGGAACAGCTTGATGTAGCTCAAAATCTTGTAGCTTCCACCAACAGAAATTCATCCAATAAAAGATATTACCTCCCTTATTTTGTCTCTCTCAAATGCTTATGAAGCAAGTAAAAATTCATATTTTATTTGCATTTTAGTCTTCATACTGAACTGGCCTCATAGTTAGTATTTTATTTACTTGGAAACCAGGTTTTTTCGACAAAGAAAGTCCCCAAATTATACACAAACACAAGACGATGTTTAGGAGAACTTACCTTTTGTTCATTAATTCCAGACTTTCAGCCCTCTCATATTGTGACGGCAAATAAATTAGCAAAGATTCTATGTCTGAAGGTCTTTGTTAAGAGCTGGATGCAGAAAGTCACTTGCCATGCATAAGAAAAGTACCTTTATGGAACCTACTGCTTATGCACAATATCACACATTCCTATGTGCCAGTAGGTGGCACTCGTTGTAGCTAATTCTTCACATGCATATATAAACAGATATATAGCTGGTTTCAGAGTAGCAGCCGTGTTAGTCTGTATTCGCAAAAAGAAAAGGAGTACTTGTGGCACCTTAGAGACTAACAAATTTATTAGAGCATAAGCTTTCGTGAGCTACAGCTCACTTCATCGGATGCATTTGGTGGAAAAAACAGAGGAGAGATTTATATACACACACACACAGAGAACATGAAACAATGGGTTTATCATACACACTGTAAGGAGAGTGATCACTTAAGATAAGCCATCACCAGCAGCAGGGGGGGGAAAGGAGGAAAACCTTTCATGGTGACAAGCAAGGTAGGCTAATTCCAGCAGTTAACAAGAATATCAGAGGAACAGTGGGGGGTGGAAATAACATGGGGAAATAGTTTTACTTTGTGTAATGACTCATCCATTCCCAGTCTCTATTCAAGCCTAAGTTAATTGTATCCAGTTTGCAAATTAATTCCAATTCAGCAGTCTCTCGTTGGAGTCTGTTTTTGAAGCTTTTTTGTTGAAGGATAGCCACTCTTAGGTCTGTGATCGAGTGACCAGAGAGATTGAAGTGTTCTCCAACTGGTTTTTGAATGTTATAATTCTTGACGTCTGATTTGTGTCCATTTATTCTTTTACGTAGCGACTGTCCAGTTTGGCCAATGTACATGGCAGAGGGGCATTGCTGGCACATGATGGCATATATCACATTGGTAGATGCGCAGGTGAACGAGCCTCTGTTAGTGTGGCTGATGTGATTAGGCCCTATGATGGTATCCCCTGAATAGATATGTGGACAGAGTTGGCAACAGGCTTTGTTGCAAGGATAGGTTCCTGGGTTAGTGGTTCTGTTGTGTGGTGTGTGGTTGCTGGTGAGTATTTGCTTCAGATTGGGGGGCTGTCTGTAAGCAAGGACTGGTCTGTCTCCCAAGATCTGTGAGAGTGATGGCTCGTCCTTCAGGATAGGTTGTAGATCCTTGATGATGCGTTGGAGAGGTTTTAGTTGGGGGCTGAAGGTGATGGCTAGTGGCGTTCTGTTGTTTTCTTTGTTGGACCTGTCCTGTAGTAGGTGACTTCTGGGTACTCTTCTGGCTCTGTCAATCTGTTTCTTCACTTCAGCAGGTGGGTATTGTAGTTGTAGGAATGCATGATAGAGATCTTGTAGGTGTTTCTCTGTCTGAGGGGTTGGAGCAAATGCGGTTATATCGTAGCGCTTGGCTGTAGACAATGGATCGAGTGGTATGATCTGGATGAAAGCTAGAGGCATGTAGGTAGGAATAGTGGTCAGTAGGTTTCCGATATAGGGTGGTGTTTATGTGACCATCGCTTATTAGCACCGTAGTGTCCAGGAAGTGGCTCTCTTGTGTGGACTGGTCCAGGCTGAGGTTGATGGTGGGATGGAAATTGTTGAAATCATGGTGGAATTCCTCAAGAGCTTCTTTTCCATGGGTCCAGATGATGAAGATGTCATCAATGTAGCGCAAGTAGAGTAGGGGCATTAGGGGACGAGAGCTGAGGAAGCGTTGTTCTAAGTCAGCCATAAAAATGTTGGCATACTGTGGGGCCATGCGAGTACCCATCGCAGTGCCGCTGATTTGAAGGTATACATTGTCACCAAATGTGAAATAGTTGTGGGTCAGGACAAAGTCACAAAGTTCAGCCACCAGGTTAGCCGTGACAGTATCGGGGATACTGTTCCTGACGGCTTGTAGTCCATCTTTGTGTGGAATGTTGGTGTAGAGGGCTTCTACATCCATAGTGGCTAGGATGGTGTTTTTAGGAAGATCACCAATGGACTGTAGTTTCCTCAGGAAATCGGTGGTGTCTCGAAGATAGCTGGGAGTGCTGGTAACGAAGGGCCTGAGGAGGGAGTCTACATAGCCAGACAATCCTGCTGTCAGGGTGCCAATGCCTGAGATGATGGGGCGTCCAGGATTTTCATGGCTGACTTAGAACAACGCTTCATTCACCTGCGCATTTACCAGTGTGATATATGCCATCATGTGCCAGCAATGCCCCTCTGCCATGTACATTGGCCAAACTGGACAGTCTCTACGTAAAAGAATGAATGGACACAAATCAGACGTCAAGAATTATAACATTCAAAAACCAGTTGGAGAACACTTCAATCTCTCTGGTCACTCGATCACAGACCTAAGAGTGGCTATCCTTCAACAAAAAAGCTTCAAAAACAGACTCCAACGAGAGACTGCTGAATTGGAATTAATTTGCAAACTGGATACAATTAACTTAGGCTTGAATAGAGACTGGGAATGGATGAGTCATTACACAAAGTAAAACTATTTCCCCATGTTATTTCCACCCCCCACTGTTCCTCTGATATTCTTGTTAACTGCTGGAATTAGCCTACCTTGCTTGTCACCATGAAAGGTTTTCCTCCTTTCCCCCCCCCTGCTGCTGGTGATGGCTTATCTTAAGTGATCACTCTCCTTACAGTGTGTATGATAAACCCATTGTTTCATGTTCTCTGTGTGTGTGTGTATATAAATCTCTCCTCTGTTTTTTCCACCAAATGCATCCGATGAAGTGAGCTGTAGCTCACGAAAGCTTATGCTCTAATAAATTTGTTAGTCTCTAAGGTGCCACAAGTACTCCTTTTCTTAGATCTATAGCTGTGGCACTAGTCATAAAAGGCTTATGTGGTATTTTTTGTTACCATGAAAAATGACAAAAACTAAAAAGTTTTCATATAAAAAATCTTCATTTTTTAAAAACTTTCTTCAAAAAATGAAAACGGAAAAGCCTGGCTATCAGTAAATTTTGGGTTTTTGTGTGTGTGTGTGTTTTTGATGAAAACCGAAAAAAAAAAAAAAGTCAATCAAACTTTGATGTTTCCTGCAAAAATTTCTGTTTTGCCAACAAAGCCCTTTTACAGAGCAGTCCGCTCTTGGGTATAAAACAGTTGAGGATACCTGTGAATCATAACATCAGAATATAGAGGAGGAGTTTAGCACTCCTCACTATAATGGAGGACTTTTAAGAGTAAATGTCAGTAATACCTGTGTCATTTTAAAATAAAAACACTACACCGAGAGCTTACCCTTAGATTTGAGCATGGGTCACATGGTCCCCATTCACTCCAGTGGGTCAGTTTACAGTCTATTGGAGATTGAGCATTAGGTTCTCTTGTCCTCCTATGCAAAACTTTCTTTGAAGAGCTATCAAACAAAACATTTCAAAAACAATATCGGATGGCTAAAATCAAGTACAAGTTTTAAAACATTGGTTAACAGTTTAAAAACAAATGTCCTTTAGCTACATCCTGGTTCACTTGCACAGCAGTTGTTGGCATTTGGCTATACAAACAGCCTCATTCTCAAACTCTTCACCAGGTTAAAAGGGGAAAGTAGAGGACACTTTACTTTTTACAAATATTTAAAGTCAAAGAACAGTTAATGAACCAACATTTTTTTTTCTTTCCTGTAAGCATCAAGATTTAGTCTTTGTGTAGGTCATGATAAGCTGCAAGTCAGGTAAGGTAGTGAAATAACAGCTCACAACCAGCCCTAGGATTGTGTATAAACTCCAAGATTTGGTAAAATCAGAATTAAAGGCCTACGTGTTCAAATGTGACTGGTGATTTTGGTGCCCAGCTTGAAATACCATAAAAGTACCTAGTGTTCAGGGCGTGGGTGCTCAACAATTTCTGAAAAATCAGGCTCCTCCAAGGTGTCTCAAGTTTGACACAAAAAATGGATGTACCCAGAATCACTAGTCACTTTTCAAAATTTGGACCAATATTTTTAAGATTACCTTAACCTGGCTTACTATCAACTCTTACTTCATCTTTCTAGTTCTCATCCATTATAGCAGTGTTTCCCAAACTTGGGACGCCACTTGTTCAGGGACTTGTCCAGTATGTCCCTCGGCCCGCGTCGCTTCCCGCAGCCCCCACTGGCTGGGCACAGCGAACCGCGGCTAGTGGGAGCCGTGTTCAGCTGAACCTGCAGATGCGGCAGGTAAACAAACAGGCCCGGCCCGCCAGGGGCTTTCCCTGAACAAGTGGAGTCCCAAGTTTGGGAAACACTGCATTATATGGTCAGTCTACAGATACAGAAAGTGAACACTATTTTACAAATATTTGCGGCTTAAATTGACCTGACAGTAACTCTTCAACCTTTAATCCTAAACAGTTCTGGGATGCAATGTAAACCTTTGGATGGCCAACTCACCTTGGCTGGCTCTGGAGATGCTTCCAGTTCCCTGTCATCAAACCAGTGTACAGCTCTTCTCCTGGGTGTGAGACCCCACAGGCCTAAAACCCATGCCTACAGAGCTACCAAGCAGCTGGCATCTCCAGGCTACCACCCAGTAGCAGCTGTAACCAGCCTGTGTGCCACTTACTGTGACCTGCTATGGACAGAGACTATGGGAAGTTCCATCTCAAGGGTTTGACAGGCAGCGGCGTCCTGGTTCCTGATTGGCTCCCTGCCCTGTATAAACTCACAGGGTATTCCAGGAAGCATCCAGGCAACAGTATGGATCTTCTTTAGCTGCCTCAACCATTCCTGCTTTCTTGTTTCTGACTTTCTGGCTTTGACCTCAGCTTGATTTGGACTTTGCCTCTTGACCCTTGGTATTGACCCTCACCTGGAACTTGACTACGAGTTCCTCTGCTACTCCTAACCTCAGGTTTGCCCCAGCTCTGACCTTTGTCCCTGACTGCCCTTGTTGGGATCCTGACACTGGGTCAGCCATGATCAAAATGTATGCCAGCCAGCCAGCTGCTCCCCTGCCTCCCTCTTCAAAATGATTTTCATCCCAAAACCTCTGGGTCCCAAACTTGGGTCTACTGGTAAATAGATCTTTGGCTGAGGCAGAGAATGATTTAAATAGGCGGGACTCTAGAATAATTTGAAAGCTGAAAGCAGCTATGTGCACACAGATGTAATACAATGAAGTTTTCTCTACGTCAAGCTCTGCTTGTGGCCATGGAGTTGGGGACAGGGAGACAGTTACACCACCCTGATTCTGCACCCCAGTTCCAGCATGCACTATCATGCACTGCAGGCATACAGTCCTTAAAGGGGCACATTTTTGTGTAGTATTGGTGTAGAGACAGAGCTCCACCATGCCCTCTATGCTGGGTGTTGGGGACAGCAAACAGCAGATGGCTTTGAGGAGTTCACCTCTTCCAGGAAAGTTCTCTACTGGTGAGTTACAGCCAGAATCTATCCCTGTTGCTATTTGTATTTCTACAGTGTTTTTCATCCCAAAGTACTCTACAAACTGATATACAAAGTATGTGTATATCTCTCACTGATGGATGGGACTGGGCAGTTGATATGACTTCAGGCTAAGGATATGATATTTATTTTTAAAGTTACTGAGCAATCTCAAGAGATGATCCTGTCATACATACCTTGTGCTACAGCTACCATCCTTTCCAATGTTCCTGATGCCTAGTTACCTTTAGTTTTCTCCTACTGTAAACATTATAGGAAAGCCCAATCCACTAGAGCATCGTAATAAGCAATAAACATAATAAGCAATGGATTTTTTTCTCTTCCCTCACATTCATCATTTTTGCAGGTGACTGGTTGGCCTGCTTACTCCTTCCTGGACCTCCAGAGGTAACTTCTTGGCCTGCTCCTCCTGCCTGACACACTTATGGAGATCTCCATTTTCTAGAGTGTAGGGATCATTGTACTTATTTGGCACTGGGCATGATTTGGAAAAGGAGAGTCCCTAAAGAGAGGGGAGTGGGCCAGCTGTCCTCAGAGATACTAGTATCAGGGCACTAGGGGCCAGATTTCCAAAAGTGGTTTAGGTACCTACAGATGCAGATAGAAGCCTAATAAGATTTTTTCAAAAGCATCTAGATGCCTGACTCCTATTGATTTCAAATTCCACTAAGTGACTGGCTGCTTCTTTAGTCATATAAATACCTTTGGGAATCTGCCCCCAAAGATACTGAAAAGGGTATCTGCTGCTACAGTGATCAACACTTCTCCTCCACAACACCTTTCAAGATCCATGGCTCTACGTATGCCTAGCACAACATATGGTGTACTTCATCCAGTGCATCAAATGCCCTAACAACAACAACAACAACAACATGGGTAAAACTAGACCATCACCAGGCTCTTGAATGAACTCACACAGAAAAATGATAAGATAAAGACACCCTATTACTTGTGGACAAACTCTTTTCACAAAGTGGTCACTCCATAGCTGACCTCTTAGTCCTCGTACTCAAAGGACACCGGCAAAACACTACAGAAGACAAGCCTGGGAGCTTAAATTCATAACCCTGCTAGACACGAAAAATCATGGACTCAATGGACTAGAGACACTGGTTTTACATTTCAATCTGTAACCCAAATCTACTTTGTCCTATGAGTGCAGAGGTGTTAATTGCCCACTTCATTTTGAACAGTTTCTTGAAACTCTTTGTGCTATAACAGTCTATTCCACCTTGTATTTAGCTGGTGCTTACCTTTCCCAGCCCCGAAGAAGAGCTCCAAATCTTATCTCATTCACCAACAGAAGTTGGCCCAATAAAATGCATTACTTCACCCGCCTTGTGTCTCTTTTATTGTCTGTCTGAGTTAGATACTCTACCCCATCATCATGTAGCATAGAGTTCCCATGGTTTGCTAGAAACTTGTTCTGACAAATGTAGGAATTTTGGTAATAATTTAATAATTCCTGTGCATATGTCAGTTTTCCTCTGTACTTTGCATTCCTATGTACTGAGTGTGTAAACGGTAGGGATGAGGTATTTGATTCATATAAATAGCCTCGTTAGAAACCAGAGTCATTAACAAGCTGACTAGAATCTACACATGTGAGTGGAAGATCCAGATTAGACAATGGAAACTCCAATGGTCAGGACATTCACACCTAGCAACTAACAGCTCAGAGATTCCCCCACCTGTCTGCAGGGAAACAGAGCAAAGGCCCCAGATTGGAGAACAAAGGAAAAAGGTGTCAGGTGGCTGTGTTAAGAACTGAGCTCATAAAGACACAGGGCTGTCACTGAGAGACAAATGCATCCGATGAAGTGAGCTGTAGCTCACGAAAGCTTATGCTCAAATAAATTTGTTAGTTTCTAAGGTGCCACAAGTCCTCCTTTTCTTTTTTTAAAAGGGACAGAGGCAGAGAAAGGAAGCAAAGAGATTCTGTAGCAGTTGCGTCTTTATGCCAACCTAAGGACTTCCAGATGCTGCATGCCAGGTGACTAATAAATTGAAAAGGTGGCCTGGTGTCACTGCAAATACTTACAGAGAATATTGTATGCTGAAGAGATATCATACAAGCCTCTCACAGGAGTCTGGTTTAGCTGGATTAAGTGCAGGGAGTCACAGAGAGCGACAGGGATTGTTGGTGCCCAAAAGTCCCATTTCACATCCTTGCCGCTGAGGAATTGTGTGGTTCCTCAGGATCCAGTATACTAAAGGAGTCATTTTACAGGGACTAGTTACAGGCCGGGGCATAGATCAGACACTGATGCCTTGAGTTTTCAGATGTATGTGTGAACTTAAATATAAAGAATTTGTTGCAAATGATCTCAGGACCTCTAAAGCACCAGTGCTTGGTTTGCAGCCGTTGTCTCTATATGCAGGAGAGTTATTAGCTTGTTCTTTGCTACATCTTAAAGAATGATGGCTTCAAAAGAAGACTGACCCATGTTCCATGTCCTTCTGATAGGCCTGAGTGACAGCTGTGTGAAAAGTGTTTTAAATTAAGTCATTTAAAATGGAGGAGATTAGGAAAAATGACATGCTTGTCATCTCACTATTAAACTCAGGGAAATAGTTCTACTTACTAAACACAAACAGAGCTGAGTCAGGAGATTTAGTGCACCTAGTTTGAACAGGAAGGAGCTAAAAGCAGCTCAGCCATCAAGAATGCTGCTGAGTATGACAGCAGGGAGCAAGGACTTCAAAGACAAATGCTGAATTCAGTATTCCCTATAATTTCTGCTCAGAAGAGAGCACCCAGCTGGCTGCTTCATTCTCCAAAATGAGTTTTGTACTTTGAAAAAGTGGCTCACATGAATGTGCCCAAACCCCTGAAACTCAGAACATCCCTGAACCCTGGAGGAGTTGGGCTCCACATCAAAGCATTGCCTCTGAGGCCCATGAACGGATATACCAAGATCAGTGTATCTGTTAATCAAGGATCTTGCATATTGAGCTGTCCCTGAATGAAGAAATAGAAAAACAGAGAGCCTTGGCTAGCTGACAGTAAACTATTGACATTTCAGCAGTCTGGGGGGAGAGGAGAGTGCTCTTGGGAGAATTTCACAATCTACACAGAAACTTGATTGCACTTTTGCTGTGGTTTTGTTGCAGAAACACTGGCCAAACTCACATTGATGTGTGAGAAACACACCTAGTTTATTTGTCAACACCATAATTTATTAAATCATAAGATGGGGCCATTTTAATAAATAGTTATGAAATTGATGAATTCAAGCAAGGGAGTTGGCTTGATGGTTGAGTTAGAGCAAGCTGCAGGCACCCAGAGGATCTGAGTTTGAGATCCAAGAAGGCTTCTCATCTGTGTACAGTACTGGTAATCTCACCTCTCAATGGATAATGTCAGCATTTCTAGAGAAGAGCAACAAAAATGATGAAGAGCCTCAAAAACTTATAGGGAAAGAGAGAAGATTCGGATTGTTCATGATAGGAAGGTGACAAATAAGATGGGATATGATAAAAATTTAAACAAGGTAGATAAGAAGAGGACTGAAATTGAAAAGGTGGGAAATTCAAAGCCAATAAGAGAACATACATTTTCATACCACACATAACTAAATCATAGAACTCATGAGGCCAACCTCTCTCCCACTTTACCTGTGTCTTCCATCCCTTTGAAACTTAAGAATATCCAGAGTTATTGTTCATAAACTTTTTAAAAGGGATGTTAAACCTCATATTTCAGGATTTAAGCCTCTTTTAGGAAGTCAGGATGAAAGCTACTATGGGGACAAATTATCCCTAGAACTGAGCAAATGACAACTTCTTCACTTCGGGGCCAAAACAAAAACAAAAACAAAAAAAAAATCCAGTTAGATTTGAACCAAGACAATTTTCAAACATTTTTTTCTGATGACTAACCCCTCCCCACCAAAAAAACCCCTAAAAATAGTTTGCTTCAAGTTGACCAAAATGTTTGTCTACTCTAAATTAGACTTTTTCCATTTCAGTTCATCCATTTCAGGAGTTACACCCTGGGTGTGTGCGCTTTATTTTTTAATTGGCCAAATTTGAAATCAAAACATTGACTCAATGTTTTGTTTAGACTTTTCAGGTCAAAACAATTTTTTTCCTGTCAACTGAAACTATTCAGGTCAAGTTCACCTCAGTTTCTGACTGCCTCCCCCTCTCCCCCCAAAAAAGCCTTTTTGTGGGGGGGAGGGGCAAAAACACTTAATAAAAAATAAAAAGTTTCCCCAGCTTTACTTATCCCATTTCTGCCTACCTCAGGGTTCTTATACCTTCCTCCAAAGCATCTGGTATTCACCATTGTCAAAGACAAGGTACTGGACTAGATGGCTCTTGGATCTGATCCCGTTTGGTAATTCCTACAATATCACTTTAGGAGCACTGAGCTGGCAGGACTCTGCTGCTGGAGTTGAAATGTGCCTTTTTGCATATCTTTATGGAGACACCATATAACTAGCACAATCTTAAGAGAGTTGGTCACTATTACATGGTACTGATGCACTATTAATAAAGTATGGCTTGAGAGAATGGAGTATAGACTAGGAGCTTTGAAATGTCAGTAATCTGTATTGCCATCACTAGAAAAGTGAATGAATCTGACAGGCAGAAATGTGTCAGGCAAAACAAGCAACAGTCCAGATTATACTTTAGTACTGTATTTATCATAAACAGCTAAAATAATGGTCTCCATACAGTATATAATCACTACTGTCTTTAGCCATATATGCTTGATCATGCCCTACAGATGCAATATAAAATCCAAGGAATCTGAAACTGATACTGCCAGGTGGCATTTAAAAAAAGGGTTACAAGAACAAGACAGCCCTGTAGATGAATGCACTTTTACTGTTTGTTCTGGGTAAAACAAAATCTAGTACAAAGCTGCTGATACAAAGAAAAAAATGAAAGGAATTACCTTCTCATCTCTCCTGAAACCAAGGTGGTTGCTTCTAAAATGCATAACGCACATGTAAGTTGCAGGATAGCATGCATGCTTCTAGCTTTTTTAGCTGGATGGAAGAAACGACCGGGACTGAATCTGGAGTCTTTATTTGTTCCCTGTGTCATTTCTTACCAGAAGCACAAAGGCAACGCCCACAGAGTATGCCAATGATAGGCCATAGCTAATGTTGACTTATGGTACATGCTCTAGAGTTCACTGCAAGCATGGTGGGAAAGTAAATCTGTATGAATGTTCAAGTTGTCTTTTGTTGCATTATTTCCCCACCAGAGATTGAGATTCTTCCCCTTTTGACCAACCAGGTAGGGAATAGAGCCCTTCTATTGAACTAGAAGACACTTAAATGCATATAACTCCACTGGAGAATACCGCAAAAGGAATACAGATAATTCAGAAATTGTCTATGTTTAGGGAATCATTATGTGGAGGCTTGGAGGGGTGGGATAGGGAGAGATTTTTTTGCAAGCCTAAAGGATTTATACCTACTCAGACTTTAAGGGAAGCAGGGACCATTGTGATCATCCAGCGTGAATTCCTGCACATTGCAGGGCAGAGTACCTTACCTACCCACTCCTGTAACAGAGCTCTAACCTCTGGCTGGGTTACTGAAGTCTTCAAATCTTGGTTTAAAGACTTCACCATTTACACTAGTTTAGTAATTCAGTAGCACAATAAGGTTTAGTCAGCTGTTCTGGCCTTCAGTCCTCCTGTCATGAAGGACCTGTTGTTTATCTAAAGGATAGAGACTCAAAACATCAGATGAGGCCCTAGGACCCTGTGCCATCAGACCTCACAATTACATAGAGATAGCACCAGGTTCTGGATTCTGCAAGAATCATGTTACTCTCTGCTACTTGTGGTGCATCAGTAGCTATTTCCAAGATCACTACCTTTGCCAAAGTTTCATTGTGGAAAAGCTGCCTACCCATAGTATTGTAGGTATCATGGGCCATTATACAGGCTGAGGGCTTTGAGCCCAAGAACAATATATTACATTGAATGCACTGCCCTATTTTCCAGGGATGACTAGAGCATGTAACCTTTTGGCTGTTTCCTTTATGGATTTCCCTGTAGTTAGGAATTTCTCTTCATTTTGGGATTGGCCCACTAGCTTATTTAAGTGCCCAAAAATCAGGGTTAATTTTCTCTGGTAGGAAAGATTTCAGGCTATGGACATTCTGTACTAGGAACATTAGTACCAAGTAGTTGAGACATGTACTGCTAAGTGGGCTGTGTCCATTTGCTCACCCAGACCAGTCACCCCTGGTTATAACCATGTTTACCATTTCAGCAGTGTGAAGCAATAACTACATATCAGGAAGATAAAACCTTGTACAGCAGAGTAGCTATAAGTTTGCACTGGATGTAGCAAACTTGCTCTTGTCCAATGTTAGTTTTCTCCATTGGAGATCCAGTGTGTAGGGTTATTTTGTTTATAGGCTAAAATGATTTTTCCTGTCTTTACAATTCTACCAGACTAATCTTTGACTTTCAAAGCCAAGTCAATCTTAGAAAAGTGGAATTAAGTTAAGTAGTTTAGACAGATTTCCACTGTTATGGCAATGGAAGTTAGTTTGAAAGGGGAAAAAAAAACTCAGTCCAGATTTAACCTGTCTCACTGTAGCCTTGGCAAAGTCTCTACAAAAAAAGAGACGGCAGGTCTACACATATAGTGCTACATTGGTGCTTGGGGCAGGGTGTGTGTGTGTGTGTGGGGGGGGGGGGGGTAAGAGCTGTGTGGAGCTGCTTTCAGACCTCCACCTAGGAGCCAGACCTGCTAGTGGCTGCTTCTGGAGCACAGTGCAGTCTGTGGTGCCAGGACAAGCAGGAAGCCTGCCTCAGCACCCCTGTTTTGCTGCTGACCAGGATCTGCCCAAGGTAAATCTGTGCCCCAGTCCCCTGCCCCAGCCTTGAGCCCCCCATACCTAGAGCTCTTCCCTGTACCCTAAACCCTTCATCCTGGCACTCCCCAGAGCCTTCACCCAAAGCCCTTCCTGCACCTCAAGCTCCTGCCCAGAGCCCCCTCCCACAGAATGGATCACTCATTCCCAAGCCCACCCCACAGCCCTCACTCCTGCACCCTGACTTGCCTCCCACACCCCAAACCCCTCAGCTCTGCTAGGCCATGGGCATTAACAATTTTCTTCAACTGGGTCACCAGAAAAAAGTTTTAAAACCATTACTGTACCTGAGGGGTTAGGTTGGTATAATTATGTTCCTCAGCTGTGGATTTTTCATGCCCGAGAGGCATTTTATATACTATAAGTTTGTAATGTAGAGCTGGCCTGAGACCATTCCTTAGGCTAGAGTTGCATGGTAACCTTTAATGCTGTGCAGTAATGGATGGAGGGTTATTTGTTACGGCAGTACATGTAAAAGAGGAGTTGCCAGATTTGTTTTGAAACACCACTAAGCACTGACTGTTCCTCAACTTGCAAGCCATTAACTACTGAACAAGAATAGTGCTAGGTATTGGGACTAATGGGAAAGTCTTGGGTCACAACTGTTCCTGGTACACTGTTTAAATAAAAACTAGATTTCATCTTTGTTCCTTAATCAGTATATGGTAGTACAGGATTTACCATTTCAGGAGGCAAGTCATTCCCAGCAGAAAGCATGGACAGTTGACTCTTTAGCAATCAAAGTCCAATAGTCAGGTTTAAATAAATATTTAACATTCACTTTCAGCATTTGTCTAACAGAACTTTGACTGTTGACCAGCTGTGTATTTGCTACTTTAATACTACCAGTCCAATGGCTTACATTTGGGCTATTCCCATAAATGAGCCTTTTTCCTGTTAGACACAGGAGTGGAATGTGTTCACTATTTAGAGTGGTTTCACATCACATATTTTGTGTACTTTGACACCTGACAAAAAACATGGTAGAGTTTAGCCCAAGCCTCGGAGCAGATAAAGAGGGACATTACTTACCCTCCATCAGCTCATTCTACCATGATGAAAATAAGAGGTTCCTTGCAATACACTTCCATCTATGTAGTTGAATCATCCTGTTAGGAAGGCTATCCTAACCTCTCCCAGAAAGTGCCATTGCTATGCCTGAAGCATCTTTAGGTTAAGATAGTGAGGGATTGTTCTAAAAGTAAAGCAGTTGCTGTGGTACAGGGCTGATGAGTCAATGCTTACTCTCCAGTAAGAGATCCAAATGGTATTGAAGTTCTACAGCTATGGAGGAAAAACTGGTCCAAAAATGGCTACTTGAAATTGATAGATATAAAATAAAAGAAGGCTGCTCTCAAGTTAAACTTCTCTGAAAAGCCACTGAACAGAAAGTATTCTAACTGGAAAGCATAGAAAATGCTATGATTCCTTTGATGAAGTTTATCAGTTTGGCTAGAAACAGCCATAAAATTGGAAGTTCTAAATAGTGATCAACTCCTAGGATGTTGAGTTCTTGTTCCAGAAGAAACAGAAATATGCTGCATGGCATGTTAGTTTGCCTTGACATACTGCTCTTTCAGAAAAGAGGCAACCTGCACTCATTAAATATGAAGAGCTGCATCTTTTTAATGTCATTAGAAAACTTTACTAGTTGTGCGACTACAGTTTATATAAAATAGTAACATCTGTAAGTTTCTACATTTCCAGTTTGAGACAAGTACTTATAAATCCATAACTTTTAATTGCATTGTAAGAAAGTGCACAAGAGAAAGGTTATATACAGAACAAGTTGCATGACTGGCTGAATTTATCACTAAAGTTGCCTTCAAATTGATTTTCCAGAAGTAATTCTCTGTTTAGCATTTGTTTAGGTATCCAATTCAACATTAAAGACAAGATTGTATTTCAAGTTTACACTTATAAATGGTTGAGTAAGAAACTAACCACCAACAGAATGGCAAGAGCTGATTAGGCCTGTGTCCAAAAAGCAAAGTAATCCTAACAGTTTAGTTTATAAAGTGACTGATTTAGATACAGGTCAGTTAGTACAGGAGGTTCACAAAGAAAGGCACTACCTCCTTTGAGAGGTGGATAGCTACCTCAAATTGTATTAGGTGCACTGAAATTCACAAAATACTAAGGCATCAATACAAGATTGCCATTTGCCCTTCCAACACATACTGGAACTGACTTACACCATGTCTGTGACAAAACAAGCGATCTGAGTTCAGATCATTATGGACATTCACTGAAGTTTAGCAAGTGATTCAAGAAACCCATCTGCTTATTCCATTTTCTTTAGCCATCTGCCAAGCTTTCTTGCTTGAAGCAAGAAAAATCCAGCACCCTATTTGATTCCCCCTGACCCACAACCCTTAGCAGATTTAAAAACCACAGGGCATTAGACACAAGTTGAAGTTTGGATGAGGTGTTTGTTTCAACTTTAGGTCCAAGGTCAGATTCCAGAACTTTAGCATAGACAATTTGTCAGTTAGAAACAGTGTTGGAGTTTGTTCTCTATAACCACTGCTTTTCCAGATTCTGCAACTATGTTGTAGTTAGGGACTAATTACAATCAGATGGAGGGCATTTTGCCATTTTCAATACAAGTTAGCAAGCACTGGATTTTTCTTGTCTACTTTGGTTTTTGTTTTCCCACTATTTAGAAATCAGAAGGAAAGCCATAAGTTATCACCTATTGCACAGTCATCATAAACACAAGACAAACTATTGTCCATTGAAAAATGGAGGTTTAAGAAAAAGCTTTAAATGGCTGCCATTTTGGAGTGAGACAGCCATCAGTGGAATCCAGATGTGAGGGAAAAAAAGAAGTTTGTCATTTCAAACCGTGTTGCAGAATTTGCAAGATTCTAAATCCACAATTCCCTTTCCCTATGTGGAGGAGAATGCATAGTTTCTTCCTCAAAATGGGTGCTCAACTCATTACAACTATTACAGTAAGTGCTGCAAGGATTAAGTGTAGGTGACCATGTTTAAAAACACTACAGTAAGACTGGGAAGTCAGTGTTTCCACAAGACTTACATATGCAGTCCTTAAATTAGAAGAAACTGAAGAGGTTACAGAAAAAAAAATTCACTTCCACCAACTTAAATCTGGGCCTCCAGCATGAAAGTCTGGATATTTTCCTTGGCTTCATCTTGAATTATGTTAACAGCAGGTTCTCTTTGAGGGCTCATGTTTCAGTCCACACATACAGTTTTTAGATCACAGCAGACATTAACAACAATCAGAATAGGCATCAAGGATGAAGGCAGACAAAAATAAGATTAGTAGAAAATGGTGACAAGGAGGGGTCATCTTGTTATGCCATTTGTCCTTTGCTGGTTACACCTGGTTTCTGGCAAAGAGAGAAAGTGGTTAGGAATTGTGATAACAGTTCACCCAATCACCACATAAAACTAGTAGAGATGTTGCCAAAAAAAGCCAAAAAACCAACAAAAAAAGCAAAAGCAAAAAGGTGCATGTGTGTGTATGTGTATCTATATATCAATTCTCAACATCCTATTATTCTAAAGGCTTACCAGATAAAAATATTGTGTAGACTAGAACCTCTATACTTAAGGTTACCAGCTTCTTGTTGAAGATTTTACTAGGACCTCCAGTAAAATGTGGAAATATAGTAATACTGTCTGCTCATTGCAAGGTTGAGACAATTGAGAAGGGGAAGAGGGGAACTAAGATTTGTTTAACTTGTAGGATCTCTAAGTGTAGCCTTTTATGCAAAGTTCTGCTGAGTGCATTTGTTGCATTAGAAATGGTTATCCACCCAAAGTCTGGAAGAGCTGGCTAATTTCTAAGTAATCCTGCCTATTGTAGTTTAAGTGTGGAGTTTTCCCTAAAGTGGAGTCCATTTTCAGCTTTGAGCACCTTGCAGAAGGGACTAAGTCAGCTTTCTGCTTGTCAAATCTTATTGGCTATAATGAAAACATTCCTTTTCCAATGCATGAAGTTATTTTAAGCTTTACTACAGGAAACAATGAAATCAAAGTAGAACAACATTTATACTTTGCTATTAGGATTTCTCAGTCTGCTGTGACATCTACAGAATCAATATATTTCATATGATGAGTCAGTTACATTTCACTGTGGTTCAGGCTGCCCTTATCTACATTAAATCCTGCTTCCATATTTGACCCAGATGTATACATGCCAACTACCATTCTGCTACAAAGAAACAGCTGTAAACAAAGGGATTATACTAGAGAGCATAGCTAAACTAATCTCAGGAGAGGGGTATTCTCATTTTAATGAGTAGTAGCTGGTTTTAAGTCACCTGACATCTGATCCTGGAAACAAAATTAAAGGTAGACCACATGTAGTGAAACCTGGTTCTATAATTTGGTACTGAAACCTACCCTGCAGCAATTATGGGCATGGACATTAACCAATGTGAGTGGGTAATCTTGGACTCTGAGATTCTCTAAGCTTTTAGGAGAAGAGCTAGCTCTTCCACTGCTTGCAGTTAGTGAATTCAGACTGAGGCCACCCTAATTTCTAAACTGGAAGAAATAGGTCAGTTATTTGCATTGCTCCAAGTTTTAACATACTTGCTTTTAAAGAGACAGTCTTGGTCTCCTCCCTTCCCCAGCCACTGGGCAAGCTAATAATTTTGCTAGTCAATTGTATTAGCCACAATGCCAGACTTCAGCACAGACCATCTTCCCATGCCAGTCACATGGGGAAAAGTGGTCAGTAGACAAGCTTTCAAATTCTTTGGTAGTTTCTCCATAAAGACATACCGAGAAACATGTGAGTTACACAAAGCCACTTACCAAAATTATGCAAATGGATTTCCAAAAGGATCACCAAATAGATCAGAAGATGGTGATGGCTGAGATGCAACCTAAAATAGAAGATTGTTTGGTTATAAACAATGGGCTACTAAACTGGTAAACTCTGCACACCATGAAAGGAGGGAGGGAGAGATGTTGGGCAAGTGGTTTTAAACAACCCACATTTCAGGCATTCTGGAAAGATTTACAGTAGAAGTGTTAGCCAACTGTTTAAATTAACAATAAATGTATATTTTTAGGGCTGGGTTAGAATTAAAGTCTATTTAACTTTTGACTCATACTTATCTATAGGAAGACCATGTGTATTTATATTCATATGGGATTCAGCCAATAAATTTAATTTTTAGACTAAAATGAAACAAAATAAAAAGTCAGCATTTTGGAGAAGTTCCAGAGTTTCCATAAAAGGCTTCAAGTCTCACGTTCCAAATGCAGAATGTGGTTAGGCTACTTCCTTCCCTGTAGCATACCCAGGATGGAGGCCTCCATTCTTTGGCCAAAACAGAGAATCTACACATTTCATGCTCCTTGCCCCCTACCCTGCAAAGAGGGGAAGGCCTAAGCTAGTTGGAAAGAATTGTTCTGTCAGACCAATATGGCTGACAAAGCACAACTGCCTCATACCACAAAACTAAAAGGCATCTTCACCCTGGGAGTTAGTAACTATCCAGAATTTGGCTTAGGTTCACAAGTAGTATTTTCCCCCTTGCCCCTGAAGGGGCATTTGAAGTCAAATATGGGAATACATGGAATTTGCTGACCCTGCTAGGGAATTGTTTTGTCACCAAATGGGAAGTGCCCCATCTGTGGACAAACCCCACAGATTTGTGCAGTGTTGATAGGAGACTTCAGAGAACTACTGGGTAGATAAACAGTGCTCAGTACTTACAGAGGGTTGTAAGGAGGTGCTGAAAGGATCTGTTTGAAAGGGGTTTTCAAACAGGGCATCAGGCTTGGTAGCTGGCAGAGTGCTTTGTCTGGGAGCAGGCTTTGGTGGTTCTATGTGAAAGAGTTTAAACAAGTTACTTTCCTTGTGGAGAGCTCAGATCTAGGCAAGCCTTGATTTCTGAATATATACAGTAGGATTTCCTCTAGAACCTGAAGGATTAGTTGTGTGATTTTCAAGCTAGAATCAAACTTTGTGCAGACCTACTTATGAAGAGTCACCTTAGTTATTTCTAATAAATATGCCAATTAGCTTAAATAATTCATACGGGAAAGTTTCCAGTTTTGAAAGTGAGTGGTTTAGAGAACATATGAATGCTAGAGGGCAGTATTGAGCAGCAATAAATTAAGGATGACCCTCAGACTATACTTTAATATAGATTAGCCAACAAGCAGCATCTTGACAAGAGAAGATGCTAGCCTAGCCATCTAAAGGCCACTTAATGTTTAAAATTAGCTTCCTTGCAAGGGAAGGTCTTTGTTTATTCTTCCCCCAATGGCTTGATGAAGCATTAAGAAAAGGGAATTTACCACTGATTTTAGTAGACAATTGATTAGCTGCCAAGTCATGATCAGAGTCGTCTTGAAGAATGCCCACTTTGCTATTAAAGTAACAAGTGAAAGCTCCAGAAGCACCAAGACGACTTTGCTGCTGTTCTCCCCTCCTTGCTGGTACTGCAGGTGGCTTTGTCAGCTGGAAGTCTTTAAACATTTCTTTTACATCCTTTTTCTCTTTATCCCCAAGTGGGTCTAATGCAGTGAAGGCATCACTTTCCTTCTTAGATGGCTCCTTTGGAGGTGCAGTTCTGGGTGGTGGCTGAGGAGGGCTAGTTGCAGAGACAGAAGACAACATAGCAGGGGGCTGTGTAGTAGATGGAAACATGCTGGTCTGGAAAGGATTTCCAATGGCAGCTGGTTGTGCCCAAGGAGTAGGAGAGACATGTGCTGGCTGACCCCAGAGACCAGCAGACTGAGATGGTGATGGGGCTCCAAAGGATGCAGGCTGACCCCATCCTGAGACTGCTTGAGGGGCACTGAAGGCAAGTGGTTGAGTAAAGCCTGTAGGTTGAGCACCCATAATGGATCCAGGAAATATTGCTGTGGCAGGATTGAAAACTGAGGACTGTTGACTCCATGGTGTTGGAGATGTTCCTGGCAAGCCACCTAAGAAAGATTATATGCAAGACTTGTAAATAGGGTATATAGTGAGGCATCTCTGTAGGTGTGCTGTATGAATACTTGTGCTCCTTGCTTCAGTTTTTCCACAGTAAAAAAAAGCCTATGCATCAGCAAGATGTTAGACTTCAATGCCTGTGAAGGTTCCCTCACAAGAGCTCTGTAGCACAAAGGCTTGTCTTTTACCACTGGAAGCTGGTCCAATAAGAGATATTATGTCACCCTATTGAGTGGATAGGGTACTTAGACAAGCCATTTTAATTTGGGGGCTCTAAAAACCTTGTTCTTAGATTTGATTTTATTCTGTCAGAAAGTGTTGAGGGTCTGCTCCAGACCCCACTGATATACTGTATGTTAAACCAAGGTAATACAAAATGCCCTTTGATGTCAGTTAACCCTGACTAGCTCCATGTCCAGAATAAGTTTTGCTAGCAAGTAGGAATCTGTATCATACAGATGTATTCAGTGTAATATGCCTATACAGCACATCACGAGGAGAGTTTCAAACAAAGATGACAAGCTAAACAAGTTTCCTTCATTGTGTCATGCTGACCTGAACCTGGCTGAGTGCAGAGGGTTTGTATAGACGTGTGACGGTCTGATGCCTCCCTTGAGGTAGGCAAGCTTGTCCTAAGGCGACTAGTGTGTGGCTAGTCCCATTTTCAAAAAAAAAGTTATTCTAAACTCAGTTTTAAATGGTTTAAGGAGACAGGTTTGAACAGGTTTGTTAGCGACTCAAGGTCTTACTCTAGCTTTAAGCATATTGTGAGAAAGATTTCAGTGCAAGATTGAGGCCATTGCCTCTTGCAGGGAAAGAGCTTAGAACTCTATATTCTCAGCAGTGTGAGAGTGTGTTACCAATGCATTCCATTACGACTCTTAAAATGGAGGTTTATTAATGCTGAATGTAAACGTCTTCAGCCATTTCAGTCCTTCCTCTGC
This sequence comes from Dermochelys coriacea, assembly GCF_009764565.3. Classification (NCBI taxonomy): domain Eukaryota; kingdom Metazoa; phylum Chordata; order Testudines; family Dermochelyidae; genus Dermochelys; species Dermochelys coriacea. Next base: position 28,467,429 of record NC_050072.1, read on the forward strand.
ATCCTATTAGGTACAGGAGCAGCTTGCCTCACCACCACCACCACATTTAACTCCCCTAGCTCCCTCTGCCCCAAGCCTCATTGGTTAGTAAGCCTAATGGATCTCTTCCAGAGATCCAAGGCTCTATGCATCAGAATATTCTGCTCCTGCTCTTACCTTAAGTGGCAAGTTTCCCTACAGTTGTCTGACCCCAACCCAGTCAGAATTTTATTGCCTTCCTCCCCTAAGTCATTTTGGAGACCAGCATTCAAAGTTGAGGACATTGATCTGCTGAGTAAGATGCAACTAGGTTACACGTTGCTTTTGTATACAATACTTTAAGATACTGCATGTTAGAGAGTTAGTGGCACTGCATGGACTGTTCAGCTAGCTACATACATTATATATAGCCCCAGAGCTGTCTGATATTGTTGCCTAGCTAATATTTTCAAGCAAAAATTTGGCATGAGGTCTCCAGAAGTTGAAAATCTTTGTTTTTTAAGACTGGGTTCCCTCCCACCCCCAGCCCAAGCCTTACATGTGATTATATGAATATTCCACTTAGTATTAATTCAAACTAAGATTAAGAGCAATGGATTATAAGGTGCTAGAGTGACACTAATTGAATTTAGCTAGTTACATATTAGTCTTGTGAATTAAAAGAAACATTTCTGTTCAACTCTATCTTGTATGGACATGGGGGACCCACACATGTTTACTGCTTATTTTCTCAGTATTTTAGAGAAGTAGGATTGGAAGGATCATTAACATTTTGCTCTCCTGAATCTGGTTTAGAGTCCAGTGTTCAGAATCAGAGAACTCTGCTTTCCACTCCTACATACTCTCTGCAGGAGACAACAACTTGGCTGGGTGCCTAACTTGGATCCATAGTCTTAGTTTGGTTGTGCATCGTTTGTCATGGACAGAAGCCAAAGCTGTAAAGTTCAGTTCATATCCACACTCCCCCCCTCCTCCCATGAAGATTCTGTATTCAATTGTTCACATAAAGGCCTTCACAGGGCATTGAGCCAAGATACTGAACATATAACAATGTATGTCTAACAATGAATTTGAGGGTCTGACTGTATTTGGTCTACTTAAATATATTTAAGGTATGGAGTTATAGCTGTCCCAATTATCTATATAGCAAGGACAACTAGGAAAGTTTGGGCTAGTTCTCAGCACTGCTGGATTTTGGTAGAGTTATTAAACTTGTAGTGCTGAAAGCACAATTCTGAGTTAGTGTATTAGAAATCTAAAGGAACACATGTAACAGTAATGGAATAAAGATGCCAGCTATGGACAAAGTCTGCCAGCAGTTGGTCTGGCTACCAGATAACTATTGACTTACAGAGCTCCACAATCCAATACATGTACAGTTTAACACAAGAAACACTCCATGTTTTAGAAGTGGTAGTCACCTGGGTAGGGTGCCAGACTGGGCAGGAGACCTGGGTCTATCCTTTGACAATGACCTGTTGTGATCTTGGTCAGGTCACTTCAACTCTGCAGGCATTTAACTTTGAATGCCTTACAAAGTCCCCCAGTCCCTGTTGGTCATTACAATTTGTATTGCAGTAGCAGACCTTTTCTTGGGGTATGTGCTTCCCAGCAAAGGTAGACAGACATATGCTTGAGCTAATGTGCTAAAAATATTGTATCCATAGAGGCATGCTCCCAGCTGCTGTGTAGACTTGTCAGTGGTAATTTTTCTAGCTGTGATTAGAAAAGCAACTTTTGCCAATACTCTGAACTGGAGATTCAATGTGTCAATCTCCAGACTGCTCTCTTCCTGTACTATTTTAACATTTGGTACCATGTTTACATTTACTGGTATCTTGTGGTGTATGTGAAGAGTCTCTTTATTGCATGATAAAAACCAATCTGGTTGCCTACTATATAGTCTGTTCATACCACAAGCTAAAAGAGCAAGCACTCAGTTAAGTCTCTCAGAGGATGGAGTCTAAGCATCAATGAAATGTGACCTAATGAGATGCTATCAGGCTGAGGAAGAAAGTAGAGAAAATGCTACATATGAGAGGCCAGAAGGAAAAAAGGGAACTCCAGCACACTCTTGTCAAGAGAACATTTAAATTTAAGTCTGACTTATTAAAAGTAAGAGACCATAAGTTGAAGTAGCTGATAAGGTTGATTCTGTCACTTTAAAGTAATGAACTAACCTAGACCAGCCAGGGGTCCTATGGTAGGACTGGTTTGGAAGAGGTCCAGTGGGTTGGTTTGCACCAATGTAGGTTGTGCTGCAGGAGAAGTCAGGCCTGGGGCCTCTGAAGCAGTAGACGCAAAGAGGTCTGAGCCAAACAAATCATTTGCTGCAGTCTGGAAACGAGGTGGGGAGGGGAGAAGAGGAGAAAAAAAACCACAGTTTTACTGGGATACAGTTACCAAAAGGATACCAACTCCAGTTTCTGGGCCTTGTTTTCAGAAAAGTTCTGATACTACCAAGACAGGCAAAGTCGTGTATCTGCTACTAAGCAAGCTAGAGCTCTCAGATAAAAACTATTTTAGTTCTGGAACCAGGAGACATGGGATCCAGGTTTTACACTAAAGGACTAGTAGGCTGCAAAGTTTGAGTTCTAATCTTAGACTAGATGCTTCCTCTGTCTAAGCCAGCTGTGGAGGTATTTAAATGGGTGTGTTTTAGAATGCCATGCATATAATGAAGTCATTTACTTATGCCAAGACTAGAAGACTATCCTGGCTTGAACACTATTTAAATATTGTCCATTGGTTGTGTGCTTCAGGTACATTGTTCTTGGAGGCAAGCACTGGCAAGATAAATCATACTGACTTACTGCAGTATGTGAACAGCAAGTTAAATTGTAGCTTAACTATAACATAACCCCTTAATTCTGTTGCAGCATATTTGATAGCTGGAGTAGCACTATTTGAGATTCCAGGGTTCTAAAGGCTTTCACATCATATAGCCAAAAAGTTAGTGAAACAACTTCACAATAGAAGTAACCTTATGGCAGTTTTAGTCATCTACAAATAGGTAGGAGAACTTGTATAGACCAATCAGAAGGCACTATGAAAGATTGCCTTGAGCTTGCTGCAGAGTGTAGTGTTCTCTAAAGTCTTCTAGAATAAATATGTACTGTATGGACTTAAGAAAAGGTATTCTTTTGACTATTGTCTGTTGGAGGGTGAATGAATTTACTGCTGAGTTTCAGAATTCTACATTATTCTAACAGGCACCTTTATGATAGTTGATTTAAATACTAAATACATTTACAAGTACTACATACATTTCAGATCAAAAATACTTACCAGAGTTAGTGAAGTATGGCAGCATTGAAAAGAAAAAAGTGCATATTTAGTGATAACCATTATGAATGTACACATGAAATCAGAAAACATGGATTGTAGAGGGAACATGGTGGGTGGAATAGAATTGAAGAAAAAAAAAGGTGTTGTAGAGTAGCAGGAATAGTTTAGCCAGTATTACCATATTTTGGTAAGAAAAAGGAAAGCTTCCTTCACCCAGCCCATCTAATAGCATGCATGTCACCATTAAATATTTGAAGATTTTCACCTGAACAGTCCTCCTTCCTCTTCCTGGCTTGGTACTTTGTGGAGGTGGGCTAATTGTTATGGAGTCATGTGACATGAGCTGGACATTGCTGTCAGAGTCCAGCTTTACTCCATTTTGCAGAGATAATCCTTTGGAAGGGCTTTCCACAAATAGATTTGATGAGGATTTGGTCAGAAAACCATTCTGTTCTCTTTCTGGTACCCCATTTTGGGTCCTTGCTGCTAGCTGCTTTGCCTTACTCTCAAAAGGCCACTGGCTTGTCTGTATTTCCTGTTTGCCAGTTCTGTTAGAAATCTGGTCAAACTCTTTACCAAAGTAGTCAATATCACCATTTACTGCACCGTTACCCAAGAAGCTCAGACTTTCCTTCTTCTGAAGTGGAGATTTTAAAGAATCAAATGAAGGTTGTGCAGATTGGTCTGGTTGTGTGAAAGGATCATCACTGAAAGGATCTGGATTGGGAATGGGAAAGAAGCTGAGACTGGTAGTGAGAGAACTTTCAGGCAAGAAAGGGGTCTGTGACTTTGGTCGTGGAAGAGAGGAAGTGATGCCATTCAAGAAGGGACTCTCTTTTACACAAGTCTGATTGTTCTCGATTTCAGAGTTTAGATCCACTAACAGGATATCTTTACTCTCCTATTAGTTTGGAAAGAAAAAAGTAAAGTTAGTTGAAGACTGAAAAAGATGCAAGCCATGTAATGTGTTCAATCTTTACTGTGCAGAAAATAAAAAACCTGAACTGGTATCTAACACTTCATGTTCATTACCAGGAAATCTGGTGATCTCAATTTTGTTTTACAATTAGCAAAAAGCTTGATAGGCTTAGGAGCCAGATATACACACACCTCTGACTTTGCACTTGTGATTTTACACTTTCATTACAACAGCCTTCTGATGCTATTAGAATAAGAGGGCTCCCATCTGGATAGCTGCTTTCATAGTACTTTCAGGACAGATGAAGCACTGCCCTGTAGGTACAAGCTATGCATGGCTCAAACCCTGCAAATCTCCTCTCCATAGGTCAGGAAGTTATAGCCATTTACAGTTTGCTTTATATAGTGACTCTTAAACTTAAAATATGAAGATTCTGATAAGGCAGTGTATTGCCTCCAGAAGATCATATGAAACTCAAGTGTAGTATTTATGCAGCTCAGTAGCAGTCTGCCTACACAGGGCCATTTTTCTGTTACAGACTATGCTTGCATGAGTGATTAGGAGGGCACCTTAAGGGAGGCACCAGCCACTCTCTGAATCAATAGGGTATTTGCAATGTAACTTGCATTGCAGTATGCCATTAACACTGTAGGTTGTGCTTGAGTAAGCTTAGCAGAGGGTTTATTTTGGTAGTGTTCTTTAATTTCACATCAGTAATAAGTGACGCCTGTGGATTATGAAGTCATTGTGGGTGAGGGGGTAGTACAGCAAGTTTGAAGAGCCCCACCTCTCCTGTAGAGCAGCAGCATCTGACAGATTCTAGAGGCCCACAGAGCCTATTCTGGGCAAGGGACCTGAGATTTGTTCAATTCTTTTGCCAGCATCTTAAGTGTAGCACTTAGTCATTGCATAGATAAGTTATAAAATGCCAAGTTTAGTGTGAATATCATAAAAGTGTTGAAAATTGTGTGGTATGGTAAGTCTGCCTGCCATTTATAGCTACTGAACTTCAGTAGCTGACATCACCAGAGGCAGACATGGATGAAGATGGTTATGCAATGATAGAGGGAATGAACTAGAGCCACAATGGAGATTTTATAATAGGAACAAGTTTCCTATGAGCTCTAGTGTAAGATGAAGAAATTTGAGTTTTTACTCCTTCCAGTTAGTGGCAAAGCTACTTTTGCACCAGTTGTCTTTATTTCTAGTTGTGAGGTTATCTGAAGTCTCACCTTGAGTAATTTGTGTCACAAAATAGACTAGCAAGCAACTATTATACTGCAAGAAAGGTCTTTACTTACCGTAGGACTGTTCAGGTCAGGAGGAGTGGACATATCACCAAACAAATCCATCTGGTCAACACCCTTAAAAAGAGTTAAATATTTGGAAGAGGTTCATATTCTGTGTAAGGCAATGATTTCACCACACTGATTAAGCTTTTAAGACCAGCAGAATACAAACATTAAGTCAAAGTAAGATATTCCACTTTTAACTCAAGGAGGTAGTTTACTATAGTGAGAGTTTCATACACGTGCACCCTTAGAAGCTGCTAAGATCTGCTATGTAGTGTAAGGAAGCTACATATAGTACTCAAGTGAGCATTGTGTCAACATACCAGTTTTATTTTGTCAACTTGATCAGTCAATGCATCACCACCATTCTGGAAATGAAAAATAAAGACAACGTTACTGCTAAGACAAGTTTGAAACAAACATCTTATTCTAGTGATCATTCAGGTTGACTGATTTATGAATTGCCACAGAGGGAGAGGATGGACTAGGTCTAGGCTGTTAGTGCTGTGAAGAGGTAAGACCCTTTGTATTGCTCTATAGTACTAATTGCATGTTCTGAAGTTGTTGCTTCCAACTTTACTTGCTAGGTAGACAGTATATGAAGGAGAAGGCAGAGTTAGAATCTCACTTGTTCAGAGTGCATGTATTACTCAGATTGAAAGAGTAAAGTTTTACCTCAACTGTCTTATTGGCTTCTTCATTCTAAGATTGAAAAATAGATAGTATACATTAGCATCTGGCCATTACTTGATTGGCAGAAGGTCAGATTCCTTTCTGTAAAGAACTCTATAGCTTTTGAAACTGTTAGGAGGAATTTGAACATGCTCAGCTAGACTGCTCTGGTAGTAAAGCAAATGTTGCCAAAAGCTAAGGATAATTATAAATGTTGACATGAAACATCTAAAATAAAACTAACACTGAAGTACTAGCCTCTCCAACCTAGTTGGCACATTTACTAATCTAGTCAAATAGAGTTTTATTTAGAACCCGAGAATCTTGGATCACTGCATCCTAACTACTTGTATGTTTATTTAAATTTAATCTTGACATGTATGCAATAGTCCTATGCACAAAGCTAGGAGGGTGGAGATTCAGTGCTACTACAAGTTATATTGCAGTCAGTTTAGCTACTGGGCAATACTGGAGTTGAAATATGGTAATGCTGAACACAAAGGTAGTTGCTTATCAAAATAACTATTTGCCTACCTAAGGTAGGCTAGAGTCTGCCTACCTAAAGGATCTCCTACTAACACAGAAATTACTTGCCTTTTTCTTATCCTCTTCTTCCTTTTTCTTGATGTTATAAATTACTTGGAAGAGGTCCTTAAGATCAACTACTAGAGGTTCAGCCTGAAAGGGAAAGTTTCATACTTTAGGTTTCTGCAGAGAAGGTTTTCTAATTGGTGGTTTGCCCTTATTTATGAACTGTATTTGCTGAGTTAGTAGTCCACTATAGGAATGGTATCAATTTCCAGGCTAACTGCTTTATCATGAAGCTTACTGAAAGGTGTTTGAATACACTGAAACCAAGTCTCACTTGCATTCATCTCCCCTTTAGTCAAACCCTTTTATTAAATGCAATAGTAAGCAAAGAGGACTTGTGGCACCTTAGAGACAAACAAATTTGAGCATAAGCTTTTGTGAGCTACAGCTCACTTCATTGAATGAAGTGAGCTGTAGCTCACAAAAGCTTATGCTCAAATTTGTTTGTCTCTAAGGTGCCACAAGTCTTCTCTCTTTTTGCTGATACAGACTAACAGGTGCTACTCTGAAACCTGCAATAGTAAGGGAAGCCAAGAGACCATTATATGTTGTCTTACTGTTCTCGAAGAGGACTTCACCTTTAGTGTACAAACAGGAAGCAGCATTTCTGTGCTTAGTCCAAGGGCAATGGTGCATGACCTGTATCCCTTGCAAACTGTGCCTTCCTTGGTACATTGCTAGGAATAGGTACACCTTGTTTTCAGCAAAAAGATGGTGCTAATGCAGGCTTTTTATTAAGAGATGCTGATAATCATGGGTGAAGCCTGCAGGTGGGAAAAAGGTACCCCTTTCTCAGACACTTACTGCTGCACCCAGCTTTTGCCAGCTGATCCATTTTTGCTGTCCTCTGTTTTCTACCAGAGGCTAAAGTAGAACTGGCTGGTCCATGCTCAGTTTTAGGATTTGAGCCGTTTTCCCTTTACATGCTCCTCCCTTCTTGAGGGCTTTCCAATTTTATTCATTTAGAATTTGCTGGCTGCATATGTCTACCTGGAACAGATGATGCCCATTTGCCCTCAATTCATGGGTAAGAGACTAAAGGAGCAGGCTTGCTATGTTTTGTTCATTTTAGCTAGAAAATCTCCTCAAAGGGGTTGCAGGAAAGTAGATTCTAAAGCCATTTGTTCCTCCAAGCCTCCCCCCCCCATTGCCCTCCACTTCAAGACTGCAGACGGTGTTCAGGAGACAAAGTGTTGCATTTAAAGCTAAACCATATTCTTCAAAGAATCACAAAATCCTTGAAGAACATTAAGGCCTGATCTTCACCTACAAGTTAAATTGACCTAGCTAAATCTCAGAGTCATGAAAAATGTGTGCTATGTAGTTTGGCTGACAAATTTGCTTCCAACTTGCAGTTGAGGTTAGGCTGACCAATGTATTGCCTCCCATGTAGATAATCTACCTCTGTGAAAGCTGTTTTTCCCATTGGTTTAGGGCAGATCTATACTACAGCAGCAGAGCCACAGTTGTGCCACTATAGTGTGGCCATAGCTTCACATGCCAAGTCAAACCTTCAAAGTTAAGAAATGCCAGAATTAGGGTTGCCTCTGAAATCTTAAGGCATATGCAGAAAGGTGCTAAGTGATAGAGGCTTGATTACATTGTATGGTATCTGTGCTGCTGCCACACATGACCCTGGGAAGGTCTGACTCTTGTTCCTTCTATATGTAGGTTAGGAAGCTTCCTGCACACTGCCTGGGGCATAAGGGTGGGTAGGGGATGAAAAGCCCAGAGATACAGACACCTGAATGAGAGCCTGGACTCAGCCTATAGTAGCTCAGAACTACAGTTGCAGAAAAGTCCTAGAGAATGACCAGTCTGCACAGAAATCTTTGGGGGAGTACTTGCACAAGCTCAGATAAGCTCGTCAAAAAAAACCCCCCTAGTTAAATGTGGCTAATTTTGCTCAGATTTTCAGACAGCGACAAGGCCTCTCCCTGCCAAATTTTGGGTCCTTGCTCCAAAGGTCACCAGAATTTAAGGACAAAATAGATTTCTTCCCATTCATTCCTCTCCTCCCTGCCTTGTTCTTGGCAACTGAGGAACAGCATGGGCTGAAGTTTTCCAAAACTCAGCCTTAGACACCCAGGATGTACAATTTCAGTCCAAGTGGTTAAATCTGGCAAAGCTATAAGGAACTGAAAGTGGCCTTATAATGGGTAGTGCTGGGAAACATTAGCCAGTGTTACCAGCTGCACCTATAACACAAGAGTCAGTGATTAAGCCAACATTTAAGCAGGCATTAGCAAATGAGCTTGCCCCAAGGATGCTGAGACAGTAGGTGGAGAGCCCAGACAAGCCATCACTCTTGACAATTGCACAAGTCTTTCAAAAGGATACTCTGCGTCTGGGAAAGATCACACCAGGTCCTATCACCTGTTTATTCTGGGTTTTTTTTTTTTTTTTTTTTTTTTTTGCAGTGGAGGGGTGGGGTGGGAGGAGAAAAAGCAGTTCTAATCAGTGCCCCATGAACCAGACATGAAACTGAGAAACTGGAGATATGGCTTGTCATTAGTAGCAGTTGTGTTAGACAGGAACAGCAAAGTCAGAACTAGTCAAACTTGCAGGATTAACATATCCACAAGTCTGCACTTGAGCTCAGACACTGCCATTTGTGCTGGTCTTTTAACAATTCTTTATTCCCCACTTTTAAGAGTGCAGACCAGAGCTCCTGGCCATGAATACAAAATGTGTGCGCACATGTTTAAGTTGCTCTCCATTGAGAGGAGAGGGGCTCCTTTGCCCTGCAGCAGAACTTTGTATGCTAAAATGCAAGAAACAACCCAGTGTTCTTAGTGCCCAAAGCATGCTCAGGCCACTTCAGTAACTTGTATCTCAGTGGTGGGTTAAACACCATGTCATGCTGCAGTGAGAAATTCTTAAGTCAGCAAGACATGGAATGTTATTCCTCAACTGATACTCCATTTCTAATTTTGAGAGACAGCCTGCTGAATAGGCTTCTTGTTTCTTCAAACTGGTTTATAAAAGCTGACTCAGCTCTGTTTGGAGTTGTCTATAGGCTTCATAAAAAACAGTTTGGGATAGGATTGATTTATTGAGATGTAGAAAAGCATAAGTAATATGCCCAAAAGTTGGCCTGCAGGTCACACAGGATGACCTTAATGCCCAACAGATCCCTTAATTCATACCTGTTGTGCTGTTTTTATGGCAAAAAACTGATGCTGTCCTTCTCCTCCGCAAACATATCCAAATGCTCGGTTGTCAGTGACATCCCGAGCAATAAAGGAGATTTTGTTCACTGGATGCTCATGTTCTATGACCTAGAATTGAAAGCAATTAGTTCCAGTCTTTTGGAAGAGTGACAAAGCCAAAGTTTGATGAACAGAACTAGAGTACACAGAGAAAACTATGGGATGGCAGTGACTTTATTCAAGTGCTTATGTACAATAAAGACTTAAGTGAGCTCAGATTATCAAATCTGTAAAAAGTGGACAGGGCAATATCCAAGGGGTTTGCAAGCATTAAAGTTTGGCATGCTCTGTATCCCTAGAAACATGATAGGCACTAATAGCCTGGCACCATTCTAAAGAAGTCAGACAGGATCCAACTCCCTCCCTCTAGAGGAGGGGGAAAGAAAAAAAAAAGCCACAGATTAGCTCCTACTTTCCCCATAGAAGAGAGTCCTCACAGAGGTGTTCTACATGGTAGAAAGCTTTCCTGGTCTTTAAATTTTAGGTGAAGCAGTTGCTAAGTTAGTTTCTTCTCTTCTCCAGTGAGCACAGCTGCAGTCTTAATGGTCATGCACATAGCCAGTTTTGAATTCTTACCCCAGTTTTCTCATCAATTATCTTGATACCAGAAAGGGAGATGTTCACCCAGATCTTCTGTTTGTGCTGTCCCTGGGAGCGAGCAGCTACTGCCATTCCCTAAATGAATGGGAGTGTTATTAGTATGAGATATATGGAATTCAAACTTGCCAAGTACCATTGTAGTCAGCTTGAGTCAAATTTGTTCCCAGATACTCCAAGCATAAAAGTTGTGCCTCAGTTTAGATCTGTGTAACCTATAGACCTCAGTGAAGTGGCAATTCAGCTGAATTTGGCTACCTGTCTACACCAGAGATGAAGTTTTATTATGCACCCATGTTAGTAGACAATGCTGGAGTTTTAGGTTCAAGATTGTTCCCCCACCTGCACTAGTTTAAGCTTGAAAGCAGACTTCATTTATGTAGCTCCTTTTGACAGAGGTGCTATCGGGGCAATATCTTTACTAGGCCAAGTCCATTCCTGGTTTAAAGGAAACAGGACACTGAGATCAGTTGCCTATCCATGCTGCCCAATAAGAGTGACCAAGTTATTAGTACTGAAGAGGTTGATATGACCAGAGGCAATTAATTCTGAACATGCTTAATGTTGCTGACTAGTTCACTCTGCTTCACCTGCATTATTCTCCAGACTTTGTTGCTATAGATCATAAGACTTAAGGTTTTATTGAGCATTTTTGAATTTCTAGAAGAACATGCATCCACTACTACCTTAGCTAAAATAAATGCATGTTTTTACTAATCCAATTTGGAGTCTTCACAACTGCTATGGAAATTCTCCCTGCTACCTTCACTCCCTTCCAGGGAGTTTAAATTCCCCAAGTTTTGAATTTGATTTTGGCTCACCAACCTGCATCTGAACTGGAAGATGCTAAGAGCTATATGGATTACAAAATATTTGCAGAGCAATTTTCAGATTAAACAGTTCATTGTAGTTTTGGGCTGCTTCCTTCCCTTCATTAGCTCTGCTAATCTTGGAGTGGCACCTTTCCTCCAGCTAGGATTTGTGCACCTGTATCACACTGAAGTGTGGTCATTGCTTGATGTTACTTTTGATATGCAGTGGGAGTTGTGGCATGGTGTGCATTTGACCACTCTATCCTGTCTACTGACTAGCATGCATGTCTGCTTAAAAGGTCAAATTCAGGCCTTTACCTTCAGCTTCATCATTGAATCCTGGCTCATTTTGTCCCCTCTTGCTTCTGGAACATCATCAATGCCAATCAGCTTGGCTTTGTATCTTACACCATCTCCTTTGAATCTGGCCAAAAGAAATTCATCTGTTTTCTCTGATCCTGAAAGATAGATAAGAAGCTTTTAAATGACGGTGTCCAGAGCTTAAGTGTCTAGTCTCTGAGGAGAGTGCTTTGTCATTCATTTTCTAATCCATTCTAGTCTGCTGCTAACATATGGCTCATGTAAATATTGCTTTTAAGATATTGGTTAACTGGGAGCGTCCAATACTTTTACTGTTGGGTCCCATTGTTTATTAGATGGCGATTTAGAATTGTGGGGAAGCAATGAGACATCTGTTTAAGGCTAGTTAAATTTACTCTAACCTAAGTTGCTTCTGCCCATCAGTTGCAGTTTTAGTCTTCTGAAGGTAAACAAGGTTATACTACAGATTTTCTAGATCAGGGTTGACCACCTTTCAGAAATGGTATGCAGAGTCTTAGTTTATTCACTTGAATTTAAGGTTTTGTGTGCTAGTAATAAATCTATATGATCCATGCTGAGCTGTGCCCCCTCTTGGCCCTGTCTGCAATCCTCACTGCCCCAGGCTGGGGCCAGAGGGCCACAGCAGAACTCTGGGCAGAGGCCAGCAGCAGAGGCCCTGGACTGGTGGCCAGGACCTGGGTCTGGCAGCAGGTTGAGGGGGCTGGTAGCTGGTACTGCAGGCCAGCAGTGGGGCCCTGAGTACTGGGACCTGGAGCTGGCAGATGGTACCCTGGCTGGCAGAGGGCTGGTGGATGGAATCCCAGGCCAGCAGCAGAGCCCCTGGGACTGGTGGCCAGGATTGAGGCAGTGAGTGCCACTAAAAAAAAAAAAACAACCCAAACAAATGCTTGCATGCTGCCTTTTGCATGCATGCCATAGGTTGCCTACCCTGTTCTAGATCTTGAAATAGGCATATTACCTTGGGTCAGGGGTGAAAGTGATCTGGTACAGGTGGGTATGGGCCTGTATGCAGCCCATGCTTTAACACCCCTGCCCCTTTTGCCTCCCCTGGTGAGAGCCCTGCTGGTAGGGTCTGTACTGGCAGGGCTGCTGATGGGGAGGTGTGGGGCAAGCAATGTTAAAAGTGCTGCTGTGGCAAAGGACCCTCTAAGTGCTGTTGTGGCAGTGCTTCCATGTCTTGGTGGCCCTGCTGATATGGGCCCTACTGGCAGGGCTGCTGATGGGGGAGGCAAAAGGGGCACTGACATTAAAGTGCTGTGGCAGCACTAATGTTATTGCCTCCCCAGGCTGCCAATGAGAGGGGCCAAAGAGCAGCTGCCCTGGGGCTGGCCATTTAAAAATGGCCTGGGGCTCCTGCTGCTGCAGCAGTGGCTGGAGCCCCAGGCCCTTTTAAATTGCTACTGGAGCCCTGGATGGTGGGGGCCAGGAAGTGCAGATGGGCTGGCTGGGGGAGGCTGACCTCCAGCCCTATCCCTTCCAGAGCTGTCCCCGTACTGGTAGGAATTTATTATTCCTTTCACCCCTGCCTTAGGTCTTAGCATCTATTAAGTCAGTGACAAGGCAGGAATTCCCCCCTGCCCTCCCCTCTCCCTAATGGATACAGCATCACTGGTTCTGTATCAGAAATCCTGTTTGATACCAAGCTCTGACACTGCATAAAAATCTCTTGGTCTACAATCAATTAGATTACTCTTCTATTCTACAGTGAAGATGTTCATACATTAACTATTAGTGACAAGAAGTGTTGTGTACAAGATTTATAGATCATATTTCAAGTGATTAATAAAGGTATACAGAAACAGATTTCAGTCCTGCTAGAGTTCATATACAGCAACTTTGTTGTGCTTCAGACTATGAAAGTCAAGTATTTGGACACTATAAACAAAGGCTAATATTTGATTCTGGCTGCTTAAGGTAACCTACAGCAGGTATTAGCACCTCTGAAATTCAGAGGAGACTGTTATGCACCAACAAAAAAAAACCACACCAAAAACAGGTTTGGCCACTCTGTATGTGGAATGATGTGCAGACATGAATTTGACTGCATCATCCAGATTACCAGAATCTGAACTGGAGAATGTTTCCAGTTCTAAATTAAGAGTTTGATTTTTAAACCACTGTTCTGGAACAGTGAGCTATTCCTCTGAAGACAGCTGCAGGTTTAGGAGTAACTGATATTTAAGATCTTGCAGTCAGTCAAGTTGCTTCCTCCCTACCACCTTAGAATTATTTTAGGTTTTATGGACTCTAGAAAGTTAGGGGAGAGTATCAGTTCAGTATTGAAGGTTTGCTAGAATCTCTTGCACTGCCATGAAAGTTGAGTAGAGTAAACGAGTTCTGACAGGTCCTTCTATAGGATCCAGTAGTGATCATTTGGTCAAGCTATTGCTGTGTATATAACCCAATCTCCTAGTCTACCCTACCCATGCATGCTGGAATATAGACTGGACATTTGTCAAGCATAATGAAACTATACTGCTCTATCTTCAGCTATGTTCTGGACTTGATGTTACTTCTGCAAGTCAGCCATCTCCAGTAATGCAGTTTTATTCCATTGTACTACTTTGTGTTGGCTCCTTCACCTAGAGGAAGGTCACATGACTCATCCTCTAACCAACTCTTTGCATAGGGACAAGACCAAACAGCTTTTCCAGTTTTCTAGCTTTCATGCTTACCTGATTAAGATAGTTATCCATGAGAACATGGAAGCTGTTTAAACCAATATTTTGGAGGACCATTAAAAGGGTGTAATTAAAAGTGGTACAAGCAGTCAAGAGGTTCACTGGCACCTGGATGACACAGAATAGTGAAGGAGGCCCTTCGATCTATGCTAGGCTGATGTAAGGGAGTGGTAAGAAGCCAAAAACTCTAACCATGTTATAATCTGAGGAAGCGTAAGCTTGCATCTACAGGGTGCCAGACGATGGACTGTTTTAGCAGATTGGTCTACAGCACTGACTCAAATTACTGACAGACCCCTAAAGGAACTGCCAGTGGAGTTAAGTAAGGCAAAATTGGTGCTGTGGCTTGGGTGTATGCTCACTTAATGCAAGACCTTTCCTTGCCCCCATAATACAGATGCTCTCCACTGTTACCCAGAGGTGGTGGTGCATGTGGCCAGTATGTGAACAGAGATTCTATTCTGAACTAGCAAGAGTTAGCAATAAACTTCTGAGCCAGTCAATTCTAGGGATCACTTTTCAGATATGTTGGTCTCAATTCCTATAAAAAAAAAATCTACACACCACTTTGGTCATTCAGAGTTTGTTTTGTAGTTGGGAGCACACTATTTAAAAACCCTTACAGGTGAAAGGGCAGAGGATTTAAATCTGTTGCTGGAGTCAGCTTCCTAGAACTGAGGCTATCTAGCTGATCATGATTTAAGCTTCTGGGATTTGGCAGAAGTTTTGTAAGCAATGGGGTTTAAGTCTGGTATTAGATGCAGCAGTCTTTTCAGAAGGAAAGGGTTATGGGCAAGTGTCAATCGCTTCTGGGAGATTAAGCCATCAGTGGCAATGGTTAGATGCTCAGCACTATGGAAGTGAACCACTTGCATTAAGGATTCAGACATCTTGGCTAGTATTTATTACCTACTCCCCAAAACAAAAAACTGCCAGTCCCTTGAGGGGTTATGCTAAGCTTCTGGAGATGCATTCAGAGCAGTTGCTATTTGAAAGCATGCCCTCAAGTAATATTTTGAAGAACTATAGAGGGACACTAAGAAAGTCACAGGTGGCATATGAGGTAACTTAGTATTGGAAAGATGAATTGCTTACCCTTCTTTTTTTCCTTCTTTGATGCAGGAGCTTTTGGTGTTGCCTGCTGCTCAGGCTGGTTGTTGATACTAGTTGTTTCTACTTCGTTAGACATTGTGAAATGGAGGCCAGCCTCAACTCCAGAATGTTATACTTGCTGTGTTGTTGGATGTCCAAACAGTGATCAACAGGTAGGCATAATACTTCACCTTCAGGAAGGAGGAGATTAAACTTTAGTTAAACTGCCAATATTCCATTCAGTTATTTAAAATGTCACCATATTAAGACTATTAAAAGTGTACATGCCATAGCCCCACTATATACAAGCCAGTAAAGAAGTTAGATATATGAGGAGTTGTTCGAGCTGTAGACCTTCCAGGAAAGACATTTTAATGTATCCCATTAAGGGACACAGATTCACATTATATGTTAGTAGCCTAAGTGCTTAGTTACAGGACATGGATCAAGATCTAGCCACTATTAACTTGGTGTGCCAAGGAGGTCAAGATGGCAATTTTATACAATTGCCTTCCTGAGCTGTTTTTGCTTCATCTGCTATGTAGATGTTGGTTCCTAGTCTAGCTAGACTGCCATTTTGATCAATTTCACTTGGACTAACTATTGCTAAATAAGTGAGCATTTTGCAATTGCACAATAGTGAGGGGAAGAAGACAGCTACTGGTAAGTGCTTCAGATTCCACATAGGTGGATAAGTACAGCACTTGAAGTTTTGGCAACAAGTTATTTGTTGCCTGAAGTTGATGGTATTCTCTCCTTGCTGAGATTTAAGCTTACCCACTTTCTCTCCTCCTCCAGATTAATGCTCTAATACCTGTTTTTCTGCATGGATTTGTCCTTCTGGAGGACTTGAATTCCTATCTGGACAACCAATAATGCAATAGACTAGACAGATCTGTCAAGACTTTAGGTATGACATGTAGGGACTAATATTCAGTGCAGAAATGCTCCACATTCCTTCCATTTCAGAGCCTCTCATGCCATCTGATGCCTGTTCACTAATGCAGAAATACCAGACAAGTATTGTTTTCTCAAGGGGATTATACAATTAGGCCCATAATTTGTGGTCCTGTGCTAGTTGGGCCAACAAGAATGTTATGTCATGGGCAGAGGCATCATTTGGCCAGAGTGTAGAGGGCATGTGCCCTTCCCATAAATCACCTCAAAGCATCCCTTGTCCTTGAATGGCTTTTTGCCCACCCACCCAGCAAAAGTTCAGTAGGAGAGTCCTGTGCAGTAGGAAGTTCTACAAGTTTTGTTTTAATTATTCTCAAGGGTAGTTCTGCTTTACAAATATGAGCAAGCTGAAAGACTATTGTAGTATTTCCTACTAAACCCCATATGTTTGACAGTAATCCAAGTTACCTAGGCAAATCATTTGTGCACCATTAGAAAGCGATTATTCAGAAATTGTTCCCTACTTCTAGTTGTCTTACAGCCTAAAGATCCCTGGTTCTCAAAACTCAATCCAAGTAAAGCCAGAATGTTTTACAGTAGCATCCCCTTCAAACTGTCTGAGGGTGTTGGAACAATTTGTATAGTGGGGGTGCTGAGAGTCATTGAACCAAAAAACTGTAAACACTGTATATGATGGAAACCACTTCAAGCTAGGGACTGAGGCAGCACCCCCAGTTCTGTCTCATTTGATTAAGAAGCAATGAAGTAGTTACAGAGGATCTTCAAACTCTGTAGTCCTGATCAGGCTCTAAATGTTTTCCTAATTTAGTTTGAAAGAGGCATAGAAAGTAACTGTTTAGCAACAATGTATTTTAGCATCCCAGTTCAGGGATAGTCAATTGTGTCCTGCAGGCCAAATCTGGACCAGAGGCTTTTGAACAGACCCCCACCCCCCCAAAAAAAATCTTAATTTTCTCTGGAGTCTGGACCTTGACTATACCTTGCCCAAGAAATTTGGATCTTGACAAAAAAATTGACTGCCTGTGCTAAATCTGGAAATACTAGATCAGGGTAAAGCATCAGATAAATGCAACTAGTACTTTAACTGGCAAAACTGGATTTCAAAATATGCAAGACATCCACAATGAGACAGTATTTAAAGAATTAAAGAAAAAGAAAAAAGTCGGCCATCTGAAGGAAGCTGAAGCAGTCAGGAAATAGAAATAGGCTTCCAGGGGAAAATAAAGCAGAGACTTAAAAGTAAGGATCTAGAGCCAATTTAGAAAGCTACATTGTCACACTGGATTACATTAGTCAACAAGTGTTACAATTACAAGCCAATATGCCTTAGCATCAGGTTTCTTATGAAAAAGTTTAAAAGGTTCTGTATGAGTCATTAATTTAGTTTACCCTATAGCACTGAAGATGAGCTACACCAACTCCAATGCCTTCCCTATCACAGAAAGGGAATCAAGACTAGCATAATAAAAGTTAAAGTCTTCTGAATAATTTGATAGCTGTTGACATTGGACTTTCAGTGCAGATGGGGTGGGATGAATATGTAGCTCTTTGGTTTCTATTTCTTGAATGTCAAATGGCAGAAAATTCATTCTTAATTGTGAAATTCCTAAAGCAAAGTCATTCAAGTGGCTCTTTGGAGTAGGTTGCCTGTAGCCAATAAGGGTCTCCTCTACTTACTGGCACTCTTGGGAAATACACATGTTCAGGATTTCCTATTACTGCCCTCAGATACAGCTGTTCTGCTGGGTAATATTTCAACATCTTCTAGGAAAGTAGAAGATTTTCTTTAGTTATCTAGAGAAGTGGAAGCTGCAGTGTTGGTTGTAGTATTGCACTAAAACCAAGGCTATTGAAAGACTGGAGCAAAGTTATCCATAGACCAGATTGGAAGAGAATTTCCATGAAAAGCTGCTGTTGCCTTCCTTGCTCTAGTCAGTGTTTGGGCCATCCTCCTCCACCTAATTAAGTCAGTCCCTGAAGAGGGGTAATAAAGCATCTCTTGCATAGGATCACTCAAACCAGTTACTGGAGATAAGGAAGTAAGGCTGAAAACTAAAAATCTCATCTGCCTTCACTGAAGACAGGTAGAGTCAGTGATAGTGCAGAGTCAGACACTATTAGCCGCTATCAAAGCTGACCAAGGCAGAAGTCTTATGTAGTCTGCTCCCCCTGCTTCCGAGATGACTTCTTGTGGGAAAATGGTAGCTGTTGGCAAAAAATTCCAAAAGTATCCAGTTTTGAGTCTAGAAAATTTAGTTTGTTACAGTACAAAAAGAAATTCTGGTTCAGAGCTTTGATACCCCAAAAGCAACATGAAGTTCTGCTGCTTATTAGTCTTGCACTTAGTCATCAGCTGTTGAAGTACACAAATTTGTGTAGGAAGTTCAACTGCAGTTAAGGGAGGACCCAGAATGTTGTTCACTTGGCTTCCAATAAGCTGCCTGGAACATGTTCCAAAGTGATCAAGCCATAGACAAGACCAGGAGTCCTAAATCTTGCATTAATACCCAGGTGTTTAGTCATGACTAGGCATGGCATTTGTAATCAGTAGTGAGCAAGATTTTGGAGTGCTCAGGAGTTTTGGACATTTATGCTGGATGTTACCCTAGGGGTGGGGTGGGGGGAAGAGAGAACATCTTGAACCAAACACTGCTGGGCTTTTGGTTTGCCAGATATTTTCCTTAGCTAGATTAATTGGATGGTCCTGTTGCCTTTTCAATTTAGTTTCCCACCCCTATATAAAAACACTTTATACTTGTGGCCATATAGGTGAGATCATTGCAACAGTTTGACTATGACTAAGGCCAAAAGGGACCCATCATGATCTAGCCTGACCTCCTCCACATCAGAGGCCACAGAACCTCACCCACCCACTCCTATAATAGACAGCCTCTGGTTGTGTAACTGAAATCCTCAACTCATGATTTAACTCCTTCAAGTTATAGAAAAAAACCATTCACTAGTTTAAACCCACAAGTCCTCTGCAGCATGGGGCACAGTTGAAAGTGAAAACCTGAAGGTCTTTGCCTGTCTGATCCAGGGGGAACCCCAAGTAGAGTCTATACCAAAAAGTTGACTCCAGATGAAGTCTAGGGTCAATTACAACACTTAAATCTTGGTGACCAATATGTATTAATCTCATCCCACTTAGAGATTTACACTAGAGGCATCTGCTTTAAATCAAAAAAGGAAGAGTAACATGGTATGTATATGTAATAAGCATATTATGATCCAAGAAAGCTATGCATAAGTATTCTAGTTTTAGCTTCACAATCTCTTCCATCACTAATTTTGACTAACCCAGATTCACCAGTTGCATTAAGTTGATCCTATAGTTTACAGGCTAGAGCAAAAAGCTGGGTTATAACCTCCCTAACTTTGAGCACTAGTAGCTGTATCTTAGTCCTAGTCAGTAGATCAGCTAGGCTTATGATAAGTACTTGTCCATCAGAAAGATTTCTGAAAGTCTTGATTCACATGTACAGCTATGTGAAACTTCAAGTTTCTTTTCTAATGAAAAGGTTTCAGCTCTTTGTAGATGCCTTAAAGTGAATTCTTTATGACTATTGGCATCACCATTACAAGCAGTGGAGTTTAAACAGTCTTTGAGCCCAGAGAATCTTTGCAGGCCCAGGGAGAAGTAGTCTCACCATTCCTCCATTAGCACAGCATGATAATTTTCCTGACTATGGTGTCCCACCATCTAGTCACAGGTCTGCCTCTAGGTCAACCTGACTTTGATTGTGCTTGCATTTTCTTTGCCATTTTATCCATGTGTCTTCTACAAAAATCTCACTATTGGCTACAACTGGAAAAATTACAATCCTATATCCTGATTTCACTCCTTACTCTAAATTCATTGGTCTTCAATTCTATTTTATACCTGCCATCTTTCAAAGAACTCCACTTTATTTCATTCAGCCTTCTAATGTTTTTCATTTAATGCAACTACTTCCAGACCTCTGTATAATACTGTTGGTACATTGGGTTGATAAATGTCTTTCAGTTCATCATTTTGTCAAAGTCATATCTCCCTTTAACTTCATTCTTGGCACCATCAGCACAGATGAAGCTGTCTAGAAACAAAATTCTACTTGTTCTAGTACTTCGCTGCTGCATTTGAACACTTGTCCCTTTCCCCAAGATAAATGCCAAGATGACAAAGTGGTTACAAGTTCCAGTTTGACTGCACTGGTTTTCCTAAGCTAGCAAGAAGTGTGCATGCCCATTGTAATAGGTCATCTGCATAAGCCCCTTATCTTAACTCTACAGTTAATATAGAACTCTCCAACAAGGGCTCATTCATTTGGAGCTCTTTTGTACTTTTCTTCTAGTCCTTGGGGGGGGGGGGGAAAGTATTGCAGTACTGAATCCCCTCCCTAGTCCTAGTTAATGCTCACCTGTTCATACATTCAAGGTCCTGCTATCCTCCCTTCAACATGAGCTCCCAGTATAGCAATGAGTTACTAATCCTTTATTAGTCTCTCCCCCATCCTTATGGAAGTCCCTGTCCAGTAGGTATGGGGACCATTCCTTGACGTAGGACTTTGCATTTTAATACAACCAAATGCATTGCGTGGTAAAGCCATGTTACAGGTGATCTAGATTGTAGATGCCAGGGCATTCTGACCACCTTTGTTTTCTTCAACTTTTATATTTACTGCTAGATCTATCTAAAGATTGATCATTAAGTCCAGTAGTGATCCCTGTGGATGCCCACTAGGTACACACCTGATTATTAGGATTCCCTACTGAAGGGCTTTAAGAGGTCAGTTAACTAGTTCTTAATGTAAATTGGGCTTATATTAACTATTCTCAAATAATTAGGTTGGAGTCAGGGAGGCAGCAACCAAAGTACTATTTTGATGAGCAAAGACAACTGCACTCCTTGGGAAGCCAAGATATGCCAGAGTGGTCCACTAAAGGCAACTGATTACTTTCTGAAGCTGTTTTTACACAGCTTTTCTACCCAAGGATTGAAGCTGCCTTCTCACTCAGACCTTTTCTTGTCCTTGCAGGTATGTGCTCCCTAGTGATAGAAGTGTGCATTTCCCCATCCTTTTTGGAAGTTTATGCACCAGTTTAGGTTCTAAGGAGTTTCTTTAAAGTATTCCTAAAGGTTTAGATGGAAAAGATCGGACCCATTTTCACTGTGGAAGTCTGAGGTGTTCTCTCCTGCAGAGGGATTGTCCAGTTTCTAACCAAACTGTTTGTCCAAAGCCATAGGAAGTGTGCTGTACAAAGATTCCTCTGAAGGACCAGATTATGACTCTGGAATGAGCAAGGTTTGCAGGTTGCACTTTGAGCCAGGTTTGAAATAGGCCTCTATGTGTTTAAGTCTGTTGGCTTGTTGTATCCCAGACCTGGAACAGATGTTTGAAAACTATGGTTTGCCAGCATTTTACTCCAGAATGTGGTCCTTCATTTGTGTGTAAGCAATACATTTGATGCAGTTTGGAAATCGTTTACCATGTCATGGGAAGCACTCTCACTCAGCTAGCTGGGAGACTCAGTCATTTTTCCTGCTGAGCCAGATGTTCAGGAATGTGCAAAGGTTATACTATTGCAAAGTTAATGTTTCAGTGAGTTGGGCTTCTTTACTCTTTAGATGAGCCTCAAGACTAGCTCAAAAGAACACCATATTTAGTTTAAAGAATTTCACTAAACAATTCTAGATAATGGTCTGAGAAGACCTTGTGCTGTACGAGTACTCCTAGATTACTTCACCTAACCATGTTAGAGCTAATGCAATGAACAAGTGGATGCTTCCAGCAGTAAGGGGTATTTTAAGTAGAGTATCAGCTGTGTTAGTCTGTATTTGCAAAAGGAAAAGGAGTACTTGTGGCACCTTAGAGACTAAAATTTGAGTATAAGCTTTCATGCATCCAATGAAGTGAGCTGTAGCTCACAAAAGCTTATGTTCAAATAAATTAGTCTAAGTGCCACAAGTACTCCTTTTCTTTTAAGTGACCACCTTTTCAGAAGTGGGATCATGCTGGTTTCCCCTCCAAGGCCCTGCCTAGGCCAGAGCTTCTCAGGGAGCCCTGGCTGCTGTGGGGAGCCCTGGACCCTCCACCTGCCCAGG
Organism: Dermochelys coriacea; assembly: GCF_009764565.3. Classification (NCBI taxonomy): domain Eukaryota; kingdom Metazoa; phylum Chordata; order Testudines; family Dermochelyidae; genus Dermochelys; species Dermochelys coriacea. The sequence goes on from NC_050072.1 coordinate 28,489,909, forward strand.
GCAGGGTGCCAGAGAGCAGCCCCACCATGTATTACCCCCTTCCCTCAAGGCATACCACCCAGGGCAGGTGGAAGGTGTGGGGCTCCCTGAGCAGCAGTTACCATGGCCCAGCTCTGGTTCTGATCTGGTCAGGTGGGTGGGGGTGGCTAAGGCTTACCTCAGTCCCTCCCTCCCCCAGAAGAGGCTGGCCCCACCTGAGCCTCAGACAGGTGCAAATCAGAGCTGTAGAGAATCCAGGACAAATGCTGCCCTGGAGTTATTCAGCCCAGGACTCTAACTCTGCATTTTGGGACTCTCCTGCCCAATTTGGGACAGGTGGTCACCTTAATTTTAGTTTATGTTTTTTTAATGGCAAGGGTGCTTGCCATTTTCAGAAGCAGCTAGTTCAGAAGCTTCCTATTTCTGGCTAGGCATGTATAGGAGTTCCTCTATCTGCATCTTTGTCTTTATGTGCAGCACACTACCCTTCCCCTCTTCATACTCCTCTTGGGGGGTGGGGGGAGAAGAGGGTAGCAGTGTCTGCTGTTCAAGTCCCTGCACTCTTAACAGCAGCTGAGGACTTACTGGGTAATCCAGTCAGGTGTGATCAGTTGGGCCAGTGAGTGCTTCTTGTGTTCCCAGAGTATTCTCTAGCCCAGGAGAGAACAATGTTGTTCATTAAGATCAGCAGGTGAGCTGCACCGTTTTACTACTGTTGTGCAGGACACTTATTCTCAACCTAGTTCTCTCTTGAAAGTCCTCTCCAGTTTGAAGCCAAGTCAGACCAGTGAGAACCTAGACAGACCAAGACTAAGTAGAAGTTAGAAAAAAAATCAAATAGCAACAGCTATTTTAGTTTGTTGGCAACCAGTTTATATATAACTAAGTCTTTTGTGGTACTGGTTCTGATGAAGTGCAACAGTGCAGCAACCAAAGCAGTATTCACAGGTGACCACTATCCAAAAAGCTCTTTGCCATGGAATAGATGAGATTCCATTAGTTCAATGAAGTAAATGCATCCACTAGTGATGGGTCTGGATAAGTCAGCAGCTAGGGCACTGCAAGTCATTCAAGCCAAGAAAGAGAAAGTATTCCCAGAGCTGTAACCAATTGGCAGTTTGGTTATGAGAGGCAAATAACTTTTCAGATGGGTCTGAAGCTTTCAGATAAAGATAAACAGGCTTTGGAAGAAGCCAGTGCTTAAGACTTGGGGATGAAGTGATCAAGATTAATCCCATTTAATTGGCTGTTGATCACCTGTCTATCATGACCACCTTACTATAAGTACAACATGAAGTCCACCTTGTGGCCATTCTAGGCCTATTGCTTATAAAGCCACCTGATTTGTGCACAGCTTTCAGTGCTAGGTGCATTGTACTGTTGATGCTAGAGTCTTCCACAATGCAAGTGGAACACCTGGAAACAGTTTTTAACTGATGATGGTGGAAACTAGGCCACTCTGTATTTTGGCCTTAGACTACACAGCAGCTAACACTTTGAAAGCCAAGACCAGATCATCACTCAAACAAAACAGGGCAGGCACACAGACATGGCAACTTCACATACTGTATTGTGTATGCCATCTAATCCAGGAGCATGATTGGATCTGGGAAGAAACTCAAAATGTGCACCTTCAGCATGTGTATACAGAACATATTCATTGCCAGCCCTTTATGAAACCTGTCAACAGTAGCACTGGAAAGAGGGCCACATTTATATACAAGTTTCCTCTTCTGCCCCCATTCCTTTAGCTATTGGAATCTGAAGCCCTTAAAATGTGACTTCTAGTCCTTTAATTTTATTCTTTGATTTTAAGGAAGGATTATTTCAGGGAAAGGGTATTTGTATTATTTATTGTGCTAGTTTGTCATGCTTTTCAATTAAAAGCATAAGAATACTAATTGAAAGAGGAAGCAAGTAATTCAGCTGAGTTATTGGAGAGTTAGGAAGAGTTCCAATACACTAGCCCTCAGACACTTGAAAAATTTGGCCTTCATACTCCTAAGTTGAAAGTAAGGGTAGAGTTTGGCAGCTATGGTCAGAAGTTGTTCCACTAGGTGGAACATCCAGATTTATAAGGTATGGTCAACAGAAGAGACTATTGTGTTAAAAACCAAACCACCCACTATTAGTCTGTTTAGGATTCTCTAGAAAGCTTAAAGTGTATTACTTTGAGGTTCCTATCTTGATGCCTCTACTTCTAGTAGAATATTGAGATCAGTCTCAGTTAATACCACTACTGATTCCATTTCAGAACTTGCCTAACACTGTCAGGACCCAGTGGGGTGAAATGTATTTAGTGCTTGACCATGCATAAAGAGTGAGAGCATTCAGCATGCACATATAGCACTGGTGGTAGTGGGGGCAGCAGAGCACCTCACATAGCAGGCATGTTTGTTGATAAGAAACCTCATGGTAAGACATGTTCCATGCAGCCACCTACCTCAAGGCAGGAAATCCTGCTGAGATTCCAGAGTGGTTCCAGGAAGTCTAGGTATTTCAGACTATTAAATATAACCCTGCCCCCAACCTCGTATGGGTCTTATATGCCTATGGGAGGCTGTCTTAACTCAAGCATTTTAGAGCAGCTCATCTACCTGATAGTTATGATTAGTTTTACCATGCACTTCATAGAAATCAGACCTGTAACAAAGCAGGCTGACTTCTCAAAAGGCTAAGATATTCCAAGAATTGATTAAGAAATACACAGATGGTTAAGAACCATTTAAAAGGGTTTCCTCATAAGTTTCTAGGCTCTTTGGACAGCAGCTTTAACAGTTTATTTTAGGATTGTTGCCAATAAGCTACAGTACTATTACTCTAGAACAGCATTCCTCTCCCTCCACCCCCAAAAAGTTGGGTAGTTAGAGATTTTGAAAACCCCAATTATGGTCATAGCAGCACAAGCTATCAAGATGGATGCTGTTATTTGGAAACTGAGGTAATGAGACCACCATGTTAAGCAGAGAACTCACCTGCCATTTATAGAAATGGAAATAATTGTATTTCTGGCCCTGCAGCAAGGATCATGCGAGTTAAATTGTGTGGAGAAAGGAAAAAAGAGGGGGAATTATGGAAAGGCTAGAGGGGGAAAAAAAAAACTGACAGTAAAGTAAAAGTCTCTGCTAGACTGCCTAGTACTTTGTCCTCCTCACAACATGTGCTTCTTCATTGTCCCTTGGTACTGCAAGGGCTTGATATAGCCAAAAGAGTTATTGCATGTAAATATTAACCTTGAATTAGAATCCAGGAGGCCAAGAGAGGACAGGAAAACAAGGCTTTATTGCCGACTCCAACATATCCTGTTGGGAATAAGGGAAGTTGCCAGAACTGCTGCAATAATTTAAGTAGTACTAACATAGTTTTGTAAGGCAATGTTTTCTCCTAAACAGTTAGTCATTTGAATTCCTAATAGTTTAGAAAGCTTGTATTTTGTACTTCTGCTTCAGCTCTTACTAAATTAGTCTGGAGAAGACAGGCATGACAACCCAATAGTCAGGAACTCTATTAACAGCAGCTGCATAAAGATACCATTAAATCCATTTGCCAAAAGGACATCTTTAGTCTATTACACAGCTATTGGATGATATGGTCAGTTTCCAGTGGCACATGTGATGCAATCTATTTTTAAGAGAAGCTTGGCAGCTCTTCAGTTTAAAAAAACAAAACAAATGCATTCTACCTACAAGTGGGTTAATTTAACAAAAAAAAGTTAGTGGAATAAGCTGAAACAGGGTAGAGAGAAACATGCTGCTCTCATGAGAGAATCTGAAATCATCAATGATGCTAACACAACACATTAATACTTGAGGCAGCTTCTGCTATACAATAGCACATTCATGTATGTCCCTGTGTGGCTTGAACAACAATGACAATTATGCACATAAATCTCTGGACTGGATGCTAATGTTGCACATTTTACTGTTTAAACACTGTTGCATTGGCAATGAACTGAGTAACCTTGAAAGGCATTGTGCAAGCGTTATTCATTTTTCTAATTCACTGCATTATTTCAGACACATCTGCCTTTTGATCAGGGTCTTTTGGGCACATCTGGAAAGTTGAAGTGCTAGACTGGAAACGTTTTGCCTCATTATTAAAGCACCCAAAATGCTAGAGCACTGTGTGCTTTGAGTGGTCAAGGGCATTGAGTTTACACTTAAATTGAATGAACCTACTGTAGTGCAACAGCTTGGATTGTGACATGACCTGCTGAATAAGAATGGAATTTACCCCCTTACGATTGGAAAGTGGTACCATAGTCAGCCAGAAAGCAGTCCAACAGACATGGGCGTAGAGCCTAATCTGAGACCCTAGTGGGGTTAGCCTCCTCATGGGCCTCACTACAGATCATAGTTCTCATTTCCTTAAGTGAAGTTTGGGGGAGGAGGGAGAATTACCAATTTACCTTTTGGCTCATTTCAGAGAAATAAATGAATTCACATTCTGAATTTAGTGTCCCAATGACATCATGGGGGTATCAGAGTGCAAATACCACAGGCTTCAGAAGAAGCCTGCTTATGCAGCATTTCCCTTTTATTAAGGGGAATACTTTACACCACACTGCATTTTTAGCAATATGGTTGTCTCCTGCTGCCTACATCTAGGAACAAAGAGGCAGTTTGCATGAGACTGATCTAGAGTTTTAAGAGCAGGAATAAACCGTTTTTCCACATCCAAGTCTAGCAGGATATATAGAAAGACTCAAGCAACCAAAATCCAGATGCAAATGGAGTCTTGATGGCTGCCAATGGGCACCTTGCCTTTAAAGCAAGTTTTTTTTATTAAAGCTAATGTTTAACTTAAATACACAGGTTGAGAAAAATGTCTTCACATCTGGGTATAGTGTTTATATTATCCATAAATACAAAGTCTGTTTAAAAACTCATAAGATACATACTACAGTTATTTCAGTTCACTGGTCTTATCAAACTGTCAAATCACTTATTAGAATAATTTTTGGTATGCAGTTTACTACCAGTCATGCTTTCCACACCAGCTATAAATGCTTGGCTCCCCTCCCCACCAGCCACTAAGAGTCCTTCCTCTTTCCAAGAGACTGGAGGTTTGTTTTTGTTTTTTTTAAAAAAAGGAGCCATAATCCAAGTTAATGTTGATGGCAAGCTCATCCCAGTGTTGCTACAATCAGTTTTAGTCTAGCTACTGTCAGACATTTGGTGACCTTTCACTAATATCAACTTTTGCTTTGAGGTCTAAGCAGCAATCACAACACGGCTGGTCAAAGCTATTTCTTAGCTAGTTTACAAGAGTCAAGTTCACAACACTAAAGATAAGTACAATTGGCTCAAATGACTTTCTAGGAACAGTTTTGTCTGTCATTTAAATGAGCTACTTTAGTCAGTTGGGGTCAGGGTTCATGCCTTTCACCAAGGTGTATCCTTATGACAAGGGTCACAGGCCTGCTTCTGTAGGCTATTCTCTTTGTCAAGAACTATAGTTCCCATGGTTTAATGCATTTTAGAAGGTACTGGGTAGTCCCCTCCCCTGCCACTGTGCTGGACTCCAGTACTGCCAACACTGGAAGCAATATTTAATTGCTATGAAGAGGTAGTGATGGGGAGCCTATTCCCTGGCTACCTGCCTTTAAGTCTTATATTACTGAAGTTTTTGGTTGCTAAACTTAAAAAAAAAAAAGGCTGTGAAGCCAGTGACCAAATCATGGTTGCCACAGGGATTGGTTTGTGATAGCTCCATGTACTCCAAGGTCTTAGTACAGGCAACAAGGAGTCATTCCAGTGATCCACCATCCAAATGCCTTTCCCATATCAGCTTAGTTTACTAGCTGTTGCTCCATCAACTGATCAGGACAGTCTGTTCTCATGATATCATCCCACCAGTTTTTGGTCTTTACTTAGCATTTGATTTTGTTAAGAATCCAGGAAGTATAAGAACATGGCTTAGTCAGCATTTACATAATTTTCTCAGGTTGTTTTTAAATTAAGCCAGGCATCTGTTGCCTACTCATCTAACAATTCTCAAAATGAACTGGCTGTTCAGCAGTTTAAAGGATTTTAACATATTACAAATCTGTTCTCAAACCTGAGACATTCTAAAGAATTTGTACATATTTAGGAGAGCTGGTTGGAAGAGATTCAATAGCCAGCTTTCTATGGGAACGGTTTTGGCCAGATTCTAATATTGGTTTATTACTCCATGAATACAAGTACACCCAAATCTTTGGGCTAGTTCCCACAGAGCTGGTCACCAAGCTCTAGGAAATACAGCATCTATAAATTGGAACATCATTCTGCTTAAGGGCAGTTTACTTCGTTCTAGCAGCACACAGGATTTTATTGCAAGTGTCTATATCAATGCATTATTCATATTTGCATTGGTTTCAATTTGCCAGCTTCTGCCCCATGCTTATCTGTGCAACCCCCTTATCCCATCTGAAGCTAGTTGGGTAGAGGGCAAAAATGGCCTTGTGGCTATTGCAGTTCTGGGTCATTTAGGTGACAAAAGTAGATTTTTCAGTTTGTACTGAGCAGCTTTAGACAAATTTGTTGATCACTGCAAGGCAAGAGTTTGTTAAGATCCAGAAGTTGGAAGCTAGAGTTTCTCCTCAGTATGGATCTCTTCTGTCCTATAAGCAGCTTTTAAGATGTAGTTTCAGTGGTCCTAAAAAGTATCAAAAGACTAGGTAATTTCTGAAGTGTAGAGATACATTGGTTGCTTTAAACCTCGACTTTCAGTCCTTCCAGTTCTATTTCGCCATTTGTTGTGGCTCCTCACTACTTTAGTGTTGCTTAGTTAAGTCCATTTGACTCAGACCAAGAGCATTATAACTCATGTAATGAAAGAATTTTAACAAGGGAATAGCTCAGAGCCATTTCACCTCCACCTGGAATTGTTAGCTATAGAGTATGCCTCTCGAGCTAAAGATCCTCACCACTGGGAGTAAATTCTCTTTAAGAACTCTCCCAATAAAGTTGGGACTTTCCCCTACATTGAAGTAGTTAGTGTTATTTCAGTTTCATGTAAAATCTGCCACCATTGGGATATCCCTCTTTGCAGTTTGAACATGTGACTATTTCATTAGACCAGAGGTAGGACTATTGCCTATCTTCTGCACAGCCTGCCATGGTGTACTATGCAGATGTTGCAACTATCCATTACAAAGTTGTAAGAAAATAGGATTTACTCCATCACCCTTGTGGTGTTTAAGAGTAGTGTGATCTAAATTAATAGTTAAGATCTGTTGGGCTAGGATTTGATTGAGAACTTGTATTATGCTCAGGATCCAAGCATGGAATGGATTATTCAGCAAGTGCTTAGAATTTGGCCTACAGAAGTGTTTCTATAGAGAAGAAAAAAGGTACTTCATGAAAGCTAAGAATGGTCAATCAGGAAAAGCAAATTTAAAATCAAGTCCACTTCAATACAGATGTTAACTATCCACTATGGGTATGTTTACACAGGAATAAGATACCCACAGCTGGCTCAGGTCAACTGAGTCAGGCTTCAACTCTGGGATGGGGTGAGGAGGGAAGGGGAGAAGCCATGTACATTCAGGCTCAAGCTGCAGCCCAAGCTCTGGGACCCTCCACACTTTCAGGGTCCCAGAGCTTGGGCTGCAGCTTGAGCATCTACATAGCAATTTCCCCTCCCCTGCTTCCAGCTCCAGAGTCCAAGTCAGCTGACCTAGGCCAGCCACGGCTTTTATCCTTCTGTAGATGTACCCTTGGTCAGTACAGATAAGAGTTAAGCAAACATCTCACTGCTTCATGTGTGTCACATGCTTGCTAATCCACTAGAAGATGGACAGATATTAGCAATGAGCACAGTAGTAGAGTCTAGTCTATATAGAGTAGTGTCTGAGGGAGATTTGGTAACTGCCAGTTTGAAAATATGAAATGCTCTGTCAGATACAAAGATGTCTCTAGGGGCCTGGGGAGTTGCATATCACTGATAGTCTAAGTGGGAATTTGTGGTGCCACTGCTGCCTTTGCCGAAGCTGAGTAACTGGAATCATTTGATTATACCTCCTTCTGTAACTATAGTTAAGACTAGTGTCTTATCTCTGCCTAAAAGATCTACAGGGGAGGTTCTCATCTGAACTATTCTCTGACTCAACATTTTTATGAGTTTCAGTGGGCTTCCCTAGGTGGTCATTCAACATTTTACAACTGCATATGGATTCCTCCATTAGACATTACTGGCAGACTGCAATATCTTCCTGGATGCACGATAGAGGGAATACATGTTCTAGAAAATTACATTAAGGAAGACTTACATTACGACAAAGCCTGGGTGTAGCTGTCAAGAACTCCAAGTTCTAATCCAGACTGACATAGGCTTCCTTTGTACCTTTTTGCAAGTCAGTCATCTCTAGAACCATCTTGTCCTGCATCACCCTTTGAAAAATGAGAATTTTAGCTACCTCATAAGCTATGTTCCCTCTAATTTTTGAGAGGCTGTGTGTGCAAAAAATTTCTTTGCAAATTGTTGTGTGCAGTTTTTCCATTATGTGCATGGGTTTTAGGATCTGTGCATGCATGCCCACATGTGAGCATTGTTCCCTCTAAGCTGCACAAATGCCTGGAGATGGGGCTCACCTCCTACTTGGGAGGAGGAGGTTAGGCACTAACTTTGAACCCTGCTCTGAAGCTCCATCTTGCAAGTCAACCTCAGTTTAACAAGTGATTGCAGTTCGAAGCCCTTATCTTCTGCTGCTAAGAACAAAGACTGCCTCCTCCAGTTTTTGCCTTTCAAGATAGGAGGTTCTTTGGCCTTTTGTACTATTCCTTTCTCTATTGGAGTTGTAAGGGTTGATCTAGGAATGATTACTGTACTATCAGATCTGAAATTTATAATGAATTACTTCTCATATTGCAATCCCTTCAGTGCTCTTATTCATCTTGTCCTGTGATAGGTAGGCAAGTCTTATTCTTGAGATCATGTGACAAAATTCCATAGTTTCAGATGTTATGATTCTACAAATCAGAATGTTTGCAGTTACATGAGGACTAAAGTGCCATGCATCAAGGTAAAAATTGCCACCTAGTATCTTGTTCCCTGCTCTGCAAGAGCTGTACAAGTGTCCAGTCAGTGTCTTTTTAAAGCTTCCTGAATGGTGTACAGTCACTGACCCTTGTTATTTTAATAAGAGACTCCCCATCCTACAAGAATCTAATATGAACTAGTAGAGAGGGAGGAAATTCAGTCAAGGCCAGTGTGCTATCCTTAACTGGTCCCATTTAACTGAAAGTGTTATGATTAAGAGGACACGTATTATCTGTGTTTGTTACTTTGGAGACAATTAGAGGCAGTGAAGGCCTGTTGTCAGGAGTTTTATCAAGTCTTTAACCCTAGAGCATTTTGCAGTGGTCAGGGATGCTGGTGGTTCTTCACTTATATTTGGTCACACACACATCTTGTCAGCAATGTGTCATTCTGAGGGGTTCTCTATGCCAAGGGAAAACCTGGGTCAGTGGGATTAGTGTGTAGAAAGTTAAGTATTGGAAGGAACAGGCCAAGTTAAGTGTTGAACAAAGCTAAGGACTTGCCTACACAAGAAAGTAGAGCCGGTTTAGTTACACTGATGCAGTACAATAGGCCTTGCCTATACACAAGCTGTATTAGCAATATTATATCTACATTTCAAGATGTCTGCATCTAGTTTGTTTTGGGTCCCAAGACTATGACGTTCTGGCAGTCAACTCATTACCAGGCATTCCTTAGCCACCACCCTCCCGCCTCACCTCCAGCTAGTGTTCCCTCTTCACTAAAATGCCCTTAGTGGGAGGAAGGTGCCTCTACAGAGGTTTACATCAGCGTTTGTACAGACAAAAAGGAGAGGTGTGACAAGATGGCCTCTGCAGTAACCTGGCTAGCCTCAGCATTCACTCTTGCAAAGGACTTGAGTTCAAGGATGTCAAGTTGATTGGTATGTTGTTAGCCATGATTCCTTTCTATTATACCTTTTCCAAAAGGACAGTCTAGGATTGCTAGCTCTGTTCATGTGTTATTCCCACTGGGAGTAAGGGAAACAATGTCCAACCTCTGATCCTAAAATTCTTACTAGAAATCCAGTTTCTTCCACTGAAGTTTTCAGGATCCCTTATCTGAAGGATACTTAGGACACTAATCTAACTATGCACTGAAGGCTGTGGTTAGTTAAATTGGGTAGTAGATCTGGATCTCTTACTGATCGATAGGCACTAGTAAAGACAAAATATTGCCCTTATCCCTCCCCTAGCCTAAGGGAGCTTACTTCCACTGACTGAGAATAGATCCCTAAAGTATTCTGATGGCCAATAAATGAGTCTGCTGCTTTGAGTGCTCTCATAAAGGAGAGTAATGTCATCCTAATTGCTGAATGCAGTCCACATGCATCCCAGAGTGCTGGGTCAGCCCAAAAGACCACCCAAGTGTCTTAGAAGCACGTAGCTCATCAAAAAAAGATAGGAAGCCTGTAGGCCTGGCAACAGTACTCTAAGATTACAGCATGGTTTCAGACTACCCTATTTCATCTCTGGAAATCCACATCTTCTCTTTCCATCTCTCAGCAGCCTGCCTAGCTGGGAAACCACAATCCCCCTCCTTGAAACCAAGTATTATTGACTTAGGTTCCCACAGAGCCCAGGGATAGATGTCTTTTCTGCCTGCTTCCTGCTGCATTCAATGTGTCCCACATCCAGTTGTCTTATTCCTGTATTCAGGATATTAGTACTCTTCCTTCACAGAGGTAAACATTCATAAGGCGGTGCTCAGTGACCATCAACTAAAGGTCTACAGACAGCTCTCTTCTCCAAGTAGATCTTGACTGACAAAGCTCTGGCTCCTCCCTCCCCCCCCACCTTAGAGTTCTAAACACTGAAGACAGCTGCAAGGACATTTATAAGAAATGCTTGCTATGTTCCTGCTGTGTCTCCAGGCCATCCAATGGCTATTGGACCTGCCATTCTTCCCTCTAGGAAGCTTCCTATGAAGCGTTAGGGAGACATTACCACTGTAAAAGTGAGGATTTTATGGCAGTCACAACTGATTAAGTTCTCTGGGGTTAGGCCCACATCTTCCGGTTCATAGCATACTGGACAGACAACTGGTGCTTAATATAGTTTGTTTCAATTGACACTAAAAAAAAGCAATGAGGAGACAGATAGCAAGTCATGCTGTAGCAAAGTCCAATACCAGTTACCAGAAAGGATGAGTGAAGATGGTAAAAGGTATTCAGAGTCACCTGAAGTTTTGGAGTTGAGTGGATCTGAATTCCAAGAAGTCTTAAATTTGGTCCATTCAGGAGTAAAGGTCAAGGAGTAAATGGGGCCTAGAGTAAAGGTCCTAGTGACTTGGGAATGCTCTCCTATTTACACCAACCTTTTCCTCAGTCTTACTGATCTTTTGCCAATTAATGCTTTATTCCTGTGGCTCACCTATCTTTTATACCTTTTTGGGGGTTCTCCGTTTACAGCAGAGGTTGGTTCTATTTCAAAGTTAGGTTTAAAGCATGAATGACATTCCTAAGACATTGGGCAATTTCAGAAGTTTTCCCAAAGGAAAAGATCCATTTTGGTTTGGCAGAACAGGAAGAGCCTGTATACACCATGATTCCCAAGATAGAGTACTGTTATGAACTGATTTTGCACATGGGAAGGATAGGGCAGAATGATCTTCTATTGCCCTAGGAACCCTATTTTGAAGGGCATTTTTGAGGAATCTTCTAGTATATTTCTTTTCCAGATGGTTATGAATTTGCTCCAGAACTGAGTCTGGAATCAAATCTTTAGCTTCTGTGAATGAATTAACCATTTGCCCCATCCCAATTTTTATTACTAATTGGAACATTTAAGTTAGAAATTGAAGGGGGAGGGTGAACATGCATTTATTGGGTTAACACAAGTGCTACTTGCCATCAGAAGGCTAATTAAAAGGCACCAATGCCTAATCTAAGAGTTTTAATAACCAATGAAGGGAAATGTTCCCTTCTATGGTATCCCTGCCCATCCCCGAAGGGATATTTCAGCCACATGCACATCTCTGCTGAAGAGATGAAGATACCTTGCTAGATTCAGCTTAGGCCTTTGGTATTTGTACAGTTTTCTTGGTCTAGTTATTTAGGCTTCTAGAAGAGTGTCCCAATTTCAGGTATTTTATCCTGTATTAAAACCACTTTTCCTTACCTAGTTAACTATGGAAGCCACAGCAACATTGAAGGGGATAAGAGGAAATATTTGTGGCTTTTTAAAGGGAAGGTGGCCAGTCTCTGCAAGGCACATGCCATTATATGTTTTGCTCTTGCTAGGCCACCCAGCTATACAATCATCCTGTCTCATTAGAGGACAATCTATCATTTCCTAGCTTGTTTAGCTAATTAAATGTGCTGCTCTGTTTTTTAAAGCAGTGGAGAGAATGGTTACACCAAGCCTCTAAATAAATTCTACTGTAGGCAAACAATAGATTTAGGACACCAACCAACTACTGGTCAGAACAAGGACATTGCCTTGAACAGTCAGATAGGCCCCCAATGAGTGTCATCATGATATCCTGATTAGTGAGGGCATACATTTGTCTTGTAACCCATTTCTGTTTATTTCATCCTTAAAAGGGGGAGCTCCCTTTCACTAGGCAGGGTTTGTTTGTTTTTTTCCTACAAGATCTGTCACATTCGCCTGTAGAGTTTACCCATCACTACTGAGATGTCACCTACTTGCCCTAAGTGCAGACATTAGAAAGCCAAACAAACAAGATGCTCAGACCAAAATGCTTAGTTATGTTCTCACCCTTTTCTCTCCCCCACCGGCAGTGAGTGACTGGATTCTTTCATCCACACTATTTCTAGAACAGCAGGTTTCTACCAGCTATATTTCTCTCTATAAATATAGCTTGTCTTAATCCCCTCCTAGCTGCAGAAAATGCTTGTTTATTTTGCTTGGAGTTCCTGGGCTTCTTTAGGAGATGGGCCCTTTTAGACGCCTGAAAGCAGGATGCAGACGTTTCCACCCAATTTTAGCTAGAGCCTTGTTTTGGGAGTAACGCCATGCTACTGCCTAGCATTAATATTCCCCCATATCGATTTAAAAAAAAAAAACACCCCACACACTAGTCCTAGGCTAGGAAAGCCATCAGTCACAGCTGGCTCCAGAGATTTAACCCAGTCTCTCGCGTCCCCTCCCCCAGCCCAGCTAGTATTGTCCGTTTCAGCGCTTTAAAGGCGCTAGCCCCAGTGGGGTCTCGGTCTTCGCAGAGCCTTTGCTTAGGGGCGTTGCCACAATAAAACCCGAGTTCGTGATCACTTAGCCCCCAGGAAGAGGTCCCCCCCCCCAGTGATAGAAATCAGAGACTTGGTGAGGGAAAAGCCCAGACCAGCTGGTGGGCGATTAATCGGCTCCCGCTCGAGGGGTCGCCTTCTCTTGGCTGCCTGGAGCCCGTTTCACAGGCTCGCCCCAGGGGGAGCTCGGAGCCCCCCGGCCGGGGGGCAGAGCCCCGCAGGGGGAGGCTCAGAGCCCTGGCAGCAGGCGCCCCGGGCACTCCGAGGGCGGCTTGCCCTAGCCGAGCCGGCGGCGTCCGGCTCGCAGCCGCCACCCCAGCGAGCGAGCGAGTCAATTTCACACTCGAGAACAGGCTGGGGGCTGCTTCCTTAAGTCCGGATTCTTAGCGCCCCCTCCACCCCTGTACTAGGGGCGGTCTGTCCTGGAGCCCCCAGGAGCCCCCGATCGACCCCCCCCCAAAAAAAAAGGGCAGGAGGAAGAAGCAGCAGCAGCCCCCTCCTGAAGAGCTACTTACAGACTAGCTCCGCGCTATTCGGTGCATACTCCTCGGGCTACAGCCGGTAGAGTAGCTGACACCGTGGGCCCGGTTAAATATTCAGTTGTATTCCAGCCTTTAGCGTAGTTAGCCACTCACAGCCAGAGATATGGTTTTAATCAGATGCTGGCAGCTGAGGACTACCCAGGAATGTGCTGTGATGATTTTGCTGCTTGGGCTTGGCTACTCCCCCTCAACGTGTCGGTGCTTCAAACTTAACTCTTTGCAATCCAGGACTGAAGGGAACCAGGGCTGTTACGTAATAACGAGGACTACGGCAGAGAGGAGAAAATGACTTGGGTTGATTTAAACCCACAGCAGGAAATTCGGAGGTTTTAAAATTAGTTGTGTGCGTTTGTAAGGATCGGAGGGAATTCACAAGTAACGGGTGGAAGGTCTGTAGCTCACAAATTCTGCAGGTGTTATCATTCAGAAAGACAGGTTTCAGAGTAGCAGCCGTGTTAGTCTGTATTCGCAAAAAGAAAAGGAGGACGCGTGGCACCTTAGAGACTAACACATTTATTAGAGCATAAGCTTTCGTGAGCTACAGCTCACTTCATCGGATGCATGCACCAAATGCATCCGATGAAGTGAGCTGTAGCTCACGAAAGCTTATGCTCTAATAAATGTGTTAGTCTCTAAGGTGCCACACATCCTTCTTTTCTTCATTCATAAAGAGAAGCCCGAAATGCATTTTTAGAAAGCACTTCCAAACTCTCTCTGTGTAGAGGGGATCCAAAGCCTGGTCTCAATGTGTATATGATTATATTTATTTGTGGAGATGGTGTTTAAAAATCCATACCCAGATGCAGATATGAATTTGGGTACTTTATAACTGGCTGAACAAAAAGCCTGGATAAGGCATCTTCAAACTTTGGGTCCTAGGCAGGTTGTATCCAGATCTGACTTTGGTAGCTTACACCAATCTTTACTCAAAGCACTTATATTGTTTTTGTTCCCCAGTATTGGATCCTGTCATCTCTCCCTTCCCCCAACCCAGTTACAATATATATTAGGAAATGTGGGGTGGGGAAAGGTGTGTTTTATGCGAAAGTCATGCAATGTCCTTAATTTCATCACTGGACACTTGGGGGGGGGGGGTGTGGTGGTTAAATATGTCATGTGCTGTATATTTTATGGTCTCCATCTAACCCTGCATACAAAACCACCAGCGTAAGTGACAGACTGCTGAGAAGAGGCCCAAGCCTGGAATAACAAGGGTGCTGGATATCTGGTGATGACACAGGTGCATTAACACAGCTGTGCCTGCACTATGCTTGATTCTCAGTAGTGCTCTCAGTCCTTCACTTCAGAAGCACAAAATTCTCCCATAAGGAAAAAAAAAACATTTTATACCCCAGCCTTGCAGACACTTAAGGAAGTGCATGCTACTTATGTGCGTAAAGTTACTTGCTACAAATAACAAGCTTCTTGTTACACATGTCTATATAAATGTTTGCAGGATTGGGACGTCCATTATGTTTTACACTGTTACAACTGAGATTAATAATATTTTATTTGTTCAGCACCTACCACTAAGGAGCTCTAATCATAATCAGGATCAGGGTTTCTGGGTGCTATTGCAATATGTGTTTTAAATAATAACTGTCTCAAAGTACTCTAGAAGATGTAGGTAACTGGTCCTCTTAATATAGGCACTTGTGAGGTAGGTTTTGTCCCTAGTAAATCGGGAGATGCTAACAAGTGACTTGCATTAAATAGCCCACCACACACAGGATTAGAACTCTTAGAATCATAGAATATCAGGGTTGGAAGGGACCTCAGGAGGTCATCTAGTCCAACCCCCTGCTCAAAACAGGACCAGTCCCCAACTAAATCATCCCACCCAGGGCTTTGTCAAGTCAGGACTTAAAAACCTCTAAGGATGGAGATTCCACCACCTTCCTAGGTAACTCATTCCAGTGCTTCACCATCCTTCTAGTGAAATAGTTTTTCCTAATAGCCAACCTAGACCTCCCCCACTGCAACTTGAGACCATTACTCCTTGTTCTGTCATCTGCTACCACTGAGAACAGCCTACATCCATCCTCTTTGGAACTCCCCCTTCAGGTAATTAAAGTCTGCTATCAAATCCCCCCTCGCTCTTCTCTTCTGCAGACTAAATAAGCCCAGTTCCCTCAGTCTCTCCTTGTAAGTCATGTGCCCCAGCTCCCAGCAACTCATGCCCTTGCCCACCCACAACACAGTCCTCTCTCCAACACAGTTTATTTGTAAATTTCATATGCACTATTTATTGTAGTACTGAAAGAGACCCCAGTACATATATGATGTTTTACCAAAGGCACTGCACACTAGGGTTTAGTGTAGAAATGCCACAAGGCATTTAGTTTTACACCGGCACTCAAAGCGTCACTAATAATCTAATGGTAAAACTGCTTTGCAGCTAAATGCTTTATGGCTAACTGGAAAAAACTGCAGCTGACTTCAGAGAATAAAATGTCTTTAAAAGTCTTAACCTAGTGTACTATCATTTTTTTTTTCATTCAGCTCAAAATCAAAGCCGTAATGTTTCAAACTTTTGAGTTAAAAGCTAGAATTCAGAAATGTTACATTAAACATACCTAATGGGATTGTTTTTAAATATAGGAGGACTCGGGCAGCAACCCCAACTGGAATACAATTATTATATCTGTATGCAATCTAGGATTTTGATAGCAGGCTTCATATTTTATAAAAAGAAGAAAGTTTTATTTCAAGGTGGATTTGTACAAAAATATGAATTAGACAAAGCCTGTTGCAACTTTAAACCTGCCTATTAAAGTGTTTATAGGTGAGCGAGTGCTGGGTTTTGCAGGATGGTGATTTTTAAAATATTTGTTGTGTCTGATATTACAACTGTTGGCATAGGTTCAGTGCCCTACCCAAGATGCTGGATTTTTAAGTTAACCCTTTGTTGTGCAGAACAACATCAGTCTAGGTGCCTCACAGATGCAAGTCATTTTTCAGCAGGTCTAAAATTATCTTGCAGTTACAGCTGGAAAGCCTCACCACTGCTAGTTTTTCCATTGCTTTTCTGGATATTAACTCTGTCTAAGCCACAGCCTGTTCTTCTTGTTGGGATTTCAATTTAGATGGGAGAGAGGGAAGCAAGATTAAATAAAAACATTGAAAAGTAGATTCCTTTGCAAGACACCAATATTAGCTTTGGAAACATGAATGCCTTGAAAATGGTGTCCGTAACAGTTTGCAAAAAATCTGCTTACAGCGAGGCAAAGTGGTAGCTAATCCCGCAATGGCTTGCTCAAGAATGCATAGTTTATTATAAAAGTAATCTTTTAAGATTTTATTGGAATGTGCTTCCACAGCGGTGTTGCTGCCTTTGTGGGCTTTACTATGTGTGTCATCTCGTCCATAATTAAACTTTTCACTCACAGATCTGGGACTTTTTTTTAGTAAACCTCCCACTTTGAGTGCTGGAATTTCATTTGAACTTTAAATAGTGCCTTGGAATTTGCCATAAGGTAAACTGTCTGCTCCTGGATTCCTCACTTCTCCACTACAGATGTTATGGCCATGTAATAAAAGGCTGAGCTCTACAGAATCAGCAAATTCCTTATATCTCCCCTAATGTCATGACCATTGAAGGGAATTAAATTATTAATCAGATGCTGTGGTTATCACCATAGAATTTTCACTTTGGTGAACGATGGAATAGGAATCAGCAGAAATCTGGCTTAAGAGATGCCTTTCAGTGGAAACTTCACCAATGCGAACTGAGAGAAGGCAGAGTATGTCAAAGGAAATAGAAAGGAAGAATTTGTACTTCAACCTTTGGACGGCTCAGCATTGTTCCTCATGTGGCTTCGGCCTGCTATTTTAAAAAAAAATATAAATTCAGTTAGTTAAAGATAAAATATCAATCCGTTTTCTGAAACAATCAGCATCCTTCTTAAATTAAAATCACCTTGTTTTTCTCTCAGGCCAGTTCAGTGCTGGTGGAAAGTTCTGTCTAGAAACCCCTGGGGAATGAAGTCTTCTGTCTTCAGAACAGATAGAGCAGCATCTTAACTTATACCAACACTAGCCCATCAGTGAATCTCAGACCGGGCCTGAAAATATTACATCTAGAACCATTCAATTCTGGGCCTGTTAGCCAGTTAATGATAAAGGTGGTGGTAGTTTATGCCAGTTCATTTAAAACTGGACTGGACCCACTTCCACCTTAAACCACCCACTAGTGACCTGGGCTGGATTTGTGGTTCCCAAATTCAGGGCAAATTCTGCTGTCACTAACATGGATGGGTTTAAACCCAATTGATGCAAACTGGAGTGCACTCATATGAGTGAGAGTAGAATTTGGCCCTCAGAGATGGAAGACTTGTGGTGAAACCTATTATCTGAGCCTTCCCTTCTGCCACCTGCAGTTTGTCCCAAATTTTAATGTGCTTGTTTTATATATCATTTGCTTCCAGAACTCTCATCATAAAGGTGTAACTAGCTTAGGGTATATCTACAGTATGAAATTAGGTCGAATTTATAGAAGTCGTTTTTTTAGAAATCGTTTTTATATAGTCAATTGTGTGTGTCCCCACACAAAATGCTCTAAGTGCATTAACTTGGTGGAGTGCTTCCACAGTACCGAGGCTAGCATCGACTTCCAGAGCATTGCACTGTGGGTAGCTATCCCACAGTTCCTGCAGTTTCTGCTGCCCATTAGAATTCTGGGTTGAGATCCCAATGCCTAATGGGGCAAAACCATTGTCACGGGTGGTTCTGGGTCGTCAGGCCCTCCCTCCTTCCATGAAAGCAATGGCAGACAATTGTTTTGTGCCTTTTTTCCTGGGTTACCTGTGCAGATGCCATACCACAGCAAGCATGGAGCCTGCTCAGCTCACTGTCACCCTACATCTCCTGGGTGCTGGCAGACGTGGCACTGCATTGCTACACAGAAGCAGCTCATTGACTTGTGCAGCAGATGGTGCAATAGGCCTGATAACCATCATCATCATGTCCTAGGTGCTCTTGGGCGCGTTAGTGAGGTCGGTCAGGAGCGCCTGGGCAGACATGGGCGCAGAGACATAAATAGGAGTGACTCGACCAGGTCATTCTCTTTAGTCCTGCCGGCAGTTGTATTGTACCATTTTCTGGCAAGCAGCCAGGAGATGAGGATGGCTAGCAGTCCTACTGCACCGTCTGCTGCCAGCCTAAGATGTAAAAGATAGATGGAGTGGATCAAAACAAGAAATAGACCAGATTTGTTTCAGAGTAGCAGCCGTGTTAGTCTGTATTCGCAAAAAGAAAAGGAGTACTTGTGGCACCTTAGAGACTAACAAATTTATTAGAGCATAAGCTTTCGTGAGCTACAGCTCACTTCATCGGATGCATCCGATGAAGTGAGCTGTAGCTCACGAAAGCTTATGCTCTAATAAATTTGTTAGTCTCTAAGGTGCCACAAGTACTCCTTTTCTTTTTGCAGATTTGTTTTGTATTCATTTGCTCCCTTCTCCCTCCCTCCCTTACTCCCTCCGTGAAATCAACAGCTGACAATCGTTTTGGTCTGTCAGGGGCACCTTGAAAAGTTTAATGGAGATGCAGTCCTGGCTGAAATGCTAGGGGAAAGGATAGCTCAGTGGGTTAAGCATTCGCCTGGTAAACCTAGGGTTTTGAGTTCAATCCTTGAGGGGACCATTCTGTATGACACTTGTTTTTGTTTCTCCTTGACGTAAAGCCACCCTCTTTGTTGATTTTAATTCCCTGTAAGCGAACCCTGTAAGCCATGTCGTCAGTCGCCCCTCCCTCCGTCAGAGGAATGGCAGACAATCATTTCACGCCTTTTTTCCATGCAGACGCCATACCACAGCAAGCATGGAGCCCGCTCAGATCAATTTGGCAATTATGAGCACATTAAACACCACGCGCATTATCCAGCAGTATATGCAGCACCAGAACCTGGCAAAGCGAAACCGGGCGAGTAGGCGACATCAGCGCGGTGATGAGAGTGATGAGGACATGGCACAGACTTCTCTCAAAGCACAGACCCTGGCAATGTGGGTATTATGGTGCTAATGGGGCAGGTTCATGCGGTAGAACGCTGATTCTGGGCCCGGGACACAAGCACAGACTGGTGGGACCACATAGTGTTGCAGCACTGGGACGTTTCCCAGTGGCTGCGAAACTTTCGCATGCGTAAGGGCACTTTCATGGAATTTTGTGACTTGCTTTCCCCTGCCCTGAAGTGCCAGAATACCAAGATGAGTGCATCCCTCACAGTTCACAAGGGAGTGGCAATAGCCCTGTGGAAGCTTGCAACACCAGACAGCTACCGGTCAGTCGGGAATCAATTTGGAATGGGCAAATCTACTGTGGGGACTGCTGTGATGCAAATAGCCACCACAATCAAAGATTGGCTGATATCAAGGGTAGTGACTCTGGGAAATGTGCAGGTCATAGTGGATGACTTTGCTGCAATGGGATTCCCTAAATGTGGTGGGGCGATAGATGGAACTCATATCCCAATCTTGGCACTGGAGCACCAAGCCAGTGAGTAGATAAACCACAAGGGGTACTTTTCAATGGTGCTGCA
The DNA here is from genome assembly GCF_009764565.3 of Dermochelys coriacea. Taxonomy (NCBI): domain Eukaryota; kingdom Metazoa; phylum Chordata; order Testudines; family Dermochelyidae; genus Dermochelys; species Dermochelys coriacea. Next base: position 28,510,199 of record NC_050072.1, read on the forward strand.
AGCACTGGTGGATCACAAGGGACGTTTCACCAACATCAACGTGGGATGGCCGGAAAAGGTACATGATGTTCGCATCTTCAGGAACTCTGGTCTGTTTCAAAAGCTGCAGGAAGGGACTTTCTTCCCAGACCAGAAAATAACCGTTGGGGCTGTTGAAATGCCTGCAGTTATCCTTGGGGATCCAGCCTACCCCTTAATGCCACGGCTCATGAAGCCATACATAGGCAGCCTGGACAATAGTCAGGAGCTGTTCAACTACAGGCTGAGCAAGTGCAGAATGGTGGTAGAGTGTGCATTTGGACGTTTAAAAGTGCGCTGCCGCAGTTTACTGACTCGTTTAGACCTCAGCAAAACCAATATTCCCATTGTTATTACTGCTTGCTGTGCGCTCCACAATATCTGTGAGAGTAAGGGGGAAATGTTTATGGTGGGGTGGGAGGTTGAGGCAAATTTTCTGGCCACTGGTTACACGCAGCCAGACACCAGGGCGGTTAGAAGAGCACAGGAGGGCGTGCTGCGCATCAGAGAAGCTTTGAAAACCAGTTTCATGACTGGCCAGGCTATGGTGTGAAAGTTCTGTTTGTTCCTCCTTGATGAAACACCCCACCCCTTGGTTTACTCTGCTTCCCTGTAAGCTAATCACCCTCCCCTCCCCCCTTCAATCACTGCTTGCAGAGGCAATAAAGTCATTGTTGCTTCACATTCATGCATTCTTTATTAATTCATCACACAAATAGGGGGATAATTGCCAAGGATGGGAGGAGGGAAGGACAAGGCCACACTGCACTTTAAAACTTAAAAAAATTAAAACTTATTGAATGCCAGCCTTCTATTGCTTGGGCAATCTTCTGGGGTGGAGTGGCTGGGTGGCCGGAGGCCCCCCCACTGCGTTCTTGGATGTCTGGGTGAGGAGGCTATGGAACTTGGGGAGGAGGACGGTTGGTTACACAGGGGCTGTAGCGGCGGTCTGTGCTCCAGCTGCCTTTCCTGCAGCTCAACCATATGCTGGAGCATATTAGTTTGATCCTCCAGCAGCCTCCGCGTTGAATCCTGCCTCCTGTCATCACACTGCCTCCACCTATCATCTTCAGTCCTCTCTTCAGCCCGCCACTTACTCTCTTCAGCCTGCCACCTTTCCTTGTGTTCATGTTGTGCTTTCCTGCACTCTGACATTGTCTGCTTCCACGCATTCGTCTGTGCTCTGTCAGTGTGGGAGGACAGCATGAGGTCAGAGAACATTTCATCGCGACTGCGTTTTTTTTGCCTTCTAATCTTCGCTAGCCTCTGGGAAGGAGAAAATACTGTGATCCTTGAAACACATGCAGCTGGTGGAGAAAATAAAAGGGACAGTGGTATTTAAAAAGACATTTTATAGAACAATGGGTACACTCTTTCACGGTAAACTTTGCTGTTAATATTACATACATAGCACATGTGCTTTTGTTACAAGATCGCATTTTGCCTCCCCCCACCACGTGGCTAACCCCTGCCCCCACCGCGGGGAACATTTCTGTTCAGCTACAGGCAAACAGCCCAGCAGGAACAGGCACCTCTGAATGTCCCCTTAAGAAAAGCACCCTATTTCAACCAGGTGACTATGAATGATTTCACTCTCCTGAGGATAACACAGAGAGAGAAAGAACGGATGTTGTTTGAACGCCAGCAAACATACGTTGCAATGCTTTGTTCTGCAATGATTCCTAATTATGTGCTACTGGCCTGCCGTGGTAAAGTGTCCTACCATGGTGGACGGAATAAGGCTGCCCCTTCCCAGAAACCTTTTGCACAGGCTTTGGGAGTACATCCTGGAGACCTCTATGGAGATGTCCCTGGAGGATTTCCACTCCATCCCCAGACACATTAACAGACTTTTCCAGTAGCTGTACTGGCCACGAATGTCAGGGCAAATGAATCATTAATCATTTTAAACCATGTATACTATTTAAAAAGCTACACTCACCAGAAGTCCCTTCTCCACCTGGCAGGTCCGGGAGGCAGCCTTGGGTGGGTTCAGGAGGTACTGGCTCCAGGTCCATGGTGAGAAACAGTTCCTGGCTGTTGGGGAAACTGGTTTCTCTGCTTGCTTGCTGTGAGCTATTTTCAACCTCCTCTTCATCATCTTCCTCATCCCCAAAACCTGCTTCCATGTTGCCTCCCACTCCATTGATGGAGTCAAAGCACAGGGTTGGGGTAGTGGTGGCTGAACCCCCTAAAATGACATGCAGCTCCTCATAGAAGCGGCATGTTTGGGGATCTGACCCAGAGCGGCTGTTCGCCTCTCTGGTTTTCTGGTAGGCTTGCCTCAGCTCCTTAAGTTTAACGCAGCACTGCTTCGGGTCCCTGTTATGGCCTCTGTCCTTCATGCCCTAGGAGATTTTGACAAATGTTTTGGCATTTCGAAAACTGTAACAGAGTTCTGAAAGCACGGATTCGTCTCCCCATACCTCCCGTTTGGTCCATGCTGGAGATCTTTTGCAATTCTGGGGCTCCATCATGGTCACCTCTGCTGATGAGCTCTGCATTCACCTGCAGCTTGCCACGCTGGCCAAACAGGAAATGAGATTCAAAAGTTTGCGGGCCTTTTCCTGTCTAGCTGGCCAGTGCATCTGAGTTGAGAGTGCTATCCAGAGCGGTCACAATGGAGCACTCTGGGATAGCTCCTGGAGACCAATACCGTCTAATTGCATCCACACTACTCCCAAATTCGACCCAGCAAGGCCGATTGCAGCGCTAATCCCCTGGTCGGGGTGGAGTAAAGAAATCGATTTTAAGAGCCCTTTAAATAAAAAAAAAGGGCTTCATTCTGTGGACAGGTGCAGGGTTAAATCAATTTAACGCTGCTAAATTCGACCTCAACTCCTAGGATAGACGAGGCCATTGACTCCATTAGAGTCCCTTAGACCTACTTATTACTACTGCTGAAATCAAAGTGAATATTAGGCATGGTAGTGTATGTTGCTCTAACTTACACACTGATGAGCTGGAAGGAGTGTAAATTCTAGGAAGGGTGACTATTTTAACTAATACTTTCTTACATCCTTTTGTAGTTGCTTTGCTTACTATGGGCCAGATTTACAAAGATATTTAGGTGTCTAAATATGAAGATAAGCATTTCTGTAAATCCCATTAGATGTCTAAGTGAGTTAGGAACCTAAGTCTCATTGTTTTTCAATGGAAGTTAGCCACCTAATCTGCTTAGGTGCTCTTGAAGATCCCACTAGGCACCTATCTGTTCCTTTAGGCACCTAAATATCTTTGTAAAGCTAACCTTACACCTTTTCTTGTAGTACCTGGGACTGTGAGTTACATTGACAAAACTCGCTTAGGACAAGTCTACACTGCCCCAAAGTTCGTATTATGGGAGTGTGAATAACAGGGTGCACCAAAGTGCTGAGCTGTAACTTCTTATGTGGATGCTGTGGGCATGAACTAAAAGGTTCCTAGTTCACATTTTCACAGACCTCTTTAAATAGGTGTGCATTAATGTGAAATAGGAACCTTCTTGTTTGCTGCCTCAGTGTCCATAGGCACTCTGGTTCACACTGCTATTCACACCACCATAGTCTGAACTGCGTGGCAGTGTAGACATGCCCTTAGATTCAGTTAGCTGACTTCAGAGATGATGTGTAAAGGGGAATATGCATAAACTGGTAGAGAGGACTTGATTCTAAGCAATTCTAGAGGGACTCAAGAATCCAGAAGGAATCTTATGTGGTGTGATATGCTTAGAATCACACACAGCTTGACTCAGTGGGGCACATTCAGAGGCTTTGTTTAAGATGGTGTAAGTTGGGCATCCTTACCCTAAATTGGACTCTATTACACATTGAAAGAGTGTTCTAAGGTAGTTCACATAGCTAGTTCTAAGGGATTCTAACTGAATGTTTCCCATGTTACCTTTCATGCCTAGGTGACACTTCCCAGAAGCATCCACAAAGGTGCCTCATTTTCCACCTTCAGATTCCTCATTAAAACTCTCCTTTGCTGTGATGCCAAACACAGAACTTGACAACAGTTAGGTTGCTGGTGTGCTGAGACCACTGCCTATTGCAATATCTCCTTGTACTCCCCTGTCTGTAGGAGGGTAGGTAGGGATCGTCTTTTTGTTCCTTGTTTGCACAGCACTTAGCAAAATGGAGTCCTGGTTAATGATTAGGACTCCTAGGTGCTAGGGTCTTCTTCTGGCATAAGGCTTCTGATGGCACAAACAATGAATTAGATGTTGGGTAAGTGAAGTAGCCACTGTATCATGGCAACATCATCTGGAGACATGAAGCACCTCCATCCACCATCAGAATGGTCAAGAGAGCAATTCATAACCTGAGGGAATGCTCTTTCATCTTAAGCTCCACAGGGTCAGGATGGGGATCTCAAGAAGCCCCAATGGTAAATATGTGAATTAAAGCGCCCGTGACCACAATGTATCCTGTTGTAACGAAGAAGGATCTTTCATTTGTGTCGTTGTTCTGAGGGGCATGTATGAGCTGATCTGGAGACAATAGGGGGTGCAGATCTGAGTTGTCTATTTGCTAAAAAATGAGTCATTGATCCAAAATATAGTCCCGCACGACCTGTTGCTGCTGTTCCTTAGAAAGGTCATGTCTGATGTACAGTTTGAGACCCTCTCAGACAGGGGGTAGGGTAAGAAAAATTAATAAATAGTAATGAATGACAGTACATTAAAAATCCCCTCTGAATTTGTCCTGGTAAAGGGAATCGAAATGAGTCTAAATTAGTGTGTAGCCCAGAAGAAGGTATAAATTACACCTGTTTGGAATTCTTACATCAGATCTGTAATTAGCTCAAAGTCTTCAAAGGCAGAAAACAATACCCTTGTGGTCAATCATCCTGAGGAAGAAATATGCACGGGTCTGTGCTACACCTTCCTATATTCTATAAACAAGCATGCTTTGGTTACATCCATTCTGTACGCATGCACTTTGATGCATCCTGAGATGGCACCTTGTGTTCGGCATGCCGCTTATGTAAACTCATCCTTACCCAGCAAGGATTCACCCATCCTGTGAAGGGGCAATCCCAAAATTTCAGGTGTGTGAAAATTGTTCAGAGTGAAGCATGCATAAAGCCCCAAAAGCCGTTTCGGTTTGAACACTTGCACTTTTTACTTTCATGGGAATTTTGATTAAACTGTTGGAGGTCTTGTTCCTTCACTTCTAACCAAGCCCAAAGCATTATGGTTTAGTGCAACACACACACGGCTGATCTCTTTGTGGGTCTAGTACCCCTCTGTCTTAATAGTACTTTACACAGCACTTCGACCATATATGGAGTTGTCCCACAAAACCTCTCAGAGGTATGTGGCTTTTATTGCTGTTTTAGAGAAGGAGAAACTAAGGTTCAGAGATGTGCTCGCTGTCACAGAGCAAATCCACACAAGATCTAGCGCTCTTAACTACACATCCTATGCCCAATCCACCAGACCAGGGGCTTTCATGCTTTTGTTTCATATGGACCATATACTACTAGAGAGATCAACTTGTGAGCAACCTTCCTTCCCACTCACAATCCCATTAATACCCCGGTGGTAGCTAAGGCAATGGCTTACATGGAAAATTAATATTAGGAAATATTCAATGTTTTGTAACTGTCTTTTGTTGCTCTTTATTTAATCTCTCCCTACCACCTGTGCTTATCTCTGCTGCTCCCCGGAACACATTTTCCTGCTTCTTACCCTCTTTTCCCTTAAACCGACACATGCTGCCCACTTGCCTGATTCTTTTCCACCCTACTTCTCCGGAATTTCCTGTCCTGCTAAAGGCTCTTCATCGAGCTGGCAGCTATAACCCCGCTGGTAGATTTGACCCCTGAGGGCAGTTCCTGTTACCCTTCTTCCTTCTCTTTAGCAGCAGACCCTACTGGAGGCAGCTAAATTGGATCCTTCTTTTGGCTTCTACAGTCTCTGGCCTATCCTGGCAGCTGTACAGGCTGCTGAGAACAAGTGGAAGAAGAACCAGCTTTCTGTATCCTGACAGCTCCCCACAGGCCAGCAATGGTGAGTATACAGTTGGAGAACTGCTGCAGTGGACCACTATATCCCCCTAGATGTGTGATTTCACTTTCCTTACTCTAAATTCTGAAATTTGTAACATCAGGTTGATAATATGGCATTTACCAAATTACCTGTCCTTACTGACAACTTGTATATTTTCATATTTCACCCATAGCAAATGTCTTTGCCCCCATTTTATAGAAGAGGACACCAATAGGCATCATTAGAACTATGACTATAGAACTTTTACTTCCTGAACTATATCCACAAGCCCACCGGGCCCTCAAGCAAGACAATGGACCTCTTCATGTTTAAATTTCCTCACCTATAAAGTGTAGGGTAATGAGGAGGATGATTATTCTTATGTTAATTTAACATTTATATTACAGTAGCACCCAGAGGCCCCAGTCAAGATCAAGATCCTATTGTGCTGAGCATCGTAAATATATATAGTGAGAAACAGTCCCAGTTTATGCTGTATGGATGAGATCCACAGAATATGCAGGAATAAAATCTACACAGCTGCATGTTAGTAGATCACATCATTTAATCTCATTTTATAGTTGACTAACCTGAGACATAGAGATGGTGATTTCATGGGGGCATTGTGCTTTAGTGGAATAGACAAGAACCTCAGATTTAATTTAGGAGCCCTGTGTTCTTATTAGGTTCTGACACTGACTTGCTCTGTGGCTTTGGACATGTCATTTAACTTTCATCAGCAGGAAAAATGGAACAGAGGCACGTGGTGAGATATAACTAAATAAAGTTTGTAAAGTGTTATTAAGACCAGACAGTGGCAGGATGTGATTCCTGCTTCTCAGTCTGTGCTTATTCCTCTAGGATTACTGTTTTTTAACATTTTTCCCTTTTAAAAATCTTCCTCCTGCAGCTTTTCATTTTTTTAAAACAGAAGTGGCTTTTATACTTTTTTCAAACCTCTAGACACTGAAAAACATTTGATATAAAAATTATCCCAAAAAATTGCAGCATCATAAAATGACTACAATTTCACAAATCTGAGAATAGGCAGATTTTTGTCAATTCTCTCCAGATAGCAGTCTGAAAGATAAGCGGCATTGTATAAGAAAGAATACATCGATGTTGCTTTTACAGGCTGGACTGTTTATGAAGTGAGGACTTGGTTTTCCTAGTAAACCAAAGTTACAAATTTTTTCCCTTTGTAAAATATATCCTGATCTTATAATGGAAACTGAAAGCATTAGGCAAATATGGATCAAATTCAGTTTTACACATCTGAATATAAAAATTGTATTAGGCTTACATGACTGTTTATGCATGGGGCAAAGGGAATGCCTTATACACCTTAGCTCATATCTGGGATTCCTAGCCCGTAGAATTTTCCAGCAATTAACACACTTTACAGTGTACTCCAGTAAATAATCTAAGGATAGTTTTCTTTTCGCTAACTTGACTTAAAGGTAAATGCAAAGTTTTGGGTAGACTTATTTATGGCGTTAATAGCCAGTGAATTCCTCACAAAATGCTGGCAAGAAACCTCCCTTTTCCCATATTCTCAATCTGAGTTGACAGAGTTTATATTTCTAAAAGTTTGCTTCTTTCTGACTTCTGTTATCTTCCATCATCCAACACTGTATAAAATTGATTTGCTAGAATTGGAGATCATTTTTTTCCTTTAAGGCATCTTTAAAAAAAAAAAGAAAAAAAAAGGTAACCAAGCGATAATCACCATGTGAAGATTTTTCTGTAAAAATACCACAATTTGCTTTCCTTACAATCTGGTTTGTGAAAGAATGTTCCTTTAAGAGTTACTATAGCAATGCAAGCTGCTATTGAGACTGTAAACATTAATGATGTCTAAGAAGCTGACACCCTGCAAAAACATTTCAGTCATTCTGCATACGGCTTCCAACAACACTGCTATAATATGCAACTCATACTGAGAACAGCAGGATTCAGACAGTTTTTTAGAAAATAGCATACTACATAGCAAAACTAAAGTGGAAGGAAAATCATATAGTCTAATTTTGCAACAGACCAAAGTTCCTATTTCAGCATATTCTGCTGCCACTTTCTTATATTTTGCAAGGTCTGTTAGGGCAGTATTTTAAAGGAGTATGTGCCTGCCAAGTACAAAATAATTCTACATCTCCCTGGAACCAAACTTTCTTTTTATTTTTTCCTTTTTTTTTTTGCTTTTCTTTTACAAATGAAGTAACAATACACTCTAGGTTGTGTCTGACCATGGATATCATTTATGGCGTAGGAAGCACACAAACAAACCAACTGCCAACCCAACCAACTGTTCACATGATACTTTGGAAGGGCAAAACCATCTTCATTCCAAAACTCTGAGTTTTAAAATAGAAAAGGAAAATCACAGGCTAATGTCTCAGCCAGACATTTTTTTATCATTTATTTCTACAAATAAAGCATGCATTTAAGTGCTCTGCCTTCAGTGGCAATTTATGAGAAAGGCTTCGTAAATGTGATGGATGATTTAATGGGTTAACTCTTTTGCAATAACATTGATTGCCTTCATCAGTCACAAAATATGCAACTTTTACTGAGAACAGCAGGCGTCAGAGGTTGTATTTTTTTTTAAATAGTCTATATACTAGATAGCAAAGTTGAAGTGAAAGCAAAATAGTCCCAGAACCATAGGATTATTTAATTTTTCTTCTTTCTGATGGTATGTAAGAGGGGGGATAATTTTTGCACTTGAAGTTGATCGATTGCAAGCCAAGGTGGATTTAAAAGGCAATGTAATCCAGTGGGTAGGGTAGCCCAGCCCAGAGCATCCTCCTGCACCCCAAACCCTTCATTCCCAGCCCCACCCCAGAGCCCGCATCCCCACCTTGAGCCTGCACCCCTTCCCTCACCCCAACCCCCTGCCCCAGCTCTGATGCCCCTCCCGCCCTCCGAACCCCTTGATCCCAGCCTGGAACACCCTCCTGCACCCCAAACTCCTCATCCCCAGCCTCACCCCAGAGCCTGCACCCCCAGCTGGAGCCCTCACCGGCCCCCCCCCCCCCCCGCACTCCACTCCCCTGCCTGAGCCCGGAGCCTCCTTCCGCACCCTGAGTGCCTTATTTCTGGTCCCACCTCAGAGCCCACATGCCCAACCAGAGCCCTGCCCCACTCCGGCATCCCACCCCCAATTTTGTGAGCATTCATGGCCCACCATACAATTTCTATTCCCAGATGTGGCCTTCGGGTCAAAAATTTTGCCCACCCCTGGACTAGATATATAAACATGAGTATGGATGGAATGCTATCTCTTTTTTGTATTTTGTATTTTCTAAACAAGATCAGGGTGCCATTATGCTAGGTGCTGTACACACACTTATAGAGTCATAGAGTCAATAGAATTTAAGGTCAGAAGGGACCACCACATTATCTAATTTGACCTCTTGAATCTGACTTTCTAATTTGACTTGGCACAGTCCCTGCCCCAACAAATTTTGCCATCTATTTTAGGGTTTTCCTCATTCATCAACATATTACATCAACAACACAATATAACAGAATGCAACTTATTTTGCATAGTAGCTCACAGATATCTCAAAACACAGAACTAAATAGTACCAGACTGTGGAGAGTATGTGGTATAAATTATGGAAAACAATGAGGTACAAATATTGTATAGGAACAAAAGAAAACATCCAGTCATCATAAGGGCAATAGCAGGGGGAGAGAGAAATTAAGAAGCCCGGGCAAAAGTGAAAAGCTAAATGTTAAGGTGAGATTTGAAAAGAGGTGGAAAGTTGATGAGATAGAGTGAAACAGGAAGTCCATTGTAGGAACCGTAGCGAAGAAGGTTCTCATTCTGCCAGTGCAAAAGTATTTAGGAACAGGCTGAGTTCATATTATTGGATGGGAGAATGATCTTAACACCGTCTTAACACAGGCTGTATGGTTTGATGTATCTGATAATTCCTAAGCGTGAAGAGCTAATGCCTTCACCTCCTCAGTCTGCTAAGAACGCAACTGCCAATTTACTCTGGAGTAAGCAGCACACTGGATCTTCAGAAGTCACTTTGAGACAAATCAATCTTAAAAGCTGTAATTACTTATGCCTATTAGGAGTTCACAAAACATTCTGGCCAGTAATTTCAAATATGATTTTGGTTGCCCAACTAGAGACATCTTAAAGGGGAATGCTTTTCAGAGAGTGCTAAATCCCCCCTGTAAGTAGCTGGTGCTCTGAAAGGGTCAGGGGCCCAGATTACCTCTGATGGGCTCCACAAGGGGGAATGATGCTGCTCAGATTTACCTGGGAGTAGTTAACTCACTGAGTAACTGGGAAACACTTAATTAGATAGGAAAGCAGCTGGGTATGATGAAAGGTTAAGGACCTCAATTATAAAGAGAAACTCCTGAGGAGAAAGATGGTACACTAGGCAAGGAAGTTCATAAACTTTGAAATGCATGAACAGCTAAGTGACGGAAGCTTGAAGGTGATACTAAAATTATATAATAGCATACAGAGAAAAAGTGAAATACTTAAGGACTGGAAACATGCAATTATTGTCCCAGTGAGGAAAGCCGGTAATTTGTGCTCACGACCTGAAGCATACTGATCAATTGGCTTCACAGCTTGTTTAAGTAAAGTCCTGGAAAGAATGGCAGTGGAGAGACTAGTAGCACACCTAGAAAGAAATAGGTTCATAGATGGAACAGAGAGTGGGTTCAGAAGAGGTAGGAGTGTGATTGACCACTTTGTAAAGATAGAGACAGAAGCACAAAAAAAGCATGAGATCCAAAGAATGCATGGTAGTAACCTTCCTGGATATAGAAAAAGGCTATGATGTGTTATGGAGAAAGGGACTACTTCATAAAGTGGCCTCCATGGGTATTATAGGAAGATGTACAGATGGACAAGGGACTTTTTAAGCAAAAGAACTATACAAATCTGAATAGGAAAGCTCTTTCCAATGTATATTAAATTGCAAATGGAACTCTGCAAGGGTGTGTAACTAGCCAAACTCTCCTTAACATCATGATAAATGACCTCCGTGAGGAGATGAGTACGGGAACAGGGATCATATTATTTGCTGACGACTGTGCCATATCGACCAAAAGAAGTAACCTTAGAGCTCCTGTTAGGGTTTCCTCCCAACTCTGAACTCTAGAGTACAGATGTGGGGACCCTTATGAAAGATCCCCTAAGCTTATTTTTACCAGCTTAGGTTAAAAACTCCCCAGGCACAAATTTTCCCTTGTACCTTGGGTTTAAGTAATGCTGCCACCACCAAGTGATTTAACAAAGAACCAGGGAAAAGGACCATTTGGAGTTTCTCTACCCCCAGCAATCCCCCACCAAGCCCTTACACCCCCTTTCCTGGGGAGGCTTGAGAATAATATTCTAAACAATTGGTTACATAATGATTAAAGACCCAAACCCTTGGGTCTTGGAACAATGGAAAAATCAGTCAGGTTTTTAAAAGAAGGATTTTATTTAAAAAAAAAGAAAGGTAAAAATCATCTCTGTAAAATCAGGATGGAAAATACTTTACAGGGTATTCAGATTCAAAACACAGAGGATTTCCCTCTGGGCAAAACCTTAAAGTTACAGAAAACAGGAATAAACCTCCCTCTTAACACAGGGAAAATTCACAAGGATACAAAAGATAAACTAATCCACCTTGCCTGGCTTACCTATACTGGTTGCAATATTGGAGATTTGGATTGGGATGGGTTGGAGATGATAGATTTCTGTCTGGCCCCTCTCAGTCCCAAGAGAGAACCCCCCCCCCACAAAACAAAGAGCACAAACAAAACCTTCCCCCCTCCCAAGATTCAAAAGTATTTTCTTTTCCCATTGGTCCTGTTGGTCAGGTGCCAACCAGGCTATCTGAGCTTCTTAACCCCTTACAGGTAAGGAGGAATTCTAGGCTACCCTTAGCCGTATGTTTATGACACGCCCCCCAAGTCATAGACAGCACTGCACAGCCTGCTCCACACTGGCTGTGATTTCTTCCTGGAGTTCTAGGAGAAAACAGAATTAATAAGACACATGCCCCTTTAGATATACTACTGATTATATAAAAACTAACAATGTTTTTCCCATTTTAAGGTCAATTTTAAGCAGTTGATTTTGGGAAACTTTTATGGGAGACAGCATTAGCCACTTTGTTAGAAGCTCCTGAAATGTGTTGTATTTTAAAATCAAAATCTTGGAGAGCTAAACTCCACCGAAGAAGTTTTTTTGTTATTGTCCTTGACAGCATGAAGCCACTTCAGCGCAGCATGTTTGGTTTGCAGGTGGAAACGCTGTCCCCAAACCTCTGGGCGTAGCTTTTCCTGCGCGTAGACAATGGCATAGCATTTTTTTTTGCTGATTGACCAGTGGCTTTTCCTCTCAGACAGCTTCTTGCTGAGAAATACGACAGGGTGGAATTCTTGATTCAGTCCTTTCTGCATTAAAACTGCCCCCACACCACGCTCCGATGCATCTGTGGTTACTAGGAACAGTTTGTTAAAGTCTGGGGCCTTGAGCACAGGATCCGACATGAGTGTAGCTTTAAGATGGTTAAAGGCCTTTTGACACTTATCAGTCCACTGAATGGCACTTGGCTGGTTCTTTCTGGTTAGGTCTGTCAGTGGGGCAGTGATTTGGCTGTAGTGTGGTACAAATTGCCTGTAATATTCGGCCGAGCCTAAGAAGGATTGGACCTGTTTCTTTGACTTTGGGACAGGCCACTTTTGGATTGCAGTTACTTTGGCCTGTCGGGGATTGATAGTTTCTTGACCCACCTAGTGTCCAAGGTAAGTAACTGTTTAGGCCTATTTGACACTTTTTAGCCTTAACAGTTAGTCCTGCCTCTCGTATGCACTCAAAGACCTTCTGGAGATGCTCCAGGTGTTCTGCCCATGAGTCAGAAAATACGGCCACATTGTCAAGACAGGCAACTGCAGATTTTCCCAATCCTGCTAGGAGACAATTTACAAGTTTCTGGAATGTGGCGGGTGCATTCCACAGCCTGAAAGGGAGTACATTAAATTCATACAACCCTCTATGGGTGGTGAAGGCTGATCTTTCCTTAGCGGATTTATCTAGCGGTACTCGCCAGTATCCCTTGATTAAGTCTAAGGTAGAGATGAACTGGGCACATCCCAGTTTCTCCAATAGCTCATTTGTGCGAGGCATTGGATAGTTGTCTGGGCAAGTCACAGCATTTAGCTTATGGTAGTTCACGCAAAAGTGTATTTCCCCATCCGGTTTGGGGACTAGAACCACTGCAGATGCCCATGCACTGTTAGAGGGGCGGATTACACCCATCTGTAGCATGTCCTGGATTTCCCGTTCTATAGCAGTTTTGGCATGAGGAGCCACCTGGTAAGGTTGGGCTATAACTGGGCGAGCATTACGTGTGTCAATGAAGTGGTATGCCTGTTCGGTTCGTCCTGGGGTGGCTGAGAACATCGGTGCGAAGCTAGTGCACAGCTCCTTGATTTGTTGACGCTGCATATGTTCAAGGGTCATTGAGAGGTTTACCTCCTCCACACCACCCTCACTTTTTCCTTCCTAGTTCACCTTCAGGCCACTCAACGTTATTTCCAACCTGGGCTGTAAACTGACAAACCTTAAATTTTCTGGAATAGAAGGGTTTTAGAGAATTAACATGGTACACTTTAGGCTTGAGGGTTGAGTGGGGGATGCAATGAAATAGTTGACAGCTCCCAGGCGCTCTTGGACTGTAAATGGCCCTTCCCATGACGCTTCCATCTTATGGGTCTGAAGCGCCTTCAAGACCATGACCTGGTTCCTTACTTTAAAGGCCTTTTGCTCTTCTTGAGCATTTTTTAGGTTTTTTTTTAGCAAGGGCTAAAGAGATTCAGAGGGTGTTTTGTAGGCTGTTTACAAGGTCCAGAATGTTAGTTCTTGGAGAAGGCATAAACCCCTCCCATTGCTGTTTCACTAACTGTAATGGCCCCTTAACCTCGTGGCCATACACGACTTCAAATGGTGAAAACCCTAAACTGGGATGTAGTACAGCTCTGTAGGCAAAGAGGAACTGCTGTAACACTAGGTTCCAATCATTGGAGTGCTCATTTACAAATTTACATATCATGGTCCTCAAAGTTCCATTAAACTTCTTCACCGGGCCATTAGTTTGATGGTGATAAGGGGTGGCAACCAAGTGGTTCACCCCATGAGCTTCCCAAAGGCTTTTCATGGTCCCTGCCAGGAAATTAGTTCCCAAATCAGTAAGGATGTTGGAGGGCCAATCTACCCTGGCAAAAATGTCTGTTAATGCCTGGCACACACTTTTAGCCCTGGTGTCGCTTAGAGCTACTGCTTTTGGCCATCGGGTGGCAAAATCCATGAAAGTCAGTATGTACTGCTTCCCTCTGGGTGTCTTTTTTGGGAAAGGACCCAGAATATCCACAGCTACTCACTGAAATAGAACCTCAATGATGGGGAGTGCCTGGAGAGCAGCTTTGACCTGGTTTTGGGGGTTTCCCACCCTTTGACACACCCCACAAGACCAGACATAGGTAGAAACATTCTTGCTCATTTCCTCTCAGTGGAATGATCTCCCCAAACGGTCTTTGGTTCTGTTCACCGCAGCATGGCTACTAGGATGATCATGGGTTAAGCTCAAGAGCTTTACCCAGTACTTAGTTGGAACTACAAACTGTCTCTGAGGATGCCAGTCTTCCTGGTGCCCACCAGAAAAAGTTTTCTTGTATAAAAGTCCTTTTTCTAAAACAAACCGGGATCGATTGGAAGAGCTGAGAGGTGGTGGGTTGCTTTGTGCTGCCGTCCAAGCTTCCTGGAGGCTTTCATTTGCTTTTCGTTCAGCTGGAATTGTTCCCTTGATGCTGGAGACATCAGTTCCTTACTGGATTGTGGACCTGGGCTTGGTCCCTCTGGAAGTGATGCAGGTGATGGGGCTGTTTTTGTTGACTGTGAACCGCTCTCTGCTGGTGCACGATGTGATATTTAAGGGTCTGGCTGAGCCTCTTGTACAGGGTTATCTGCTGCTGTTGCCAGTGCAGGCTCAGTGGTTCCCTCTGGTTTTGGAGCATCAGACAGGGTTGCAAGTGCTGGACTCAGTGATGGCAATGGTTCTGGTGCTGGTTGCTTTGCCAGTTCTGGTTCTGGGACTGGCTTTGGTTGGGTTTCTGCGACTGGATGCACTATGGCTGTTTCAGACGTTGGCACGGAATCTGGTTTCACCACCTCCATCTGAGTCTTTGGTAACACAGACGGGGCCCTGGTGGAAGGTTCAGGAACAGGGATAGTGTGAAAGCTTGCTTAATCTGGCTGCGGGTGACCATTTCCAACCTCTTGGCCAGCTTTACACGGTTGGCCAAGTCTTCCTCCAGCAGCATGGGAAAGGGATAATCATCATAGACTGCAAAAGTCCATATTCCTGACCAGTCCTTGTATTGGACAGGCAACTCGGCTGTAGGCAAATCAAAAGAGTTGGACTTGAAGGGTTGAATCATCACTTGGGCCTCTGGGTTGATTAAGTTGGGGTCCACTAAGGATTGGTGGATAGCTGACACCTGCACTCCAGTGTCCCTCCATGCTGTAATCTTCTTCCCGCCCACACTCTCAGTATCCCTTCACTTTGAGGGTATCTGGGAGGCATCTGGACCGGAGGACTTTTGGTGTGACCCCGGTGCAATGAACTGTAATTTGTTGGGGTTCTTGGGGCAGTTGGCCTTTACATGCCCTAGCTCATTACATTTAAAACATCGTCCAGCTTACTGGTCATTGGGGCGAGATGGGTTGCTGGAGAATGGTGTGGTGGGATGATAAGGGGCCTGGGGTTTTCCTTGGGGTGTAATTGGGGCCTTGGGCTGCCCCCGGTGGTAGGTTGTGGTCTGAGGGTGTCCCTTCTGGTATCCCCCCAAACTGCGACCAGGGTTGTTCCTCTCTGCTACCTCCACTCATTTGGTTCCAATTTTTCTCGCCTCTCTGGTGGTCTGGGACTGCTCGTATTGATCAGCACAAGAAGCAAGACTCTCTGCTGAGTCCATTTTCTTATTCCATAAACACTGTTTTACATCATCATTGGTCATAGTCAGGAACTGCTCCTGTATCATCAAATCACCCATTGCTTCAAAGCTAGTTATACCTCTTCCTTTGACCCATCTATCAAACAGATCCTTCATCTGGTTTACATAAGCCACATTACTTAGTCCAGCCCCTCTCTTAAGGGCTTTACATTTTACTCTGTAGGTTTCAGGTGTAACCTGAAACTGTTTCAAAACCAAGTCCTTAAATTTATCATAGTTTGAAGCATCATCAATGGGCATCTTATTGAATATGTCCAGAGCTCTGCCAGTCAATTTTGCTACCAATGTGGTCATCTTGTGATCATCAGGAATTGCATGGAGTATGCATAATCTCTCAAAGGTGAGGAAATATTCAGCAATATCACTGGATTCATCATACTATGGACATAGTCACTCCCATTTGTGGATTTTTGGGGAAGTGGAGCCAGCAGCTGAAGGATTTTATCTTTTCAACTCCATAACAGCCAGTTTATGCTTCTTGTCCTCCATAGCTCTCTTGAGGGCAGCCTCTTCTCTGGCTCTTTCTACCTCCATAGCTCTCTTGTGGGCAGCCTCCTGTGCATTTATTTCTAGTTGTTTTAATTCCATTAGTCTCTTATGTTCATTTTCTTTCTCTTGTGCTTCCAGTCTAGCCAGCTCTGGTTTATTAGCTTCTTTACTGTTAGTCATTTTTCTGCTTTCTTGTGCTTAACTCTAGCTATACCCGAGAGTTAGGAAAAAAAAAAACTTGTGAATTTCCCTGCAGGAGGTTAACTACCCTGCCTTTAGACAGAGAAGAACTCCAGCTGCTCTCAGCTCAAAACCTTTCTCTGCTTCCAAGCAGCCAAAAGGAGAGAGAGAGAGAGAGAGAGAGAGAAGTTTTGTTTAAAACTTCTGTGCTTCTGGTTCAAAATGATCCCACCACTCTGCCACCATGTCAAGGTTCCCTCCCCACTCTGAACTCTAGGTCAGTGGTTCTCAAAGCCGATCTGCTGCTTGTTCAGGGAAAACCCCTGGCAGGCCGGACCAGTTTGTTTACATGCCACGTCTGCACCTTTGGCCAATCGCGGCTCCCACTGGCTGCGGTTCGCCGCTCCAGGCCAATGGGGGCTGCAGGAAGTGGGGCCAGCACATCTCTTGGCCTGCGCCACTTTCCGTAGCCCCCATTGGCCTGGAGTGGTGAACCGCGGCCAGTGGGAGCTGCAATCGACCAAACCTGCAGACGCGGCAGGTAAACAAACTGGTCCAGCCCTCCAAAGGCTTTCCCTGAACAAGCGGCAGACCAGCTTTGAGAACCACTGCTCTAGGGTACAGACGTGGGGACCCGCATGAAAGACCCCCTAAGTTTATTTCTACCAGCTTAGGTTAAAAACTCCCCAGGCACAAATTCTCCCTTGCACCTTGGGTTTAAGTAATGCTGCTACCACCAAGTGATTTAACAAAGAACCAGGGGAAAGGACCACTTGGAGTTCCTCTTCCCCCAGCAATCCCCCCAAGCCCTTACACCCTCTTTCTTGGGGAGGCTTGAGAATAATATCCTAACCAGTTGGTTACAAAATGATCAAAGACCCAAACTCCTAGGTCTTGGAACAATGGAAAAATTAGTCAGGTTCTTAAAAGAAGGATTTTATTTAAAAAAAAAAGAAAGAAAGGTAAAAATCATTTCTGTAAAATCAGGATGGAAAATACTTTACAGGGTATTCAGATTCAAAACACAGAGGATTTCCCTCTGGGAAAAACCTTAAAGTTACAGAAAACAGGAATAAACCTCCCTCTTAACACAGGGAAAATTCACAAGAAAACAAAAGATAAATTAATCCGCCTTGCCTGGCTTACTTATACTGGTTGCAATATTGGATACTTGGATTGGGATGGGTTGGAGAAGATGGATTTTTGTCTGGCCCCAAGAGAGAACCCCCCACACAAAACAAAGAGCACAAATAAAACCTTCCCCCCTCCCAAGTTTTGAAAGTATTTTCTTTCCCCATTGGTTCTGTTGGTCAGGTGCCAACCAGGCTATTTGAGCTTCTTAATCCCTTACAGGTAAGGACGAATTCTAGGCTACCCTTAGCTGTATGTTTATGATAGCTCTATGAAAAGAATCAAAGATGCACTTAAAAGATGTGCAGAATGGGGAAACAGCTGGGGCTTCAAATTCTCCATCGACAAAACTAAGTGAATGATCTGCAAAACAAGGAAAATTTAAAAAGATGTAAACTTCTATCTGTAAACCCAACAGATAAGTATAGTGAAAAATGTGGTTTGACATGTGATAACAAGCTCACTTGGAGGGAGTATATGGAAGATATTAAAGATAGATGCAAAGGCAGAATGAACTTACTTAAAAGTATCTCTGGAGCATGCTGGGGAGTGGATAAGAAAATGGTGGTAGTGCTATACAGAGTGCTAATTAGACCAATTACTGAATATGGATGTCAGGCGTTTGGTCAGCAGCAAACACAAATCTGAGAAAACTAAACTATATCTGAGCACAAGTACTGCATATCATATGTGATGCCTTCATTACTACTCCTCTGTGTGACTGCATATAGCAGCTGGTGAAATGCCTACCACTTAGAATGAAGCTCCTAGATGTAACCATTTGGGGCAAATACTAGGTAATAGCGAAGATGGATAAAGTATCTTAATGAAAAGAAAGGATTAGATGAGACCCAAATCTATAGCTATCAGAAAATACTCTGTCACTGGAAAACCTTTTGTCCTAGGATAGATATGGAATTAAATAATGAAATAAATAAAAGGAGAAGAATGCTAAATATACAAGATATAACAAATCAGTAAATTGGTAATAAGTGGGGACACGATTGCCAAATCTATATAAATGGCTCTAAAGAGGAAGGAATAAGAAGAGTGTTGTGACGGGGCAAGGCCAGAGGGCTATAGAAAAGTAGTGGGAGATAGATATATTAGCTTCAGGCTAAACAAATCCCTGGTACCAGGTTAAGTGAAATGAAAGCTGCTCCAGGTCAATTAAGACACCTGGGGCCAATTAAGAACTTTCCAGAAGGCAGGGAGAAAGCTATGTTGATTGGGACATCTGAAGCCAATCAGGGGCTGGCTGAAACTAGTCAAAAGCCTCCCAGCCAGTCAGGTGGGTGTGCATGTCAGGAGCTGTGGGAAGAAGTTGCGCAGTTGGAGAGGCTGAGTAGTACACACCATATCAGACACAAGGAAGGAGGCCCTGAGGTAAGGGTGGAGTGGAGCTTGAGGAATTGAGGGCTGCTGTGGGGGAAGTAGCCCAGGGAATTGTATATGTCATGTTTCTAAAAGGTCAGCTACCATAGCTATTACTATTAGGGTCCCTGGGCTGGAGCCCAGAGTAGAGGGTGGGCCTGGGCTCCCCCCTCCACCTTTGCCCCCTGTTTAATCACTGAGACTGGGAGACAACAGAGACTGTTCAAAGATGGATAACTTCTCCTCACCTCCCTCACTGGCTTATGATGAAAATGGCTCAGTAGACTGTGACCCTTGTCTCTAGAGAAAGAAGGGTGACATGGAGGGTCACAGTGAGCCTCTGAGGCTAGCAAAATCCACCAGGAAATGTGGGACCCACGGAGGCAAGGACAGAGCTTTGTCACAGTGTCAACAGTTTTCTGCATGCCCTCACTCAGACTCAAGAAAGCTATAAGCTCAACTAACTTTATATCCGTCTTTACAGCTGAGTTAACAGGGATTATGCTAGCACTAAACTGGGCTTTATATGTGTGGCCAGCTGCCATGGCCATCCTGTTTAATTCCTTATCAGGGCTGCAGGAAATTTTAAATGGTAAGTCTGACAACAGAAATGACATTCTTAATGAAATATCACTGCTAACAACCAAAGTGGCGCAATTGGATATAACAATAGTAATGGCATGGATCCCAGCACATGTAGGGATAGCAGTGAACTGGCAGACAAACAGGGGAAAAGTGCTATTAATCATGAACAAGTTGACCCAGGGATCCCCTTAAGCAAACTGGAATTTAAGCACCTAATCAAAAATGAGCTAAGGAAAGAATGGCAAGAACTGTGGCAAATGAAATGAAGGGAAAAAAATTCCTAGAAGTGTGCCCAACATTTGACAATGCTGATATAATCCAAGGCCCTGAGAGAGAGAGAGAGTGAAGTGGCTGTATTTAAAATTCTAACAGCATTGTGGATTAAATAGTATTTTGTATCTAATTAGCAAGCATAAAGGTGGACTATGCATGGCCTGTAAGGAAATGACAGATAATATCCTTTAGGATTGTAAAAACTGTACTTGTGAAAGAAGGTGTTTATATAGAAAACTCAGAAGCCTTAAAGTAACAAAATTTTCCTTGCAACACCTATCAAGAATACGAGGAACATGGGGCCCAATAAAAAAAACCCCTACTGCAATTCTTTAAGAATACTGAGAAAGGTGCAAGATTTTACATCATGAAGAAGATATGAAGTACAGTGCATGGCAGTCATAGATTGCTATGGCACAATCCCAAGAAGAAGAAGAAGAAGAAAGGAGGCTGCCAGAGAGACAGCACATTTGCAGGAAGAGGGTCCCTCCAGCAGGCTGACGCGAAGGTGCCAGACACAACCAACACTTCAAAAAGGGAGAAACAGGGCCTGAGGCTGGGGAAGGCTACAGGAAGGTAGGAAATGGCCCAGAGAACAGCAAGGGACTGGTTTTGGCTGTCCCAAACAGGGGCCCTGAGCTGGAAACCAGTGGAGTTGGTGGGCCTGGGTCCCCCTACCTACCCATCCACAGACTTTTAGAAAAGAAGCTCCTAAACCCAGGAGACCTAGGTCTGAGTAGGCCCTACTAAAGGCACACCCCACCTGCTAGGGGGTGCTCAGGAGCAATGGTGCCCCATCTACATCCACCCTCTAAGAAATAAATTATTTTCAAGTGTTTCAAGTTGGGCACCCAAAAATAAAAACACAACAAATCTGTTTTTGCTCTTGAAAATCTTGACCTTTCTTTTGTTGTTGGAGGGAACTACTAAAAAGGACCTAAGGCAATTTAAGCACATACCTGATTTTAAGATGTAAGTTCCATTTTAAGTCCCATTGATTTCTGTGGAGCTACTCATGTGCTTGAAGTTTGGTGCACACAGTAGCACCTTGCTGAATCAGGGCCTACTTTGAAACATGAACTTGTATCCTTAATGTCTTGGATAGCAACAGATGATCCACAGCAGGAAGCATTTAGTGCAGCCTGTTCAATTCTGTGCTTGGCATACTGGTGGCTCAGGAGTGAGTTACGTGCCATTAAAAATAAATGGATTACAATGGGTACCATCTTTTATTAACAAGGTTCTAATTGTATCCCTGGAGTTTTATGAGATAGATTGCAATTATTGTTTTCACTTTAAGTAGCCTGGCTTGTAAAATAAGAATGGGAATTTTCTTGCACAGCCAGAATATGTTTATTTTTAAAAATTATTAATATATTTAAAATAATATATGTATTCCTCTTTAATTTTTCCTGAAGTGATTTAGTTATGTATGGGGGGAAATTAATTAACAAATTATCTGAAAAACAAATTTTGCGAACTGAGCTAAGATACTTGATGGTATACTTGATAGAAGAGTCTTATTCTGACACTTTTGACATCTAATTTAAACAATAGGCAATTTGGGATAATAATATTGCACCTGATTGCACTGTTGCACAGAAGTAGCCACAGAAGGGGTTAAAGGGAGAGCAATCTCTATTTCTTCACTGGTCTCCTTGTAGAGTTTTGTTCCTTTATTTTTCCATTTGCTTTCTTTCCTATGGATCCTCTGGACTCTTCATGGCTGTTGGGGATCAGTGGGAGGCCAGCTATATCTGCCAGAAGGCTCTGGAGCTATCCACTACCTACAGAGGCAACACATGGGGGGCAGGGCATGAAGGGCCATGTCCCCCCCAGATTTTTTGGTTGCACCTTCGCAACCCAGAGAGGATAGGTGGCTTGCTGAGGTGAGTCAGAGGTGGAAGTGACACTCTGTCCCCAAGCCCCACCGCATGGGGCAGGCATGACCGAGCCTTGCCATGCAGGACTGGCCCAAGCTGCCTGGCGTCACGGCTCACCCCTCCGAATGTTCCTCTGTGCCCCAACAGACGGACATGCCTCACAATTTGAAAACCTCTGTAGGTCAGTCATGTACCCACCCTGAACCTTTAAATTTTGCTGCCCCCCATTCCATGAAGCTCAAACTACCAGGCTTCAATCTGGGTTGCCAACCCTCCAGGATTGTCCTGGAGTATCCAGAGTTTAAAGATTAATCTTTAATTAAGGATTGTGCCATGTGATGAAACCTCCAGGAATATGTCCAATCAAAATTGGCAACTCTAGCTTCAATGGAAATTAGTGGGTGAACAATGTGTGTGTCCCTTTGGACCTACCTCCCAGCCTGCCCATTCCTCATATAGTAGCAGCACTGAAGAGGGATTGTAGGGGGCAAAGGAAGCTTTCTGCTCTCTTTGTCCCTCCCTAATTTTTACTTCTCCAAGAGCTGGTGGTGCCCCAAGCATAAGTTAGAACAGTCTCAGGAATGCTCTAACTTCCAGCTGTCTATGTACCACAGTCTCAGGAGCTGCTCTGTAGTCCAGAATTTCTGGAGTATAGAAATCTCTCCCATGGAGTCTCCCATATCTGGCTCCAGTCCCAACACATCCCTCTGCTGGAGGCTACACAGGGAGGTTGCGTAAGGCTGCATACGCCTCTGAGTCACCATGTGGTCCCTGATCTGCTCCTGGGACAATGCGGCTTTACCCTAAAGCATGTCAATAGTGTTCAGGGATTTCACACAATGAAACACTTGGGGTTGAAATCCTGGCCCTACTGAAATTAATGGGAATTTTGACTTTTTCATAGATACTAAGGTCAGAAGGGACCATTCTGATCATCTAGTCCAACCTACTGCACAACGCAGGCCACAGAATCTCACCCACCCACTCCTACGAAAAACCTCACCTATGTCTGAGCTATTGAAGTCCTCAAATCGTGGTTTAAAGACTTCAAGGAGCAGAGAATCCTCCCTCAAGTGACCTGTGCCCCATGCTACAGAGGAAGGCGAAAAACCTCCAGGGCCTCTCCAATCTGCCCTGGAGGAAAATTCCTTCCTGACCCCAAATATGGCGATCAGCTGAACCCTGAGCATATGGGCAAGATTCACCAGCCAGATACTACAGAAAATTCTTTCCTGGGTAACTCAGATCCCATCCATCTAATATCCCATCTCAGGGGATTAGTCCTATTTACCCTGAATATTTAAAGATCAATTAATTACCAAAATCACATTATCCCATCATACCATCTCTTCCATAAACTTATCGAGTAGAATCTTAAAACCAGATAGATCTTTTGCCCCCACTGCTTCCCTTGGAAGGCTATTCCAAAACTTCACTCCTCTGATGGTTAGAAACCTTCATCTAATTTCAAGTCTAAACTTCCTGGTGGCCAGTTTATACCCATTTGTTCTTGTGTCCACATTGGTGCTGAGCTGAAATAATTCCTCTCCCTCTCCTGTATTTATCCCTCTGATATATTTATAGAGAGCAAACCCAACTTTGATGGGGCCAGGACTTCAACCTTGTGTTCTTTGTGGAAAAAACTTGTTTCTGTTCCAGATTTACACTCTTCCTGATAGCCTGGCCTAGAAGAACTAGCAGAGCCAGTCACTACTGGGTTCTAATACTGGTTCTCTCTTTGGGCTTAAGCAAGTTGCATTATTCGTTTGCCCTTGTGTAAAATGGGGATAATAATACTCATAGGGATGGTGTGATGATTAATTGATTGAACTGAAAAGTATTATTTTTATTCATGGAATAAACCAAAACAGTAGCAAAAACCAACCAAGCAAAACCTCTTTGACTCACGTGTATTGTCATTGTGGTGGGTACAGGTCTCTGTACTTTCCTTTTTGGGTGGACCTCAAAGGAGGACCCCAAAGTGGCTCTCAAAGGGATAATGCAGAGGAGATGCATGGGGAGGTTAATTATTTGCAAAGCTAATGCCCAGCACAAATGCCAGTGCATAGCAAAGGCTGCAGGAAGAATACTCAGATAAAGGACCAGATCCTGCTTCCCTTGGAGACAGCTGGGCAATGATTGGGCCCAAATCTTGTCTCCTTTTATATACTATACTTGAGAGTGATATTTCTGCCATTTTAGTTTTAGTAGTGACTAAAAGTCATTTATATATGATAGCTGTTCAGTTTCATGTGAAATAAGATGGGTGGACTAGTCCAGTTCCTAGGATCCACATCACAAAAATCACCATGCCAATTAGCAATAACAGGGCCCTCTAACTGGTCATCTCAAAAGAGACTCCATGGGTTGAATGGCCTTACAGACAGAACTCTTCTGTGCAGGCAGTCCCTCCAGCCTGGGGTGAAGCCTGTTAGCAGAGTGTGGTGAGGAAACATGAAACATCTGCTCTAAGGATAAAGAAATCTTGGTCTGCTGCTATCAATTTGGCACCTCCTGGCAGCACTAAATCCAAACTTTAAAGAAAAGTTTTTAAAAACATGTTGGAAAACTCCAGTTTTATTTGTTGCCTTCTCACATAACTCAGGGAACTGCACCAATTCCATTCAAACTTTCTGAAAGAAATGTCCAAGTTTAGTGCAGTAAATTTCTTGGAGTCAAGTCACCAGCCTCTGAAAATGAGATTTTAACTGAAATGGCAACAGAAATTGAAAGTAACTATAACAATGGGTCCTGCATGTCTATATTGTATTCTTGATAAGTGTTGCAAGGAAAAATTTGTTACTTTAAGGCTTCTGAGTTTTCTATATAAAAAACCATGTATATTTATACACCACAACCTCTAGACATACTCATATACAGTGAGAGTGTGTTAGTTACTGAGGGATAGATTCAAGGGCTAAAGTTACAATCTGCCTTGAACGAGGGGTGCTGCGTAGCTGCACCGCCCCAGGGACAGGCCAGAGAATCAATTGTGACTCCCAGCTTCCCTTTTGCCTCAGTGATAGGGTGGGGGAAGCAAATTACTTCACCTCATGAAGCAGCTTATGCTCTCCAGCTATTCTAGCCAATGCGGGGTAGGGAAATAGTAGGAACAGAGTCAGGGATCCTCCCATTTCCCACACTCTTCCTGTCTACTTGCTTGTAGGAGGAGCCTGAGGGAAGCAGCCTGGCTCTTCTTCCATGGTTGCAGTCGTCATAGGTACTCCACTTCTCTGAGAGACAGTAGAAGCCCTCCTAATTGACACAGTGCTGTCTAAACCAGGGATTAGGTTGGCATAATTATGTCGCTCAAGGGTGTGGATTTTCCAGCTCCTTGGGCGACGTCGTTATACTGACATAAGTCTGTCGTTTAGATCAAGCTTTAGAGTCAGAATTTCATACTTTTACTCATATTGAGTAGCACTTTAATCTGCAAATTGATGTCAAAATTACCACTCGTGCAATAAACTTCTACTCAAAGTACATGCGTGACTATGCATAGTTTCTCTGTATTGCGCGTGATGGATTGCTAGCAGGATGAAGGGCCAAATGGATACAATTTATGATGGGATAGTAGTGGAGCTTAATGTATATAGCTCAGAGTGAGGTGTTAAGTGTGTGCATGCAGGGGGGATAATACAAATAATCAAGAAGAATTAATACAGGAATAGAGAGATTCCCACCCTGCCCCCAAATAACTAAGAGCATTAAAATGAAGAATAATAATTTAAAAATGGAAAACATAATAGGAAAACAATTATTCGTAAGTGGAATTATTGATTGAAACAAAATGCCTAGTGAAATGAAGTAGATGAATCACTTTCATGGGAAACTAAGACCTGTTTTAATTAGTCTGTCTCATTTTAAACTCATTGGTAGTTGTACTTATGATTTTGAATTTGGTATTTTATACTAATCTGTAAACTAAGAACTGCATTGTTTATCCCACATCAGGCCTCCTAGAGTGACCTTTTAATGTGTATGGCAGTAAAGGTGTAATCTGAGTTTATTTAGCAATGCTGAAGAAGAAACAATTGAAAATTCTGCAAGGAGATCCTGTTTAAATCTGACATGGGTTAATAAACAATAGTTGCATAAATTAAATGATGGTGATCAATTGTTCTCCATGCCCACTGAAGGTAGAGCAAGAAATAATGAACTTAATCTTTAGCAAGAGGGATTTAGGTTAAACATTAGGAAAAACATTCTAACTGTAAGAGTTGTTAAGCTCTGGAATAGGCTTCCAAGAAGCTATGAAATCTCCATCGCTGGAAGTTTTTAAGACCAGGTTAGACACATGCCTGTCAGGGTTGGTCTAGGTTTACCTGTTCCTGCCTGAGCACAGCGGGCTGGACTAGGTGACTTCTTAAGGTTCCTTCCAGCCCCACATCTCTATCATTTTGTAAAGAGGCTGCATGTGGTTATGAATCAAGCACTTCAAGAAAAAGTAAACGATGGACCAATTAAAAATGAATGGGGTTGTCAAAGGGAGGAGAATTTGGCCCCATCAAGGAAGATTGGCCTACACTTGGGGGAGAATTTAAACTAACCAACAGGATGAGCCTGACTTATCCAGTGCTTGCATACACTAGCCTTGTCCCCCCCGCAGTAAGAGCTATCCCATTAAGAACTTTCAATACAAATCAGCACCAATTTAAAGTTAATCCATCCTTTGATAGTAATCAGCCAATGTAAAGAACCCCGGGGTGGTCAGAATGAGACCACAACGGCTCAAACAGGCTGCTGCCTGCTGAACAAACTGCTCCTGATGGAAAAGTCCTGCTAGGAGGGAAATACAAAAATCAACCCATGGGGTCACAAGGGTATGCTTGGCTGTTGTGATGTCGTCACAAGTAACATAAGGGTACAGCCTTGACAAATTGCACCAATGGAAAAGACACTTTCACTTCATGAACATCTCATGGGCAGATAACACACCAAACAGCAAAAGGATTGACTCCAGGAGAATTGTTTACCTTTCATGCTAAGCAGCAGGGAAATTGCCAACAGAAGGCTTAGAGAATACAATGGAGAAGAAAAGGGAGAGGCACATACATTTCATAAAGTAGAGAGACATTAGAAAGCATTGTAAGCATTTTTAAATGCCTTTTTCATTACTGGGAAAAACTCTGGGTCTACAGAGTACAGAACAGATAAATATGGACTTGTCTTTTCATTTTATTTTTCTCCATTTGTCACCGTTTTCCATCAGTCTTCTCTCATTTTTCCACCCTGTTATTTTTAACAGTAGTATTTCAATGACAAGCACAAAGCTGCACAGCAGAAGCAGAGACCACGTCTCTGTCACTTTGCCTTGTCTAGACAGCAGTGTTGATGGACATTTAATCATGTATGCACTGTAGGAAGCCAGTGATATGTTTCCATCTTAATTTAAAATGAGGAGAAAATTACAGCTTTGCAAAATATTTGTAAGACATGAAAAACAACTTGAAATTGAAGGTCTTTTTATCAGTTCAGATATGGAATCATTTTGACAAACCATTCTGCTTGCATGAAACAGATTTTACTTTCCAGTAAAATGAGCCTATTTTATAGCTAAAATGTGCAAAAATGTATGGTTTCCTGGTTTTTATGTGAAACATCCTTTTTGTGATGATTCTACAAAACAAGTGAAATTTGGGGTTGTATAAAATTGGACAAATAGAAACAGAAATATTTTCCATGTCAGGTTTTGCAAAACATACACTGAATTTCGCACAGCTCTACATCAAATCCATCAGTCTCACTACTGGGAAAAATTGGCCCAAAATTGTTTTTAGAGTGTGTAAATCTAGTGTAACGCTGAATGCCCCAAACCTGCAAACACTCCCTCCTGATTTCAGTGGGACTAGTCACAGGAATAAAGTACAGGAACTGTGAGGGACAGGGGCCTCTGATTAAAATGGTATTACTATACTCCAGATTCACAACTGCAACACTGTGCTGTAACCACAGCTTATCAAGCTGACCAGCAGTGGTGCTGGAACAATTTTTATAGTGGGGGTGCTGAAGGCAGAAACCATGTTTTTGGGTTATTACTACTACTTCAAGCCAGGAAGTGCACCAGTACTCCCAGACCCCTAGTTCCATGGTGACCAGTATCATCATGCTGTTTCCTTTTGCTTCCCTGTCTGTCTCTGTGATTGTCTATGATGCAGTCAGAGGTGTGACAGCAGCAAATGTAGAAATACTTGAGTTAGCTTGTGAACCCAGGGCAGCACAGGTAGCAGCTCAGGCTCGCTGCTTGAGAATAAATTGAGGCTCCTGGGTGCAGTTGTACATCCTGTGCCACCACAGCTTCGCTTTTATTGTTACTTGAGCGAGCTGGATTAAAGCTAGTTTGGGTATGTCGACCTGTACTGTCGCCACATCTCTGCCTGCACTGGAGACACACCTTGTGTAATATCCACCTGTCTCCAAGTGGGGGGTCAGGGTATGGCAACTCCCATCTTTTCATGTACTGTGTATATGTACTTGCCTACTGTTTTCTTCCACTCCCCATGTATCTGATGAAGTGGGTTTTAACCCACGAAAGCTTATGCCCAAATAAATTTGTTAGCCTCTAAGGTGCCACAAGTACTCCTTGTTGTTTTTGCTGATACAGACTAACACGGCTGCCATGCTGAAACTTAGATTGTAGACACTTCATGGCTGGGATTGGCTCTTTGTTAAATGTTTCTTCAGTACCCAGCACAACGAGTGTAAATAGCAAGTGAAAGCGAGAACAGGCTCTGGCCTGCAATTGCTCATCATTTAAATATTTTGAGAAAATACATTTTGCTTAAAATAAAGAAGATTATCATAGGCTCTGATTCTGCAAATACCTAAGCACATGCATAACTTTATACACACGATTAAGCCCATTGACTTCAATTAAGCATGTGTGCCAGGGTTTGTGGGTTTGGACCATCATTCATAGCTTGGGGTACGCCTTTTGAGGCTTTTTAAAAAACTCATGGCCCCCACGAATGGACCACTTCCATTTGAAGAGAAAGGGCTTTCTTTTGCTAGCAAAACGTACTGTACAAATATTCTGGGTTCCATTGTTCGAAGATTCTCTTAAAGATTGTAAACTCTTTAGTGCAGATAATGCATGTCAACTAATCTCTCTCTCTCTCTCTCTCTCTCTCTCTCTCTTTCTCTCTCTGTCTGTCTCTCTCTCTTAGGTTTTGTGTAGTACCCACCACTGTAGTATCACAGCACATCACAAGCATATCAGATCTGCATGGCAAAGTGGGCTTCAGATGGCTTTTGCTCTTTCCCTTCCCCTGATAGAGGATGCTCTGCTTGAGAAATACATATTTGTTTGTTTTTTCTTTCCTTCTCCACTTTATATAATCTGGCTATGATGGTGAAGCTTAGTCATAGACAAGGGTTTTGCAAGATGCCCTGAAGTTAGCCAGACTATGAGTTTGTCTGACTTCTAGAAGATCATTCCACCAATGATTCTCTTAGATTGAAAATGGTTTGTCTCACATTCTCATCCATCTGTGATGTTATAGTTCTCCAAACAGGGCTGGTTTTAAGGGTGGGCGACATGGACGACTGCCCAGGATGCAATAGTTGTGTGTGTGTGTTGTGGTGACAAGGCAAGGGTCTTGGCTTCCCCTCACTGCCTGTGAGATGCGGCCCAGTAGGCAGGAATGCCCATCTCCCTGCTCCTGAGCAGAAGCCCCCTGTTCTCTGCTCTACCTGGTTTCCCAGCCCAGCTCCTAATCCCACCTCTGCAATCTGTGAGCCAGTGGGCTCTTCTCCCCAACCGGTGGGATTGTCCCCGCTCAGACCATTCCTCCTTTCATGGGAGGCCTGAATGAAAGCAATGCCACCCAATGGAAGGCGAGCGTGGCATCTCGGCTGGCCAATGGAAGTTGCCAGCCTCCACGGGTGGCTCTAGCAATTTTGCCGCCCCAAGCAGTCGCCGCCGAATTTCCGCCGTGCCTGGAAGAGCAGCAGAACAGCCGCCTAAAAGCCATCGTGGTGGGAAGAGTAGTGGAGCTGCTGTCAAATTGCCTCCATGGGACACGGACTGCCGCCCCACTCTGAATGCCGCCCCAGGTACCTGATTGGAAAGCTGGTGCCTGGAGCTGGCCCTGCCAGCCTCTTCTGGGTTTGGAGGGGAAGGGAGCTGAAACTGCAGAGAAAGAGATGACTAAGTCTGCGGGAGTCCTGACCCCACACGCCAGCTCCCAGAAGTCCCTCCATAGACTGCCAAGTCCCAGCCCCCCCTCCATGCCCACCCAGCTCCCAGAGACCCCTCCCCCTTCCCCCCAGGTCCCTGCCTCCCAGTTTTCAGGGCTCTTCCCAGTCTCCCCAATTCTCAGGGAGTCCCCCAGATCTTTGAGGTCCCCCTCACGCATGCCACACTCTGATCCCCTAGTTCCCCATATTCCCCAACTCTCAGCATCTCTCCCTTTTTCTTTCTCATCCCAAAGGGAGGTGTCAGTGCAGGGGGCTGCGGATATTTTGGTAGTGAAACTTCCACCATCAGCACCTACCCTAGCTACCTCCAGTGTACTGGAGCATTTGTATTTAAATCTCCCCCAGTAACCCACCTTCCCTGGGATTGGGGAGGAGGACTTGAATATTGGGGATGCTTCGTACTGGGGTGTGGGGAGAGGTCTGTCCTTCTGGAGTGCCCACGTCTCTGCTCTCCTCCCCTGCATCCCCACTCCAGTGAGACTCGATCTGTACTCCTCTGGTTCCCTCCCCCTCTCTGGGGCTCTCAGGTCACCATGCCCCTTTGCCACCACAGCCCTCTGGTGCCCCTATAGCTGCACAACTCCTTGGACTGCTGACCCTTCATGAGGAGTCCAGAGAGGCAGTGGGGGCTGGGGCGATGAGGGTGGTTGGGGATCTCAGGGAGGCAGCAAGGGCCAGGAGCATCAAAATACAAGTTCACCCAGGGTACTATTTTTTGAGCCCTGGAAATCTGCGGATAGCCACAGACCATGTTTGCAGATCATATGTGGACACAAATTTTGTATCCGCACAGGGCTCTAGCTATTTTCCCTAAGGCTGGCCCTACCTCCAATCATACATTTATTTTATATAATAATTAAAATCAATACTTGTATTCTGCCACTTCTTGCCTCCTCTTTAAAACAGCATTCCCCAAATAGGAAATGGATACAAAGTGCCAAGTCATTATCTTAACACACATTTATTGCACACATGCAGAGATGGAAAGGGAAGAATACATTGAAGTCATCCAAGAATAGCTTGCCCAATATCAGAGGAAGATGATAACGTAAGACAGATTTCTCACATTTCCTTATTTACCATTGTGCAAAAATAACCAAGTATGATAGCCCATTTTGTACTGACCCCAAACGAAAACCCTTTAAAAAAAAAAGAGACTTCCATTCACTCTTTGTTCCACGTAGTGTGTGGATGGCAGACAGATTTGTTTGGAGGAGACATCTTTGTGTTGCGTTCAAGTAGCCGTCACCTGTTATTTAATAAAATGTTATTTTCTGAGACAGTATGCCATGTGGGCAATTATAGCATGAAGTAATTATTTGAAATATAGAAGCATTCTATTGAAAGTCAAGTTTAGCTTCATGAGGTAAACATTAAAAAGAAAATGAGTCTTAATTCAGGGTCACATTAGGTAAATATACCCAATGGGCAAAGTTCTCTGCTGAATTACATACTCCATGCCACAGTTAAACCATTTATACAAGCTAGGATAAAAACTACAGTGGATACCAATCCTCAGGCAGAGATTTGACTCATTGTAGAGTCTTGCATGATAAGGAGTTTTATGGGGGCTTGTTCTTTCCTATGAATAAGTAGCCATAGCCAGACAGAAGGTACTAGACTTAATGGACCATTGGTTTGTTCCAGAATGTTAGTCCTTATGTTCCCCTTTTGCAACTATTTCACTAAATTCTTATGCTTTGTTATAATTTAGTTTTGTTTTTAAACATAAAACAACTTTATACTTTTTTTGTATTTGGAATAAAACAAATAAAACAAAATATTGGTTTGGAGACCACAGTAGAGAGGTTTACAGCCAACACTATGATCCATAAAAATTGGCATAAAGACTCTTTCTTTCTGCCTTCTATGCCATGGAATTGAAAGGAAATAGTTTAATAGCAGCTGCAAACAATTACCATATATTTTAATGGAACTCTGAAATATTATGAATTCGATCCGTTGCTTCGAAAGAGCAGATTTTTATTCTTTGTGAAATGGTCCCTCGACTCTTCTTATATGTAAATCCTGTGTCCTTGGCAAAGCTCAAGGGCCAGACTCACACTGAAGGCAATAACTGTTTCTTTCATGTAATGCTGCAAAGTTTTCAGAATCCAATTTTGCATTTAGATTTTTGTCTTAGAAGTAAGAAAATGATCTTCTCATATGTTTTAGCTTCTGCTATCCAGAACGCAATTCCTAATTTGTCTTTCTGCTTCAGTGTTCATCATTTCATGCAGTGGAAACTGGCTGCTAAAGAGAGGCACAGTTTAGTTGTGTATTTTCACTAGGAAAAATTCATTTTAGACCCAGCAATGTGGTCCCTTCCAAATGATTGGGAAACACTGTCTCTATGAGCTGTCCTTATTACTGATCTGGGGAATCCATGACTGGGACTGAGTTAGCTGAAACCACTTAACTCCTTACAACAAGATATGAATCCTAAAGTTTGGGAAACAGACCAGGTGACAACAAACCAAAATAAAATAGAAGGAGTCAGCATACACTAGCTGCAAAGGAGATAAAACTGCTGGTGGATGAGCCGGAGCAGTTGCAGTCTGACTCCTAACGGGGCCATTAATGACTCTAAGTAAGAGAGGACAGTAACTCACTGCATTCCAGACGTGTCTGTAAATATTACACCAGTCTATTTATTACTCAGTGGCCTAAAGTCACATTATATAGACTATTGAAGGTCAGCAATTAGAGAGACTCCTAGGCACTCGTTAACCATTTGCTTTCATGGCTTAGGTGAAAGAGTAACTTAAGACTATTGATTAAACACAATATACAAGGGTCAGATAGACCAGAAATGAGAACATCAACAGTGGATTGCAAAATGCAGGAGGGTTAAAGAGTGGGGGAAGGGAGAATATGGAAGCAGTTTAACAACTGCTTTCCCTTCCTCTCCTCCTAAGCTCAAACAGCCAAACTGAAAATATACCCATCTTCAGGAATCCTAAAAAATCCTCTTTATCAGAAGGCAGGGTGCAAACCTGATGACTGGCATGCAAAAAGGATAATAGAATGAAACTGAAAGTTATGAAATTTTGTCTGACAGGCAATATCAATAGGATTTTTTCCCCCGCATAGGTCATAAACAAGAAACCAAGAATCTGGTCATTTGGCAGACATCACCCTATGCTATGTCCTGTTGAAGCTGATCTCACTTGCACACTGCTCCTAACTGAGAAACCAAGATGATAAATTAGGGATAAATGAAAACATAAATTTCAGGACTTTTCAAACATTTATGTTGATGCAGTGGTTGTGTAAAGAGCCCCCTTGACAGCCTTAGATACTGGCGTCTTCTTGATCAGTTAAGGATTGTAGCAGCTCAAGCTTTCCCCACTGTATATCTCAACAGTGAACAGGAGAGAGGATAGATCATGATGTTTCAGTCCGTTGTCTCTCTGTTGAGACAGCCAAGAAAGGCTCCAATTAGTTTTAATTGTGCTGCTAGCTTTTAGTAAAGTTGAGAGCAGTAATACATATACTTGGTGCTTTCATAGGGCCAATTTCACAAAGTTGAAAACTATTATGACCCAAAAAGAAAAGGAGTACTTGTGGCACCTTAGCGACTAACAAATTTATTAGAGCATAAGCTTTCGTGAAGTGAGCTGTAGCTCACAAAGCTTATGCTCTAATAAATTTGTTAGTCTCTAAGGTGCCACAAGTACTCCTTTTCTTTTTGCGAATACAGACTAACACGGCTGCTACTCTGAAACCTGTTATTATGACCCAAACTTGCTGGGAGGAAAAAATTTGAATGATAAAATAAATTTTTAATAAAAAAATTTGAATGATAATTAGTAATCATTTAAGAACACCTTACTAGATGCTCTAAAAGCCACAATTAAGGAAGAAGACTGTGCTGGTTAAAAAAGACAACCTTGTTTTGAGGGGAAGTAAAGGCAGCTATAAAAAATAATATATAACAATTGGAAGAAAGGAGAAGTTATAGTAATGAGTATGGTTTCAGAGTAGCAGCCGTGTTAGTCTGTATTCGCAAAAAGAAAAGGAGTACTTGTGGCACCTTAGAGACTAACAAATTTATTAGAGCATAAGCTTTCGTGAGCTACAGCTCACTTCATCGGATGCATTTGGTGGAAAAAACAGAGGAGAGATTTATATACACACACACAGAGAACATGAAACAATGGGTTTATCATACACACTGTAAGGAGAGTGATCACTTAAGATAAGCCATCACCAACAGCAGGGGGGGGAAGGAGGAAAACCTTTCATGGTGACAAGCAGGTAGGCTAATTCCAGCAGTTAACAAGAATATCAGAGGAACAGTGGGGGGTGGGGTGGGAGGGAGAAATACCATGGGGAAATAGTTTTACTTTGTGTAATGACTCATCCATTCCCAGTCTCTATTCAAGCCTAAGTTAATTGTATCCAGTTTGCAAATTAATTCCAATTCAGCAGTCTCTCGTTGGAGTCTGTTTTTGAAGCTTTTTTGTTGAAGTATAGCCACTCTTAGGTCTGTGATCGAGTGACCAGAGAGATTGAAGTGTTCTCCAACTGGTTTTTGAATGTTATAATTCTTGACGTCTGATTTGTGTCCATTCATTCGTTTACGTAGAGACTGTCCAGTTTGGCCAATGTACATGGCAGAGGGGCATTGCTGGCACATGATGGCATATATCACATTGGTAGATGCGCAGGTGAACGAGCCTCTGATAGTGTGGCTGATGTGATTAGGCCCTATGATGGTATCCCCTGAATAGATATGTGGACAGAGTTGGCAACGGGCTTTGTTGCAAGGATAGGTTCCTGGGTTAGTGGTTCTGTTGTGTGGTGTGTGGTTGCTGGTGAGTATTTGCTTCAGATTGGGGGGCTGTCTGTAAGCAAGGACTGGCCTGTCTCCCAAGATATGAGAGAGCGATGGCTCGTCCTTCAGGATAGGTTGTAGATCCTTGATGATGCGTTGGAGGGGTTTTAGTTGGGGGCTGAAGGTGATGGCTAGTGGCGTTCTGTTGTTTTCTTTGTTGGGCCTGTCCTGTAGTAGGTGACTTCTGGGTACTCTTCTGGCTCTGTCAATCTGAGTATTGAGTATAAATCAGAAGTTAGGAATTGTGGAACGCTGAAAAGGAAAGCCAAAGGACACAAGGAGAATTCTATGACCAGCAAAGTGAAGGACAATACAAAGGAGTTTTTCATAGAATCATAGAACAGTTGGGTTAAAAGGGATTGCAAGGGTCATCTAGTCTAATCACCTGCCAAGATGCAGGATTTGTTGTGTCTAATCCAGGCAAGACAGATGGCTACCCAGCCTCATTTTGAAAACCTCCAGTGAAGGAGCTTCCACAACCTGCCTAGGCAGTCTGTTCAATTGTCCTTCTGTTCTTACAGTTAGGAATTTTTTCTTGAGATTTAATCTAAATCTGTTTTGCTGTAGTTTGAACCCATTGCCTCTTGTCCTGCCCTCTGTGTCAAGAGAGAACTTTTCTCCATCTTTTTTATGGCAGCCTTTCAAATGTTTGAAGACCACTATCATATCTCCCCCTTAATCTTCTACCTTTCAGACTAAATATACTCAGTTCCTTCAGCCTTTGCTCATATGGATTGCATTCCCTCCCTTTGATCATCTTTGTCATTCCCTCTGGATCCTATCTATACATTGGTGACCAAAATTTGACACAGTATTCTAGCAGAGGCGAAAATAGTGCTGAGTAGAGTGGTACTATCACTTCCCATGATTTGCATGCTTGGCCTCTGATAACGCAACCAAAAATTGCATTTGCTTTTTTTTTTGCAACAGCATTGCATTATTGATCCATCACAACTCCCAGATCCTTCTCAACTGTGCTGCCACCAAGCCAGTTATTCCACATTCTGTATTTGTTCATTTATTTTTTCTTCCCTAAGTGTAGCACCTTACATTTGTCTTTGTTGAGTTTCAATTTGTTGTTTATCAGGAAGGTTTCTCAGGTTCAGCATATGATAGCAGCAGCTATATAATATATAATAAGCTATATAATAATCCTGTAATAAATAATATTGTATCCCATGGGCATCCTCTTAATTTTCCTTTACAATATTCACAGAATGTGTGTTATTTGTAACTATTTATGTGACAAAAACTTAAAAGCAAAGAAGAAAAGAAATCCAAAAGCGCTTTTTATTTCCTCCAGTATAAGAACTAGTTTGCATTATGAATACTTTTCAAAATATCTATTCACTTTTCTTGAATATACAGCAAGAAAAAATAGATTTTTGGGTCTGAGTCTCATTTACACAGGACCCCCTTATGCTACTCTGATTACATGTACACTCACTAGCACAGCCATAGTGATGTACAGAGGTCTTGCCCCCAGTCTACACATAGGAATCCCCCATGTGTGAATGCTTAAAAAGGTTTCAGACTCACTAAGGTAAACTGATATTAGCCACTCTAAAAGCAATTTATCCATATGGGTCCATTTAAGGAGATGGCATCAACTTAACAAAAGTTGATTTAGATATGCATCTAGTTCAATAGGTGCAATTTCTCTGTATACATAAAGATTCACTGTAGCTGAGAATTAGGCCCTGAGAGTACAAAAACAAACTAAACGGATGTAATATTTAGTGGGGTGGTCCAGTGGCTAAAGTATGAAACTGGGAGTTAGGACCTCTGGGTCGTAGTGACCTACAGTATGTCTACATTGCAGCTAGGAGTGGGCCTCCCAGTTCAGAGACAGACTCTTGTCAGCGGGTCTCAAGCTAGTGTGCTAAAACTAGCAGTGTGGACACTGTGGCTTGGGCTGGACCTGGGATCTCAGTCTGAGAGCCCAGGCTCCAGCCTGAGCTGCAATGTTCACATTGTTATTTTTAATGTGCTAGCTTGAGCCCTGCTAGTGTGAATCTGTCTATCCAGGCTTGGAGGCTCACTCTTAGCTGCAGTGTAGATATACCCTTAGGGCATTACTTTCAGAGGGGGTGGTGCCTTCAGCTGTCTTTGATTTTTTAGTGCTCAGCACCGCTGAATAATCAGGCCCATGAGTTCTTTGTGCTGCAGTTTACCAGTCTGCAAAAGGACTATTTTATTAGTGACTTCGCAGCTTGCAAGGGTTAATTAAGATAGATAAAGCTCATTATGGATGAAAAGTGGTCTATTGGTACAAATAGAAAAGGAGTACTTGTGGCACCTTAGAGACTAACAAATTTATTAGAGCATAAGCTTTCGTGAGCTACAGCTCACTTCATCGGATGAAGTGAGCTGTAGCTCACGAAAGCTTATGCTCTAATAAATTTGTTAGTCTCTAAGGTGCCACAAGTACTCCTTTTCTTTTTGCGAATACAGACTAACACGGCTGCTACTCTGAAACTATTGGTACAAATGTTTCTGTTTGTATTTTGAGGATTGTTTAAGGGGATGCCAGCTATCTTTCTCTTCGGGTAATCAAAAAAACCCTGTTCAACTGGTATGGGAATTGTACTACTTCATGAACTGACAATTTTTCATTGGTAAAACAGTTGTGAGTTCAGTGCTAAATTCCATGCCATTTCTCCTTCTAATTATTCCGTAGACAGACCTACTACAGAGATATTAAGGATTGGTTACTAGATTTGTTATACTATTTGAAGGGCCAGAGTTAGAATGTGCTGTGATGTAGTTCATTCTTTTTAGGTAGGATTGTCTTTACAAGAACACGATTCATTTACTTTGGGACAAATTCTGTGGTCCTTCACGGAAGCAAATTCCCACTGAAAATAAAAAAGCAGCTTGGAATATTTCAGTTCCATTGTTCTCTTAGGAAGACTAAGTATTAATTTAAGGTTACATGAAGGGACATGCCAAACTGCATGACCCTTTATTAGTAATACAAGCTGTTCCAACTTTCAAGACTTAAAACCACTTTATTGCAGTATCCCTATTGTGTGCTTCTCTGAAGCAATTGCTCCTGATTCAGCAAAAAGAAATGCTGACAAATGGTCAGATCAGTAAACAACTCACTTACATTGGGCAGCTTATATTTGCAGAAAATGCCTAATGAGAATGGTTCCAAGAGGCCTAGAAAATGTATTTGGCAAAAAGGAAACAGCTCCTGTATTTCTCTGCAATTCAGCAGTACTCATGGCCAACACTAACATCATATACTTGCTTATTTTTACACCGTGGATTTTGAGGTTACATCAGGCAAGTCAGTTTCGTATCAAAGTCCTATATACACGTTGATGTTGTGAATTTGGACAGTTGTTCTTCCTCATTAGTGCTTGGAAAAACAATTGCAAAATCTTTATCTATCTAGCTATCTGCCTGACATAAAGGAAGGGGACATGATAACCTCTCCCCCTCCTTTTTTTTGTCTTTTCAGTAGTTAGGGATAACCCCATGACATTCCAAGTGGTGGTGTGATCAGAGTTAGAAATAATTTAGACATGGCGTTTGCTGATATCTGACAATAAATTGCTTCTTCCAGATGTGTGATGTTTGCTGTGTTTAGAACATATTTTGAAATACTCTTAAAAAAGCCAAGGATGGATTTTTTTTTCCATGTTGAAATAATCCTCAGTGGCTGCCCTTTGCACTTAATCCTGATGAATTATTGATTACTAGAAAGCCTTAATTCTGAGAAAGTCTCAGGGGGACATCCAATGCCTCTGGTTTGTCAAATACAATAGTCTATTATTAGGCTGTGGAAACAAAGACATTTGGCATAAAAGTGAGATTCATAGAAATGGAGTGCCTTATTGACCACAGTGTTACTTCAGGTTTATGCTAGTGTCACCACTGAAGTCACCAGTGTAAAATTAGAATAATGCAGTAAGGAATCAGACCAGCCATTCATAAAAAATCAGAGTTTTCCTGTATTATATGCAAGAAAAAAAATCTGTCGTTTGATTGATGAGATAGTAAAGGGCAGATTGTGAACCCCTTATTCCCATTTGGTGAGTATTTTCACAAGTATTCTTATTGACTTCAGTGGGACTGCTCATGGGAGTAACTGCTCATCAATGACCGTAAGGGTTTCAAATTTGGCCCAGAGTTTCTACTCTATATCTCCATAGAGGCCGTTGATTTTGAATGTCTGGAAGTACTGTTATGATGATCGTTCCAATCATATATGAACTTATGAGATGACAGGAAGAGTGCAACAAATCAACAATAATTTCCCCAGAATTAATTCTTCAGGGCAGTCACAACACATATTCATAGCTCTGCTTCTTTATTAGTGCTCACCAGTAGCGCTAAGGACCTTTAAATTTTACATTTTTTTAAAGCTACCCTTAAATTCATGGTCATAATAGAGAGATTTCAATATATTGCTTCTGAGGACAAAGACAAAATATGTAAAATTACATAGATTGTGCCTAATTCCACTCTCATATGTACCTGTTTAAAACTTAGGTAGCTCTACTGATTTCAATGGAGTTAAAAATTTACACCAATGTAAGTGAAATGATAATCAGGGTCCCCTGATTGACTTCAGGTTTTGTTGACCATCAAAATTCATTGTCCCTAGAGGAAAATATTGACCTTGGCTTCACTGTCTGTCAATATTTACCTCTCAAGTCAATACACTTTGCTGTTTAATCACCTCAGTTGAAGACAATGTCTGCTTAATATGTCATATATGTCATTATTGCTAAGAGGAAATTTTAAATCTCTTTCTTGTAATACTGTGGTCTGAGAGCTTTCAATGATGTTAAATATTTGAAGAGGTTATTCACTGTTGCAGTCCAAATACACATACCAACGTCACTGTTGCTTTAGAGTGAGGCTTTGTATGTGTGTGTGGTTTCTCTTTTACGGAAGTTGGGGGAAAATGATGTACTGATAGACACTATAGGATTTTTTGTTTTGGTTGGAGGATGGTATATTTAGTAATTGTAGCTGATGCCAGAATGCTACAGTGTATTGTATTCTTAATTTCTGGCAAAACCTACACACAATGTGCTAGGCACCGTACAGTGGTACAGTTCTTGTATCCAATTACTTAGCATGTAAGACCCCAGGCCTGAAAGCACTTACACACATGCATAACTGCACGTATGTGATCAGTCCCATTCAACCATGTTTCAAGGCACCCTTCTATACGCAGTACAAACAGATAATAATAAGAAA